>NW_017728992.1:197341237-197352451 GCF_001723915.1 Gavialis gangeticus | reverse complement strand
TTTGGGGGGGGGGGGTGCCCAAAACTGGCTGCAATATCCCAGCTCAGGCATAATGGGTGCACCTACATGTGCAGTTAATGGGAAGCAATAAACTCTGGTGCTTGTTGCACCAGAATTTATTGCTCCTGGGTGCATGGTTTGAACATGTGCCCAGGACCTCAGCTCAGTGAGCCGGGTTGGAGCAACCCCAGCTGGCAGAGGGTCCTGGGGGTCAGCCTGCCAGCCCAAGGCTGCTCTGACCTAGCTGAAGGGCTTGCTGGTGCATAAGGGTGCTCAGTGTGGGGCTAGTCTACCAACAGCCCATTCGTTGAAGCACCCTCATGCCCCAGCCACCCATGTCAGCATCTACACGTGCAGGGCTGTGAACTAAAAAACTCTGCAACAGGATAGGACTTACATATACAAGTCCTGCCCTCCTGCACAGTTTTTTTACTTCACAGCTTTTTATTTGTACTTACAAGTACTACCCTGCTGCAGAGTTTATTAATTTACTGCAGCCTAGTAAGACCACACATGTACACAGAGATGTTTACTGCAGAGCTAATTAGACAGCTCTGCAGTAAACATCTTATGTAAATGCACCCAGCCAGTGCTAAACAGAGCAGAATAAAAGCAAAAAATAAAAAATCCTTTGTTTTGTTGGGTTTCAGTATGAACTCACAACTCAGATCGACCATGCCTGCATATGTGCTAACGCTTGCAAAACTTGTCAGCAAACTTTCGTGCAACTGCAGCCTCCCCTATGCCACTATATTGTAATTAGTGAAAAAAAAAATGTTTTGCAGTACAGTTTTGATCATCACTCCTATTTTGCGATGAAGTATTGCACCTGGCAGTGTTTAGCCATTCTCTTTTATGGGGGTAGCATAAAACTCCCAGTGATTTTTTAGGAGTGAAGTATAATTGAAACTTTTCATTGAGACTTCAAAGTTCTGTGTATAAGCTGCATATGATCAGCCTCTTTCAGACTGGCTCCGAGCTTCTGAAATGGAAACCTGAGATCTAATTTTAGAATGAAATAACTATGAAAATGGTGTGGGTGAGTGTTAAATTGGGCACACAACGTAAGAAATTACTCCATGCATAATGGTGTACTTAATGGTGTTCTGCCTTCTTGCAAGAAGCTGAAGTATCAATCCATTTGTTCTCTATTTCTAAATAAACATTGTGCTTTGGGGATATAGATAATTATAAAACAGTCACACTTCTATGAAGCATGATTAGCTCATTCAAATGTATAATAAGTGATTGTATTCTGAGAGCAACCCAACTAATTATATTGCTTTAAGAATTCAAATAAATTAATTCTAAAAGAAAAGTATATATTCATTCCCTCTGATGTAGCAGCTTGGATGTAAATATTGAACATACACAGACTTGTTGATAGCTCTTAGTTAGCAAACATTTACCTGTAAGAAAAACTGACACATTTACAAAGAAGTCAGGATGTCTTTATCTGGCAAGTAGAACTGCTCATTGGCCAAGCAACATAGGCTGCTGGAAAGGACGTGGGTCTTAGGCTCAAGAAACTTCGGGACCTACTGCTGGTCCTGACCACGTGGCCAAAGACAATGCTGGCAGAAGTTTCTGTTTTCAATCCTGTCTTGTGTCTTTCTTACCTATGTTGCTTGTAAAATCTTTTAGGTAAAAATATTTTCTTACTATGTTTTTTTGGAGGACCTAATACAAAGGAGGCTTAATCTGAACTGGGCAAGCTAGGCACCACAGCAGTCAAAAAGAATATTAAAGACAATGACAGAACCAGCAGGCAAGATTTGCCATTATCCTTTTTGGATTTATGGAATTTTAAAATTCTGAAAATCAGAAAATATTGTGATCCTCTAGTCTGTCCTCCTGCCTACGACAGGAGTACTTTCTGCTCAATCCAACGGCTTGGACTGGAGCATGTCTTTTAGAAAGACATATCATTTTGATTTTAAAACTCCTTTCAGAGATAATTTACTGTATCTGTTGCTAATTTGTTCCCTGCTTTGTACCCAGACCTTCTTGCTTTAGTTACCTAACTAGCTCATGTCTTCAGCATCTCATTTCCTTTTTGAACTTTGTTGACTTCAACTTCCAGCCATTGGATCCTGTAGTGCCTTTGTGTCCTTTAGACTCAAGAGCCCTCTAGTGTCAGAGATCATTTTTCAAGCTGCATTCCCACCGCTGTTCACTTCCAGTTCTTTATACATAGTCCAATGATTGCAGCATTTTGTAATTCTCTTTTCATACCAACACATTCTTCCCTTTTTCTTGTCTGCAGATATCTTACTTTGTCAGTAACCATTCCACCCCCTAATAAAATAATAGCCAGCACCCACTACCACTATAACCCTTTTTCCATTCCTAAGGAACACGTGTGTTCATATGTAATAAAACCCACATTGCTTCTCTATTTTTGTACACATCCCTCAAAGCAGAAGTAGCAGCAAAGGGCCTACCCCACCCAAAATCCTGTGTACAACAAGCAGAAAATTTCCCTAGCATTCCCAGGTCTAACCTTAAGACTTGTGGTGACTGACATTTTTTTTTCCATTCAGCTTGTCCAGTGATCAGAAGGACCTGTAAATTATGCAACTCTCATTATGGCTGTTCCCTCTTGTTACACTTCCGTGATCCAAAAGTTCTTCCATACCATTTGTTTCTCAGTGGGAGCATCTACACAAGCTATTTATTACTGAGTTGCCTAATTAGCTCCGCAGTAAACTTCTCAGCAGCTGCACATGCAGTACTATTAGGATGGAGTAAACTAATTAACTCCACCATAGGTTAATACTTGTAAACGCAAGTACTATCCTATGGCGGAGTTTTTTTATTCCACAGCAACTCACATATAGATGTTGACAGGACTGGCTGGGGCACTTCATACCAGCTAACCCTGCACTGAAGCACACTCATACCCCAGCCAGCCCCTCCACAGCACGTTGAGCTGGGTTGGAGCAGCCCTGGGCTGGCAGGCTGACCCCTGGGGCCTCCTGCCCCTGGGGCTGCTCCAACCCAGCACCATGTGCTGGGGTCCCAGACATATGTTCAAACATGGAGCCTTGGAGCAATATCCTCTGGAATGATATGCACCAGAACTTATTGCTGCAGATTAATTGCATATGTAGATGTGCCCAGTAGCAAGAAAGCATGCGATTTTATCCCACCCAGCGTTTCTGCAGATTACGCAACTAACTGGAGCTAGTCAGATAAGGGATTCATCTTCCACTTTCAAGGGATTGAGTTCAAACATGGATTGGAGTAGACCACATAGGAATTATGTTGGAGGAATGAAATATGGTGGCTGATGTTAAACTGCACCCATCAAAGGCTCTTTTTTAGAATAGAAGGAGCTCAATCCTTCAGTCTCAACCAAAGAAAGCAATCCTTATTCATACAGCTTTTCTCACCAAGTCCATAAGCTCACAAGTGCTGTTGTTAATCGTTCCAGAAGCAGAACCAAAGGATAAGTCTACATCCATGTCACTTCTGTGATGGCAGTGTTGTGCAGACAAAGCTGAGCAAGCTTTAAAGAAGTTATCTCAGGAGCCAGTATCGGTCTAACAACATCATGGAATTCAACACTGCCTATAAAACCTACCCAGGGAGCTGCGTAAATACTCAGACAGTTACCCTGCATCGAGCTTCACACCCAACTGCCATCACTACCTGAACTGGTTACATTAAAATTAGCTTTGAACTACATTGCTGTCACAGTGAGGTCATGCAGATGTACCCGAAGACTGAAGAACAACATTAATAACTCTTTATTAATAGACTCTTGGAGGAGACATTTAAAATGAAGTATTTGCAAATTTGGTGGACTAGCAACTGTTTTCCATTTCTGATTTATCTGATGTAACCATATTATCCTATGCTTTGCCTGCACATTTTGTTGATGAGGGTGTCTTTTTTTTTTTATCTGCATCACTCCCCACAATTTGCTTCCCTGGGCTATTCTTTACCTTGTCATAATTTAGAGCTAGAGAATGAACATAAACATATAATGTACCATTTTCTGGTTCAGGAATCTCTTTGTTAAAAATGTTGCCCCTTGAAGGCTTGTTGTGAAATATGAAAGCTGCACTCGGCAATGTTCTGTTGCATTACACTCTTTTTCTTTACCAGAGTGAAATATGTTGTATAGATCATTCGTTTCTATGCTAATCACTGCCAGCTGTTCATAATTGTCTCACAGTCACAGGTGCAGCAGTGCTATAGGCCTCAAGTCTGCTTTTCCAGAGCAGCTCAACAACAGAAGCTGTATTTCCTCCTTTTCAAATAGTTAAGGAATTCATATGAATGGTTCTCAGTGCAAGAGACAGTATCATTGTGAGGGTTTGTTCAGGATGTAGGTAGATAGACTTGTGGATAATTCTCTGAAGAGCAACCAGGAGGTCAGCTGGATAGGAGTGCAGCTTACTGGGGTGACTGGTTCAGCAGAGTGGAGGTCTGGAGGATGTAGTCCAGGGTGCAAGCCAAGGTCAGAAGCCAGGAGAATCAGGGAGCTGGGCACTGAGTTCCAGAGAAGATCCAAGAACAAAATCAGGGAAAGTCAGAGCCAAGAGAGAACCAGAGACAACAGTTAATGCGAGATTTGCTGGAGCAGACTGAGGCTGTTCTTGAGGTATGCCTGCGGTCTGAGGCTGCAGACGTGCTTAAAAGAGCTGGGTGGTGCTCTCAGCAGCCAGCAGTGATACAAAGAACTGAGGCAGTCACATTAACTAGGTCCCACACTTTTCTGGGTACCTCTGACGGAAGGCGTGCACTAATTGGGAGGCATGAACGTAGTTCACCAGTTCCCAGTATCATTCTTGGGGATCATAGCCCTCCCAGTCAATCAAATAGTGGAGCTTACCTCAGATATGTTTCAAATCCAAGTCCTGTTTAACAGTGTGCTCTTTGCGACCTTCCACTATCACAGGTGAGAGGGATGGGTTCAGATGATCAGAAACTGTTTTCAATGCAAGGTTTGAGTAGGGATACATTAGAGACAGCCCTTGTTGCCAACTGTAAAGTTGGGGCTGAGCTTTAAGTGTTGGTCTGCCTGATTTTTATGCACGGCCTTGATAGCATCCAGAGGAGCTTTTCGTTCTTGCTAGACTTGCAATATGAGGACTTGCGATATGAGATTGTTCACCGCAGGAACCCGTGGGAAGGTAGGTGGTGCTGGCTGAAACGGGGGGGTGGAATCCATTGTTGGAGAAAAAGGGGGTCTGGATCGTGGATGTATGGACAGTCTTGTTATATGCTAAGTCTGCGAGGGGAATCTGGGGTACCCAATTATCTTGATGGAAGTTTAAAAAACGTCTGAGATATTGTTCAAGTGTCTGATTTACATGCTCCCTTTGTCCATTAATCTGAGGGTGGCGCACAGCCGAGTGAAGAGGTCCCACACCTAGGGGCCTTACACAACTCATGCCAGAAATGAGAAACAAACTGCAGGCCATGGCTGGAGAGAACCTGCGATGGGCAACCTTGTAGGCAGACTATATGCTTCAGGAATAGATTGGATGTTTTACTAGCCATGCAGACAAGGATGTAGTCCAGGGTGCAAGCCAAGGTCAGAAGCTGGGAAAATCAGGGAGCTGCATGACAAGTTCCAGGAAAGATCCAGGAGGGATCTTAGGGAAAGCTGAAGCCAAATCAAGAGCCAGAGGAATCAGAGAGCTGGTACTGAGTTCAAGGAATGATCTAGGAGGAGGGTCAGGAAAGCCAAAGCTGAATCAGGAGCCACAGGAACCAGGGACAGCAATGAACTCAAGGCTTCATGGAGCAGACCGAGACTGTTGTCAAGGCATGCCTGCAGTCTGAGGCTACAGGGCTGAGCGGCTCTCTCAGTAGCCAATCCAGTTGCATTAGCCAGGGATCATGGTCAGGTATGGAAGTTCAAGGTCACAGCCTGGCTAGGCCTGACTGACCAGAGGCCCTGACAACTGTCTTCTCCAACCTCTCACTTTTTTCAGATGAAACAGATGCACAGTTATTGAGGAAATAGGTGGTGTTGCTCCTCATGGACTGAGACTTGACGGATACTATTTTTCTTATCTTCAACTCCTGTCCTGACCTGAATTGTTTACTTAGTTGTCTGTTATGTCTTGTTTTGGGGAGGGCTCTGGTACAGGAAATAGAGTATGTTTAGACATGTGTAAACTCGGCCCTCTCTGTTCTCCATAAAGTATCCATGCCATTCACAACAATGAAGCTAGTAAATACATGAAAGGATTTATTTAGATGTAGTGGTAATGGGTCATTTGGGAGACAGAGAAACAAATAAAATGATAGAGTCTTTAGTTTTCATGAAATATCTCTTGCCATTTCTACTGGTAAGGATAACTATTATTGCTGTAATCCTTCTGAAACTCAGACATGGTATTGTGGAATGAAGAAGGACTCAAACTATAAGTTGGTTGCAAACATTCAAATGAACTGGAACCATTATCCTGGGTTTGTTTTCCTGGTAGAAAAACTTACCCAGAGATGCCTGAGCAGACATTTGGATGGTGAGCTTCTGAAGAGCAGAGAGCTTGCAGTGTTGAGGCTGTGCAGCCAGGAGGCCCCTGTGCACACATCTTAAATGTGCTCTGCAGGCTTCCTTAGTCTGCCTGGACAAAGATGGGAACAGTGCACAGGGAAGCCCTGATTGGCTTACCCAGACTGCTCAGGGTTAGCCTGTGTCTCCCTACAGCATAGCGTGAGGATTGTGAAAGGGGCATGTTTTGCTCTCTGCTTGGCTGGAATACTACAGTCAAGCAAGCAACACCCTCTCTCTTGGGGGGTAGGGGGGGAGCAAAGCACCCTGGGGTGCTGGAGAACTGTGTTGTGGCTTATCTCAGGAGACAACATGTATAGAAATTTTCTTTCCAGGAAAAAACTATTTCAGAAGTGATTTAACCTCGGTTACTCCCAAGTTATTTTTCTCCCGGAGCAGCCAGGAGACACTCAGTTTCTCCCAGAGGGAACTGAATAATGACCATACGTGACCTTAGAGACTCCATGGTTTGGTCTATGCTAGTCAAATTAAATATGTAGAAATTTTCTTACAGGCCTACTTCTATTGAAATTCACGGAACACTGATACCTGATCTCACAATAGCCAGCACTGGGTGTCCCTCCACATTGCCGATGTATTTATTTGACAAATAAGTTCTCACATGTTCACTGCTCAGAAAATTCCCAGCTCTATTTTCTCACATAAGACATGAAGAGGATTTTGCATTTAGACTGGAGTTTCTTAATTCTCCCCATGGATGCAGTTCGCACCTCTGGTTTAACTCACAGTGTTGTAACTGTTGAATCAGACGCTTTGTTTTGGGCCCTGCAGCATTCTCATAATGACATTTTTAACAATGGAATCCAGGCTTTTTACTACTTCATCTCTTTGCAACTGTGGCTTTGGAACGGATTTACAAAGATTAATAATGGATTGAGATTCTCAGTCTTTTCTTGACTGTGTGTTTCCCATAGAGCTGGCCATAGCAGGCAGACACCATTTGCCCTGGCATTTTAAGTCCACTGTGCTGATGTTCATTACAATCTGTCTTTCTGAACTCCAAGGCATGAAGGGGATTCTCTTCCTTCCAGAGGGCAATACACATTTAAAACAACTGGTGGGGGCTTCAAAAAGAGCACTGGTGGTTTCTATTATCCAGGATGTTCAATGAGCCAGAATAACCACTAATTGCCTTACCCATGCTGCCACCCCTGGCCACTAAGGTGGCTGTTCTGACCAGTTGTCTCCCCCTCCAGGAAGCCAGAAACCATGTGTAGGCTTTACATTGCTGTAGCACCCCTTGTATGAGTGCTTTTTCCTCCTGTGAAAGCATTCATTAGGGCTTGGGATGGGTAAAATCCAGCATGGTCTCATGGTTGTATCTGGTCAGGAACGACTTACACAAGGAGACTCCATTCTGTGGCAAGGATTATAATTTTCAGGCAGTCACTCATCTTCATGAATCACACTCTGAGGCTGAAATCCTCCTTTCTTCTACAACGAATAGAATAATAATTAATAGGGTTATACCTAATAAATCTTCTTTGCCTTATCTGACAGAGGATAGATCTGATACACTATGAATGCCCATAAAACAACACCTATGCAGTGCATCAGTAGCAATCTTAATGGCAGCAAGGTACCATTTAATGAGCAAAGAGAAAGAAAAAAACATTACTGAGGGAAGGGGAAACCACCACAAGTGCCCAAAGAGCTCTCTTCCTTGTAATGCTGGAGAAAGGGAAGTATTGGAGGAAAAAGCCAAAGAAACACAATGTTTCAAAAGGAGATTAAAATCAACTGCAGGGGTAGAATAAGTGTAAGGCAGGAGGCTGTGCAAAGTGTAGGTTGCAGAGTACAATTTGGGGAGACTGCATTTGTCTTTGGTGTGTTCTTGTCCTGTCTTGTTGTTTAGTTTAGTTTAGTTAAGTTTCTTTTCTTTTCTGTCGCGTGTTTATAATTGGGCATCCGACTCCTTATAACTATTTGCAAATTCTCTTAGTTCCACGCACCAGCATTTCCTTGCAGACCGCCTGATTACATAAAAACAGAATCAAGCTAGATCTACAGGATCATTAGCTATCACTGGAGGCACTGTAAATAATCCCACAGTTAAGTGAGGATTCGTACTGTTTTTTTCTTCACTGTATCCTCTTGATAGAAATACACAGACTGATGGGTGATTGGAGGGGGGTGGGGGGGGGGACCAGAAGAAGTCAAAGCAATTTAAGAGATGGATAGTGTATGAGAAGTGTCATTTTAAAAATATCCCAACAGCATGAAATCCAGTCTAGGATCTAAAATTCTATCATCCATCTGTCACTAATTAAAAAGAATGTCAAAGAACATATGGTCATAGAACTATAGGGAGTTAAAAAAGAAAATCAAAAGCAACTACACTGACTCTGCACCTAAATAACACTGTTTCCAGTAAGTGCTTGACAAATGCTCCAAAAAAGGGATAAAAACTAGCTTAAGATGGAGACCACACAGATTCCTTCTGACATGATGATGACTTTATTTCCATTTGTGGTCTGACGATATGTCTTGACACATGGCAATGTTACTATTGCTCACAGAGTCGCCTAATCGGGTTGTATTGGGCTCTTGCAGGCTGTCTCTTTTGATGAATGGTCTTTGAGATGCTATGTATAAATATTTAAGTAGGGCACATTATAAATGTCCAAAATAAATTGAGAAGCAAATAAAAATCTCTTCTTAAAAGCACCAGGGAGATGTACCATAGGGCAATCCAACATCATTTTGTTATATTGTACTTCAGTGCTTTCTGTGAATATTATCCTTTTACAAATATTTTTATTGTTCTACATTTCTTCCAAAGTTTACTAAGTTTCATATTAAAAAAATCATAATTGCCTTTTTGTGTCATTCCATTAAACCCATTATTAAAATATGTGGTTTAGAAGAATGGAAAACATATCTTAGTTTTCCAGCAATAATATTCTCTTATGGTTTACAGATTAAACTGATAGCTAAAGAAAGGATCTGTAATATTTTGCTATAATAAATAAAACAATGTGGAATTTATTATACTAAGAATATTAAATGCATATTATTTTTATTACCACCACTTATCGCTTAGAGTCTAATTCAATAGTCACACATCACTTTTTGTTTCTTAGTGCTTTGCATAATGTTTTTTTACATCATAATCCTATCTGCATCATTATTCAATCTTATTACACTGTGACAGTTTTCTGTGGTTTATCTGTTTGTCAGTGGGGTTGTCTCCTCAAATTCACCCTCTCCCTGTTCTTGCACTCTTTAAGTACTCTGTTTTTTACATAAACTGGGCCCCATTTTCACTTACACCCCTTTACATACCAACACAATTTCCTTAAGGGCAAAAAGGAACCATAATCATTATCTAGTTTGGCCACTTGTAGGGAAATTAGACCGATCAAGAATCCTTCAATGAAACTTTTTTTTTTTCTATGAAGAAAGCTGATTTTTTGAACGAAAAATTTTACATAAGAAAGTGTGAGTGTGATGAATCTTCCATTTTGAAATGAAAAAACACTGAAATCGCCAAAATGTTCCATTTCAACACACACAATAAAACAGTTAATTTTTTATTCTCGTCCTGCTCGCACTGAAACCCAGAGTCTAATGAATATGGATTATATGTGATTGCAAAATCCAGATCCCTTCACCTCAGATAACTTCTTACCCTTCGACAAGTTCACTCCTGAAGTGGACGTTAATACCATTTCATAGGCCACATAAAATGCTTTTGCAATCAGTCTTCAGGCCAAGAGAGAGGGCATGCAGACTTCCTGATTCTGCACCCTTTTGCTTGTCAGCCAGTGTTCAAGCTGGCAGCCCTCCAACTGCATATGTATTAACTCCTGGCAGAGTAAGAACGGATATATGGGCTGCACACAACATTATAGCAATTATATAGCAATTATAGCTATATAATTGCTAGGCAAAAAATTCAGACAGCTAGGGAACTCGGACTCAAACCCTAATCTTTCAGTGCCGAAACCAGGATTCCTTCAATTCAGCTAAAGGAGTTCTGGGCATACCTAGAAGTGCTTTATATCACTAGCGTTCACACTATGTGCCTGGAAAATAGTGGAAGAAGAAACTTTATAAACAGGCAAGAGTTTCTGTCCATGGGTGGTGACCACTGATGAAGAGAGAGCACATTTGCAACCATATTGTGTGGCTGTTGGAATTATTTGTTTGATTCCTATGGTTGACACTCTTCTGAGAAGGGAACAGGATTCATTAATAAAAGCTATTAGTCAGATTCCTTTGCTGATTTAAGCGTCACATTGAATTATCCTAGCTGAGGATTTGGCCTTATCTACCTATAAGTGTTAATTTAATTTGCCCTATTGGGAGTTCAGTTGAAGAGCTTTAGACCAGTGGTTCTCAACCTTGTGTATACCAGGACCCATTTGTAAACATTGATGGCCAGTCCCGATCCACAGCCCCCTGGCCCTGCCAGTGCTCTCACTCCTGACTCTCAGTCCCCTGCCCCCCTGGGCCATGCTGGTGCCCCTCAATCCCAATCTGCATCCCCCTACCACATCCCAGCTCTGCTGGAGGGGGCCACCAGCTGCCCCCATCCCACTTGAACTGGAGCACGGAAGCTGCAGCGGCTCCAGCTCATGCAGGTGGCAGTGGAGCAAATCTGGTCCCAACACGGGCTGGAGGAAGGAGGATGGGAGGCCTGTGGCACACCCTGCCCTGGCCTGGGGCTCCCA
>NW_017728992.1:197335983-197336237 GCF_001723915.1 Gavialis gangeticus | reverse complement strand
GGTGGCAGTGGAGCAAATCTGGTCCCAACACGGGCTGGAGGAAGGAGGATGGGAGGTCTGTGGCACACCCTGCCCTGGCCTGGGGCTCCCAAGCCATGGTAGACAACCTGGTCATGGCCCCACCCATGCCATGAGCAGTATCTCCTGGCCATCCTGCTCCTGAGAGTATGGGCACTACCCCCACTGTCACCAGCCCTGCCATTCAGCTCTCCTCTGCCCCGTTCCCCCACCGGAGGGGCAGACACCTTTTCGCC
>NW_017728992.1:197319813-197330983 GCF_001723915.1 Gavialis gangeticus | reverse complement strand
ATCCTGCTCCTGAGAGTATGGGCACTACCCCCACTGTCACCGGCCCTGCCATTCAGCTCTCCTCTGCCCCGTTCCCCCACTGGAGGGGCAGACACCTTTTCGCCCACCCCCCCTGCCCTGACGCAGCCTTGGCACCTGGCCACTTTCCCCCAGTGCCAGCAGGCACTCATCCTGTCCACACACCCACCCACACACACACAGTCCCCCCAAGTCCTGACCCTTCAACTCCCACTCCCCATACTCTTACCTGCATCCAGCTGCTGGGGCTGCTCCCATGACCCTGCCTGGCTGCATGCTGGCCACGTGCGCGCACCTGCAGATACATGTGCACCCACTGCCTCTAATTGCCCCAAGCAGCTCCTTGCATGCTGGCATTTCAGCCTGCAAGGAGAAACCCATGATTTCCCACGTTTTTGTGGGACTTGCTCACAACCCTTTCAAATGTTCCTGAAACCCACTTTTGGGTCGTGACCCACACATGGAGAAACACTGCTTTAGATCCCCTATTACATCTTCAAGGCTTGGCCATAAAATATAGCTCAGTTGCTCACATACAATTGTTTCACAATGATCGAACATAAGAAGTATCATACTGGGTCAGATCTATGGTCTATCTAATCCAGTATTCTGTCTTCGACAGTGGCAGAAGTGGATGTTGTGCAGGAAGAGGACTGAACTAGATATTCCTACAGTGATCTATCCCTCTATTCAATACCCTTCCTGGCACCTACCATTTGTTTGGCTAGAGGTGCCAGAGGAAATATTTCCAACCATTCTGTTCAATTGCCATTGGTGGATCTATCATCCAGGATTTATCCAGTCCCTTTTTGAACCTAGCTATGCTATCTGCTTCTACCACCTCCTGCAGCAACTAATTCCACAAGTTAACTGTGTTGCATTAAAAACAACAAAAAAACCCACTTTCTCTTGTTAGTTTTAAATTTGATAACTACTCATGTCAGTAGGTATTCCCTAGTTCCACTATTCTGGGACTCAGAGAACAGTTCCCTGTTCACTTGGTTCTTACCCTTTATGATTTTATAGACCTCTGCCCTATCCCCCCTCAGCCTTATTTCCAAACTAAACAGTCCTAGCCTTTTAAGTCTTTCCTGTTATGGCTACTGTTCCAGGCCCCTGATCATTTTGGTTGCCCTTTTCAATACCTTTTAAAGTCATAAAATATAGTTCATTTCCAAATTCTCCCAATCCCCATGGTAACTCACAGGAGTGAACTGCAAAAGGGAGCGACTGTGCAGGATCCCATCTAAACAGCAAAGAACCGGTTAGGTTCTCAGTGCGCAGTGGTGGCTTTCTAGATGGCCTCTACTAATCAAAAAGCAGGGGATTTGGCATTGATTCCTCTGAGAAAATGTCTCCAGGTACATTATCTGTACGTAGTAACTAGTGTGATGCATGACCTGAACATCCCAAAGGTCAACTGACCTGAAAAACAGCAAGATGCAATGTCACCAATGTTTATGAATCTATAGTGTGACCAGTGATTATTATCTGCATGGGGTCAAAAAGGGAGTGCATGAAACTAATTTATTCCCATACATTGCTGTTTATCTTGAACAGTTCTCCCTCCTTGGTGCTTGTCATCCTGAAGACTGATGCAGAGCAACCATGCTACTTCTTAGCTTTTCGTTTCACAAGTCATGATCTTTTGGCATCCTCTCAATGAGCTCTTTTTACTCATGATCATCCTAGGAGCACATCTATGCACCAGTTCCAGTCTGAGTTGCTTGACACAGATGACCAGAATTGTATACAGGACTCCATATGAACCCCCATCAGCCCCTATATAGCGGTCCTAATACGTATCTATATGGGAAGTCTCTAAACTGATATATGTTAGGCCCACATTTCCCTTTTTCATGATTGTACCACACTGGTAGAACAAATGTATTCTCTGATTAATACACTCATGTACACTTATGTATCCTCACCCCCAATCAATTGCAATGAATGACTCCCCTTCAGTTTATAGCAACAATCCTCATTCTCTAACTTTATGGCCTTGCACTTTGTATTTTTGAATTTCATTCCATGTCTATTATTTCAGTCCTAAAGGTCATCCCAATCCTTCAGCATTCCAATATGATCTTCTTCTGTACTGACAACGTCTCTCAACTTTATGCTATTAGCAAATT
The DNA here is from genome assembly GCF_001723915.1 of Gavialis gangeticus. NCBI lineage: Eukaryota > Metazoa > Chordata > Crocodylia > Gavialidae > Gavialis > Gavialis gangeticus. The sequence continues at coordinate 197,328,830 of NW_017728992.1, read as the reverse complement.
TCATTACCACTGTCCTCTTTTTCTGCAAACTTCATTAAGGAAAATATTAAAAAAGATTGGTCCCACAACCAGCTGTTAGGAAGTCCACTAGTAATTTCCTCCAACCTGACAGTTCTCTTTTTCTGCATCAACCTGCTGAACCCCTAACTAGTTCTTACTCAAATCACAGTTCTTGACAAATCCCCACCTTCTCCCTCCTAATTAATAATTCTGTTCCTTGTGGCACTGTTATCAAATGGTTTGCTGAAGTCCACCTAGGTTAGACATATCACATGTCCTTTGTTCACAAATTAGACACTTTATCAAAGAAAGATATTAGACTAGTCAACGTCAAAGTTAGCACATATACCCAGAAAATAGGAGATATGAACTCTAGACTCTACTCAATCTGAGAAAATTTATTTTTTCTACCTCCTGGGAAACTATCCTAAACACCAAATTATGACCTGAGAAAACCCTGTCTTCTATTCCCTCATTCCCTTGGGCCACTAACTGGAGAAGATTGCAAAGGTCATAGGACCAGAAGGAAAGCAAACAAGATGGAGGTTCACTCTGCACTTCAATGAAGTGGGCATGGTCCTTGGAGGGAGGGAGCCCTAGGTTCTGGTACCACAACCATTTATGCATTTTGATTTTTATAGTCATTATAGAATCATAGAAAATTAGGGTTGGAAGAGATCTCATGAGGTCATCTAGTCAAACCCTCTTCGCAAAGCAGGACCAGCTCCAACTAGATCATCCCAGCCAGGGCTTTGTCTACCCAGGTCTTAAAAACCTCCCAGGTTGGAGAGTCCACAACCTCTCCCAGTAACCTGTTCCAGTGCTTCACTGTCTTTCTAGTGAGCAAGCTTTTCCTCATAGCCAACCTGAACATCCCTTGCTGCCACTTGAGCCCATTTTTGTTTTTGTTTTGTCACCTGCCACCCCTGAGAACAGTCCAGTTCCATGCTCTTTGGAAACACCTTCCAAGTAGTTAAAAGTTGCTATCAAATCCCCCCTCAGTCTTCTCTTCTCCAGACTAAGTTCCCAGCTGTATCAGCTTCTCCTCAGAAATCATGTTCCACTGCCCCCTACCCATTTTTGTTGCCCTCTGCTGGACTCTCCTCAGTTTGTCCACATTGTTTCTGTAATGGGGGCCCAAAACTGAACACAGTACTCTGGACGTGGCCTCAACAGCACTAACTAGGGAGAATAATCACTTTCTTTGACCTGCTGGCAACACTTCTACTAACGCAGCCCAGTAAGCTGTTAGCCTTCTTCACAACAAGGGCACATTGTTGGCTCATGTTCAAATTACTGTCCTCTTTAATCCCTATCTCCTTTTTTGCAGAGGTAATGCTTAGCCAGTTAGTCCCCAGCATATACTGGTGCATTGGATTGTTCCATCATAAGTTAAGTACTTTGCACTTCTCCTTATTAAACTTCATGAGATTTCTTTTGGTCCGAATTGTCAAGATCTATCTGAATCCTAGCCCTACTCTCCAGCATATCTCCTACCTCCCTCCCCCCCGCCACCTAGGTGACATTTGCAAACTCACTGAGGATGAGAATCTTGCAGGTCCTTGATGAAGACATTGAACAAATCCAGCCCCAGGACCAATTCCTGGATCACTCCACTTAATACCAGCTGCAAACTAAACATCATGCCATTGACTAATACCCTTGGATGATCCTGCCAGTTTTCTGTCCATCTTATACTCTGTTCATCTAACCCGTACTTCCTTTCCTTGCTTGCAGTAATGTTGTGGGAGACCATACCAAAAGCCGTGCTAAAGTCAATGTGTTTCACATCCACTGGTCTCCCTGCATCTACAGAGAAAGTCGTCTCATGATAGAGGCAATCAGCTTGGTCAGGGATGACTTGCCCTTGGTGAACCCATGCTGACTGTTCCTAATCATCTTCTTGTCTTCTAATTGCTTAGGAATGGATTCTTTGAGAATCAGCTCCATGCTTTTTCTGGGGACTGAGGCGAGGCTGACTGGTCTGTAGTTCCCCGGATCCTCCTTCTTCACTTTCTTAAAGATGGGCACTATATTTGCCCTTTTCTAATCATCTAGGACCTCTCCCAATTGCCATGAGTTTTCAAAGATGATGGCCAGTGCCTCTGCAATCACACCAGCCAACTCCCTCAGCATCCTCAGGTGCATCTCATCCAACCCCATGGACTCCTATTTATCCAGCTTTTCTAAAAGTCCCTAACTTGTTTTTTTGCCACTGTTGGATGCTCATCCCCTCCTCAGATTCTGCCACCAGGTTCAGTAGTCTGCAAGTTGACCTTACTTGTGAAGACAGAAGTGAAAAAGGCATTGAGTACTTCAGCCTCTTCCACATCCTCTGTCACTAGGTTGGCTTACCCATTTAGGAAAGGACCCACACTTTCCCTGATCTCCCTCTTGTTGCTGACATACTGTTGTAGATACCCTTTTTGTTACCCTTCACATCCCTTGCCAGCTGCAACTCCAGTTGCATTTTGGCCTTCCTGATTTCATCCCTACATGCCCAAGCAATGCTCTTATACTCCTCCCTAGTTGTTTATGAAATTTTTCACTTTTTGTAATCTTCCTTTTTGTGTTTAAGCTCACCAAAGAGTTCTCTGCTAAGCTAAGCTGGTTGCTTGCCATGTCTTCTAGTCTTCCTGTGCATTGGGATGGTTTGTTCCTGCACTCTCAGTAAGGTTTCTTTAAAGTGAAGCCAGCTCTCCTGGACTCCTCTCCCCATCAGTCTGGCTTCTCAGGGGATCCTGCCCATGAGTTCCCTGAGTGAGTTGAAGTATGTTTTTCTGAAGTCCCGGGTTCTTCCTTTGTTGGTCTCCATCCTTCCTTTCCTCAGGATCCTGAATTCAGTTATCTTGTGGCTGTTTCTACCCATGTTGCCATCCACTACCACATTCCCCACCAATTCTTCCCTGTTTGTGAGCAGCAGGTCAAAAAGAACATGGTAGATCCAGCACTTGCACTAGGAAGTTGTCCCCAACACTCTACAAAAATGTCCTGGATTGCCTGTGCATTGCTATATTGCCCTCTCAGCAGATGTCAGGGTGACTGAAGTCTCCCATGAGAACCATGGCCTGTGATCAAGGAATTTCTGCTAGCTGTTTGAAGAAAGCCTCAGCCACCACTTCCTCCTGGTCTGGTGGTCAATAGCAGACACCCACCATAACATTACCCTTATTGCTCTCCCCTCTAACCCTAACCCAGACACTCTCAACAGGCTTGCAAATCATACGGCTCTTTTACATAAAGTGCAACTCCTCCTCCTCTTCTCTGCCTGTCCTTCCTGAACAGTTTGTCCCTATCCATGACAGTGCTCCAGGCGTGCGAGCTCCCACCAAGTCTTTGTTACTCCAGTCGCATTATAGTTCTGTGATGGTGCAAGGCCTTTCAGTTCTCCTGATTCTTTCCCACACTGTGCATTTGTGTACAGACACCTGAGGTAACTAAGTGATTGCCCTACTTTCTCAGCAAGAATAAGAATGTTCCCCCTGTTGCCCCCTCCTACTTGTGCTTCAAGTCACCCAGTTCCCCACTCAGGGCTTTGGTCTCCATCCCCCAGCAAACCTAATTTAAAGCCTTTCTCACTAGGTTAGCAAGCCTATCTGCAAAGATACTCTTTAATTTCTTATTCAGGTGTATACCATCTCTTCCCAGCAATCCTTCTTCTTGGATCAACATCCCATGGTCAAAGAAGCCAAAACCCGACTAGTGACACTATCTATGCAGCCATGCATTGATCTTCAGGATACATGTGCTCCTGCCCAAGGCTTTCCCCTTTACCAGAATGATCAAGGAGAATACCACCTGAGCCCCTGCCCCCTTCATCCTGGCACCCAGAGCCCTGTAGTCACTTTTGGTCTTCCCATTGACCCCCCTGGCAGTATCATTGGTGCCCACACAGATGAGCAGCTTGGGGTAATAGTCAGAGACCCCGATGATTCTCAGTAATCCCTCTGATTATTACTTTTAGATAAAGTGTGCCCCCAGCACTGGACTCAGTACTCTTATAGGTTTTTTTTTTTTTTCTGGGAAATACCTCCCCTCTGAAAGGGCTGGGTCTTGACACAATAGAAGAACATAAGGCTTCCCCTTGAGAAAATGGATAGGTACATCTCTTCCCAAGGGAAATAGGATAATTCTCCTGGGGCAAAATGCATGTTTTCTGAGACAGCTGCTGCCAAGTCTTAGACCTTTAGTAGGTGAAATAGGCTGGTCCATGAAGTTTTGCTTCCATCTCAGATGTAGTTGTTTCCATTTCCATATCTTCATTCCTTTTAGCCACCTGACTTATCTCTCTTGTTCAATCTCATCATTCTTATTCACACATAAGACAAAGTGTTCATTGAATTTTTGGATCATACCAAAATTATCTTTAAGCTCCATCCAAACCCCACTGCATAGCAACCCCAGTTCCTTTAGAACCTTGGGAGTAAAGGTACACATTATACAGATATTGCAAAAATGACTGACAAGATTATCCAACTGGAGTATTGGTTTTTGGATTATACAGCTTATTTCTTTATGTATAGAACATTTTGATATTTGTTTTAATTACACCTTGCAAAGGAAATTCAATGTGATGCCTCACTGTACACCATACTGCCTAACCTTGAAGACCTATGTGATTCATCTTTTTAATTTTTTTTTTCATAGATTCATAGATGCTAGGGTCAGAAGGGACCTCAATAGATCATCAAGTCCGAGCCCCTGCATAGGCAGAAAAGTGTGCTGGGTTAAGATGACCCCAGCCAGATGCCTATCTAACCTCCTCCTTTTTCTTTTCTTTTCTTTTCTTGCTTTCCTTAAGGGTTCTTTGCTTAGTCCTAATAACTTTTGTGAGCTGGGTATTCATCTATTTAAGTCTGGAACCCTTCCTTATAACATTGTTTCTCTTTTTCACTGAGATGCATGTTTCAGATAATTCTCACACATTTGACACAAAGACATTTCGTGCCTCCTCCACATTTTAATCTTTGGGTTGCTCAGCCCACTCGCCTTCACGAGTTCCTTTAGTTCCCAAAGTTTACCTTTTTGCAACAGAAAACCTGAGACAAAGACCTAATTATGTATAATCATGATATTCAATGATACAAGTCCCTAGTACTTATTAAATCATACCATTTTCTAGCTCACTTCTCATTTACCATCCATATCAATGGGAATACCCATGTGTTTAAAGCAGTGATTCTGAACTAGCATGTTTCTGCACCATGAGGTGCTGGTCAAATCATATTAGGGGTGGTAACAAACAATATTAACTCCGCTAGGTGTGCAAACTACACAAGGTTCACAAGATGAATCCAGAGATTTCAAATAGGCGTCCACTGTGTCACAAAGATTCTGATTTGTTGTGATCCTTTTGAGGACTTCTCAACAGAAGAATTTTTATATTATTCTTCCATAAACAAAAACATGAGTAAAAGTTTAAAGCTGCCATTTTCCAATGGCTGCCATAAGTCCAAAAAGGTTGAGATAGTAGTATGAAGATAAGCGACTATTTACCAGCTCCCCCTGATACTGGCACCATTAGAAAGTGGTTTTATAATTTATTTGGAACATTGATGCTAATGAGGATAAATTGGTCTAGATAGAATAAGGAAGTGGGTTGAATTCAACAGTTCCTATTTTACATCCTCAGGAATATTTAATAATAAAATTCTTCATTAATTTCATTGTTCTGACCCTTTATGCATATGCACACACAGACACACACACACATGCAAGGACAATTACAGATGACACCAACTTGTTGACAATTTGCAGATGACACCAAACTGAGGGGAATAGTACATACAATGGAGGCTAGGGCTAGGTTTAGCAGAGACCTTGACAAATTGGAGGATTGGACCAAATGAAATCTCATAAAGTTCAAAAAGGACAAGTGCAAAGTCCTGCATTTAGGACAGAACAATCCCATGCACCAGTACAAGTTAGCGGCTGACCCGCTGGGCAGCAGCTCTGCAGAAAAGGACCTGGGGGTAGCATGGGACAATAAGATGAATATGAGCCAGCAGTGTGCCCTTGTTGCCAAGAAGGCTAATGGTATACTGGGCTGCATTGGTAGTTGTGTTGCCAGTAGATCAAGGGAAATGATTATTCCCTGTATTCAGTGCTGGTGAGGCCACATCTGGAGTACTGCGTCCAGTTTTGAGCCCCCCACTACAGAAGGGATGTGGACAACAAATTGGAGAGAGTCCAGTGGAGGGCAATGAACATGGTTTGGGGGCTGAGGCACATGACTTATGAGGAAAGACTAAGGGAACTGGGCTTAGTTAATCTAAAGAAGTGAAGACTGAGTGGGGATTTAATAGCAGCTGGGCAAATCTAACGCATGCCCCCACAGCACTGTTGATACTGTGCCATAATTTAATAATACTTTAGTACTAACGGAAGTAAAGTAGTGCACAGTTATTTTTAGCTACTATGTTGCCATAGTGATGTGCTATAATGAGGGAGCACATCACTAAGGTGCATAGCTGTGATATCATGGTGCCCACTCATACTATGTCACTGTAGCACATTGCTATGGTGACGTAGCATCATGTGTAGACATGCCCATTAACTACCTGCAGGGTGGTTCCAAAGAGGATGAAGCTGGACTCACTGGTGGCAGATAACAGAACAAGGAGCAACGATGTCAAGTTGCAGCAAGGGAAGTTGAAGTTAGATATTAGGAAAAACTTTCTTATGAGGAGGGTAGTAAAACACTGAAACATGTTTGCCAGAGAAGCTGTGCAGTCTCCATGCTTGGAGATTTTTAAGACCCAGCTGAAATGATCCAGATGGGGATGGTCCTGCGTTGAGCAGAGGGTTGTACTAAATGACATCCTGAGGTCCCTTCCAAACCTAGTTTTCTGATTCTATGAATTAAAGGCTAGTTTTTTCTGCAGAAAGAAAAGTTTGAAAAAATCCATACCAAACATTTCCTGCAAATATTTCACATATTCTTTTTGCATGCCTGAAAGGTGAAGAAATACCAGATTGATATTTGTCATATCTCTTGCTCTTCTCACAATTGCTCCAACAGGTATGTTTTGCATCACTGGCCTTATGGAGCTCAGCTCATTAGCCATTCAAGTAGATCCCTGCTTAAGTAGTGCTTTAATTATTTCCACAATGCAATCTTGAGTTTTTTCTGTCTCTTTTTCCTTACCAAATGGAAATGAGCTAATATTAGCTAATTTCAAATTAGCTAATACCTCTTTGCTGGAGAAATTCTCCTTCATTGGGATGAATAATAGTAGGATGCATACACACAAATGTGACCTCATTTAGAGGAGGTATCTGAGGCTGTTACATATGCCTGCACCCTGTCTGCCTCCTCCCAGCTACATTCTGTAGACCAATAATTTAAGGTAATGTTTCAGTTTTATTTATTTCCTTTTTAGTACACAGAAGTGTTAAAATTTTTCTCAGAGTTGCTAGGGGCTGAGGATGATAGTAGCAGGGAGGTCATGAAGGTCCCTGCTTCCTTGCTTCTTCTGCCTCTCACTTGCACAAATGGGGTCAATACCACTGAGACTTTGAAGATGACTCCAAGACAGTCTCAAGACATATGAAATTTGTGAAGTGCAGCACAACATCCACATGACGGCTTACTAGAACTGCCATGCAATTTGTGTCTCATTGATGTAAAACTGAGCCTACCATTTGTGCATGGCTTTTTTAGATAGCAGAGAGGATTTAACCACAAAACAGTCATGCAGCAATTACTGTTACATAAAACTTTCTCTACCATCAGCTACATTTACATCCATTCCACACCTCTATCCATATTTTCATACACTGCAAACCCCCTACATTTTACAAACTAACAAGAGCAGCTGTATGTGTGAAGCTTGGCTTTGCATGGTTGCACAGACCTAGTCAATGTGATTGCTTGGAACTGCACTCTTCCTCTGTGGGTTTTCATATTATTTGTGCTGTATAAAAAAGAAAGGAGACGACACATACCTAACCCAAACCCACACAAGCACGAAAACAAGAGGTGAGGTTTTTTTGCATGAAAAATTCTGTTTTATTTTCTATAGTCTATTTTGTATTCCATATAGATTCATATACCACATTCATCACCATAGTATCTGAGTGCCTTCCAGTAGAGCATTAAGCAACGTGACCACATCTGTCGCATGTTGTTTATTCTCTCATCCCCTCCTGAGGGGGTGAGATGTGTTCAGTGGAGTGTTTTGTTTTGGTAGGGCTTTTTATTTTTTATATATATACATATAATTCTCTCTCTTCTTAAATCTGAATTTATTTCATTAGCTAGGCAGAACAGAGCAAAACCTAAGGTGTACAGAGCAGAAAATATTGCTCACTTAAGAGGTTTTCTGTCTCAGATTGGTTCAGTTTTCTTATATCTGACACCTATCAGGCAAAGCAACAAACATCAGAGTGCCTGGAACAGAAGTCAAACAGCAGGCTAAGTGCCTCAAAACTTTCTGTTTTCTTTCCTCCCGGGCAGATTTGCTTCGTCACCCATCTCAGACCTGTCAGAGAAAGCAGAAAACAAAAAGAGTCTTGCATCCATGTACACTGAAATTGTGGTACAAAAAAAAATAGAAAGAAAGAAAAAAAGAAAGAAAGAACAAAAGACTTTTAATTACTTTATTCAGGGGTTCAGGGATACAAAAATGGTGGCTGCTTACAAAGCAAAAACACAAACATATTACTACCAAACCAAACCAAACCAAACCAAACCAAACCAAACCACCAAACCAAATCAAAACAAACCAAACCAAACCAAGAATACCATATCATTACATCCAACACATCACACCGTGACAGACACCTTCGCTACATTTCACATCGTGTCTTACATGCTAATTATGTGGTCGGAGTGCCAGCCACGCGATCATAACTATATAGATAAATAATTCATACCCTGCTCCATCCCTTCACACACGTAAAAAAACCTTCACCTTCCCACACAAAAAGAAAGCAAAAAAGCAGCCTGGTGAGGGCCCAGGACGCAGCACGAGCTGGAAGTCGTAGTTCGACACCAAGCCAGCCCAATCGCCCAA
>NW_017728992.1:197309181-197319041 GCF_001723915.1 Gavialis gangeticus | reverse complement strand
CAGGAAAAGCCTCACTCGGGGCATCCTCAGTGCAGGGGACCTGGCTCACCTGGAGATGGTCCTCCAGGGTGGCTGCCGCCTCCAATGGGAGGGCAGCCCGGATGTCACACAGGAGACGGCCCACGCTGCGAACGGAGCGCCTGCTCAGCTGGGTGGTCAAGGCCTCGGGCAAGAACCAGGCTGACTGAGCGGGGTCAAGGAGATGACTCAGGTGGAGAACACGCGCCTGAATGAGAACAGCCATGAAACTGGCAGAGGCCAGGCTTGGCACAGGGTGCCTCAGCACTGGGTTGTGCACCAGGGGTTCCCTCAGCAACTGTGGGAACTGCAGGTGACGGGCCTGGGACTGGAGGTGGAAAATGGTATGCCAGGCTCATACCACGCCACGGTAAAAAGCCAGAAGCAACGCCCAGTTCAAAAATGTAAGGTCCAACAGGAAGAGCTCCCGGTTGAAGCCAAGGGCCCCCACCCTCTGCAGAAACCGGCGTGCCAGGGGTTGCCAAGGTAGGCGCTCCTCGCTGTACAGGAGTCACTGAAGGGCCTGCAGGCGGAAGGCGATCACCCTGCCCGCAAGGTCAACCAAACTCTGGCCCCCCTCAGTTACAGGTAAAGGACAGGTTGTGGGAGCCAGTGGCTCCCATCCCAGAAAAAGTCAACCAGGAGGCGCTGGTGTCTCTTGAGTAGGTCCTCTGGTGGATTGAATACGGTGCACTGGTGCCACAAGGCCGCCGCCACTAGATTGTTCATGATGAGGACGCGTCCATGGTAGGAGAGGCTGGGTAGGCACCATGGACCTTTGTAGGCATGTCTCCACTCCTTCCTTGAGGCCGTCCCAGTTGTGCACCATGAAGGTCGATGGCCGCAGGAACAAGCCCAGGATCTTAAGGCCCTCACGGCACCAGGTGAGGTCTGGGGGGGTCATGGTGATCCACTCACCAAGCAACAGGGTATCGCTCTTGGCCCAGTTGATATGGGCCGAAGAGGCGCGTTCGTAGGCTCGCTGGCAGGCTGTCAGGGCCTCCACATCTTGCTGGGTGTTAAGGAAGATGGTCACGTCATCTGCATATGCTGATAGCCGGAGCAGAGGGGCAACGGACAGGCCCACAGCTGGTGGCAAGGCTACACCACTCAGGCGGCGCTGCAGTGCATGCAGCAGTGGTTCAATGGCCAGGGCATAGAGCATGCCTGACAGGGGGAAGCCCTGATGGATGCCTCTGCCTGTGGGGAATGGGGCACAGAGCACCCCATTCATCTTGAGCAGGCTGGAAGTGTCTCAATACAAGACTCGGAGGGTGCCGGTGAAAAGGGGCTCAAAGCCAAAGGCCTCCAGGGTCTGAAAGAGGTAAGCGTGGTCTACCCGGTCAAAGGTTTTCTCCTGATCCAGAGAGATAAGGCCAATGTCTAGGCCAAAGAGTTCACTGGCTGTAAGTAAGTTGTGCAGCAGAAACAGGTTGTCTTGGATGGTTCTGCTCGGCACGCAGCAGATCCACTCAGGACCAGTGATGGAGGCCATGACAGTGTGGAGGCGGGTGGCCAGTGCTTTGGCCATAATTTTGTAATCCGCACACAGCAGGGAGACCGGCCACCAGTTCTTAATGCAACCAAGGTCTCCTTTCTTGGGCAGCAGCGTGAGCACTGCACGGCAGCAACTGATCGGCAAGACCTTGTCGGCAAGACTCTCCTGGAAAACACGCAGGAGACAGGGGCCGAGAAGAGGCCAGAAAGTCTTGTAGAACTCAGCAGGTAACCCGCTGAGGCCTGGGGCTTTGCTGGAAGTGAGGCCAGCTGTGGCCGCTGCCAGATCTGCCAGAGACAATTCCTGCTGAAGTTCGCTGGCCTCCAGGGCACCAAGGCATGGCAGCCCCGCATCGAGCTCCCGCGTGGCCTAAGGGCAGGACGGCTCAGCTGCAAATAGGTCACGATATTAGGCAACAGCATGCTCATGTACTTCACCTGGGTCAGTGATTACCTGGCCTTTAGGGGTCTTGATGTGATCTAAGACTTTACTTGCTGCCCACCATCGCTCCAGGTTGAAGAAGAAGCAGGTTGGGGCATCTGTTTCGGCCAGCTCTTGGCAGCGGGCGTGGATCCTCGCTCCACAGGCCGCACTCTCTGCCAAGTCACGCAGGCATTTCCTACGGAACCGGAGGCTCTTGCGCAGCACCGCATTACTGCCAGCAGCCAGCAGCCAGCAGGGCAGCCTCGAGCTCTACCACATCTCCAGCTCTGATATGGTTCATTTCTCACCAGCTGAGTGTACTGCTGGCAAAAAGCCTGGATCTGTGCCTTGCCCACATCCTACCATAGCTTCCAGGAGGAGTAATTTAGTCTTGTGGCCTCCCAGCCCTGCCACAGGTTGACAAAGCAGTCCCGGAAGTAAAAGTCTTGAAGCAGGCTGACGTTGAAACACCAATAGGGCGCTTGCGCACAGGTTCTCCCCAGCAGGCTCAATTCACAGTAAGCCATGCTGTGATCTGACAGGCTTGAGAGAACAATGCAGCCACTGTGCAGGAGTGGCAGGTGGTGCCTGGTGACATAAATGCGGTCAAGGCGGGCCATAGTGGGACCCCCCGCTCTCATCCTGGCCCAGGTGTACTGGCGCGCGTCGGGGTGCGGGGCTCGCCAAACGTCAACGAGGCCTGCAGTCTCCAAGATGAACTGAAACTTGCGGGCATAGGGCAGGTGAGGCTCAGGCCCCGTATGGTCGAGGGGGTGTCAGTGGTACAATTAGAGTCCCCACTTATAAGAAGCAGGTCATCATCCTCACTAATGTCATGCAAAAGGGAGGCCAAGGTCTCAAAGAAAGTGACCCTCTCCTGGCCATCAGTAGGTGTATAGACATTGATGAGTAGCAGGTGGTGCTGTGCTAGGGTTATGTGGACCATTAGCAGGCAGCCGGGGACAATCTCCTGTGCCACCACCATGTCATCCTGCAGTTGTGACGGTAGGAGAGTCACGACCCCGGAGCTCAGGTTGGTTCCATGACTCAAGAACAACTGGCCTTGCCAGGAGCTCCAGGATGGCCTCCCATTTAAACAGATCTCGACAGCCGTTGATGTTAAAAGTACCAATGGTTGTGGCTGCCATGGGTGTGGGTATGGGAGAGGAAGAACGAGGTAAGGTGTAGATAAAAGAGCAAGCCCCCAAGAGCAGAGCAAAAGGCAGAGACAAGTCAAAAAAGGCCTATCATACCCTACTCTACTCCAGGGACCCATCCAGGCCTCACTCGTCTCTCACCCACAGTGCGAGCTTCTCCAGATGATAAGCCATCTGCCTAGTGCCTAGATCTTTCTGCATAAGTTTGGCCGCAGCCCTGGCAGCCTTGGTAAAAATTTTAGGATCTGCGCATCATTGGGTGATGCACCCCACTATGTTCTTCTGTCCTTTTGTCCCTTTCAAGAAGGTCAGGAGCCCCCCATACTAAGGAGAGACCCGGGGGGGGGGGTCTGCCAACATGGGCTGCACATTTCCAACAGACGCGCGGCGAGACTGCACCCTAGCTGGGAGCTCAGCATCTATACCCTCAATATCTAAACCCATCAACCTCCTCTGATTGAGGAAATCTGATCTGATCCTCTCCTATGAGGAAAGGTTGCGGGACCTGAACCTGTTCAGCCTTCAAAAGAGAAGGCTGAGGGGGGATCTTGTGGCCTGTTATAAACTGGTTAGGGGGGATCAGCAGGCGCTGGGGGAGTCCCTGTTCCCCCAAGCGCCGCAAGGAGTGACCAGGAACAACGGTCACAAGCTGGCGGAGGGAAGGTTTAAGTTGGACATCAGGAGGCGCTACTTCACGGTCAGGGCGGCTAGGGTCTGGAACCAGCTTCCAAGTGAGGTGGTGCAGGCTCCCACCCTGGGGGGTTTTAAGAGGAGGTTGGATGACCACCTTACTGGGGTCGTTTGACCCCAGTACTCTTTCCTGCCATGGCAGGGGGTTGGACTGGATGATCTGCTCAGGTCCCTTCCAACCCTAGAAACTATGAAACTATGAACTATGAAACTATTGTTCAGGTCAAGGTCTGGCTCTTGAAGAACAATCCCCACCTTCTCGGGGGGAGAGAGGTCATCCCACTCTTGAGGTCACTTGTGACACTCAGAAAGCTGGATTTCCATCTCACTAGCCTCCTCATCTAATTCAGTAACCTGGGATGTGACCAAGAAGTCAGCAGACTCCTGCTGCCCTCTGGGTCAGACCTCCAGAAGAGAGACATTGTGCATAGGTCTTACTGACACCTGTCTCCAAAAGCTGGGAGATAAGCAAGAGGCTAGTGACCCCTGCCTTTGCCTCCCCCACCTCCAAGCTGCCCTCATGCCCAGTCAACAGGATCATTGACATGACAGCTGGAGCAGGGCCAGGCTCTCCAGCAGGGGCCCCCCAGCACCAGCTGTGGAAGGTTTCAGTGGGAATGGGGAGTCCTGAGTGGTCCCTTTCACTTTCTTCTCTTTGTTCTTCTTCTTCTTTTGTGTGGCAGATGGCCCACCCTTCACAGAGGATGGGCCAGACTGCTCTGGCCTGCCTCCCCAGAGCCAGCCACCTCAGACAAAGCCGTGGTGGAGGACAACTGGCAGGAGGCCTGAGCCCCATCATCCAAAGAGGCCTTGATGCCACAATCGCTGACCACCCCAGCCACCTCAATCAGAGCGGTCAGGGCAGGCAGGAGGGAAATGGAGGCATCAGCCTCTCCATCTGGTGGCATCTCTGTACTGGTGGGGGTGGGCACTGTAGGTGGAAAGAGTGGGGGGTAGGGTTGGGGTCTAGTCCCAGCCCCTCCACTGGACGGCATTCTCACACCAGAGACTCCAGCCCCCTCAGATGGAACAGGGGTAGAAGGAGGTTGGGAAAAGCTCCTGACCTCACTGGGTGGGGCCTACATCCCAGAAGTGGATGGGCCGTCCGTCGGCGCCGCTGTAGTCACTGATGCTCTGGCCGAGCTCCCCCGTGGGCACTGAGCTGCTAGGTGGGAAGAGCTACCAGACTGAAAACACGTGGTCTCCCCAAACGAAAAATAGATCACAAACCTCTGTCCATTGAACATAAGGCTCAAGGACTGAGGCAGAGACCGTGGGCCCTTCCTGAGAAGCATGAAAACCTGCCTTAAAAAAGAGCGGGCATGCCTCAGTTTGGGGTTTTTACTCCCTATGGTCAATCGGCCAACGGGACTTGTAAGAACCCCATAGGGCTCAAGTTCCTTGGCCAGCTCCTGATCGGTCACGTGTGGGGGCACATTAGAAATCATCACCCTTGCTGCTGGAGTGTCTAGGGGTGTGAGAAAATAATGCGGGCCCACAATGTCCAGGCCTTCTGCGCACACCCTGGTAACTAGACTAGAAACACTCAAATAAATCATTGGGACCATGTTGACACGACCTGTGTATCATATGTTATGCTGTCCCAAGAGACTAGCAAGGACATCTGTGCAGACCTCAACCCCGATGTAGGGAGGGGTGTGAACCCTCAAACCATGGGTAATGGGGAGGTGCTGGGAGGCATCCTCATGCCAGCTGCTGGGTGTAGGAGCAGCCATTCTTGTTAGAACAGGGTTACTTTCCAGCTATAACTAAGCAACAGGAAAACAAGAAAAAAGTTTATACTAACTAAAAAGATAAGTGTCTGGGAATGCAGCCACAAAACTCTAGATGGGAGGGGGGAAGGAGGGAGGAAAAAAAATGGCAGGGGGTGGGGAAAGGGGATTGAAACAGCAAAAAAAAATAAAAAGAAAGGGGTGGGTGCAGAAGGGGTAATTAAGAGCTTGCCCTCAGAAGGCAAGCTAATGGAAATGATAACTTCCCGCAACAAGCAAACAGAAAAGAAAGAGAGAGAGAAAGGAAAAGAGCCAGTAAGAAAGAAGGCTGTAAAGACAAAGAAACCAGAAGTACAGGAGGGATGGGACAAAGAGGAGAGAGAAGGGAAAAAAAGGTACAGAAGGCAATATGTGTTTTGGAATCCCACAAAAGAAAGATTGGCTTAGATCTGAACTGTACAAAGCAGGAGAGATATGGGGGATACGGGCTGCTGGACTTGGGATTGTTCATCTATGCGAATGATGTAAGTGCAGGATGCAAGGCAGTAACAGAGAGAGAAGGGAAAGCAGTGCGTAGCACCCAATTTCACGCAGCTGTGATTTTTAGGAAATGGGGAGTATATCACATCTCTTGGAAAAGTCTATGGGCGTGGCAACTGCTGATTCATTACATCAGGATGCAGAGATATACAACAGGGAAGGTAGGACCAGAGGTCCTAAAGGATCAGAAGAAATTGATGAAAGCAGTAAAGGAAAGAGACAGGATGGTGCCGATGGGAAACTTTAAATAAGGTGTGGGGAGCAGTGGTGGGTAAACAGCTACAAGGGGAACATGCTGATCTAGGATGTATGGTTGCAAGAAACATCTTGCCAGTGAGAGAGGTGCAACATAGATAGGGCTTGACAAGTGCATCAGGGTGCCCAAGGGAGGGTGGCAGGGCAGACATAATGATGGGACGTGTTTTGGGAGTGTAAACGGGTTGTGGGAAAGGGTCTGCTGTTTTCTGAGTGTCACCATAATAAACCTGTTTTTAGTGTGGGACACAGCACGTATGGACTCATACCAAAGGGACCGGAAGAAACATTATTAAGGAGTTTATTAGCACATATTAAAACTACTTTATGGAAACCTCTGGATTTTCAAGGGGTTGGCTTTTATTGAAAGGCAGTGCCTAAACCAGGTGCTGCATGAACTGAAAAACTATATCAGTTGGAACAAGAAAGAGATTAGAAAAGAAGAGGCAGAAAAGAAGTGGAAGAAAACTGTACACACTTGTTTTCCTGAACAGAGAGGACAGATGGGAAGGACAGAGAGTTTCAGGTGGTTACTGAGATAACAGTTTTTCATCGGGTTTTGTATAAAGAAAAAGAGTTCTGTAAGAGGTTTCTTTGTGGGAAGTTAATGTATGCTGTTTAAAGGTTGAATATATGTGGTGGTATGTTTTTGTTATGTAGCTATTTTTGTGGTATGAAGTCTTGGTAAAACAAGGATGCTCAATATGTGAAGCTTTGTAAGTGTAGTGTAAGTGTGTTTTTAATATTATATATATAATATTATTATAATATTATTATATCCTAGGGCTCCAGACCTATATATATATATGTAAGGCCCAGAGCCTTAGAAAAAACAGACAGCTAGCTGGAGGTGGAGTTGGGGCTGAGGCACGCCCCACTGGGGCAGGTGCATGCTACAGCTGGCGGGTGCTGCCTGCATCCCACCATGCCTGATCTCCTTCAGCAACCTGCAACCAAGCCCCCCCCCGACCTGGCGTATCCCCCAGCCACAGGTGGCAGGTGCACCACACGCAGCGGGGGAGGCGTGGCATGGTGTGCAGCCGTGCGGGTGAGCGTGGAGAGCAGGGAGAAGTGCTTGTAGTCAAACCACTTGTTTTGGCTGGGGGTTTCTGTTTTCTTTCTTTTTGTTTTTTGCTTTTGTTTTGATTCTTTCTTTATATCTGTGTTGCTATGTATTTACATCAGAGAAGGCAAGGCCAAAAAATAAGCTTTTAAAGAAAGGGGAGACTTTGTGAGGCTTGTGGAAGTCCTCGGTTCCTCAGAAAGGTCATTCCACAGTTCCCTTCTCAGATGAGCCTTCCCTTTCTTGTAGACAGATCTTTTGTGCTGGAAGGGTGAAATTGTCAACCACGTTTTGCATCTTGGTGATATCTGGGTTTTTTTAGATATGCTGGGCCCAGGCCTCTAAAGGTAAGGACCAAGGTCTCGACCTTGACTTAATGTTCTGCGCGGGGAGTAGAGAGCAGACAACAACAGGACCGATGTGTTCATGGGGCCAGTGCTGCTGAGAAGATGCACTGAAGTACCTGTACTTGCTGGGGTTTAAGCATGCTAGGCTTCATGCCCACATCCATCCCATTTCTATAGCACAACTAAGAGATGAAAAAATCACACCACCAACTGAGGCTTGGTCATCATCCACCAGAACGAGATACACAGATTCTTTTAGTTTGCTGCAGTGTGTAGAAAATCATTTCCGCAGATGCAACTATGCGATAACTTGGGGCTAAATCCTATTTCACCTAATTAGTACATATAAGTAACTGCAATTTTTGGTACTTGTGCACAGTTTAGAGTCAATTTACCTACATTTTCCCTGTGTGTCCATGCATGCTCAGTGGATGGCACGGTAGCTGCACAAGTGCTCAGGTGGAAGACAATCACTCTGGCATGTGCAAACCCCCCAATAAGTCCTGAAATTTTAGTTGTAATAAGACCACAACTAGCTGGTGATTGGCACCAGAGGAGGGAGGCCCTCCCAATTTTTAGGCCAATGACCACATGGCTAGGGCATTTGTCAATAAAAGAGGTAGACCTATATTCTAGGCTCCTCTCACTCTGATGAAGTTTGAACCTAGCTATTCCCCAGAGGCCTCTGCAGCCCTTCACTTGAAGCTGGCCCATTGGATTTTCAAATGGGCAAGATACAGGTGGATATGGAGAAGAGAACAAGCCAGGGAAAATACATCTTAGTGAAATGGATGCTCCCCTGGAAAGGATGTGTCCCTGGATACTAGCCTTTGCCCCTAAACCCAGTAGATAGAAAAAATCCTGCTGAACTTTGTCCAAATAATATTGAATGCAACTACCTTTAGGTTTCTGAGATTTTAGGCCACACTCATTTTTCAAGCGCTTTAAAATTTCTTTGTGGTAGTCAAAGCATCTCATAAAAATACATGGATGTCAACAAAGTCTTTAAAAACTAATATTTAGAGATCAGGGCACTGCCAGATCTCTAGAAACTCAGATTGAAATCCTTGCTCTGCCTTATTCAGACTGGGTGCATCAACACGTGAAGTTAATGTTATTGAATATATTCTGGCTCAATTTGAGCTCGACTAAACTAATCCTGATGTCACTATCTACATGTGCATTTCAATGTAGTAATTTACAGTGCTGCCAAATACCACTTGGATCTGACAGAACTATCCAGCAGCTCAGTAAATCAGTCTACTACACCTTAACTGGTGCACACGTGTGGATGGTGATGCTTTACTGCACAGCAAATTAGTCTGTTGTGCAGTAAAGCATCTTGTATGGACGTGTCCACTGAAAGGAAACAGCGATCTGAATCAGACAAGTCATTTTCATTACGAGCCAGAAAGAAAGTGTATTATAAAACCTAAAAAATGATTTGGAGAAAGGGAATTGTTATCCTCTGGTCACCTCTGCTGTTTGCACTTTTCATTGTCCTACCAGCTCTACCACAAAGCTGGGCATGTGTATAGTAAGCAGTAATGACACCATGACTAATCTGTAGGTAAGAGAAGTCTGCAATGAAGATTCTGGTCTCACAACAGTACCATAGTTAGTGCCATTTGTAACTCTTTTGGTTGAACTTGTAACAAGTAAATGATGATTTTAAATTGTCTTCATTTTTGGCATTTGAGACAACAAAAGCTGTGATGTTCAGAGGATATATGTTCAGCAGCATTTGAAAATTAGGAACTTAAAAGGTGCTTCAAGACTCACTCGTTAGTTGTGAAATTCTCAATCTCTTGTTTTCCAACTGAGTGGAAAAGATATGAGATGGGCTTAGTCATTTACTTTTAAATTTACTGGAACTGCAAGTATTTAACTGAAGTCTAAATTTAGTGAAATGGATGCATAGCAGAAAAAAAAAAACATGTTTCTCTTAAATTGTGGTAATTCAGAAACTTCTCCTCCCCCATCCTCCCCTGCCCCACCCAAACCAAGATTGTAGGGTTTCCCATTCTCTCTACCCCCTTTTTATTTTCTATTTTTTCCCCAAATGTATCAGTTACCTGCGCCTGTCATCCAAGCAGCTTTTTGACAGATTTTTAAATTTTTTTTCCACTCCTTTTT
>NW_017728992.1:197303595-197309060 GCF_001723915.1 Gavialis gangeticus | reverse complement strand
GGTACAGCCTTCTTGTGTCTCTTGGCTGTGTCAAGTCATCAGATCTCCTCTGAAGATATTTCTTTGCCTTTTCCTGTACCTCTTAATCTCTCTCTCTCCCCCTTTTTATTTTCTATTTTTTCCCCAAATGTATCAGTTACCTGCGCCTGTCATCCAAGCAGCTTTTTGACAGATTTTTAAATTTTTTTTCCACTCCTTTTTAGAACTGATTGTGGTTCTTTTGAAAGCTGCTGGATTGACAACCCTAGAGAATAAAGTCCTTTATTTAGCCACAGGATAAGTTCTGTATAGCATAGGCAACATCAGTTCACTCTTCTTCATGTAGCGTTACCTATGTGCATCACAGCTTTCTTGGAAGCAACCTTCTCTAGGGATAGTAGGAGACGTATATTACCATATTGGTTCAAATCTGGGCTCTCTGCTGGGCATTGGAAGTGGTAGCTTTGTGTTGCAGGTACATCTTGATTAGGAATTACATGCCCAACTACATATTCCATAAACAGTCATCAGATGGTCAGGGCTGTAACCTCTATTCCTTCAAAAGGAATCATAATCCAGCAGGTGGAACAAGCTCTGGTCAGCTAGGAAGCAGAAAACATGAGCGCTTTTCTCAGCTTGATTATTGATTCATTGTGTGCTCTTGCCCAGTCACATAGCTTATCTCTTCACACACTGTAAATTATCAATCAGAATACTGCAGTAGGTCTTTTTTTTTTCCTTTCCGAAATTCTCTAATTTTGTAATAAAAATCTTAGGCAAGGAAGGATAGCTTACCTTGCTCTCCTTTTTCCTTTTAACTTTTTCCTGCTTTCTCACGCTAAAAGTAAGTGGAGGGATAAACTAACACAGGAAGGGAAAGGGGTAGGGAATGAAAAATAAAAATATAAGAAAACAACACAAAAATCAGGGTCTACATATTTCAAACATCAACCATTTCATTCCCCCCCCCCAAATGTTCAAAGCCATATTTAAAATGCATCATTATCATCACTATCACCATAGAGATAAAATCTACCCTTAAGGACTTTTGCCACAGCGTTAACTCAAGCGAGGAACAAACACAGTTTAGCAAGTTAAAAGGGGTACCAGGCCCAGTGATCTAATGGCTAAGGCATCAGCCCCCTAGAGCTGAGGATTGTGGGTTCAAGTCCCAGCTGGGTCAAGCAGTTCCTGGGGACCTGATGACTGTCTATAAAGTCATGGGGGGACCTGAAGGGTTTGGGGGTGACCTTGTTTCCCCTGGTATAACAAGGAATAACAGCCACAAGTTGTTGGAATAGGTTTAGATTAGACATCTGTAAGAACTACTTCACAGTTAGGGCAGCTAGGATCTGGAACCAACTTCCAAGGGAAGTGGTGCTGGCTCCTACCCTGGGGGTCTTTAAGAGGAGGCTTGATGCCTACCTGGTTGGAATCATTTGAGCCCAGTTCTTTCTCCTGCCCTGGCAGGGAGTCGGACTTGAAGATCTACAAGGTCCCTACTTCTTTGATTCTATGAAAAGGGGTGGGGACTTTGTATACTGTATATGCTTGCTGGTACCTGCCTATGTGCTCACTCTTACCTCAGGTGCAGGGGAAACCAAGCCAGTGCAACTTAGCCCTAAATGAGCCCTTTGTTTGTCCATGCCCTCAATTGATTTGTACGACACACCTGGCTATATAATTCTGCACACATCTACATGAGATGCTTTACTCAAGATTAGAGCAAATTACTGTGCAGTAAGTATCACCGTCTACATGTGCACATGCTTACTGGGCGTGTCTACATGAGATGCTATCTGACTGTAGCAATGAGCTATGGTCACATAGCATCAATGGGCTATGTTGCCATAGCAATGCACTACAGCACGTCACTGTGGTGACAGAGTGGCTAAAAATAACTTTCTCAGGTGTCCCAGATTTCCTTATGGTTAGCCTAAATATGGAGTAGCCTGGAGTGCGTCTGGCTCAGCCTCTCTTGTTGAAGCTATTTTACTTTTTATAAAAATGAAATATACATTGGACAAGAAAATAAAAAAGGGAACTTGACAGACCAGGGATTAGGGAACTCCACTGGGATATGGGAGAGGAGTTCAGAACCCTAGATGCTTGATTCAAAGCATCTGACTGAGCCCATGTCTCCTGTTTTCCAAGAGAGGTGCGTTATTCTCTGCTGGGCACAATACAGGTTGCTTCTGTGAATCTAGGTATTCATTCCAAAACAAGAGAGTACACACCCCCTCTTGCATTTCAATGGCTAACTATTTATATTGTTTCATTCAATTTATTTCCGCTATCTGTGTATTGAAGGCCTTGAGTTAGGCTGCATGTGCCTGGATGTATTCTTAAAATGATTCTGAAAATTATATTGAGTATAGGGCCAAACAGTGGTTAGGCTGAATGAGTATTTCTGAATCATAAATAACTGTTGGTTCAGACAGAGAAGAATAGAAGTGAACATCATCAGATGCAGAGAAATGATCATAGCTTTCCCTTCAATTTCAAGAAGTCATTTTCTAAACTCCTCCGATGAACAATTTAACATTTATTCATTATTTTTAATGTAGTAACATCTGATTGTCACCAGAGTCAGAGCCTCAGTTCCCAAGGCACTTCAAAAACACCTAGTGGGTGCATCTACATGAGACATTAGTAGACTAATTAGCTCCACAGAAAGTATCTAATATTTATACTTATGGCCCTATTAGGCTGCAAGAAACTAATGAACTCTGCAGTAGGGTAGTACCTGTATATACAAGTACTGTCCTGCTGCATAGTTTTTTACTCCGCAGCAGTGCATGTGTAGATGCTACCCCAGCTAGTTGGGGCACAAGGATGCTTCAGTGTGGGGGCTGCCTGCTGCCTGACCCCACAATGAAGCACATTAGTGTCCCAGCCAGCCCCTCTGCAGCACACTGAACCTGGGGGAGCAGCCCCAGGCTAGCAGGCTGATCCCCTAGGCCCCAGCCAGCTGGGGCTGCCCTGACCTGGTTCAACAGGCTGCAGTCCTGGGTATACATGTAAACACAGTGCCCAGGAGCAATAAACTCTGCTGTGATAAGCACCAGAGTTTATTTCTTCTCATTAACATGCACATGTAGATGTGCTCAACAAGAGAGAGTACAGCACTCAAGACGAACACAAAAGGGAAAGAGAAGTAAAGGGATTTCCTTGAGAGTAATTCAGTGGCAGTAAATGAACTACAGTCATCTCTCCTGTGGCTCTACTCTGCCACTCTATCTATTGAGCCACATTCACAGTTAAGCTGTAAACATTTATCCAAGCCATAGTCAATATAAAACAAGTGTAGCATAAAATCACACAGATACTAAATGATGTTCTTCTCAAATAGCAATTAAAAATACTAAAACAATACATGCTTGTTATTTTCTTCCATTGAGCCTTTCATTTCAATTATGGCATTTAGTCTGATATGTATGGGGTCTCTACCCCATTTCCCCTCTTGGAAATTGTAGACGTTTGCCTGCATGTCCCTGTGTAAAACATGCCTCTATAGTTTGATTTACTTGGCCTCAGGCTGTTGTCATACAGTGGCCTACCACTAACCTTTAGTGAATGAATCAGGGTAAATTACCACTGTACAAGGTGCCTGCATTTACTGAGGCAGAGCGTTTGCAATCTGTTCCACAAAGGTCCACTCCACTTGAAAATATTCATGATGTCCCATGTTTACAGCATTCTTTAGACACAAGAAAACAAGCAGGAGACATGATACTACCTGTTGTTAATGCACTATCTCCCAGGAATTATGGCCTAGCTATAAAATGACTCACCCATGGAACAGGTAAATTTAATAGGATCACTTTTCTTCAGTGATATTCTGTGCTACTTTAAACTTTATCCATAACAACTGAGATTCTAAATTCATGCTTAGGGCTAGAAGGCTAAGATGCTCTATCATTAGAGTTCAACGTGGCCAGATAGTTTTGCTGCATCCAATTATCAGCCACTGTTTCTGTGTGGAAATTAGCCAGGAAAAGTTAATGTACTGCCCAGGGAGCGGAAATAGGATATGATTCAGCTTGCAGCAAAAACTCCCAGAAACAGGACTATATGCAACTATATGCCTTTAGCTATGCAGCTAGTTATCTCAAGCAAAGCTGACACAAGAGATGAAAATCAGAGCCCGCACGAAATCAATGAAAACTTTTCTACGGACATCAGTGGTACCAGGATTTCACTGATGAACTCCAAAAAGTCTGACAGTTCTCATTTTACTGAAGAAAAACAAATGAAAATAGATTTCATAGATTTCATAGACATTAGGGGCTGGAAGGGACCTCATGAGAACAAGTCCAGCCCCCTGCCAGAGGCAGGAAGCCTGCAGGGATCAGATGATCCCAGCAAGATAAACATCCAAATGCCTTTTGAATGAGTCCATAGTAGGTGCTTGCACCACCTCTGGGGGGAGTCTCTTCCAGACCTTGGACACTCGGACTGTGAAGAAGTTTTTCCTTATATCGAGTCTGAATTGATCTTCTAGAAGTTTGTGGCTGTTAGACCTAATTCTCCCTTGGGAAGCCCTGGTGAACAACTATTCTCTCAGATCCTGATACATGCCCTTATATACTTATAGACAGCCACCAAGTCCCCCCGGAGCCTTCTCTTTGCCAGGCTGAAGATTCTCATGTCCCTCAGCCTCTCCTCGTAAGGCTTGCTCTCTTGGCCTTTGATCATATGGGTGGCCCTCCTCTGGACTCTCTCGAGCTTATCCATAGACCTCGTGAGTGGGGGCCAAAACTGGTCGCAGTACTCTAGCTGCAGCCTCACTAAGGCCAAGTAAAGTGGGAGGATGACGTCCCTGGTTTTGCTCAAGATGCATTTGTAGATGCATGTCAGCATTTGGTTTGCTTTGCCAGCCACAGCATAGCATTGGGGGCTCATGTTCATCTTGTGGTCGAACAAGACTCCCAAGTCCCTTTCAGTGATGTTGCACCACCAAGCCAATAAGTATGATGCTGTTTTTTTCTCCCAAGGTGGAGTACCCTGCCTTTCTCTACATTGAATGCCATCAGGTTTTGGTCTGCCCACTTAGCAAGCATGTTCAGATCAGCCTGTATCCTTAGCCAGTCCTCCATAGTTTCACAGTTTGAAAGGTCAGAAGGGACCTGAGCAGATCATCAAGTCTGACCCCCTGCCATGGCAGGAAAAAGTACTGGGGTCAAACAACCCCAGCAAGGTGTTCATCTACCTTTTCTTAAAGACCCCCAGGGTAGGAGCCAGCACCACTTCTCTTGGAAGTTGGTGCCAGATCCTAGCCACCCTGATCGTGAAGTAGCGCCTCCGGATGTTTAATCTGAATTTACACTCTGCCAGCTTGTGACTGTTATTTCTAGTCACTCCTGGGAGTGCTCGGGGGAACAGTGACTCCCCCAGTGCCTGCTGGTCCCCCCTGACTAGTTTGTAACAGGCCACTAGATCCCCCCTCAGCCTTCTCTTCTGGAGGCTGAACAGGTTCAGGTCCT
>NW_017728992.1:197302517-197303426 GCF_001723915.1 Gavialis gangeticus | reverse complement strand
GTTGGTCTGACAGGACCTGCCTCTAATTAACCCGTGTTGGTTGCCCATAAGCATAATCTCCCCCGCTGGCCCCTCGTGGACATCTGTCAGGATAATTCTCTCAAAAAGCTTACCCAGGACTGAGGTAATACTAACTGCCCTATAGTTTCCTGGGTCATCCTTCCTCCCTTTTTTGAAGATGGGAACCACATTAGCCCTCTTCTAGTGCTCTGGCACCACACCAGAGCACCATGAGTGTTTGTGAAGCCATGCCAGGGGTCCCACAATGACTTCAGCTAATTCCCTCAGCATTCTAGGTTGGAGATCGTCAGGACCAGCTGATTTAAATACATCCAGTCCCTCCAGAAGTTCCCTGACTAGAACCTCACTGACGCTTGGCTTAGATATGCCTCCCCTGGGGCCTGAGGGGGTCCCAGTGGGGGCGATGATTTGGTCCCTGCTCAGGAAAATGGAGGCAAAGAAGTTGTTAAATATATTAGCTTTGTCATCTGGTGTGACGACTAGTTTTCCTAGCATGTCTTGCAGGGGCCCCACGTTACCCAGTATCTTCTTTTTGCCCCATATTTATTTTAAAAAGGACTTCTTGTTGTCCTCAATCTGGGTAGCTAGTCCCAGTTCCTTCTCTGCCTTGGCCTTCCTGACCGGCCCCCTGCATCCCCGAGCAACCACAGTATAGTCTTCCCTGATGATGGCCCCTCCCTTCCATTGGGTGTGTTCCTCCCTTTTAGTTCGGAGACATTCCCAGCTGCTTTTGGTGAGCCATTGGGGCTTTTGCGCCCTCCTGCCCCCTTTGATCCGTGTTACGATTACCTCCCTTTGGGCTTGGAGGATCATCTTCTTGAGGAGCGACCACTCCTCTTGGACATCTGACTCCCCTCCCCTCCCCTCCGGGACCTCAGTGCCTCCCTG
>NW_017728992.1:197301503-197302506 GCF_001723915.1 Gavialis gangeticus | reverse complement strand
CTTTGCCACCTTGTGCTGGATGGTGAATTCCAGCAGGTGCTGGCCCTCTATTCTCAGTACTGCGCTGGCCCCTGTTGCTTACCTGGGTATTTCTTCTGCTCGTCGGTCTAGGCTGGGCTGTACTTATGGGTGCCCCTTGGTTTAGTAGTCCAAGGCTTTCTCTGCCCTTATCTTCCCCTTCCCCCAATAAGCCTAGTTTAAAGCCTGCCGGAGGAGATCTGCTAACCTAGAAGAAAACACATGTTTACCTTCAGTGGAAAGGTGAAGCCCATCCCACTCAAGCATGTCTCTCATCGTGATGCATGGGTCGTTGTCTAGGAAGCTGAAACCTGCCTCAAGACACCATTCCCAAAGCTGCCACTTGGTCTCTGTGATGCAGGTCTCATGTCTTCTTCCATGTCTGCTCACTGGTAGGACAGAAGAGAATACCACCTGTGACCTATCTCCTTCAGCATGCCCCCCAGATCATGGTAGTCCGCCATCAGGTGTTCAGGGCTTCTCCTGGCCGCATCATTAGTACCCACATCGATTAGGACCATGGGGTAATAATCGGTGGGCTGGATCATGGCCTGGATCATCCCCAACACATCCTGAATCTTTGCTCTGGGCAGGCAGTAGACCTTGCGTGTTGAGGGGTCCTGGCAACAGATGGAGCCCTCTGTACCTCTCAGGATGGAGTCACCTATGTCCATCACTCGACGCCTCCTCCTCTGGGACTGCTTAGCTCCCAGTGTGACTGCCTTTCACCATAGTTTAGTGTCATCCACGAACTTTACCAGTTTGCATCTGACACCTGAATCCTGGTCATTAATGAAGATATTGAAGAGTACCAGCCCAAGCACTGAGCCCCGGGGGACTCCACTGGTAACCCTGTACCACACTGATTTGTTCCTATCAACTGGTACCCTTTGGGTCTGACCCCAGAGCCAGTTCCCCAGCCATCAGACCGTGAGATGGTCGAGGCCACAGTTCCCCAGCTTGATCGTGAGGACATTATGGGATA
>NW_017728992.1:197289519-197296503 GCF_001723915.1 Gavialis gangeticus | reverse complement strand
TCCCCAGCCATCAGACCGTGAGATGGTCGAGGCCACAGTTCCCCAGCTTGATCGTGAGGACATTATGGGATACCAAGTCAAAGGCCTTCCTGAAGTCCAGATAAATGACATCAACCTTGTCTCCCTTGTCAAGACAATGTGTCACCTGGTCATAGAAGGGGATGAGGTTGGTTAGGCAAGGCCTTCCAGTAAGAAAGCCATGTTGGCTGGCATTCAGTAGGTTGCCTTCCATTAGCCTGTTGCAGATACATTGAATTTTCTCCAAGATCTTTCCAGGGATGGACATCAGACTGATAGGTCTGTAATTCCCTGGATCTTCTTCCTTCCCTTTCTTGAAGATTGGGACCATGTTGGCTCTTTTCCAGTCTTCTGATACATCACCCGAGCACCATGAGCTTTCAAATACCTTGGCCATAGGTCATGCCATGATGTCCACCAGCTCTTTTAAGACTCTGGGGTGTAACCCATTCAAGCCCACAGATTTATGGATGTCAAGCCTCTCAAGGTGTTCTCTCACTTGATCCATCAATTGTGGGTCCATCTCCCAAGCCCTGGTTACTTTGTGTTCTGTCTGACAGTGTGACCCACTTGGGAGGGTGGAAGACTGATGCAAGGTGATTGTTTAGGAGATTGGCCTTTTCTTGGGCATCAGACATCAGTTGCCCCCATTTGATCTCACAGGGGCCCAGTGTTGCTTTTGTTCTTTCTCCAACTCCCTGCATATCTGAAGAACAACTTTTTTATTCCAGTGACTAGCCTGAATTCAGTTGTTGCCTTGGCTTTTCTGGACCACTCCCTACAGATATGGGGTAGTACTGAGTAGTCCTCCTTGGTGATGGTTCCAGTTTTCCATCTGGTGTATGCTTCTCTTTTTTTGTTTCAGGAGACCCAGAAGTTCCCTTTTGAGCCAAGGGGGCTTCCCTGCTCTCTGACTGCATTTTCTGTGGGATGGGATGGACTTCCCTTGAGCATTGAGGATTGAGTTATTTAGGAACAACCATTCCTCATGGACTTCCCTTCTCAGGGGACCATGGCCCCTTAGTGCCTGACTGACCAGTTTCCTGAGTTTGTGGAAGTCAGCCTTCCCAAAGTTGAGGATTTCTGTTTTACTGAGGGATTTGCCCACCCTGCATTAGACAGAGAAAGTAATCAGATCATGGTTGCTGTCCTCAGATCACCCCCTTTGACCAGAACCAGATCCAACAGTGCTCCTCCCCTAGTTAGCCCGTGTACCTTTCCTTGCGTTAGGTACAGGTCACATCAGTGCAGGTGAGGAAGTTATGCAACTGGTCAGACATGCTCATCACACAAGATGTCAGGGAGATTGAAGTCTCCCATGATTATCATACATTGGGAATGTGCAGACTAGGCCAGTTCCCTATTGAATTTGTGATCTAGTTCTTCTTCTTGGCTAGGAGGTCTGTAATAGACTCCTACAAGTATATTCCCTCCCCCCATGTTCCCCCCATATTTTAACCCAGAGGGTTTTGAGATACCCTCCATGGTTAATGAATTCAATTTGAAGGGAAGTATACTGTTCGTTGATGTAGAGATCTACACCCCTACCCCTCTTCCCAACACAATCTCTTCTGTAGAGGTTATAGCCTTCTATACCTACCGACCAGTCATAGGAGGAGTCCTACCAGGTCTTCATTATCCCTACAAGGTCATAATCATTATCAGCCAGGATAAGGGGCAGCTCCTCTTCCTTGTTACCCAAGCTCCTGGTATTTGTGTATAGGGAGGCCCTAGGCTTCCTTATGTGATGGGACGTAACCTTTCTCTGGGCTCTCATTGTGGTGGGTTCCCTTCAGCTACCTAAGCTGTTACTGCTGTGATAGGAATGACCTGGGCTAGAACTGTTGATTGACTACCTGTCCCCCAGTGATCTTCGTTTAAAGCCCTGTCAAGCAGGTCAGCCATTCTGGCTGAGAAGAGCTTCTTCCCTTTCCAGGTGGGGTGGAGGCCATCCCTTCCCAACAGTCTGCTACCTCTCTTCCTGAAGCGTGGAGTGTGGCCAAAGAAACCAAACTCATGATGGCACCATCACTGGAGTCTTTTGTTCACCTCAACAATGCACCTAACCCTCCGGAGACCTGTGACAGGGAGGATTGAGGAAAAAACTACCTGAGCCCCCAGACCCTGAGTCCATCACCCAGAGCCCTGTAGTCATGTATGACCCAGCCAGGATTGCTCTGAGCCATGTCATTTATGCCCACGTGAATGAGTAGCATGGGATAGTGGTGTGAGGGATGGATGAGTTTGGGGATCCTCTCAGTCACATCACAAACACCAGCCCCAGGGAGACAGCAAATCTCATGCGCTGTGGGGGCAGGGTGACAGATTGGGCCCTCTGTCCCCCTCAGGAGGGAATCACCAACCCACCACAATTACTCTGCATCTTCTTCTGGGTGCAGTTGCTCGTGGCCCTCCTTCCTCACATGCTGGGGCCGGGAGTTCAGCCAGCTCAGCTGGTGTGAGGGGTTCAAAGCAGCTGTGCAGCTCCAGGGGAATGGTCTCCCTGGTAAAGTACCTCCTAGGAGTGGAGACTGCCTCCAGCTAGGCAACCGCTGGCTGGACCTCATGGTGACTCTTTATTTCCACCAAGCTGTTGTCAGCTGTAGGGAGGATCAGCTGGAAGTAGGTGTCCATTTCCTGCTCTATATCTGTAATGGTGCGCAGCTGTTGCACCATTATCAGGGCCTTCACCATTAAGCACATCCCACAAGGGGGTGTGTCAGTGCTCTCAGACCCAGATGTCTGTCTCCATGCCAGGCAGCCTCCACAGAAAGCTGTAACTTTGTAACTTCTACTGTGATTTAGGAACCAGAAATTTTACATGGACACACGTACTGAAGGAGGGACTCTAGCCACCTCCCCAGTTAAATAGCAAGAGTTGGCAGGGCTTAAGAATCTAAATCTTTGATTTACATGCCTAAGATAGCAATAGCAACAGCAAAGGTTTTACATCTGTGCCGTTCTTCCCAGGGCCAGAGGCAGAAAAGTTGAAATATTGTAAGGAATGCTGTACTCAGGTACTTTTGAGAGTACCAGAAAGCTTCTACGGAGAACTCCTTTCACAAGATTCCCCCCAAAACTCATGGTTCTGCAAGCAGATGCAGGTGGATAAAAGGGTATGAATCATTTTAAGATCAAGGCCTAATGGAAGAAGGTTTTCGTAGTTAATCATCTGATAATTGCAGGGGGGACCAACAAAACTGAGCTCCATACAAAATACACTATGCAGCTTTTTTTTTAAGAACAAAGCCACTAGAGATAACCCTTTTTTATAACAGTATAACAAGTTAATGGCTAAAATGGCCATTCAGAGGGTGGGGTCAAAATTCGTTTCTCACCATTATCATATCATTTATGAGGCTGCCCTAACAACCAGGCTATGGGGTATTCTGGACATGGGGGACCATTTTGGGGTCAAGAAGAATGGTCTGTATTTCCCTGGATCCTCCTTCTTCCGTTTCTTAGAGATGGGCACTATATTTGACTTTTTCCCGTCATCTGGGACCTCAGCTGACCTCCACAAGTTTTCATAGAAGATAGGCAATGGTTCTGTAATTACTTCAGCCAATTCCTTCAGTACCCTAGGGGGCATCACATCCAGCCCTGAAAACATAAAAGCATCTCTAAGTTTCTCTAAGTAATCCTTAACTCATTCAGCTGTTACTCTAGGCAATGCAAGATACTTGAGCTAGACAGAATATGGAATGCAATATAAGCACATTAATGTGCTACTGTGTCTGATGAGGGCCTTATTACATATTCATTTTAGGTGGCTCTTGGAGCTCTTAACCCCTGGATTGATCACAAATGAACACCCGCTACAACTTAAAGCCACCTGATGTGTGCTTAAAAATGCCACTCCAGGGCAGGTTTATCTCTGATCTGTGTTACCTGGCTCATGTTCCATTAATGTGTGGCCATTCCCCACAGATGAGCTGCCCAAGTTGCAATCCTCCAGCATCCCAGGATACACAGCCCCCTCCCTCACCCTCCTGTTCTGGATGGACAAACTTTCCACCCCCTTAACTCCACTGTTCAGGGGGTGGTTCTGGCACCAAGCCAACTCCCCCTTCTGCCCCCATGGGTGTGACTTTCCAATCCCAGGGGTGCAACCCTGTGCAAAGGGTGGGCAGAGCACATGCCAGCTAGCCAAGTCGCAAAGCACAGATGGGTCAAGGAGTGTGGGCTAGGGGGACAGGTTGGGGGGCAACAAGGTAGGGGGCTGGATTCAGTCCCCTTGAGCAGGAGCTTCCTTCCCAGGGCAGGGGCAATAACTCCCCCAAAAGCACCTTCTCTAGCCACTCCCACCTCCCAGCCACCCCAGGAACCATGACCAACATCCCCCAATCCCAAATCCCAGTTTATAAAAATATGAGACCTTCTTTAATTTACTTTCTCTTTATTTTATTTAAATTCTTTTTTTTAAAACTTATCTGCCTTGCAGCTTCATGTTCCTGCCCTCACAACTCAGCTCTCACACCTCCCCACCTAGAGCAGGGACATAAGCCTGTTCTGACTCATCAGCAGTCTAGTGACAACTCACAGCTGTAGCTCCTAGTCAGGCCCCTGCTGGCCAGCCCTCTGGTGCCAAGTCACAGCTGTGCAGGTGGGGGACAGACAGAGAAGGGTTTTAACCTTAAGATGCGACTGCTCCAAACTCAAGGCAACACAAACACCAAGCAGTATTTGAGCAGCTCAAAGCGAAACATGTAACAAGGCTCTGTGTGGCCTTTGATCTCTCAGACTACTACTGAATCTATATGCGTGAGTTATAGGTGATAGCTATTCTGTGACATATGGAAGTAAGCATAGGATGATTCCAGAAATAGCTGTGCAAATTCACTTTAACCCTGACCTGACCCCAACTTCTCTGAAGTTAGACTGGAGCTTTGTCTGAAACTCATGCCCTGGATCTGACCGACCGAGGATTCGAATGTGAGCAGCAAATCAATTTTATTAGATCCTTCAGTTTTTGAACAGAAAGGTCCAGCAGTGAAAAGGCCTCCTCAAAAAGACTTCTATGACACCATTAATATGTTTCAAAATATGTACATATTTAAGCAAGCCTAAAATAAGTTAATGTGTGCATGAGAACGAAGACCTGGTTCTCTTGAGCACTGCCACCAACTTGCAAAGTGACCCCGAACACATCATTTAATCCCTCCAAACCACACCTCATCATCTGTTTAATGGGGATTACAGCATTTTCTTCACCCTAAAATTTTGCCCACTCTCTTTATTTCAACTGTCAACTCTTCCTGCTATGTTAATGCCCTGGGACTAGTGTCATGGGCCCCTGATCTCAGCCAGGGACCTGAGGGTGCTGTTTCTATTCACAAAACAATAGAACGATTAAGAAACTAGACCACAAAAATATACGTGGGGAGCCTCCTCAATCCATATGGAACATACAAGACTATTTTATGTCTTTTTTTTTTTAATGAATGATTGAAGAGTAGTTTTGGGAAGGCAGCTAGCTATGCTGCTTTTTATAAACAGCTGTCAACCTCCTTGACTGCTCAGAGCACACAAGGGGAGCTCGCAATGCCTTTGTGGACTTGGAGCTGTCAATCAGGCAGAGGCTGGGTGAAGACAGTTGCATCAGAAATAGGTTTAGATTATTACAAGGATGATGATGTGACCATTTCCCTCCACTCCCTGCTAATGTTGCTGATATTGTGGTGACACGCATTATCTTCCCAGCTGCCAACATGTCTCAAGAGACAAAAAAGAAAAAAAAAGAAGAAAAAAGCAACAACCTCTTAAACAGTTCCTTGCCTAAAATTAGCACTTTTTCTCCTTGCTCTGTTTCTGGTGGAAGAAGCAGGCAGCTTGGCTTTCATAGGCAATTTCCTCTTTGCCTGTAGACACTGGACCTGTAGAATGAATCAGCTAACAAGAAGGGACAGATTTGGTCATTTGTACCCATGCTGAGGAATACATTTCTAGACAAAGACAAAGCCAGACAAAGCCCTGGGTGCAGTGATCTAGTTGGGGCTGGTCCTGCTTTGAGCAGGGGGTTGGACTAGATGTGACCTCCTGAGGTCCCTTCCAACCCTCATTTTCTATGATTCTAGATTATTTTAGACACAGCCCTTTTTAAGAGGGGAGCAATCCACATTGCCCAAGAAAACATGGATCCTCCAAGACAAATAGTACTGCCCTCCAAAAATCATGAGGCAAGATCCAAAAATCAAGAGATGGGCTGAATCCTGATTTTTTTAAAAATCAAATATTAATAATACATTTGGGATTGCTTCAATTTGTCTTCTGTTTTCAGAGCCTGTTGGATACACTTTCTTCAGGTGTTCAAGTTTTTCTCTCTAACGCTGAGAGTTAGAAACTTGCTTTTTTTCTTCCTTTCTGTCTGCAAGCTAATGTTTTCATGAAATCACAGGCAGATGGTAGGGCAGGGTGTCTCCTTAGTGTGGGTTAGTCTCAAGAGGTCACCCTGCCACCTGTTTGCCTGTCTTCAGACTACCCACCTCTGTACTCACGAAATCACAGGAACCTTGGAGCTGGGACTTTCAGAAAAAAAGCCGCAAATATCTTGAGATACATAATAAAATTGTGAGACATGACAAGCTCAGTAATCCCAATGAGGAATAGTCCCTTCCTGCAGAAAGTTAATCATTTGTTTCTTACCTATGGTCTGCTCAATGGCATTTTGAAATCAAGTCATTTTTTTCTGCTCTTCCTCATCTGCTCTTTCCCCAGGCCCCATTCAATGTTCTAGGCTGAAGACCAAGATAGCAATGGTGTAAAGAGGTTTTTATTTTCCTTTCTTCCCCTACACTAAGAACCATTAGACCCATTGCATGGTAAGGTTACACATTCTCAATGGGCCCATCTACACGTGATATTAGTGTCATGCAATAAACTCCGGCACAGTTCATGCTGGATTTTATTGCCCTTAGACATCACATTTAGATTCATAGATTCATAGATTCATAGATTCATAGATTA
>NW_017728992.1:197285743-197289508 GCF_001723915.1 Gavialis gangeticus | reverse complement strand
CCCTGTCCAGCTCCTCCTCTTGGTTGGGGGGTCTGTAATTTGCACATGTGATGTCTAGGAGCATCAGGACTGCAGCACGTTGAGCTGGGTCAGAGCAGCCCCAGCCAGCAGGGGACCCAGGGGCCAGCTTGGGGCTTCTTTGACCCAGTTTGATGTGCTGTACAGAGGCTGGCTGGGGCACAAAGGTGCTCCAGTGTGGGGCTGGTGGGGAGGCAGCCCTCACACTGAAACACTGTCATGCTCCAGCCAGACCCCTCAGTGTTTAC
Source organism: Gavialis gangeticus (assembly GCF_001723915.1). NCBI lineage: Eukaryota > Metazoa > Chordata > Crocodylia > Gavialidae > Gavialis > Gavialis gangeticus. The sequence continues at coordinate 197,289,242 of NW_017728992.1, read as the reverse complement.
ACATGCATTGCTGCACACTAAATAATGCCGCCATAGGATAGTCTTTACAAGTACTAACTTATGGAGGCATTTATTAGTTTACTGAGGCCTAATAGGGCCACACGTGTATATGCCAAAACTTTATTGAGGAGCTAATTAGCCAGTTCCACAGTAAACATTTTGTGTAGATGCACCCAGGAAGTTCAGGTCTTCCTTAGAAGAACGGCCATGTGTTGTTCTTTTCTTTCTTTGCTACCACAGGAAGATTATCCTACCATCTTTGCTGGAAACAAAATAATCCATATCATATGCATAGGACAAACTAGAGAAATGAGTCTTTCAGAAAGTACACAGCGCTGATGCTTTTAATTTATGGATGTATGTAGTATCTTGCCAACACAAACACCATCCACCATGCCATTTAAATGTTTTCACTGTCTCAGGTTGGATTTCAATAAGAAAAAGAGGTGATATTATTTTTAGTGTTGCTACACATCATTAAAAAAATTAGCAGCTCCTGCTTTCTGACTCTCTGTTTTATGATCCTTGAGTGTATTGAGTGCATTAATAATGAAAGCAACAGGGAACGTTCTGCTCACCACAAAAGAGAGAAAGAAAGAAAAAAGAAAAGAAAAAATGTAAAAACTTTTAAAGGCATGTAAATGGATTTTTTCACCTGGAAGTAATGATAATAAATACCTCAGTCTCTACAATGTGGAAAAGCTACAAAATAAGACAAGCAAAGTACCTATGGCTGGTATAAATTATTCAAATCAGCTCTTGATGATTGGGTTCATAACGATAATAGTGTTGATGGAAATACTTGGGCTTCTGTAAGACATTTGACTACCACACAACATTGTGATTAAGGATTTGTGCTGATACTGAATCAACATGCTCCATATTAAATGGATTCAAATGGGTCACTTGTAGATCTTAAAGTGTTAATGTAAATGGGAAGTCATTATGAAGTCAGAGTGCCATAATTCCCAAGTTTACCATGATTGGGTTTACTGTCCTTTGATCCCATTCGCTCCAGCATGCCAAGTGAGCACTCTGCCACTTGAACTAATCCCCTGTTGGCACTGAGGGCCCATGCCACAGCCACCTGGGGCCCAGAAGAGTGGAGCCATGGCTACCCCAGTCCTCAGGAAGATGGCTGATCAGCCCACTGGGAAATGCAGGCATCGATGCCACAACGTCTCATGCTAAGTGAGTACTCTGCCACTTAAACTATCACCACAGCAGGGGCAAGTGGGGCTGAGGCTCCTGTCCAGGGGATAAGCTGGGTACTGAGCAGCCAAGAGTGAAAGAGTCATAGCTTCACCAGGAGAGGTGGAGAATGCCATTGTACAGCTTATTGCATAGCCTGCCAGTAAAAGTCCAAAAAGGTTGAGAACCACTGCCCGAGTGGAAGAGAAATAGGTAATTTCAGACTTTGTTGGGTTTTTGTGGACAAGGGTAAGGTGTTATGGCAGTTAATAAAAACTAAAATTCATTTTGTAGGAAAATATTGAATTGCAATTCATTTCTCTTTTGGGGAGAAAAATGAAATGGCTGAAATGAAAAGAAAAATGCTTTTCTAGTTCAAAAAGACTTTGAAATTTATACTTATTTAGAGTAATTTTTCACATGGTTTACAGCTGCTGATATTGAAACAAAATAGAATGATAGAAAATGAGGGTTGGAAGGGGAATCGGAGCTCTTCTAGTCCAACCCCCTGCTCAAAGCAGGACCATCCCCAACTAAATCATCCCACCAAGGCTTTGTCTCCAAGGATGGAGATTCAACTACCCCTCTGGGTAACCTATTCCAGTGCTTTACTACTCTCCTCCTGAGACAGTTTTTTTCCTAGTATCCAACCTAAACTTGTCTTGCTGCAACTTGAGACCATTGCTCCTTGTTCTGTCACCTGCCATCACTGAGTACCATCTAGCTTCTATCCTCTTTGTAACCACTTTTCAGCTAGTTAGAGATATTTCAACATTATTCAAAGGAAATCTTTCAGCTGACCTGAACATTTTTTTTTCTTTTTGATTCACAACAGGGGTTGACATTGCAATTCTTTGGTTCAAATTGGACTGGAAATATTTTTTTTTCAAAACCATGTTTTGTGAGAGATAAAATAATGCTTAGACAGTAACTCTGTTGAGCTGTCATCTGTTGGTGCATAGAAGAAAGAAGAGTCATCACACACTTCATCTCAAATAGTTGTTTATTCACAACTTCTGGAGAAGAGAATATCCAGAAAGGAAGGAACTTTGTATCTTGATCTATTGTTGAATAGTTAGGCAATAGGGACTCTGAAAGGACCTGCATCATGTCTTAGGCCCCTTGGCTTTACCTGCCTCATGGCAAAATCTCAGGTTTCCTTCATTCCTAATCAGGGACTCTTGCATTTAATATTCATTAAATGAAATGGATATATGACACTGAGAAAGTTCCTGCATCATTAGGCACAGGCTAGAACTTCTTTCCAGGGTAGCAGCCATATCACTGAAGCACACACTTTCTTGCTTCTCCTCTTCCTTCTTGCTCCCCATACCATTTGCTCCTAGTTGCCAAAATGTACTGGCTTTTAGAGAAGGACTGTGCTCTGGCAGCTTGCACACTTTGTTGGGAGCAAGAGATTCCAGGTCAAATCCCTCCAGGTGACAGAGACTGAGAACCTGGGACTCCCACCCCCTGGACAAGTGACCTCACTGCCCTTCTCCTCTGCTTTACTCCAGTTGTTACATGCATGGGCTAATTCTATTTCACCACAGGGAGGCATAAAATCTTAGTGTATCTGAGTTCCCAAACTGTTGTTAGGTGGCTATGGATGCACCACTTGGGCACAGAAAGTGAAATAGCATTTCAGTCTAAGGGTTTGGTCTGTTTTATTTATATATTAGCAAAGTGCCCATCAAGAATGATGGGCGAGTGGTGGGGACAGAGTGCCACCACCCACCACCCCATGCTGCTGCTGCTCCACATCTGGCCACACGCACTCCCCCCCACCCCACCCCTCCGCTCTGTGTCTGACCCCGTGCACCCCCACACACACTTCAGAGACACCCAATCACATGCCACACCAACCCACTATCCAGCCACATGCCACACACCCACCAAACCACACACCACATACACACACTAAGCCACGTGCCACACACCACACACACATCCAGCCACCCACCCATCAAGCCACACACACACACAGATGCCATACCCACCCACCCAGCCACACGCGACACACATACACACACCCAGTCACATGCCACACACAGACCAACCACCCACCAAGCCACACACACAACACACACACACAGCTACATGCCACACACACACACACATCCACTCAGCCACACTCAGATTTCATTAGGGGCAGGTCATGTCAGACCAACCTGATTGCCTTTTATGATTAGGTCACAAAAGCCTTGGATGCAGGTGTTGCTGTGGATGTAGTCTTTCTGGACTTCAGCAAGGCCTTTGACACTGTCTCCCACCCCATCCTCATTAAGAAATTGGGTGACTGTGGCAT
>NW_017728992.1:197253200-197284645 GCF_001723915.1 Gavialis gangeticus | reverse complement strand
TCCTACCCTGGGGGTCTTTAAGAGGAGGCTTGATGCCTATCTAGCTGGGATCATTTGAGCCCAGTTTTTTCTCCTTCCCTGGCAGGGGGTCGGACTTGAAGATCTATAAGGTCCCTTCCAACCCGACTTCTATGATTCTATGATTCACACACACATACACCCACACCGAGCCACATGCCACACACACCCACCCACCCACCAAGCCACACACCCCACACACACACACTTCCAGATGCCACACACATCCACCCAGCCACACACACAAACCTAGCCACATGCCATACACACACACATAGCCACATGCCACACACACAAATCCAGCCACACCCAGCCACATGCCGCATATACACACATGCCCAACCACCCACACTCCACCCACCAAGCTACACACACACATGCCACACCCAGCCACCCAGCCACGCGCCACACCCACCCAGCCACACATCACACACATACATATACATACACCAAGCCACATTCACCCACCTGCATGCCCTGCCCCCACAGCCCATGGGGGGGTCCCATTATGAGGAGGGGTGTGGTGTGTGGTGTGTGGCTACAAGGTGCAACACAGGGAGTGTGCATGGAGAATGTGCCCTGCCCCATAGCTGTGTGATGCATTCAGTCGGTGCTGCCTACATCCCCCTGCCTGCTCCGGGCATGGAACCCGGAGGCCATGTACCACACCCCCTCCCCCCATGTGGTTATGCTCCCCATGCTGACTTTCCACATAGCATCTTGCAGCCATGCACCCAGGCAAGTACTTCCTATGTGGGCGGGGGTGTGGCTGCAGGGTTCCCCACCTCACAGCCATGGCTGGCCTCGTGGCTTCCTGTGGTGGCATACCATGCCCACCCACACGGTCATGCATCATGCCTCCACCCCCCCAAGATCACAAGCCACGCCCCCCGTGGCAGCAAGTCACTCCCCCACACAGCCGGTCTCCGGTCCCCACAGCAGAGAGCACATCCTGGCCCTGCCTGCCCCAGCCCCCACCTCTGCCTCTGCTTGTCCATCTGTCTGTCCTAAGGCTCTGGGCCACACATGCACAGCTGGTTCTGAGCATTACGTACAGTTGGCTCGAAGTGTTACAGACAGACAGATGGAAGTGGTATGGCTTTTATTGTATTAAAATATTGACCTATCTGTGAGAGAGAAAGAGACTTTGTGGGGGGGTAGAGGAGGTGGGTGGGGGTTGACTTTTTACACTTTTATCGTGAAAATATAAAAACCAAAGAGGTGGACATGCGAAAGTATCTGTGACTCCCCACCCCCCGAGGGCTGAGAATGAAACATAAATCAATAAAGCACCTGTATCACTAGAGTTTGAAATCCCCTAGCATCCAGCAACCTTCATGGGGTTAAACATTACGCTAGCTGCCTGTCTTCCACCTTGCATTGTGCCCCCACAGTGGCCCAACATAATGCCAACTGGTCCACATCATGTTACAAGGTGAAGTATCCAAACTCAAATAAGACATGTGCTCAGACCATGACGCAGAAGAGTCATGGGACATCAATGAAACCAACCCCTCCAAGCAGGTTTCTGCAGCTGTTCAGGGTTACCATTTTGGCCTGGCCCAGCAAGGAATTGTTCAGGCAGATTACACTGGGTTCTGAGGGCAGTAGGGAGCCAGGGACAGATCAGAAAGGGGAAGACAGTCTCCACCATCTCTTCCTTACAGAAAGGGGAGGCTCCTGGCACCGCTCAGTCTAAGTGGTGGACAGAGCTGTCCATGGCCAGGGCTCTGTGTAGTGGTTACCAGTGGAGGTCATGAGTTCTTCTGGTGATGGGCAGCTTGTACAGGGTGTGCCTATCTCTTCTATATTTGCCTGCCTAAATTTAAAAGAAAAATCCACTTTTCATGGCAATTACCAAGTCTGTCCGTTTGTGGTATCTCAATAATGAAAGTCCCTTCACATGGGACTGAATCTAACTGGAGATCCACTGATATCCACAAAGTTTTCTGCAGACCCATGGAGCATATCACAGAATCAGGGCTATGGCTTTCGGAGATGCTTATTTTCTGGAAAGCAGCATCCACAGCATCTGCAAATAACACCAGCATAGAAATTAATCCATTGAGTACAAAATCTTGCATTTCACCAGAACATATTTTCCAGCCAGGCATCTGACTGGAAGGTGTCAAGAGAGTGAGACTCCATCACTTCCCTTGGTATCTTGTTCTAATGTCTAATAAATGTTATCGTGAAAAAAATACCATCAAATTTTGACTTGGCCTGGCTTTGGCTTCCAGCTGTAGATCCTGGGTGTTTGTTTTCCTAATGGACCAAAGAAAATAAATAATATATTTGATGCCTAAGCAAAATAGGGTTCCTCAAACCTTATTGGCATCAGGGGAAATTAGAGTGGTATAAATACTAATGGTTTCCCCACCAACCATACTTTCTTTCTCCCTTATAACTCTGAACTAATCTTTTCTGTTGTGGGTTTAGAAATATAGCAAGTTTGTGTAGTGTTTATTTTCTTCTTGCTTATTTGTTACATTATGTCACTGTTTTATTTATTTCTGCTGCTTTATGTGCTGTAAGCAAATTTTAACTGGAGATAAAGAAATGCCTGTACAGAAGTTTCCATTGTAGACTGATCTGTATAATAGTGGGTGCATCCACACGTGACACTATGCTGCCATAGGAACACGGTACAGTGATGTAGCATCGGCAGCCACAAACCATGGCTCTGCAGCTACATTGCTGTAGCAATGCACTCCCTTGTTATAGCACATTGCTATGGTGACATAACAGCTAAAAAATAACCATGTCTGGCACATGCAGCTCACTACGGGCTGTTACTGCACCATTATTTGGTACTTCCAAAAGGAAGTACTAACTGATGGCACAGTAATAAAGGTGTTGCAAGGATATGTGTAAATGCAACCAATAAGTAGTTCATGGTACAATTTTCCACCTTCATTTTTCCCTCTTGTCTTTTTAAGTGTCCACAGACCATATTGTAGTAACCCATTGGATGCCATGTGATCAGCAGGTAATCCAGTTTTCTCTATTAAACTTCCCTTGAGAATAATTAGAAAGTACTTGTAAATAAATATAGGACTAGTATCTGAAACCATACAGCAAACAAAGTTCAGAATAGTTCATTGGGGACTGAGAAGTAGAATTGTTTGCCATCTGTACCATTTCTGACCAGCCATCTGGAATTAGCATCAAGCATAGCTTGGTCCATTTACTTTCCTCTGCATAACTCATGGAAAGTCTTTTCCAAGACAAAGGCTACCTACTTCGTGGAATGGCTTGTGGCATGTTTGATGCCCATGAAAGAGTTCATACTTAGTCACTTCTTTTTCAGCTTTTCAATCTAACCCTGGCCACCAAAAATAACAAACCCTCTAAAGAGCTGCATCTAGAACCCAGGCCTCACCAGGAAGATTCTGTGGCTCCAAAAAACTATTTGTTATCACTCTGTAATACTTTTCCAAATATGTTACAGAACTCAGGGGAACTGTTTGTAGTTTGGGGGAATCTGTTAGAAGAAAACCTGAACTATCACAGCTGTGCTAATATATTTTGTTGCAGTGACAATTGAATATATGTCATTGAAGGAGAAACATCTGTAGTAATGATTAACTATTAAGCAAACAGTGCTAAATATCTGATGTGGAAGCAGCAGCAGCCCATGGTAAGGTATTTGTACATTGCCAATTAAGTAAAATCATCAAGATGTCCTTTCCACAGGTGTTTGGCAGCAGCTAGTAGAAGGTAACCACAATAAAACAAATTGTTTTTAAATTATCTTATTCAATAACAGCCATTAAATAGACAAGTCTGTGGCATGAACTATTTATCCTTCTCTGCCACAAGATTTTCTGTTTGGCAACCCAACATAAACTAGCCACTAAATGTGCTATACCTAAAATTAAAATCAAACAACACGAATCTCTTGAACTGCATTGTACTTAATTATGTTGGAGAAGCTTACCTACACAGCTTGGGCCAGGTTCTATTCCGACTGTTAGGAGCCCATAAGTGGATGTAGATACCAAAGTATAGCAGGGCACTGAGGTGCCTACTACTTGTAGTGCAGAAAGTAAGGAGCCCAGCTGTGGGTTGCCAGGGTACCTGGTAGGAGTCAGCTGACCAGAAGGGGCAGGGTTTGGCTCCTATATAACTCCCAGGCTGAGGCCAGGCAGAGGAGTTCTCTGCTGGCAGTCATAGGGGAAGGAGCTCTGCTGTACTTAGCAAAGAGGCAAGGCCAGATTGCAGGTATGGCCTGAGACTGAGGGAAAATGGAGCAACTCTGGTGTGGCAGGAAGAATGATTGTAGCTGATTGGCAGAGATGTATGTTATAGCTTAGGGGCTTGAGTTTTCTGTTTATGGTTTACAACCGGTGGTTTGGGTGAGGCTATTAGGGGTTAGAGGAGGCCTCATAGGGGCTCTGTGCTGGTGTGGGGACTGCAGTGGTGGAGGGCACAGCATTTTGGAGTGCACTACTGACCCCAGCCCCACAGAAAGGGGGTGGTGAGAGAAGCCTCAGAGCAAAGGGGGCCATGACTGAGAGCCAGAGGGCATGATGGGAAAGTCCAGATCGGGCAGCGCTTGATGACCGCCTGTGGGGCGCAGCTGTGAGACAGGGCTGTGGAAAGCCGGAGTGCCAGAGGGGGCATAGAGAAAGAGAGAGAAAGATCGGACCAAACAACATCCGGTACATCTGCAAGACTTGGGGTGTGGTAAAAGGACGGTTGGAGCCACGCATAGCCCATAATGCTGGGGGAGCACCAAGACCCCAGGACAGAGCAGGGACAGTGCTGATAGGAGAACCGTGACCTAGAGGATGAAAGGCAGCCTCCCTTTTAATTATATCTAAGACCAAAACAGGGCGGGCAAGATGTGAGGGTGCTTGGAAGCAAACTTGGCATGGTAAGGGGGTGCTAGAGGGGGAGCACAGCCACCCCTAGGATGCCTCCCTGTGACACAAAGTATGATTCTATTCTGCTCGGCTCAAGTCCCTAAAAAAACTGTTAATGTAAATCGTAGGCAGATCTTCCTTCCCTTCAGTGTGTGTGCTCACGTGCATGCGCGTGTGTGCACCCACATGTGCATGTTATTTTATTCAATGTTAAGGTCAAGATGATGGTATGTTACAAAAGTAGAGCCATTACTGGATTCTTCAGGACTTAAAGTAAAACAGAATCACCCTTATGTACTTAAGTCCACTTACAGTAATGGGCAGCATAGAATGTGGCCCCTTGACATGAAAATGTATTTAATCCAAGAAAACAATTGGAGGGTACAGCAAAGAGAAGAGGGATGCTCATATATTAATAATAGGGCATGTCTACATATACATGAATCTGCTTTAGTGAATGCACATTCAATCTAGTACCTCCATTGAGAGGTACTAAGCAAGTGCCCATTAGCCTGTCTTAATGCATATTAAGTAAATGGCAAAGTTTTTTTCAGTGATACTTTAATGTGCATTAAAATAGGTTAATACACATTAAATTGAACATGTAAACATGCATACAGTCTTCACACATGAATTTTTCCTCTCGTCTGTAATATCATGCATTGCAACGTTCCTTGTGATCATTAAACGTCGTTCCATTCACTGTGGACACATCTACATATGTGCTTTAAATATTTTAATACACATTAGAGTGCCACCAAAAAAAAAAAAATGCTGTTTAGTCAATACACCTTAAAATAAGCTAATGTGCATTAAACACCACTTTAAAAATTGCTCTTACTTAATGCACATTAAGACAGGCCAATGTGCATTTTCTTAGTACTTCACAATGGAGGTACTAGCTTTAATGTGCATTAATTAAAGTGTGTTAATGCTCATGTAGAGGCACCCTGTATGGGAAGATAGTTCTTGAGATATTCTGCTGTGTTTTTTGTTAAAAGAATGTGATTCTTTTGTTAAAGGAATTGTGATATACTTAAATAAAACTTGATCACAGTCTGAATGTCTCCACTCAAATTAATTCTGAGATGCAGAACTACTAGTTATAGATGACAAATGCTACTGAAACTATGGTATGGGACCAAAATGAAGATGCTCATTCCCTATTTTGATATTTCTAGTTATGTGCACTGTTTTCACCATGTTTTTTAAAGGATTTAGCTTACTCCCTCCCTGTCCCCTTTTCTCTTTGCATTCCTTTCCATCAGCTTAATCTTCCTTTCACTCTAACAGTAAATAAGGAAGATAATCCCAAGAAAGTATGATTATGCATGTCTGACTCCTTGGAATTAGAAGACATGTTATCCTGGTTAAGGATTCATTCATTGCAGTAGCAAGGCAATGCCCTTGTATTTTATACATGGTAAACCATTTAACAACATTCGCATATAAATTAAAATGTAATTCAACATTATAATGTTATAACGGAATTTTCTGACAAAATGGGCTTTCTCTGGAAAGGGTCAATTAGACAAAAAACAAATGCTTTATAAAAATCTGTTCTGCTGAGTTTCCAAGGAAACACAGTTGGGGCTCCAATGGAATTTACCTGGTTTCATGCTCACTTGCCTGTCTGATTACTGGGCCATCTGGGCTTCTAGATACCACCACTGCAGTGCCCCCACCACCATTTTGAAGTATGGCGACACTGAATAAATGAGACGCCGAGGCTACTGAAGCATGCCGATTAGCATGCTCCAGCAGACTCGATTAATTGAGTCTGCTCTGACATGCTGTAATTACAGTGTGTTGGAGCAGATGCCCCACACATCTACAGGCACCTACACTGTGCATCTTTGATACAGTGTCTCAGGTCATTTAGGGACTTCCCATCATATCTATTTTATTTCCCAGTTTTTATGCAATGTATTTTTAATCTGCAGTCAAGGGAATTAAATTTGGTGCCAGGATCTGGAGCCAGAGCCCCACATGCCTGCCAGGGCAAGCATGGAGAGGTATAGCAGGAGTGAGAAGAGGAGCTGCTGCTAGAGGCAGGGGGTGCAGTTGCACCAAGAACAGCCCTGACAGAAGCTGTGCACTGGCCAAGGCCCAGGCTGGCGGGTGCTGGTGGGAGTGGGCAGAGCATGGCTCCATGTGGAGTACTGCAGGGGCATCATGGGTTGGATCCAGTCACCTGGCAGGCTGGATTCAGCCCGTGGGCCATATTTTACCCACCTCTGTTTTAGAATGTGTTGCTCCCTAACTCTTTGTTCTTTCTTCTAGATCTCACAGCCCTTCATCGGAAACGATTGTTCACGCTACTGGAATTATAAGACTTATGCACCAAAGCCAGGAATGCTACTGATGCTTATTCTTCATGATGGCCCTCTGCAGAGATGAATTTTGACCATGGAGAGCAAATGCAACTGATACATGATTTATTGATCACACCCAATCACAAAAAGGGTCTTCACTAACCTAGTCCTTCAGTTGCTATTTAATTTCTTCGGCAGGAAGAGTTTTTCCACGATACCCAACTGAAACAAGATACTGTTCTTCAGGCCCTAAATTGAGGTTGCCATAACAACTCAATACAGGTCTAATAATCCTATTTTTATTACACATCTTTAAGTCAAAAGAACAAGATAAATTTGTTCCCAGTAAAGTAACTACAACTCAGTCAGTCAAAGGATACCTTGCTTTTTAATTAGACATAGGGCACCCCATTCACATCTTGGTTACATCAGTGTAGAGCTACAGTAACCCCACTGGAATCAGTAGAATTAGTTTGGATTTATACAGGTGTAGCCAAACTCTGAGTGTTGCCCAATGAAGGCTAGGGCTAGAAAAAGAAAGAGAGGATGAAAAGCAGCCAAAACACTGAAAAACAGCACAGACGCAAATCACAGCAGCACTTTTGAAAGTTGGTAAGGAAGACAAATAAGTAGGAGGTAGCGATGTCTGAATTTAACACCCTGGGCTCCAACTCTGGAGACCTGGCTTCCATTCCCAATGCTGCAGCAGCTTTTCTGTGCCACCTCGGGCAAGTCATTTAATCTTCTTAATGCCCTAACTGCCTATAAAATGCAAAAAAAAAAAAAAAAAAATCATCTTTCCTCTCCTCCCATCCTTTTCCTCCCTTGCCAGTTTAAACTGCAGGTGCCTAAGGGCAAGGATTGTTTGTCTGTTCAGCACCTAATGCAACCGGACCTGTATGAGCTCCTCGATTATTAACCGTAATCAATAAGGTCAGCAGAGAATGTAAAAATTTAACTCAAGCTTAAAAAGGAAGAAACAATGAGAAGAATGGAGAGAACAAACAAAGGGAGCTATTCACCAGGGAGTTGAATGCAGTTAGTGAAGACCATTTGCGTGGGTTTGGTGGCTTTGATTGAGCTGAGCATTCATTAAAAAAAAAAAAAAAAAAAAAATAGTTAAAAAAAAGCAATGACAAGAGAGGTCTTGATTGAGCAAAGTAACATGCCTCTACATGAGGGCCTGCTTTTTTATGGTTTATCTCACCCATTGGACTGATTGGGAGAGCGTCTCACTTTTGTCACCAGGAAGATTTCTCTCAAAAACACAGTTTGGGATAATGGCACACCTCCTGGTTGGTTGATAGCACCATAATCTGGCAACGCATGAACTGGGAGGAGCAAGGGGGTACATACATGTGAAAAAGGGGAGATCAATTAGCATTGCTTCACTGAGTGAATAAAACTATACTGATTTACAGGTTAAATATGATTTTATGGTGTTTATGGTGTTGCTCAGAATTAAGTGGAAGACCAGCATTAATTAAACTTGCTGGGGAAGCCTCATATTACTATACAGAGAGCAAGAGCAACCCCACAGCAGCTTCAAACAAATGCTAACACATTGTCAGAGGAAAAATCAGTGAAGTAAAAAGCAAGTTTCTTGTGCTTCCTCTTTGAAGAGACTCAGCATGATGGATGAGGACATTAAACAATACATGTTATGTGGACTTCGAGGTTCAGCATTAAAATGATTCACAGTAACAGTGCAAATGGAATGCAAGAAAAAAACCCCAGTGATCGATTTTCATATTAAAAATATTAGAAGTTGGAATTCTTGATTGATATGCAGCTTCTCAGACAACCTTTTCCTGCTCAGGGATATTTCAACAATCTAGGAGGCTCTTTAAGGCAGGGAGGGTAATCATGTCACAGCCAGCACTTGTTTTTCCTGATATTACCCAAAATATCTGTTCATTAGTAACACTGTGGGTTCAGATAGATGACTGGTGGGATGAGAACAGCAGCATTGTGCAAACTTGTGGTATTTCAGTATTGCAGTGCAGTTCATTGAAGTGTAAAGGCCCTGTTGAAGTATTGTTCGTAGTGTGTGAAATAGTCATATTTCACATTTGATGAAGAAGTTTTGACACCTATAGCGCACAACAGACGTGATACTCTTTTGCTAGCGTCTGGTGAAGGCACTGATATTTGTACTAAAAGAAGTGTACAGTACTGAAGTAAACAATCATACATGTAGACCATATCTACACATTCACTTAACAGCAGAGTAGACTAATTAGCTGCAGAGTAAAGAAGTGTCACCATCTACACATGCAACACTATTAGGCTGCAGTTAACTAATTAACGTCACCATAAGATAGTACTGTCAGGGACATCACTGTCTTACAGTGGGGTAATTAAGTGTGATTAAATGCACATGTAGATGCTGGCCTTAGGTGTAAATTGTGCCCGGTCAGCCCAGCCAGCAGGTGGCCAGATTCCTGCCTGCTGCCTAGCCACACAGCTCTGCACTTTCAGCATGCTCATGCCCCCAGCCAGCCCCTCTGCTCCCCAACACCACTGTCCAGAGCCCAGGGCTGGCCCTCCATTCTCCCAGCCCTGGTGTAAACTGCTTTGCTGTGGCTCAAATTGCTGCTGTCCTAGGCGCACATGTAGATACTGACCTGAGAGTAGTTTAGTCCAGCTCAAACTGTTCTGGAGTTTATTGTTTCAAAGTAATTGCACATATAGCTGCACTCGTATTGAAGACTAGCGTGGGCCACTTCAGGGGTTTAAACCAGTGACACTGGGCCTCTTCATCTGAGATAAAGGAGAAACTTCTTTATTGGTAGCAAAGGTAGACTGTTGCTCTCTGTTAGGCAAGCCAGTGAAGGGAATGACATGTTAATATGCACTAAATGAGGCTTCAACTCCAGAGTTTCATATTTCACTAACTTGTAGCAATCTTGTGTGACCCTGAAAACCCCAATTAATTTCTCTCATAGGAGAGAGGTAAGAGTTGCAAAGGTTCATGCATATTTGTCCACATTTTAAATGAACTCTTTTGTACATATTTCTGCTCTCCCCGAATACTGAAGTCAATGAAATATTATATCAGCTGAGCACTGGGACCTGTGTCACAGGACTTCCAGTTATGCTCTAGCCACACATTTTTGTCTCGAACATTATTTTTTCTTGCAGGCATCTCATAGAAATCTATAGTATTTGGCATTTTTGGCACTATGAGACGATCTCAGACTGTGTGGATACAAACGTTCTACCTTGATAGAAGTTTAAATAGAACTAGTAAAAAAAGGCAATTAAATAACTGTAGTTATTTGAAAATTATCTTTGTAATTTATCTTAATTATTTTGTAAAAAAAAAAATCAGTCTTCTAGTTTTCCATTTTTTGTACATATTCGTCATTCCTTTAAAACTATTCTGGATTGAAAATATTACCAAAATGATTTGGGAAATATTTAATTTTTTTCTCATAACCTTTGCATTTTAATGCTGGGGTAAAAGTCATTGCTGATTATTTCAATAATAAAAAAAATTCCAATAGAAAATTTCAGAGGCTTTTCTATGTTTCATTTCACTTGTTTGTTTAATTGGAAAAGTATGGGGGGGGGGTGAAAACATGTTTAAAAGTTGACATTTCCCACAAACCTACTTCTGAACTTTTCAGCAATCTGGTTTTTAGCCATATTATTCTGAAATTTCTGAAAGCAGAACAAACCTCACCAGAGCTGTCATTTTGACGTTATTTTCAAATTGTTCATTGTAAAGGTATTTGCATTTCAATGGCAGGCGGCTCCTTGGGGACCTCAAGACAAACTAGCATTTTTCATATTCCATGACACTTTTAGGATGACTTTCCTTATACTAATGGGAGGGCGGACGTAGTGGTCTCATGATGCCCTGTATGTTTTGGTTTCATAACATAGAGAAAATCGAGTTCAGGGCAGCTGCTTTTCTTTCCCAAAGAAGATGTCACTTTGAATTCCAGTGCACACAGAAAAAAATGTTAATGTTTCCTCCCTGAAAAATAAAAAAGGGGGCTATCTTCTCCCCTTTATTGTATAGACTTTGGTTTGAATCTTCAGGTAATGCAAAGCACTGCCCTTCCCTGCCTTCAAAGTTTATGTCTGCTGAGAACTCACTAAAAAATCCTCTGTTCTTAACTACTTGCTGAGCTAGATGTGAAATCTGGCCACATTTCCTAATGCCTGCAAGGAAGCTGAGAGTTCAATTATATATCAAGCCCTTGTGGCTTACCAAAGCTGGCATTGGAGTCTGTCAAGGAGGTAGGACTGCAACCCAGATCTTAAGAACTATCTGTGATATCGACCTTTCTGAGTTTTACCTCCCAGTAATTAATTTAAAACTTCACGTGATTATAAATTGCTCTCTGGTTTTGTGTGTTGCTTTAGTTTCTCTTAGACTTACTTGGTATGCCAAATAATCTGCCAGCTGCATGGAATCTTCTCTGGACAGTCATCAGAAATTAGTTTGGATGCCACCTGTCTGATTACTCATCTAGCAACGCCAGTTCTTTACCATGCCAAGAGTGGAACAAAGAAGAATGGAAAATTTTCTGCTTTTATACAGGGCAAAATCAGCATCAGCAATTCCCCAGACTCAAAGGAGCCTTGATCCAAATTGCATGTACCTCAACACGTACATGTACATATGACAAATATGAAAGAATTGGACTCTAAATCTCTGAAATTTTGAAAATCTGTTTAAAATGTCATATTTAGCAATTTATTTAATTATATGAGATATTACATACATTCAGGAATGCCTATGGATTAGCATAGACATGAATTTTCATAAAGAGTCCTAAAACATGTGGTACATTGTGTCTGCAGATCCCAACTGAGGAACTGAAGATGGGTAACAGGTGAATAATGGTTCCATTGAAAGCAATGAGTTTTGCCATTGAGTTCAATTAGGCCAAGATTTCACCTTCACTGGTTGTTTAGACCTCCAAGGTGCTGCGAGATGAGACAGGGAAAAAATGTCACAACCTCAGGTCTTATAACTTTTCCATTGAATCCCATTCCTGATGACTCAAAAATAACACAAGAGTAGGGGATTTCGTTAAACAAAACAAAACACATTATTTGAGCACTTCGGAAGGAGAATCATGTTTCTGAACTTCAAAAAAAAAAAGTTTTAGTGTGAGTTTAGTTATTCACCAAGAACTTGGGAGGGAGGTTTAGTCATTGTGAAGGAAAATAGCTCTCAAACTTGCAATGAAACATGCATATATCATTTGTTATGCATCTAGGTTCTGACAATTTGCCACTAATTTTTGAAGGAATGAAAACCAATTAATTATTCCAGCAGCTTTATTGGGAGTTAATCAACCACTGCCTGTGGTTCTCTACTGTATGTAACTTTAATGTGTGTAGCTGTCACAGCTCATACATGTTCCTGGTAATTAAGTATTATGTACACCAGCTACTTTAGCATTATATAATCCAAAATAGGCCTATGTAGTATGATACAATTTAATATCTTCTGAGTGTTTCTAATGAAATAAGCGGGGCTGAGGGGTAAAGCATAAATAAAGAGAGACAAGCTATTTATTAACTCTTAAAGGACACTAAAAACACTTTGCTTATGGGCACATAAGTTACGATGAGGTAAGCTAGGGTGGGAATTTATAACACAAGAGTTACTGCTCAGTAACTGCCTGTGTACATGCTCTTATCCTGAAGCAAATGAGAGGCAGATAAGCCATCAGTAAATGGGAGGTAACTGCTCTTGTAATCACCCAGTGGAACAAATGTGCACACAGATACTTACTGCAGAGTAGCCAGCATCGAATCATAGAGAAATAGGATAGGAAGGGACCTTGAGAGGTCATCTAGTCCAACACAGCTGCCTGAGGCAGGACCATCCCCAGCCAAACCTTTCAATACAAATCCATTGTCTAAGGCGTTAGCAAAATTGCACAGTCAACTTTGACACCACACAAAATGTAAGACCCTAACCTGCCACAGGTTAAGCCAGGAGACCATGGCAGCCACTATCTTGACTGTTGTTTAAGCGTCGTTAAAATACACTCAAGAGATCCAAGGAATAGGAGAACAGCCTGCCGCTGCAGAAAAAAAGCAAAATCACATAGCCTGTACCATTCTGACCTGGGATAAAATCCCTTCCTGACCCAAAGTATGGTGTTTGGTTTGACCCTGAGTGGGAGGCAAGACCCTCTAGCCAGGAATTTTCAGGTTTAAATACCAACACCACCGCTATTTTGGATGAACCCAGAGAGTGTTGGTGGAGGGGCCGGTTTCTACCTGGAGAAATGTGGGCAGCAGTATTCCCCAAGGCTCTGTCCTGGGACCGTTACTGTTCAATATCTTCATCAGTGATTTGGATGAGGGTATAGAAAGCACTCTGTCCAAATTCACAGACAACACCAAACTATGGGGCACAGTAACCACACTACAGGATAGGGAACAAATTCAGTTGGATTTGGATAGACTGGGGACATGGGTGGATCAGAATAGGATGCAGTTTAACAAAGATAAGTGCAAAGTAGTGGGAGAGAAGGAATCACCAATACACCTATAGACTAGGAAGTACCATTCTAAGTAGCACAGCAGCGGAAAGCGATCTTGGCATCATAGTCGATGCAAAAATGAACATGACTCGCCAATGTGATGAAGTAATAAGTAAGGCTAACTGCACTCTTTCCTGCATAAGTAGGTGCATCATAAGCAAGTCTAGGGAGGTGACACTTCCCCTCTATACAGCATTTTTTCTACACCACATCTCTGTTGTTTAATATTTTTATTAATAACTTGTTTGCAAGAACAGAGAGCCTTCCTGACAGTTTGAAGCAGAAAACTGGGAGGAGCTGCAACCACTTTAGAGGACAGGAGTAGAATTCAAAAAGTTTTTAGAGGATTGGGCTATAGATAACACAAAATTAAGCAAAGACAAATGTGAGGTGCACAAATACAGGATAAGGAATAATTGGCTGGGCAATATTATTGCGGATAAGAATCAGGGGGATTTTGGCAGGTCACACACTCAACATGAGTCAGCCATGTTAAGCACCTGTTTAAAATGAACAAATGCAATGATAAGCTGCTTTAACAGAAGTATTGTATACATGACATAAAGGTCATAGTATTGCTCTACTCCATGCTGTTTAGGCTTCAGCTGGAATATCATGTGCCGTTGTGGCCTCTACTTTTTTTAAAGGATGTGGAGAAACAGAGGAAAAACAACAACGAAGATAAAATGGCTGGAACGCAGGTTACATGAGAAATGTCTGAGAGAACTAGATAGATTCAGTTTGGAGAAAAGGAGACTGCAAGAGGGAGCATATTACCTGTTTTCAAATATTTAAAGGCTGCCACAAAGATGGAAGAGAACAACTGCTCTCCTTTGACACAGGTGAATTGGTGCCAACTGAAGCAATGTAGACTCACTTTAACTGCCAGGAGTAGAACTTCATAACTGGAAGAACTTTAAGACCATGGGACGAGCTTCCCAGGGGAGTTGTGAAGCTTCCTTCATTTCCGGAAGAGGTTGGCTAAGCATTTGACTCAGATGGTGTAGAAATATCACCTCCCCCATTGCTGCAAGCATTGGACTCAATAATCATTGAGGTCCCTTCCAAAACCATGATTCCATGATTGGCTGGGCCACAGGTATTCTGTAGTATCTGCTGATTATAGAAGTCTTAATCAGATTGCTCTTACCTTGTGCTTCCTGGATCTATTCTATGGATCTGTGTCGTCTTGGTGAGAAGTGGGCAGTGGTGTCCTGCAGAGGTCCTGTACTGCTTGTTCCTATACTTTTCAACATCTTCATCAGTGATTTGGATGATGAGGTAAAGAGCTCACTGACCAAGTTCACAGATGACACCAAGTTATGGGGAAGCACGGCCATGCCTGAAGACAGGTTACAGATACAGGTGGAATTAGACAGGCTAGCAAGTTGGGTGAGTCAGAACCAGATGAAGTTCAATGTTGAGAAATGTAAAGTGCTCCACCTGGGGACGAACAATCCCCGGCATGCCTACAGGCTTGGCAATACCAACCTGACCAGCACTATGAATAAAAGAGACCTGGAGGTAATAATAGATCACAGCATGAATATGAGCCAGCAGGGTAAATAATACTCTGGCACGCATCAATCGATGCATATCCAGCAAGACCAAGGAGGTAATTCTTCCAATCTACTCAGCATGGGTGAGACCCCAACTGGAGTACTGCATCCAGTTCTGGGCACCGCACTTTAACAGGGATGTGGCACAACTTGAGAGAGTCCAGAGAAGGACCACCTGTATGATCAGAGACTTGCATGGCAAGCCATACAAAGAAAGGCTGAGGGACCTGGGACTCTTCAGCCTCAAAAAGAGAAGGCTGAGAGGGGACTTGGTAGTAGTTTACCACTACATCAGGAGAGTACATCAGGGGCTTGGTGAACAACTGTTCACCAGGGCACCTTTGGGGAGAACCAGAAGTAAGGGCCACAAACTCCTGGAAGACCATTTCAGATTCAACATTAGGAAAAACTTCTTCATAGCTAGGGTGCCCAGACTGTGGAATAAGCTCCTTCAGAGATGGTGCAATTGCCTACCCTGGAAATCTTCAAGAGGAGACTGGACAGTCACCTTGCTGGAGTTACCTGCCTTTCCTGCCTGATGCAAGGGGCTGGACCCAATGATCTTCCAAGGTACCTTCAAGCCTTAAAATCTATGAATCTATTCATTGTAGTCACCTCATCATATACTATGAGGTTCAGGGCATGGGCCATCATTTGAGTATGCATGTAAACAGTGCCTAGTACAAAGGGCTTTGTTCCCCGATTTGCTGCCTTTAGGTATTACAGAAATACCAACAGTAAAATATTAGAAGTATGAAAACTGATATATGTTACTATATTTTGTACATCAAATGATTGACCACTGTGTTAGGATGATAATATGAGTCCAGTGGTAGAGCAATCTATTTATGCTAAACCCCAAGAGCTAAACCCATAATATTTTTTTAATACTACATATATACTGATTAGATCCATATGGCAAGTTAAAGTAGTATACCAGCTTCAGCGCTGCTGCTTTCACACCACTAGTGGTGAAATATTTATTTCTGAGGGGGCATGTCTGTATGTGCATTTATGTAGGCTTAAATTTACTGCACAGTAAATTACTGTGCAGTAAGCAGGAATAGGCCAGAATTTACACATGCACTTGTTAAAGTGCATTAACACTGGATGTGGACTGACTTGGGACTAAAGTTAGTTCCAAGTCAGTTCAAACACACAGTGTTACTGCTCAGTAAGGCATCTACATATGTGTTACTGCACAGTAACTAAGTCGGGCGTAAATTTGATACCTGCATGATGCAGGTATCAAATTTATGCTCAAGTCAGCCAAAGTCACCATATTTACTGCACAGTACAGGCATGCATGTGTAGACATACATCTGTACTGTGCAGTAATTTTAGTTACTGCACAGTAAATGCTCCTGTGTAGATGCACCAGGGTGTTATAAAAAGACATCAATATTTCACTCATTGAGGATAGCAGTGTCATAGTGTCAATGCACAAGATGGCATAATACAGCCTATGGGACTTCAAAACAGTCAAAACAAGGTAAAGGGTCAAAAGCAACAGAGAAAAAAGAACAGTGTATACTGGATAACTTCTTTAAAAACTACAAGTGTAAGAAAGATGAGCTCAGACAGAATATGGTACATTATATGTGGACAAAGGTTCTAGTTTCTATCAAATTCTCTGGGGCAGAAGTCACACAGACAAAAGCAACAATGAGCACAAGGTCATTGACTATGGAGACTTTATATAGTAAGGTGTGATAGAAGAAGGCAACCTCTCTCAATACTCCCATGGAATCAGCATCTGTTAGGCTGATCTGCAAAAAGTATTTGCCTTGAATCCTTCACAGTAATACCTGTTTAACTTAAACAATATTTGAGCTACTGAACAGTGGACTATATTGCAGCTAGCCAATCTGGGAGGTAGAAACCTACAATGACCACATACAGCTTTATGCCCAGATGCTGTTACACCTCTAAGATATCTACATGACATTTATACTGCCTTTAGGTATAAGGATGGACTACTTTACCCTCTGTACACCTGAAGTGGCAGTTTCCCAGCTGTGTAAGTGGCTCCTTGGCACTTGCACTTAGGCAGCAATTCTATTACCCCTGTGCAGTGGATGCATAAGCATCGATGCATAGATTGAGCATGCTCAGTAAGTCATGTAGGTATGTGGCTCCATATGCCCTGCAAAAAAGGAGGGAGAGAAGGATCCTCCAGCCTTTTAGTCCTCATAGGTAAGCAAGATTCTAAGTCCCCTCTTTGCAAAGGGGGGTTGCACCTGTGTTTCTCCAACTTCCCAGCTAGGGTTGCCAACTATCTGTAAATTTACAGACACTCCAAAAAACTAAAAAAAGCCCCGTCTGTAAAAACATTTTCCCTTCTGTAAAAAACGTGTTCAGTAATTTTCAACCGGTGGTCTGCAGACCCTTGGAGATCCACAGACTATGTCCAAGGAGTCCCCAGAAGATGACTATGATCAATCAAAGGTCTGTGGATACCCACACTTACAATTCAAATGGGTTTGCACTTCCCTTTGAAATTTTTTAGGAATCCGCAGATGAAAAAAAGATTGAAAACTGCTGCTCTAGCTTACACTTTTCCTTCTAGCCCCCACATTACCTCCCTCTTTTGGTTGCCCAGGGGACCAGCTTCAAAAGAAGCACTGTGGGATCTAGATAATACCTAACCTGTGGTGTAATAGTAATAGCACTATGCTGGGAAGTCAAGGAAATACAGATCCAAGTCACTTCTGTGCATGACAGAGCCTGCACCCTCTCAGGCCAACATGCATCTTACTCCATTCAGCCTCAGGGATCACAGAATCATAGAAAATTAGGGTTGGAAGAGACCTCAGGAGGTCACCTAGTCATCCCCCCTGTTCAAAGCAGGACCATCCCCGACTAGATCATCCTAGTCAAGGCTCTGTCTACCCAGGTCTTAAAAACCTCCACCAATGCAGATTTCACAACCTGTCTGGGTAATCTGTTCCAGTGTTTTACTATCCTCCTAGTGACAAAATTCTTCCTAATATCTAATCTAAACTTCCCTTGCTGCAGCTTGAGGCCATTACTCCTTGTTCTGACATCTGCCACCACTGAAAACAGTTTAGCTCCATCTTCTATGGAACCCCCTGTTAGGTAGTTAAGGGCGGGTATCAAATCCCCCCTCAATTCCCCCCCCCTCAATCTTCTCTTCTCTAGACTAAAGAAGTTCAGTTCTCTCAGGCTCTCCTCACAAGTCATGTGCTCCAGCTCCTGAACCATTTTTTATTGCCCTCCACTGGGCTCTCTCCAATTTGTCCACATGCTTTCTGTAGTAGGGGGTCCAAAACTGGACACAGTACTCCAGATGTGGCCTGACCACTGCTGAATAGAGAGGAAGAATATTCCAGTTTGCTTGATCTGCTGGCAGTTCACCTACCAATACAGCCCAGTATGCCATTAGCCTTCCTGGCAACAAGGACACACTGCTGGTTCATATTTGGCTTATTGTCCTCTGTAACTTCCAGGTCCTTTTCTGCAGAGCTGCTGCCCAGCCAGTCAGCTCCCAGCCTGTACTGGTGCATGGGATTGTTCTGCTCTAAGTGCACGACTTTGCACTTGTCGTTGTTGAATCTCGTGAGATTTCTTTTGGTCCAATCCTCCAACTGGATCAACTCCCAACACTGACTTAATGAAGGAAAGCCCAAACAGCCAAGTCAAGAAGCTAGGGTTAGCTAAAAGCATCACCCCTTTGCTGTCGAATCTGAGTTACTGAGCAGATGAGAGTAAAATAAATGGCACCTGGAGCCTGACTGTGTAGCTTATTAAGGTTGTGACCTTCACCGCCAATGTTGTTTATCTGATGCCATTTAATGCAAAAAACAAGCAGCATTAAAAAGAGGTGGCAGAACTCAGGGTTCCCACCTTCCCAGGAGAGTGCCTGCCTCACTGGGCTAGTCAAGCCCTACCTTTCATGCTTTCTGATTGTTTCAGCGGGTCTAGTTTATGAAAGTGTTGTTACAAGTGATCGCCTTCTTTCCAGATTACTGCTGAACACACTGAAACACAGATTTTTTTCCTTGCATTCTCAAGAAGATAAATCAATGCCACAGATCTCAAAACCATGTTGCAAAATTAAGAGGAGTTAAGGACAAGCAATAAAAAGTATTAGTGGTCTGGAAAAACTCCTATCTGAAAGACTGAGATCATTTACCTTAGACACAAGATCAATGACGCAGGGACAGCATAAAACGGATGTATGCAAAAGAAAAGCCAGAAGGAGGTAATCTGGGAGCTTCTCTTCTTCCTATTTCAAATTCAACAGCAAAGGGACAATAAATCAGTGGTAAATTCAAAACAATAAAAATAAATTCTTCACACTATTGCAGTGTGGAAATATTTGCCGCTCATTGTTGTGGAATTACAAAATATATCTAGATAGCAATAGTAGCTATCTATAATAATAACTGATACTAACTCGGGATGAGACAGAGCACCTAATTCTTCATCTTTTAAAGAAGTTATGAAGTAGAATCTCTAATTGGAGGGCAGATTAATTCTCATCTAAGTAATATGAGGTTTCTTAAACCTTCCCATGAAGCATCTGATACTGGCCACTGTTGAGGACGAAGTACTAGAGAACAGATGGAGGTCTGATCTAATATCATATTTTCTCACATGAAACCTCAACCTCAACCCCTACAAAAAATCACCCCTCAAAACTGGGGTAAGTGGGGAAGCTGGTTGTCTGCCTGGGATAGAAGCACCCTGCTTTGATTCCTGCTCCACAGTGTAGTGGTTGTTGCATTACTATTCAGGTAGCTAAGAGAATCAAATGACCTACTGGCTCTTTGCATTTAACAATTGTCTCTCTCTCATTGTTCTTGATGTTCTACTAATCAAGCTAATCTTTCTTAAGGCAATTTTGCAGTCTGCTAGCTGATCTTGGTCTCTTGCCTCCTATTCTACAGCCTGGAAGACTCTTTAGCTCTTTTCAAAACTGTAGATCCATCCATGAAGTCCAGTCTTTAGCAGCGGCAATAGTTGAGTTTCAGTTGAGTAGGAAAGGGGGCATGGGGGAGTGGAGTCAGCTGATGATTAGGCTCTGTCCCTACTCTGTGCAACCATAACTCTGGAAAAGGGTTTTGGGGTTGTTTTTTTCCCTTTAATCTGCTTTTTAGAAGTAAGGTAAAGATTATATTGGGGGGCATATTGTCTGCAGGAAGATATAGCATGTCTATGAATATACAGGGTCGTAGAAGCACAGTAGGTTTCAAAATTAAGCTTTACCAGAATCATTGGGGTTTAACAGCTCACATTTTTTTGTGCTATAGACAAACTTATGCTTTGAGCTCTCTTGAAATAGAGTCCAGACAGAAAATGATAAAGCTAACAGAGCTCCATATATTTCATACTCGCAGAGGCTTGACAAACTG
Source organism: Gavialis gangeticus (assembly GCF_001723915.1). Lineage (NCBI taxonomy): Eukaryota > Metazoa > Chordata > Crocodylia > Gavialidae > Gavialis > Gavialis gangeticus. The sequence continues at coordinate 197,263,986 of NW_017728992.1, read as the reverse complement.
TCTTATTTCCAGCATAAGAAGGGAACTTACTTTCTATCACCACCCCCTTTTTTTTCTCTCTTAGATAGAGAACATAGGTTCAGTGATAAATAGACCAAATGAACAATATCAAACAAAACAGGGATCATAGCTGAAGTTCCTGATCAATCAACACAAAATATTTCATGAGTTACAGAAACAAAAGTATTAGGTAGCTTTCCTTACCCATTTTCTCAAACACTGGAATAAGTGGGGAGGTTTGTCCTTCACAATTGTTGAAATAAGGTTAAGAAGCCTTGCATACTTTTCTATATTTTCCATACTTCCAAGAGATCAATTTATGGGATGTAGTAAATATGTATGGCACCATTTAAACCTGTTTTATATCATTTGCTTTTGTACTTTATTGCAGGAAAGGAAGTGGCTACTAATATATTCAGATTGCACTAATACCTGGAAACAATCAACCATATAATTCAGTCATTACCCAGCGAGTAATAAATATCAAATGCAATTTTTAAAGTGAAGAAATAAATCTTTCTGGCTAATATTTTTCTAAGATGTGGAAAGATTTCTGATGTCAGTATGTATATCTCCACCCTGGCCAAAATCTATCTTTATTGGATGAACAGGCAATTTGAACTGTTATGCAAATGTGACCTTCAAGAAAATTGAGACAGTGATAATAAAAAAAAAAAGATAACATCATCTGTTCAGAAGTATCTTGCAAATGCTTATTTTTAAGCGAAGGAGTTACTTTTATGCTTTAAGATCTCAAGTTTAATCATCAAAACAATCTCGTTGTATGCTCTGCAACATAAAAAGGCTTACTGCAAAATGTCCTTGCCAGTCTCTAACCTCAGTTCTGAGAAGAAACCAAGCAATGTGAACATTCCTAAGGTATAAGTGATATACCTTAATATCTGAAGTTTGTTTTTGTTTTATGGATAGTTCGGGGATTGCAAACTGTATAACCCAAAAACCAATACTCTAGTAGGATAACCCTGTCAGTCATCATTTTTGAAGGATCAATAAGCCAACTCCATGCTTAAAGAGTTACAAACAGAATACTGACTCAAGCAAATATATAAAAAACACATGAATTAACTGAATTCCCAGCAATTTGAAGAAACGTGACTCATCTACAAGTTATAAGGCAGCTGTAGTAAGTGCTGCTCTTGGGTTGAAGTGTCTAACTCTTCTCCCTAATTTAGGGATATACTTTCAGCTGGGGGCACAAAAATATCGATGTTGTATTGCTTGGTGTGGAAGTGCCTAAGGGTATGTCTACACAGCACAGTCATAGGATCTTAGTAAAGTAGACCTCACAAGGTCATCTTACTCAGCCCCCTACTCAAGGCAGAATCACCAGTGGCTAAACCATCCCATCCAAGTGTCTGTCCAACCTACTTCTCTAGGTAGGCTGTTCCAGCAATGACCACACTCATAGTAAGAAAGTTCCTCCAAATCTCCAACCTAAAGTCCCTGTGATGAAGCTTGAGGCCGTTGCTTCCTGTCCTGTCCAGAGAAAAGTCCGTCTCTTCCTCACTGCAATACCCTTCAGGTATTTGCAGTGTCTCATCCAATCCCTCCTGCTTTCCACTTCTGCAGACTAAATTACCCTATTTTTCAATCTTTCCTCTTTCAAAATACAAAAATGTATTTTGACTTACCTGGATTCTTTCTGCAATTTTTTTTTAAAGCGACCCTCATGTGGCCTCATCTTTTGACAATACACTTTCATAGATTTCATCACTTTCATAGACATTAAGGCTGGAAGGGACCTTGGAAAATCATCGAGTCCAGCCCCACGCCCGAAGGGCAGGAAGTCAGCTGGGGTCATAGAAGATTCCAGCAAGATAAGCATCCAATTTACTCTTGAAGGTGTTCAGTGTAGGTGCTTGAACCACCTCTGATGGCAGGTGATGAATGTGATGAATGTGATGGCCATGAATTCCAGGAAAAGAGGCATGATGCACAGAAGGTACATTGCTATATGATGGTTCCCATTTATAGCAAACTAAAAGAAAAGTTGAATGACATTCACCGTATTGTTTTGCAATAACTTGATTTTTTCTTAATTATAATCAACCTCCACCTTTAAGGGCTAATTCAGAGTTCACTGAAGCTAATAGAAACCTTAACTAACCCCCCACCGCAGTCTTCAAGGCCTAGGGTGTGTCCAGGAATGTGGACCTTATAAGATAACATGCCAATGTACAGTCTTCAAACACAGAAGGAATTTGATTTGTCGCTATATGATAATAAAATAATATGACCATGGCTATTGTTTTGCAGTTTCCCATTTCTGAATTTTGAATCATTGCTGCCAAGGAGGACTGTGCTAGTTGTCACATCAGAATCCTGCTTTTGCATACCGTTCATGAAATATTGAAAAATAATGCAACACGCCGATGTTTATTGGCATGACTGTTCCATTTGCTTAAAGCATAAATATTTATAATCAATGCATGGCTAGTACCATGACAAGGCACCTCTCAAATACAATAATGTTGCATATTTTGAAGAGATAGGGATGTCTTCACAACGGTGACTGTATGTAAGCCTATATCACACAGGCAGTCCTATGTACATCAACAAACATTTGGGATTTTGACACTAGATGGTACCCCATTACAAAAAGTAGCTTTGTATTTGGGAATTAAGCTAAAAAAATTATTAATATTATTCACTCAAATGAGGTTTTGTCAAATCAGGCCATGCGAATAATATATTTGTATAAATTATTAGGAAGTGGGTTTTAATATCCTCTAGCACTAGTTACATATTTGATTATTAATAATTATGGTGCCTAGAGGATATAAATTGCACCTAGACCACCCTGTGCTAGATTATATATAAACATATAGTAAAAGGCAACCCCTGCCATCAGAGAGCCTGAATGAGTTGAAAGGTGAAGGAGAGGGGAAAGATTCAATGAGATTAAGTGATTATAGCCAGGTATTTCAGTAGTCAGTGTCCTAAACCAAACCCAGGTCTTCAGACCTTAGCCCTGTGCTATGAGTGTAAGAACAAACTTCCCTTGCTCTAAATTTTATTGGTACTTATTACTTTTCTGGGCAGCCAACATGCCGCTCATGGTAAAACTGGTTGGATAATGTCTGTTCTGGGGACTTTTCAGTGTAAAAAGCTCCTTTGTGTTGAAAAATAAATAAATAAATAGATTAATTAATTAATTAGGATTTAACTGCATTTGGGGAACAGAAAAAACAAAGTATTTCAACATTTTCATAACAGAGTTTTTTCACAGATTTCAAGGCCAGAAGAAACCAATGGTTTATCTAAGCTAATTCCATGAAACTTCTCCCAGATACTAACTCTAGTTGGAGTGAAGCATTTCGGACTGTAGGGAACTAAGGTGTCATGGCACAGGTAGAAAATAAGAGAAACCCGAATCCCATCAGTTCACCAGATCTCTGTAAGGGTGTGGAGTCAAATGAGTATAATAGACTCATATGAGTCTAATAAATGGTCCATTTACCATGTTGCAGAGGAAAGCAAAACCTCTCAAGGTTGCAATCAGTTTGAGCTGGGGAAAACTTCCTTCCCAACCCTAAATTTGGTCTCTATTATGCATTAGAGTTCAAGATATGCTAGTTGCCCACTGAAGCAGAGGCTTTCTCTTTATCACCAAAGTACTGGTCTATTCTGTCCTTGATCCCATCACCAGCTTTAATGTTTCAGGAGAACGCAAAGAAACCCAGAATACATCTAGCCAATTTGACCAACTCTGTACTGGCCAAGTATTTTAGCATTGCCAAACCCAACAAAAGGTAAGTGATGGAAGCATAAGATTTTGGTTATCATTGTCTTAACAGATTTTAAAACAATTGTTATGAGCATGGTGAGACAACGCAGACAAGGCATTTGGACTCAGTAAAAGGCAAAATCATTCTTTATATAGATTTTTTTTAAAAACATTTTGAACAGTATAAAATCAGCATGAAAAAATCTGATTTGTAAAAAGTTTAATTTAGACAGGATCTTTGGAAGAATTTTCAATTTTGTTACATTTTGGAATGGGGAGAAAAGTCAAACTTGAAGAACTTCCCTCAAAAGAAAGAAAAAATTGGGTCCTGTCCTGTTCTAATTTTCAGATGAGCTGCCTTTTATACGAAGCCTACACCAGTTGAATAAGCTAAATAAACTACAGCTGTTGAATAAACTCAACCTTTTATGGCATGCATGTATAAAGTAGCACATAATTTACCTTTGATGATTTAAGACAGAGGATTAGTAATTGGTAAGTGCGAATAAAATGGCTAGTACAAAATCATCAGCATTAAAATCCAGCATCTTAGTGAGGGACAGTTTCCCTCCCTCCCCAGGAACTCACTTCAGTGAAAGAATGGTGTTTTGACTGAATGCCTTTTGACAGAAAATTTACATTTTTAAATTGAAATTTGTCCTAAAATATTTCATCTTTTGGATATTGAAAATTGATTTTTGTGGGTTGTGGGGGGAGGAGGGGTTAATACTCTCCTCCTCAGAAAGCCATGAAGAGAAACATATTAGAAAGAAAACATCAATTTTTAGAAAAGTCGAAGATGGCATTTCTAGCATTTTCATGAACAACACTGAGCTCCCATATAAAAGAAACTTCACTTTTACAGCAAAGGTAATATTTTTGAAGTGCTCAAGCACAGTTAGGTTGGAATGTAGCTGTTTTATTGTGATTTTATCCATTTTCTATTTCCATCAGTTTGAATGATTGTTGTGGTCACTTTTAACTTGAAAATGCATTTATTCATGGGAGCAATGTTTCACTACTGTATTGTATATGGTGCTTTTACAAATACAAGTATTATGCAGACCTAGCTCTCCTTTCTTCAACCTCTTACATCAGTGTGTGGTCTCTGCACTATGAACACCAGTCAAGAAGTTGCTGGTGACATAAATACCACCATTTTCATTATTTAAGCTACAGCAGTATACTCAGCCCAGTACCAGGAGCCTAACCACAATGATTCTGCAAATAGTCCTGCTCCCAGGCCCAGCATAGTAACCAGCCCATAAATAAATTGCCAACACTGAAATGCACTGAGACACCCACAGGGTGATGTTAATTTAGGCTCTAACTTTGCAACTCAGTCCACACATTATAGCATAATAATGTCACATTAGAGCATGAGTGAAACCCCACTTCCAGAAACCCCACTTTCCAATATGGAGAATGCACTTGAGAGTGTATTTCATTTGTTACAGAAATACGTAGGGAACGTAAGCAAGATAATTATCCCACTATGTTTGGGTGTTGTACAAACATACCAAGGGACACAGGTGCTAGGGATTCTCTCCATAAAAATTATTCATTTCAACAGACATACACCTTGGGAGAAAAAAGTTTGGAAAATGTCAAAGTGACAAGCTTGAGCATTTCTAAGGGGAAAAAAAAAATTTTACCTTTCAAGATACTATATTTTACATAAATCAGAATGTATCAAGATCTAGAAGAAATGAACATGAAATGATTTTTTTTCTCCCTTCAGAATCTCATTTTATTAAAAGCTTTGAAATGTTGCCTGTCACCCCAATTTAGGATGGTTCTGGCTATGTGTGTATCCAGCAGAGGGTCATTTACGTGTTGGACCTCCACAAACCGATTTTGGTAAAGGAGGTTTTCCAGCTTTTCAGCTGGAACAAAGAAAAGTCTTTCTACTTATATCAATGCAACCAAGCCAAAAGGAAATTTATCATGATCTGGCCCAGTGATTTAACTGGAGCTAAGGGAACCTGCACTGGGAGTATCTACATGTGCCCCCATTGTGACTGCACTGTCATTTAGGACTTCCTTTTAGTACTACACATAATGTCACATGTAGATGCACCCACTGTTTCCATCTGGCCCACTTATTTCAATAGCGCTCTGTATTATACACAGAAAATTTGTTTTAAACTGATTTGCACCTTCTTGAAAACCCTGAGTTTTCTACTGCAACAAATGAATCACTCCTTTTTGTGAGCTTACGGCTTCTGCTTGCCAAATACAACCTTAATGGATGTTGGCTGCTTTAGCAATAGAAGGAAGTGCCAGATGAAAAGTGCTGATGGCAGGACGATCATGCCCAAGAAAAGAGGAAATAACTTGGGGACCTTATTGAATCTAGAAAACAAGCACTTTGAATGAATTTCATCCCCCATTTCACTGAATAGGAGAGACTGGCAGAGAATGAACAAACAGCCATATTGTGAGGAGAGCAAAGGAACCAGGCAAATTAGCTTTGATAACCCAAATGAGGATAAGAGGAAATATTTTGAGAGCTCATATATCAAGGCATTACAGAAAAGATGCCTATTGAGGCTAAGCATAATAGGCTAGAGGTGAGTGTGGCAGGACTGGAACCCCATAGAAAATGTACTTAGTCGAAAATATTTCATTACTAAGTAGTACACAAAGGTTTTTGGAAATACCCAGCACTTGTCTAGACCTGTTCCTGCTTTGGTCTTGGGGAATTATACCATAAGTGGGTGCAATTATGCCAACACTGAACACTGTTGAAAATCTTTCCCTATATTTCCAAAGACATCTTGTTAACAAACTAGTTGCTAGACACAGATAAGCCCAAGACTTCCTTTCACTCTAGACATAATGCCTTGAGTTTATAGGCAGGAAAGCTCAAAAATTCCCTGTGAGCTGGCACCTATTAGGGATGCTGAAATCCATTAGATTAAAAAAAAAATAATAATTAGTTTAATTGTTTGATGAATACCTTCAAATTTTTTAGAGGGGGAAAAAAAGTGTAGTCTAATGAGCTGAGCAGATGCCTGGAAGACAACCTTCTGAGTTTATCTTGGCAGCCTTTGCAGACTTGAATACATTTTCCTCCAGAAAATGCAGGCTGCATTTTTACCTGTTTCCAATTAATTCCTACCAGTTGATAGCCCCACAAAGTCAAAAACCTTCTTTATCAGTCTTCTGCTAACACTGGCAAAAATGGTCATTCATTAGGCCAGGAGGAACAAGCTGTACAGAGTGACCTCGCTGTGACTCTGGGGCCTATTTCTTTACATTTTTTCATTCAAGTATCCAGGCAGAGTTCCTCTGGGTGATACCCATCAAATCCTTGCCTTCTTTCTGGGAGTAGGGGGCATTTCCATGAGCTCTCTGCTCAGTGACAGAAGAGGGTAGCTTGGCATGTGGCTGACATCTCACCCCAGTAAGAAGATTGAAACAACCCAGTGTCTCTCCATCTCCAGGTGAGTACCTAGCTACGAGCCATGCTCCCTATGGCTTTGTCTCTTTCTGGCCCAGCAGATCCTGAATATATTCTTTGCACAGCTTCATCATGGGGGTAGAGAGCACCCACACTCAGAATAGCCTCTAGTTAGGTGGGAGAAATGAGTTTGAACCCCCTCAGGACTTAAATCCAAGTCCTCTCACTTGCTGGGAAAGTCCTGTAGCCACTAGGCTATTATATAAAACAGGGGCTGCTTCTTCTGGATGTGCTTTAAAAAAGAGTGAGTTCTACAATGCTCTGAAAGAAAGGGGATATATGCCTGCATCCCAGAGTGGGATCTCAATAAAGCCCTGGTAGATGCAGATCTGAAGACTTGCCTATGTCCTGGCAGCAGCAAGTTGTTCCTGCTCAGCATGCTGACTGCAGGCAGTTTCCTGTTCAACATGTGCATAGTCCTGGATACCTTTTTAAGGTGCCTTTTCCACACTAGGTAGAGAGCTCAGTGAGGAGGCAGAAGCTAAAGATGAAGATTAAGACCTTTAGTCCTTTACTGGACCTAGCCCTAAGCATTTTGGTGGCACGTTAGAGCCAGCCTGATGCGAGAACATGCTAAAGGAATTCAGCTGGCAGTTTGCACGTCTCCCACCACCGGAGAAGGAGGTCAGCGGTCAGTTCAGACACTGCATCAGTGAAAGTCCAAAAGCAGCTGTCATTTTGTAGTGTATTTGTACCTACAGCTGGTCTTATCTGGAAGAAAGGAAAAGAGCAAAGGCATCATGTTGATAGTTACTCCTACAGATGAGCCTCTCTGTTGGTTTGTATGGGGAAGGTGAAATACGGGAGGAAGGGATACTACTCACACAACAGCTTTCTGGGAGAACAGAGAGATTGGCAAGATGTTAATTAGAGGTGGATGCTACCTGATGGTATTTGTAGCTGAAGATGTTCCTTCTCTTTGATCAGGGTCATTTTGAAGGTCGGGCACAACTGCAGACTTGTCTAGAAATGCTTAAGATGTATTAAACACAATGGGGCCAGACCTTTTGCCAGGGTAAATTATCATTAGCATTAGTGGTGGCACATCAGTTACACTAATCAGGAACTAGGCTGTGCTCCTAATTTATTACTGTAGCCACTCATGGGACTCTAGGACAGCGTCAGATTTTGGATGTGTTGTGCCTCAAACTAGTAAACTCTTTCTTTGGCTCAGAAAGGGCAAAGTCAAGGGGAAATGATACTCTGACTTTCACTGATTCTGGGTAGACATTTTTAAGACTTAGACCAAGTTCCCAATTTCAAATAAAAGCTCAGGTAAGAAACAAGGGACAGGGTGAGTCAGGGGACCAAACATTTAAGTAGAAGCAGCTTGTCTAGCAGGAAACCAATATTTTTTGTTGGTGTTTGCTTGTTTCCAGCGAAGAAGGAAAGGAGGACATAGAGGCAGAGATACCTAAGATGAGCCACAAGATGGACATGAGCCTTCAATGCAATGTCGCAACTACTAAAGCGACCAAAACGCTGGCTTGCATCCATAGGTGCTTCTCAAGGAAATCCCAGGACGTCATTCTCCCCTTGTACTCGGCCTTGGTGAGGCCGCAGCTGGAGTACTGCATCCAGTTTTGGACTCCACAATTCAAAAAGGATGTGGAGAAGCTTGAGAGAGTCCAGAGGAGAGCCACATACATTAACAGAGGTCAGGAAAGCAGACCGTACGACGACAGGCTGAGAGCCATGGGGCTCTTTACCCTGGAAAAGCGCAGACTCGGTGGTGATCTGGTGGCCACCTATAAGTTTATCAGGGGTGACCACCAGGATCTGGGGGAACATTTGTTCACCAGAGCGCCCCAAGGGATGACGAGGTCAAATGGTCATAAAGTACTGTGAGACCATTTCAGAAAGAATTTCTTTACTGTCTGAGCCCCCAAGGTCTGGAACAGCCTGCCATTGGAGGTGGTTCAAGCACCTACATTGAACACCTTCAAAAGTAAATTGGATGCTTATCTTGCTGGGATCCTATGACCCCAGCTGACTTGCTGTCCTTTGGGCAGGGGGCTGGACTTGATGATCTTCCGAAGCCCTTCCAGCTCAAATGTCTATGAAGTCTATGAAGTTTATGAAGTCAGACAAGTAACCGGAGGAAAAAATGTGTTATTCATTTTCACTGTGATCTTAGGAGGGCTGGTGTCTGGATTTGGGGTTGGATGTTCTGATTCATAAACAATGAGCCAGAACCTGGGAATGGAGGTCTGGTAGCTGATACCCACAATACACATCTTTTCAATCAAGAAGAAATGTGAATTGCAATATATACTTACATACCCTCAACTACCAAGACAGGGGAGAAGATAGTGTTAAAATATCAATGTATAGCATTAGTATTGAACCTTCAATCTGAGAATCTCAAGATGCAAATGTGAACAAACTAAGCCAATATACAACTGGGGGAGGTAAGTCCTAGTAAAAAAAAAACAATTAAACCCCCCAAAACAACCTCTCTTCACCCAAGGTTCAGATTCTGTCCCTCTCTTCTAGCCATGCTACCGTACCCTAGCCTCAAGGTTATAAAGGCATAGATGATGGTGGCCACATCTGACTCTGAAAGAAAGGGTTGCCACCTTCTCATCCAATGTAGTTGGTGAAAGAAGTCCCCAGTCACCACCGCAACCTAAGAATCCAGGTGCAGCGAGGGGCCCAGGAGTACCTCAAGGCTGCAGATCTCTGTGACAAGACAAGTTTGAACCCCATCAACATTAGATGCCCCCGTTCCCCCCAGATCCACTGCCCACCATCACATCTGGCATGTCTGGATTCAGCTTCAATTGGTCACCTGCATCCAGTACCCAAATATAGCCAGTTACTGGGAAATGACCTGAGACTGCTGGGCCTGAACCAGATGAAAGAAAGAGATAGATCTGGGTGTCATCAGCATACTGATAGCACCTCAATTCAAATTTCTATATGAATGACCTCAGATACACATTGAACAGGAAGAGCAACAAGATTGACCCTGAGGATCCTACAGGAGAGGGCCCATGGGAATAACAAGCACTTGCCCATCGGCAGCCTCTGGGACCTCCCTGTAAGGAAAGAGAGGAGCCAGTTAAGGGCTGTTCAGTAAGTACCCATTGAGAACTTTTATCAACACCCCAGGGACAATTGTATCAAAGGCAGCTGGAAGATTTAATAGGATCTGCCTCACAGTGAGAATATATCCACCCTAATATCCAACCTAAATGTTCTGTGTTTTAGTTTAAGACAATTATTCCACCTGCCCCACAGAAAAGAGTCTACCACCCTTCAGGCATATGAAGACTCTTGTCAACCCCCCCGCAATCAAGTCTTCTCTTTCCCAGACTGAAAAATCCCAGTTCTTGCAGTCTTACCTCTTCAGTCATGTTTCCCCGATCTTTAATAATCGTGTTGCTCACTGCTGTACTCTAGTTTGCTTATGACTTTTGTGAAGAATAGTGACCAAAACTAGAAATGGCACTCCACGTGAAGCCTCACCGGTGCTGAACAACTTCTTCCCCATGACTTGTAAGTGATGGTCCTGTTAATACAGCTATTGGTTTTGGGTTTTTTGGGGGCAAGAGGTGGGGGGGGGGGGG
>NW_017728992.1:197238397-197253058 GCF_001723915.1 Gavialis gangeticus | reverse complement strand
CTGTTGGCTCATATTCAGCTTATGATTCACTGTAACCCCTAGGTCCATCTCTGCAGTAGTGCAGTTTGCCATTTATTCCCCAAACCTGGTAAAGTCTGTGCTACTGAATCTTCTCTGCTCTTGTTAACTATGCTGGTCGAAGGAAGCTAGCCCAGGTCTTATAGTCCTGTGCTTTTCAACCTGTGGTCCATTCACCCCTGGGGGTCTGCAGTCTATGTCTAAGGCATTCATGAAAGTTGATTATGATCAATCAGAAGTATGCGAATACCCACACTTACCATTCAAAAGAACCTGGACCTCCACTCAGACACTTTTAGGGGTCCAACAATTAAAACAAGGTTGAAAACAGGTATCCTATCCCATGCTACAGTTGCATTCATTTTGCTGCATAGCCAGATCTTAAGAGAATCAGAGTAAATGAAAATGGTTCTCTGACAGTGCCTCTCACCTTCCGGTTTTCCAGCATCAGTCAGGTCCCACTACAGCAGAGCAAAAAACTATACTTTTCATTTTATAAACTGAGTCAATAAAATGGTATGCCAGCATCCTTTTGTCTTAGACCATAATAAAGCAAGATGTTGTTTATTACTAATGAGTTGTTGATCTGGCACATGCAGGATAGTAGGAGTAGGAAATGGGACATTACGCCAACTTGTCAGAGCAACCTTCCGGCAGCATCGTTCTACTTCTTACCCGGGAAGGGTTTAAGGAAAAAGGAAATTAATTAATTGTTTATAGATTATTAACTTTAGTGAAGCTAAGGAGTTTGATTAAGAGCCAGGCTAGGCCTGCAACAGTAAACAGTAAGAGGCAGGAACATTGTTAATTAGGCTGCTGTTATATGAAGCAGAAGTCGGGCAATGGTTCCAAGAAACCAAGGTTATAGAACTGATATGGGATGTCCCTGAAAAATAAATGTAATAAAAACCCACACAGCTGCTTGGCATGCTTGGCTTAAGATGCAACCACAAAACTGTAATAAAAAACCCACATATTAATACAAAATAATCATAGTGTTAAAGAGGCAATGGGGTATATTAAATATACAAACGGGATTAGCTAAGTAGCTAAAGTAATGAGACTAAAATAGTATTAAAAGGGGTGCTAGTCTCCCGTTTAAAATACATATTGGCATTCTGTCTATACATACTCATAACTGCTTCGACTTCCAGATTAACTGTGCTTTAAAGTGATGTTTTGCTTTTCCGAGTAGTTGCTGTTTTGTGCGATTTTGCCATTATCCTATAGAAATTCTAATTAAATGTCAGAGATCTTCAGTATTTTTTTCCCAAGGGTTCCTTACATGTCAGCATTGTTCCTTTCCAATCCTTCTAGGCTGTCAAAATTAAGCCAATTCCATTGGCATAATCATGCAGCTAAAATTAAAAGGCAAAACAAACACATGGATGACACACAAGGTAAAAACAGTGCCATGTCTAACCCTCAAGACATGGTTCATTCAAAGAACCTGCAGACTTGCCTCCACTCGAACCATTACACTATTTATGGAAAAACTACACCAGGGCATGTGGGCCAGCGAGTGGGTGTGAGATCAGCTCACGCTGTTGTTGACTTGCTTTCAAGCTGAACAAATAACATCAGGTCAATGCAAAAACATCCTGCCTTTCTCTTCTCATTTCTGTAAGCATCACACAGAAGTGGCATGCTGCATGTCCCGGAGGCTTTCCTGCAGGAAACATCTTAAAGACGACCCAGAGGAGTACAAAGCATTGGCGTTTCACTCTGCTCTGCAATACCATGCCTCAGGGGCAAATGAGGCAGATACTTCACTTGGGAAAGGAAAAAAAAAACAGAAGTTAGTTTTCCTCCCCTGGAAGAGTGAATGCAAGTGAAAAGTTCCAGCATGAAATCCTGAAGCTGAAGTGTGTAGAATAGGTAAGACACAACAGGCTGCAGACAAGACACAATGAGGTTGGAACAATGTCTTTGGAGGAGTTTGTCGGGAACTTTTTTCAACGCACATTTAATTTGAAGAACTTTTTATTTAGGGTGGGATGGGGTGAAACTCTAAAAACTGGGATTCTTAAGATAAAATATTCCTTTTTTTTCCCCAAAAAAGTCTATCTGTTTCAGTCACTTGAACAGATATACATGGAAAGCCACTTTCTTCCATTAAAATAGTTTTAATGAAAAAAATGGAGAAGATGTAATATTTTTAATTATTGAGCAGTACTTTGATACTCCGGGGAGGAGTCTGTGTCTGAATCGGACTTAGCTTCCCTATGGTGTCTAAATCCTAACCTTCAGTCACTGCTAACGGTGCACAGATAGATCGGTTACTAAGGTCTTCCCAGGCACTGGTCATTCTGACAGCAAGATGCTAATTAGTGCCATCCATCACCACTGGAAATTTAGCACTTGAAAGTTGTGTTGCCATGTGATAAGCAAATTCGAGTCCCAAGCAATGCACATTTGGGGACTGATCAGTCACTGCACATTCTACTGCCATTGACATCTGTTCAAAGAAACAAGCAAGGAGAAAACTAGTGTGTCTTGCCACTATGACACCCAGCACGATGAAACACACTGATTTGGAGGGTAAAATACGTGCTGCACAGACATCAAGCTGCAAGCTCCAAATATAATGCAGCAGCTTAGACCTACATTGCCTGCAGAATATCTCATGATTCCAGTAACTCTGCAGTGGATGATCATCCCAGTGTGACATCCTTCCAGTGAAATAGGGCTGGCACACGGTGTTTTATACCTCCACTGCTGCTGACATGAGGTCTCCCAGTAGGCTTTACTAGGGATTATCTACAACCCACTGACCCACGGCCACTGCTTGGGGGTTTTGATCCTTTTATTAAATTCCAATAAGTATTTGAATATGTTGAAATAAAAAAAAGTTAAATATTGCTAGTTGGTAATTATCCTTTCATCCCCCTCCCCCATCCTCCCACAACTGAAACAATTAGACAAAATCAAAGACAATTAATGTATAAGTTTTGTTGATCTGAGCCTGGATTTTGGATGAATAAGTCATCAACCAAAAAAAAAAAAATCTCATCCATTGCTAATGTGCTTATGCTCAGCTTTGTCTCTTATGACTTGTAACTGAGAAGAGTAATAGAAGGGTGGCCACCAAAGGTTTGGAAAGAGGGCTAGAGTTGAGTGAATAATGGAGAGAAAGAAACAGAGACATCTTAAGAGATTTCAACAAGAGCACAAAAACACCCAGAAGCACCTTTTGTTCAACCTGAGACAAAAGTACACTCTTAAAATAACCTCTCTTCTAATTTAGGCCAAGTTTTCATTTCAAAGTCCTGCCATTTAAAAGTTGAAGTTTTATGAAATTCCACAGAAATAGGAGTTTCAGGAAAGTTTTTTTTTGTTTTGTTTTTTAGTGGCATATAGTTTTTTGGGGGTAGGGGAGCATGCATTTAAAGAAAAAATTAGCAAGTACAGCAAAAGCTGTGTTAACCGGCACTTTATTAGCCAGAAAACTCTCTTAACCGGCATCTGAGGGATGCAGCAAAAGTGAAACTGGAAGTACCACTTCTGGGTTTCGCCGTGGCAGCGAGCAGAGTTCTTGCCACTTCTTCGGCCCACGGCCCAGGGCAAAGTAGCCTGCGTGGGGCAAAGCAGCCTGTGCAGGGCTCCCCTCCCTGTCCCCCAGCACACTGACAGTGCACATTTGATTAACTGGAATATTTAATATTTAATTCACAGGGAATGCCAGATAACAGAGCTTTTACTGTAATGGGATAAGGAACACAGTACGATCAAAGGATCCAGTGATTTGTCTCCTGCTTTGATCTTTGTATTATTTCCTTTCACTTCTTTTTTTCACCTCTTTTCTCTGCTGCTTTTTCTATCTTTCATTGTGTGCTGATGCTCAGTGGTCACCTGGAGTACCACAGTGAAATTGTCTTGTTCCCTCTCCTTGGCATGAGACTTCATTGCTAGAGGAAAATCTCACAAAGCACTGTCAACCACTGCTGTGACCTCAGTAAGCACTGCAGCCTGGAGAACATGGGTCTGCACTAGGGGGGTGCAAAGCAGGCCCTATTTGATTCAGATTTGGATTCGGCCCAACTCAGGGACATTGATTAGATTCACTGATTTGGAATCACTGTCCCTGATTTAATTCAGCTAAACCTGAAGATTCAATGCTGATTTGGAGAATCAGCAATTTGGACATAGGCACAGCTCTAAATATTTTTTCTACATACCTCGAGGTACCAGCATAGCTTGTGAACACTGTGATGCTGGGGCGGATGGAGCATCCCACAGGAGTGGGGGGAGGAGGGGGTGGCTTCACATGCTCAGGGTACCCAGAGTACTTCTGGTCCACTTCCAAATCTGCCAGGAAGCATGCAGGGGGGCCTCCCATACCCTCCCCCCCCCGGATTGGCAATCGGCCACAGGGGGACCCCAGGTGCCCCTCCCTGACCCAGGAGGCACCAGTTTCCTAGCCAAGAGGGCATGGAAGGCCCACCTGCATGCTCCCTAATAGACCCAGAAGTGCTTCTGGTCCACTTCCAGGTCTGCTGCCTAGCACACTGGGGAGTCCCCCATACATCTGTGGCACGCTCCATCTACCCCAGCCTCTCAGCATTCATGAGCTACCTGCTACCTAGAGGTATGTAGGAAAAACATTTAAAGCTGTGTCTATGTCTGAATCTCCAAATCTTTCTGAATCTCTCCAAATTGATTTGGAGGGTTCTGATTCGATTCAGAGAGATTAAAGGGTCCTCGGATTTGATTCAGATTTGGAGGTTCGGCCACTGAATCAGGCTGAATCTCTGCTGAATCAAATCAGGGTCCAAAGCTGTGCACAGCTATGCACAGCCTTAGTCTGTATCTTGTAAGTAGGCTGAACTAGAGGGGTTGGATTAGAAATACAAGTGGAAGAACCTCTGAAGATCAAGGATAAACTTGGGAAAAATCATAAACCATAGAAATGATGAATCAGCAGAGATTGATTGAAATGTAGCCACACCAAGTGAAGTAACAGAGAAGAATATTAATGTGGCCTCCTCCAACCTGTGTGCTCCCAGTTGAAACAGCCTACAAATCTGAGTAACTCCAGCAAAGTTGATCAGATTCAGGGCTTACAGCAGCATAGCAAGGCTGAACCTAACTAAAGGAGGCACTGTCTTAATAAAATATAAGGAGACTCTTTAAAAAAGGCCTATTAAGAGGACATGGATAATTTAGTATCTCAGGCCTTCTCTTTAGTAGTGAAAACAAAACATGTGTTCTGAATTCAAGTTAACAAACCTACTTGAAAACCACAAGCTGGCACCAATACCAGGAAGTTATTATAAATTAACTCAAGTTAGATAATTAGATTTAAAAGCATGTTTTCTAGTGATGACCCTGCTAAGGGGACTCCCATTAACATACTCACTAGGTTTGCAGTACACTTTTCTTTTACTATCCAATTCACTCTAAGGCATTCAAGTCAAACTCCTTTTTAATGTTCTTTAATCATCACTACATAGAGAGATGTTGAGAAAACGACATTTGTTTCAGCTGGAAGTTTTCAAAATGTAGCCCGTCTTCCCCCCCTGAAACTAGTTGCCCAGGTTCGGATCCACCCCCCACTCCTACAAATCAAAAGTTATTTAGCCTCTGTCTGGGTAAATCCAAACCAGCAGGCCATATGCCCTATGTGCAGCAGCTGTCTAAGATCTGGATCACTAGACACCTCCCTTTTTGATGCAAAGGCTCTGTAGGCCCTTCAGTTCTGCTTTTGCACATGCCAAGGGATATTCTGTTCTGAGCAACTAGGCTCCCAGTTTCTGGCTAATGCCCAGTGGGATTCAGAACTTAGACAAAGTGGTGCTTAAGTTCAGAGGATGTCCACCACCCATTGACAGGATCAGATTCTTCAAAATCCCATTGTGGCTGCATAATTTTTAAAATCCAACCAAATATTGTGGTGATACCAGCACCCACCTTTTACATGATGGACTGTAGCACTCACCCAGACAAAAGGACACTTCGGTATAAGGCTATTCTCAGTCTGAGGTGGTTCAGACCTCTATTTCTCATCTTCCAGGCAAGTGCCCTAGTCACTAGATTATAGAAGTATTTTGGTAGAACATGTCCCCACCCATTCTGTTGAAACACTCATTTCTGCATGGAAAATTTCAAATTCTTTCTAAACCTTCTCATCTGCCCTCTCTAAGCTTTGGGTCCACATGGCAAAATGAGCTTAAAATGGCAAGATGTGGTGGTACAGTCTTCACAACCAATTCCTAATATATAAACTGAAGTGTTTATTACAGGGAGTGGCATATCTGAGAGCACAACAGGCACTTACACATGTGGCGTGTCTGCTCTGATGCACTGAAAATCCAGGACATCACAGCAGACTCAATTAATCGAGTCTGATCTGATGTCCTGGATTTTCAGTGCATCAGAGCAGATTAATCAGATTAATCGAGTCTGCTGGAGCACGTAAATTGATGTGCCTGGCACTGCATTGGGTGCTGATCTATAAGTGGTGCAGTGCACATCAGGACTCAGAAAATGGTGGGTGGTGAGCTTTGAATTAACACACGTTTGATGTGTTTCAGTTCAAAGTGCACCACCATTTTCTCATTGCTGACATGTGCTATGCCACTTATCAACTAGCACCTGGCACAGTGCCAGGCACTTTTAATTAGGACAGCTTGCTTATTAAAAAGTGTCTGGCGCTGCATGAGAAACACATGTAAAAATGCCCAATTTGTTTCACTCGGTTTTCTAACAGTTCTGTTGATTTTACCCATTGCAGTCCTACAATAAACAACCAAATAACCAGGTCAGATTTCATCAATAATTGCAGAAGAGCTCTATATTCATCACAGAAAGTTGATATCATGTATTCAGGAAGTTACCTTACCTTGGAATCTCCATATTAAAATGTTCGTAGTAACTCTACAATTAACTTAGCTAGAAACATGCACCTGGAAACATGAAACATTTTAAGGTATCAGATAGAAGAGATGATCCACAGAGCTAAGAGATTATAAAGATGTGGATCATTTAGTTCATGGACTGAGATTATTTTAACAAACCAAAGTTTTTCACTTTATAGTGTTATTATACACCATGCCAATGAAGCTAAACTGAACTCAATATAAAAAATTTAAGAGTGAGCCATTTGAATCATCCAGGAAAGGTGGGAAGCCACTTCATCTGGAAGACAATAAAATGGCTAGTTGGAGAAGTCAGCTGAGTTTAATGGGAAAAAAGAGCACACCAAAGAACAACCTGTAAAACTGGCTCTCATTGATATGATGAAACATTATACCAGAGGACAGCTTAAGGGCTTCAAGCCAGAGTGCTTTCTGGATGATTAAGGAGTTCTCTCTCTTTCCCCCACTCAACCTCAGAGGAAGTGGTGGGGGGGATGTGGGGAGTGGGGGAGGAAAACATTTCAGCAACAAAAGTCTGCAAGTTTTTTTATATTTAACTCTGTGTGTCTACACATGCATTTATGCTGGCTTAAATTTACTGCACAGTAAGTTACTGCACAATAAGTGGGAATAGGTCAGCATCTACATGTGCAGGCATTAAAGCACATTAATGCTGTATGTGGACTGACTTGGCACTAAAGTTACACAGTGTATTACACAGCGTGTTAAAGAATTACACAGTGTTACTGTGCCATAAGGCATCAACATGTGCGTTACTGCTCAGTAACTAATTAGGCATAAGTTTGATACCTGCATAATGCAGGTATCAAATTTACATTCAAGTCAGTGTAAGTCACCATATTTACTTTACAATATGGGTGTAATTTTGGTTACTGTGCAGTAAATGTGTACGTGTAGGCAAGCCCACTGATAGATTGTTGAGGGGGTTTGTTTTCATGTTTAATAAATGCCCATTTTTTTTGGTGCGGCTCTTCAACTCTCTCATTTCCTGATAAATAGTTCATTCCTCTGAGTGACACTGAAGTTCTGAGTGTTGTTGGACAACTTGTGAATTACACGGTCAGGCAGGTCATCAGAATCTGACCCTGAATTAATCCAGTATGAAGCATGCCATGTGTTAATGCCTATAAGGAATGCACACAAACATACATTTCCCATGCCCGTGTCATACCTGTTGTGTTGTGAGGAAGAACAGTGGAAGTCCAACTGTAAAGCCATATCATGTTTTTGGTCAAAGCGATTCTAAGAGTAAAGCTTTTAAACGTGTTCTATTATTGTCACTTCATATTACTCAGGCCCAGAGGCAGTGGTGAGCATCAGGTCCGCATTGTGGTGGATGCTGCACCGAGACTATAGCAAGATTCAGTTCTTGCTCATTGGAGGGGGTGGGGGGGGTTGAAAATCAATCAATAATACTATGAACTGGACTTGTATTAGCACAGTGTCATAAGACAAAACATTTTAGGAACTTCATACTGCCCTTAACAATCTGTTAACTATCCTCTGTGTAACAGCCACACACACTTGGGCTGTGGATGGCAAAGTGTGCGCTTTTAGTGGTTGCATATTGTGTTTTTTCTAGTGTGTGTGTATGCATGCGTGCTTTGATGTGGGCAAGTTGGACCCTGCTGTTCTGACCATTTTCTCTGCATACGGAAAGCTGGGGCCTTGTATCTGGGCAAAATATGTGAAATGCTCTGGTCTGATTGGCCCAGGGGAGATAAGACTTTCCAGGCAGTTTGGTTAAGAGAAAGACTGGAGTCTGGCACACTCTGACTGGAAAAGGCCAGGGTGATGTCATACAGAGGGATATAAGGTGAACTAGGGTGGCCTGGGGAGGAGGAGAAGCTGCTAGGGCCTGCTGAAGACTGAAGTCTCCTCCAAGGGAGAAAGAATTTGCAGATAGCCAAAGGGAAAAATCATGTAGAGGCAGTGGGGATGCGTAGGAGGTGCATGGGGTTGCATGTGCAACCCGTCAGGCTGTGCTTCCTGCTCAGGTGATGGGCAGGGGGCTCTGGCCAGGGAGTGTGCACTCCAGATTTAAGCCATGGCCACTTTCAGGAGCAGCCACTCACCGGTTGGTAAGTTTTGCTGCAGTGGGACTGTGCCGGGACCTGCAGAAGCCAGGAAAACTTACCGGGAGAGCAGGACACCGCGTGGGAGGGAGAGCCCGCGCGGCTCGTTAGCCGCGTCTATGTACAGCTGCAGCCGGCAGCTGACGGTGACGTCAGATGCTGGCCAGGAGATTTAAAAATGGCGCTGCTGCTCCGGAGGTGGCGGAGGGAGAGAGGAAGGAACGGCGGGCAAGGCGGTCCCTGTCGTTAGCCCACCTGGACAGGAGCTGTGGAGCCGAAGACCTGGAGTGTCCGGTGGCCAGGAGAAGAGGTGGGATAGCTGGATCCCCAGCGGAGCGAGCCTGTGGCGCCAGAGCAGGGGGACAACAAGGGATCAAGATCACCCAGGAAGGTCCCGAGCAGCATGAAGTAAGTGCTGTGGCAGGGGGCGCGGGAAATGCTGAAGAGGAGGGTGAGGCCGAAGACGCACTGGGCTGGAGAGAGAGTTCGGGGCGGGATCACCGCCAAGAACAGAAGGCGTCGATTGAGGATTAAAGGGGACAGCATGGTATACCCAGCCAAGAGATGTCACTCCGGGGCAATATCATAAGGGCGTGGCTGGTAGGTCAGGGAGGTACTCCTGAAAGAGGGATCACTGGGAGGAAGCACACAGCTGAGGGTTCAGGTAACAAACCGGTGGTGGGAAGTATGCCATGCGATAGGGCTGGGACACCTACGCAGGTGAGGGAGGAGTCTGTAGGCACTTAGCTGAGTCGGTGCAGGGAGGTGAAGACCACAGGTGGCATAAGGCCGGGGTGTAGGGGTAGCTGGAGCCCCATGTGTAACCAACGAGGCCAACCCGGGACACTGAGGGACCGGTGAACTGGCCCCGCCCACTGAAATAACAGCAAACTCGTGGCAGGCGAGAAGCGGGGTTGGTGCAGCGGGGAAGACAACTCAACTGCAGTAAACACCAATGCTCAGTGCAGAGGGTGGTCACCCGAACGGGGAGCTACACTACTAGTAGGGTTCTACAAAGGCCTGTCGGGGACAACATGGTCCATTGGCCGGGAAATCGTAGGAATACGTTAGATCGGGATGCAAACCACCGAGATGGGCCCAGCCGACCTGCTGGCGCAGAACTTAGAGGCTTTAACTCAGATAGTGGGATCCCAGCAGCGGCTGCTGGCGCAACACAACCCCACAACGCTGGGTATGATGAAGATGACCGCCGATGAAGATCCCGAGGCTTATATTGAGGCTTTCGAGTGCCAGGCTATTGTGGCAGGCCTTGACAAGAGGTATTGGGCCACCCAACTGGGAGCCCTGGTGGTGGGCCCAGCCCAGGCGGCCTACCGATCTCTAAACCAAGATGAGGCCCAAGACTATGGGGCAGTGAAAATGGCAATCCTTTACCGCCTCGAGCTTGATTCCGAACATTATCAGAGGCTGTTTAGAGCCAAGAAAGGGCCTGAAGATAGACGACCGAGAGGCTTACTACAACGACTTAGAGACCTGTTTGGAAAATGGGTAAAGTTACCGACATGCACAATGGGCGCATTGGTGGACAAGATTATATTAGAGCAATTTCTTAATGACTTAGAAGAAAGAACACAGCGATGGGTGAGGCAACACACGCCCGAAACATGTGAAGAAGCCTTGAAGTTAGCTGAATCTTTCGCGGGGGCTGAATGGCATTACCCCAGGGAGAAACGGGGTTCCACAGTGACGACACCAGCACCTAGGGAGGTGGAGAAACGCAGACCCAGCTATCGATCACAAGGGGGGGATATGGTGTGCTACCACTGTGGCATAGTGGGTCACTTTGCTAGGGAGTGCCCAGGCCGTACAGCTGAGAGACGACGGCCCACAGACATCTCCAGGAGCATGAGGGAAGTCTCGGGAGAGCAGGCCACAGGGGAGCCTATGGACTGTAGTTTCGGGACAGGGGAAGGTAAGCCGGTCTGGGAAAGGCCGGTGGTACGAGCATGGGTTGAAGACCGTATGGTCCAAGCTGTGTTAGATTCGGGCTGTGCGCAGTCATTGATAAGGGTGGACCTGTTGCCAGAGGTCTCATCTGGACTGATAGAACCAGTAAGGGTGTCATGCCTTCATGGCGAGACGCAGACCCTTCGTCGAGTTAAAACCCGTTTGAAGGTTATGAACTACCATGGAGAGCTAGTAGTAGGCCTGGCCCCACATTTAGCTTGTGAGATGTTACTAGGGTGGGATTGGGCCCCGCTGTATGAGGTATTAGAGAGGGTGCAGGATGTGGAAGTTGCCCGCAAGGAATTGACGCGCAGAGATGGGTGGTTTGGAGATGCGGAAGGGGGAGAGGATGCCAATATGGAAACAGACACCGAGAGGGTCAATTGGAGCGACGTCTCTAGTGGGCCCCAATTCCGACAAGCGCAAGAGAAGGACCCAGAGCTACAGGACTGGTGGATGCAGGCTATGGACCCAACCCCATCTACAGCTCAACCAGATAACTCAAGGTGTCGATTCGAGGTAAGGAATCACCTCTTGTATCAGGTGACACCTGAGAACGGGGGGGGGAGAGTCGAGTGCAATTGGCGGTGCCACGATGCTTTCAAAAGACGGTGTGGCAACTGGCCCACACTACACCCATGGGAGGCCACATGGGGAGGGAATCACACCATAAGTAAGATAACTCGATGGTTTTACTGGCCCGGATTGGGAGACGATATAGCACGCACATGTGCCGAATGTACAATTTGCCAGAAAACCAGAGAAGATCGGCCACCGTGAGCACCCCTGAGACTGATGCCAGTTATTGATCTTCCATTCTCTCGTATAGCCATGGATGTCGTGGGACCCCTGCTGCGTAGCAGTAATGGGTACCAGTATATTCTGGTGTTCATTAACTATGCCAGTCGTTACCCGGACGCCTTTCCACTTCAGTCTGTGACGGCTCCCCATATTGCGGAGGAGTTGGTAAAATGGATATCCCGAATGGGGGTGCCACGGGAAATATTAACAGATCAGACACTGAGGATCAGACAGCTGAAGACCTCAGTTTACCACCCGCAAACTAACTGCCTGGTGGAATGTTTGAATGGGACCTTGAAGAGGCTGCTGAGATGATGCATGCAGGGTGACCCTAGGCACTGGCACCTTTTGCTTCCGTTGGTCCTGTTTGTACTCAGGGATGCTCCGTTGGAATCCCTGGGGTATTCCCCATTTGAGTTGGTACTGGGGCATCAACCACGAGGTTTGTTGCAAATCCTCAGGGAAGACTGGGAACAGAGTCGGGGGGATGTCTCTAGCCCATCTAAATACCAACAGGCGTTCCAGAGCCGGGTCGAACGTGCCCAGGAAATAGCGGCAGGGAACTTAAAACAGGCCCAACAAATTCAGAAAGATAGATACGATCTGCGAGCAAAGGAAAGGGGGTTTCAACCAGGACAGAAGGTGCTGGTTCTGTTGCCCTCATCATCAAGCAAAATGCTGACGCAATGGCAAGGGCCTTTTGAAATAGGAAGACAGGTGGATCCCTTTGATTACAAGGTGTACCGCCCGGGGCACGTGAAGACAAAGCAGATTTATCATGTCAACCTCCTGCGCGAATGGCGGCAACCTGAAGGGTGGGCAGCCTTTATAGACGAGACGGTCTCAAATCCCGAACAACAGACTGCTACTCGGGGCCTAAGGGGGATGGAGCCCTGGCGAGCAGTTAAGGTGAGTGATGAGCTGACCCTGGGTCAGAAGCGGGATATGACAGAACTCCTTAAGGAGTTTCAGAAAGTCTTTTCTGAGGACCCCGGATGGGTCAAGGAAACCTTCCATGCGATTCGAACACCACCGAGAGTGGTGGTAAAAGACTGCTGGCATCCTATACCACATCACCTGAGCGCAGAGGTACGCAAAGAAGTTGAAAAGATGCAGAACGTAGGTATTATTACACCATCACGGAGTCCATGGCGGAGTTCTCTGGTGCTGATCCGGAAACCCGATGGGACTCTAAGACTCTGCGTGGATTATCGGAAAGTAAACGAAGTGGTCACGTTTGATGCGTTTCCAATGCCTAGGGTGGTGGAACTCATAGAGCGGACAGGAGCAGCTTGCTATATATCAACACTAGATCTGGCCAAAGGATATTGGCAAATCCCAGTGAGACCCGAAGATCACCATAAGACAGCCTTTGGAACGCCATGGGGGCTGTATGAATTCGTTAAAATGCCATTCGGATTACATGGGGTTGCGGCAACATTTCAATGGTTGATGGATCGACTTCTGGCGCCCCACACTGAATATGCCGCGGTGTACATAGATGATATAGTGGTGTTCACCTCGTCATGGGATCACTACCTCCATGCACTCTGAGCCGTGTTGGCTGAGTTACAGAAGGCTGGTTTAACCGCGACACCAAGGAAATGTGCAGTGGCGCACAAATACACCAAATATTTGGGGTTTCTCGTAGGCCAAGGGACCATCAGGCCCTTAGAAGATAAGGTTCAGGCTATCCGGTTATTCCAAGCCCTACAAACAACCAAGCAGTTATGATCCTTTTTAGGCTTGGTAAATTATTATCGATGATTTGTACCCAGGTTTTCTGAGCTAGCGGCACCTCTCTCGGAGGCCTTAAAAGGGGCACGACAAAAAGTGGTAAAGTGGAACAGAATGATGTTGAACAGCTTCCAGGCTTTAAAGGGGGCTCTGTGTGATGAGGTGATGATACACGCCCCTGACTTCGAAAAACCTTTTTCATTGCAGACCGACGCATCATCAGTGGCACTTGGGGCCGTACTGATGCAGCAGGATGCAGGAGTGGACCGACCTGTGGCTTACGCCAGCCAAAAACTGTTACCGGCCGAAACAAGGTACACGACCATCGAACGGGAGTGCCTAGCCATTCGATGGGCGGTGAAACACTTCCATTATTACCTATTAGGGCGGGAATTTACACTCATAACAGACCATGCGCCCTTGAAGTGGCTTAGTACAGCCAAAACCGATAACGCTCGCCTAATGAGATGGGCATTGGTGCTACAGCCCTTCAAATTTCATATTGCATATCTTCCGGGGAAGGATAACGTAACTGCGGATTTCCTCTCTAGATGCAATGAGGCCTCAGTTGTTGATGGGCCTGGCCGGACTGGACAAAGTCATCAACGGGGCACAGTTACTGGTGAAGCACGAACTCGGAAACTGCCACAAGGCAGCTGGCGGGGGGGGTTATGTCCTGGGACCCACGGAAGTCAGGAAAACTTACCGGGAGAGCAGGACGCCGCGTGGGAGGGAGAGCCTGCGCAGCTCGTTAGCCGTGTCTATGTACAGCTGCAGCCGGCAGCTGACGATGACATCAGACGCCGGCCAGGAGATTTAAAAATGGCAGCTGCCACGCCGGAGGCGGCGGAGAGAGAGAGGAAGGAACGGCGGGCAAGGCGGTCCCTGTCGTTAGCCCACCTGGACAGGAGCTGTGGAGCCGAAGACCTGGAGTGTCCGGTGGCCGGGAGAAGAGGTGGGATAGCTGGATCCCCAGCGGAGCGAGCCTGCGGTGCCAGATCAGGGGGACAACAGGGGATCAAGATCACCCAGGAAAATCCCAAGCAGCATGAAGTAAGTGCTGTGGCAGGGGGCGTGGGAAGTGCCAAAGAGGAGGGTGAGGCTGAAGACGCACTGGGCTGGAGAGAGAGTTCAGGGCGGGATCGCCACCAAGAATAGAAGGCGTCGATTGAGGATTAAAGGGG
>NW_017728992.1:197226991-197233397 GCF_001723915.1 Gavialis gangeticus | reverse complement strand
TCCCAGTGTTTGGGAACTCCTCTCTCCTCTTCTTCTTCCTTTTCTGAGGTTTTAAGGGATTAATACTAGGGAGGAGGGTATTGAGTCCTTGGGTTGGCTGGCCAGGAATTAGGTCTAACAGTTTTAAACTAGTTTAAAACTTGGGAGTTTCAAATCCTACCAGGTCTGAGCCAGGGTTGAGGTTTGCAACTAGTGGATCTGGGTGATACAAACTACCTGCAGCCCAGACCTGGAGTGGACGCCTGGCTTTTCCCCTTTATTCCAGCCAAGCTATGTGGTTGGGCCAGCTGTAGCTAGTAATTCAGCCTGGCTACCTTTTTGGTTTGTCCTGCAGTTTCTATTTCATCAGGCCTTATCATCCAGCCCCGAAGTTTTGGGGTACATGCATGCTAGGTAGAGCTACAGTCACTCCCACCCCCCAGACATACAGCCTCTCCCTGAGAGCAAAGATCAATGTTCTGCCACTTCTCCAGAAGCAACAGGGTCCCTTGCAATGCAGAAGGACCCACACTCTTGAGCAGCTCCCCACAGCACAGTGAATCCAAGAAGCAGCTCATAGGACTCTCCAGTGTGGGCCCCCCTCGCCAGCCCATTGCTGAAGAGCAGGTGCAGGGTTGCAGGCCCCAGAATTACCCTTTAGGGAGTCCCCAAGTCTGAGACTCCCTAGGTATAGGTGAAGCCTTCCCCAAGAGGGGGCTTATAGACTTTGCTTTGGGGTTAATCGTGTTTTAAAGTTATATTTAGTAATTTCTTTTGTTCTAATTCTCTAATAAAGTTTGGGGGTTTTGTGCTTACACTGCCTATGAATAGGGGGTTTGTTTATACAGGACACTCTGGCAAATTCAGTGTTCCAAGATTTCTGGGTGGGGGATGAGCCACTGGTATAATTTATGGGGTGTCCCAAAAAATGTATCTGGACCTTCTCACTGCTGCCCAGTGCCCAGCAGAAGGGTTACATCTGCATCCAGTGCCCCAAGACAGCCTTTTCCATCACTGCTCACCCTGAGTACTCTCCTTTCATACTGCACAGTCCACAGGAGCTCAGGATCAGAAGGGAAGGGAGAAAAAAAGACTCTGAAATATGTGCTCACAGGAATAAAACCTCCAATAGCCTGATCCTGACCCCAGACCAGTGCCTCCTCAAGCCATCCACTGCTATTCTCTTAGCCCTGTCAGACAGGAAACACACTGGTTGCAAGGCAAGATCATCAGCAAATTGTTGGTGCCAGTTTTCAGCTAGCTCAACATGGGGTGAATAGGCCTATTGCTAAGTGTATAGAATTGACACATCCCAGCTGCCATGTTTTCCCCTTTATCAGCACCACCGTTTCTGAGAGTGTTGCACACCTGGCAGAAGGAAGGTATGGCTACTTCCTGTTCCTGCCTTACCCTCCCATAGAAACCTCCATAAGTGCATCTGATCCATTGCAAAGGAGTAGTATATCTAGAAGTGAAAATGCACTGAATTTGAGGGGTGCCCAGGATGAGGTACCCTTTATCTCACTTTCAAGGTGGTCTTGAAGTTTTCACCACAATAAGAAATGATGCATGGACCTTGACACCACAGCACCCATATCACCTTTTTCTGTCAGGTTCTCAGCCTGGATTTAAGCTGGCATGATTCTATTGAGTTCATTGGTGCTATGACAACTAATACCAACTAAGGGTTTGGTTTATGACATTTTCATCTCTGAAATTATATATTGTTGTCTGGATTATATGAAGTCCATCTCATGATGAGATTCTGCAAGGTGTATGCAATTACGAAAATTCATAGGGGTAGCCTCACTGCAATTCAACATGAAAATGAACTTGGAATTTATGGCCTTGTTAAACATTAATTTTAGGCAACTCTTGGAGAGATAATCCCTGGGATTGTCCACACATTAATACCCAAGACAAGTTTTAAGCACACTTTAGGTGTCTTAAAGATATACAGCTCCAGGGCAGGTTGATCTCTGATTTGTGTTATCCATCTTCTGTGTTCCATTAATGTGTGGCCACCCTCCACAGACGAGTCACATAAGTTGCAGTTTTCCAGCATCACAGCATACAATTTCCCCTGCACCATTCCTGTTCTATGGGGACAAGCTTTCCAGCTGATGAACTCTACTGCCCAGAGTGCACTTCTGGCACCAAGATAAGTCCCCCTCTCACTCCCTATAAAAACAGCCTGCAGAGAACATGCCAGCTAGCCAGGTGGGGTCCAGAATTGAGGTCTAGAAGGGGAACACGATAGGGGGCCAGACTATGTTCCCATGACCAGGGGTTTCTTTCCTAGAGCAGGGGCAGTAGATCCCCCAAAAGTGCCTTCTCTCACCATTCCCACCCACCCTTGGAACCATGACCAGCACCTCCTACACACCAATTCCAATTTATTAAAGCATAAGACCTTCTTTAATTTACTTCCTTTTTTTTCTTTTTAAACTCTTTTTTAAAAATTTTTTATCCTTCAGTGGCTGAATTTCTTCATTTCACCACCCTTCCCCCACCCCTGTTTTTTTCCACCTCCCATTTCATTACCCACCCCCATCCCATTAACTTGCCACCTCTTAGCTTCATGTCTCCCTGCAACCCACACCTAGAGCAAAGATGGAAGCCTGTTCTGACTCATCAGTCCTGAAAGCAGTAACTTACAGCTGTAGTGCCTAGTCAGGCCCCTACTTGCCAGCCCTCTAGTGGCAAATCATAGCTGTGTGGGTGAGGGACAATCAGAGAAGGTTTTTTTCCTTAAGGTGTGACTGCTGCAAACTCAAGCTAGCAATAACACCAATCAACATGTGAGCAGCACAAAAGTGCAGCATGTAAGAAGGTTCTCTGAGTTAAAATATGCAAGGGGCTTTTTTAAATGTATATACCTTTCAATGACTAACCGTATTGCACACAAGAGACTTGCTATATTAAGAAAAGAAAAAAAACCCCTCTGAAATCACTTCTATCAATGAACAATGTTATACTTAAAATCCAGATAATTTACTGAGAGACATTTCTTACTGCTGTGGGAAAACCTAAACTGAATAAGAAAATGCAATCACCCCCTCCCCTTCTTTGGCAAAGACTACACATAAAGTTCCCTCTTGAGTAAGATCCGTCATGACCGTGATTCAGTCTGACTTGCATTCCTTGCAGCTGCTAAGGACTTAAATCAGATTTTGTGTATTTTTAGACAAAAGCAAATGCATAGAAAGAGACCAAAAGAATCTGGTTGAAATAGAAGTCAATCTGACTCAAACCTAATGTGAAATTCAAAGGGAAATCAATGGTTTATATTTTTTCTTTTTTGCTGTCCAAAATGTGGTCTGCTAAACTATATTTTCCACTCTGAAGTAGGATGGAGCTAGAAGCAGTCACCCAGCTACTTTGAGGGAATGGATACATCAATAATAAAATATGTTCAGAACAAATGCTTATTTTGCAACTAATGTCACCCTTCACTCCTCAAAGTTACATTATGGGTGCATGAGGATGCCTGTGACATCCTGAGGCTTCAAATTACAGAACACAGATTCACAAGTCACTTACTGTATTTCTTCATCATGCACTTTCTCAGTGTGATGACAGACAGGTGGGATCCTTGTTTTTCACCATAGGGTTAAGCCACATGTACTTTTTAAAAAGAAATTTCTTTGGTGAAGTTGGCCACTGGCAGAATAAATAATAGCTTTACAGAAGCACAAATTTGCCCTTGGCAAGGACGAGCACAAGTACTGTGCATCCTGTAAATCATACTTAAATCTATTTTAACTATTTTGGAAACAGGAGATAAGCTTTGTAGTAATATTGTTCATGCCTAAACATGAGTCTTCTAGGATGTTCCATACTGTTCTGAACATCTCTACACAGTCGATTTTCATCTGGGATCTGGCATAGACTTGCTAAAATAGCAGGAGGCATGTACACACTATGCAAACACACACACACGCACCACACTTTCACACTGTATTTTAGCCAGCGGGCACAAGCTTTCAGGAATCTCATGAAAATCCCAGCTCTGCTTCAGCTCAGAAAGGTCAGAACATTTGGGAAAACATCTAAAATGTTGGGAGTTCATCTGAAATGCTTTCAGAATAGGAAGAGTCAGAAGTCCCTGTCTGAAATTTAGGATCAGGTTGAGTTTCATAGAATCATAGAATCAAAGAAGTCGGGTTGGAAGGGACCTTATAGATCCTCAAGTCCGATCCCCTGCCAGGGTAGGAGAAAAAAAACTGGGCTCAAATGTTCCCAGCTAGGTAGGCATCAAACCTCCTCTTAAAGACCCCCAGGGTTGGAGCCAGCACCACTTCCCTTGGAAGTTGGTTCCAGCTCCTAGCCGCCCTGACCGTGAAGTAGTTCTTGAGGATGTCTAATCTAAACCTCCTCTCCAACAACTTGTGGCCGTTATTCCTTGTTATGCCAGGGGGCACTAGGGGAAACAAGGTCTCTCCCAAACCCTTCTGGTCCCCCCTAGTGAGTTTATAGACTGTCACCAGGTCCCCCCTCAGCCTTCTCTTGTGAAGGCTGAACAGGTTCAGGTCCTGCAGTCTCTCATTGTAGGGTCTGCCCTGTAGTCCCCAGATCATACGGGTGGCCCTCCTCTGGACCCTCTCCATGTTGTCCACATCCCTTCTGAAGTGGAGCGCACAGAACTGGATGCAGTACTCCAGCTGTGGCCTAACCAGCATCGCATAGAGGGGGAGGATCACCTCCTTGGCCCTACTTGAGATGCACCTGTGGATGCATGACAAGGTGCGGTTAGCCCTTCCAACTATGACTTTACGTTGTCGGCCCATGTTCATCTTGGAATCAATAATGACTCCAAGATCCCTTTCTGCCTCCGTGCTCTCAAGAAGGGAGTTTCCCATCTTATAAGTGTGCTGCTGGTTACTACTGCCCAAGTGCAGCACCCTGCACTTGTCAGTGTTGAAGCGCATCCTGTTTTTGCTAGCCCACCCCTGTAACCTATCCAGGTCTTGCTGTAGTCTTTCCCTCCCTACTAGCGTGCTCACCTCACCCCAAATTTTGGTATCATCAGTGAATTTAATCAGGGTGCTTTTCACCCCGTCATCCAAATCGGTGATAAAGAGATTGAACAGCGTGGGCCCAAGGACCGAGCCCTGGGGGACTCCGCTGCCCACTTCTCCCCAGGTCAAATATGACCCATCCACCACCACCCTCTGAGTGCGACCCTTCACTGGGCACTCAAGGAATTTTTCTGCTCTTTGTAATCCTTGTCCAAGAACCAACCTCAACGGCTCCCTTAAGCACAATGACTTGCACTCTTGATGCTATCCAGGATGCTTATCCCAGAAACATCAAGGCAATGTCTGAGAGAGGTAAGACCATGTTCCTATCCTGCCTCAGCAGGTTTGACTGACTACCCAATGGACCACAGACAGATTTCCCTCGCTTAATGCAGGTTCTGGGTCTGCAAATTTGCTCTTACGTTCTGACCCTTTTTATACCAAAAATTTGTTATATACGAAGTAAATTCACTCTTATGCTATCAGTGTGGTGGAAGCCTGGAGTCAGCTGCTTTGTTCGGTGCATGATGAGAGCAATGGACACCAAAATATAGTTTCCTGCATGTATCTGTTCTCCTCAGATCTGTCTCTGACACGTGTTTCTGTAGTTGCCATCCCCCATTAAGGTAACGTTCATCACCACCCTGTGCTTTTGTGTACTGTTTGCTCTTGGTGAGTATCAAAATTGCCTGGTAAAAGTGGTAGAAATGGTTCTGGGAGTCAGTACAGCCAAGGTCTTGGAGCGTAACCCTATTTGTTACATTGTAAAGTGGGTTCCCTTTATGCAAGTTCAAGTTATGCACTGTTTTCCAGGAACGCATATACAGCATAAAGCAAGGGAGACTTGTACAGAAATGTATACGAACAAAGGAGAAGTATGTAACCCAAAATGTTTCCCAGCCGAAATGGGCAATGTAGTTCCTATATAAAGCTGTAGCTCAAAACCAAGGAATACAGTTCCCCAAGTTAAATCTGTAGTCGCTGTGGTTCTCCCCCACCAACCGTGAGCCACATAGAAACTCTCATATAGTTTAAATAATCTGATTGATATGCACCTAATGCAAAACTTCTTTATTTAAGAATATCATGAAAAATATTAGAATTTGTGAGATTTATTTAATAAACAATGTTACTGCAGAAAGGCAGAGGAACACAACACCTATTTCAAAGAAACAAAGATGACAATCCTTTCCTCAATCCTGGGGAAACTCTTTGAGAAGATCATCAAGGAGCACATTTGTGAGGGGCCGGCATCAGAAATGATGCTCAGGGGCAATCAGCATGGTTTTATTAAGGGGAGATCATGTCAGACCAACCTGATTGCCTTCTATGATCAGGTCACAAAGGCCATGGATGCAGGTGTCGCGGTGGATGTAGTCTTTCTGGACTTCAGCAAGGCCTTTGAC
>NW_017728992.1:197226165-197226819 GCF_001723915.1 Gavialis gangeticus | reverse complement strand
TTAGGGCGGCTAGGAGCTGGAACCAACTTCCAAGGGAAGTGGTGCTGGCCCCTACCCTGGGGGTCTTTAAGAAGAGGCTGGATGCCCACCTAGCTGGACTCGTTTGAGTCCCATTTCTCTTTTTGGGGTTTTTGTTGTTCTCCCGCCCTGGCGGGGGGTCGGGCTAGAAGATCTACTAGGTCCCTTCCGACCCTTAATCTATGAATCTATGAATCTATGAATCTATGACAGAAGGTAGGTTTAATCCAAGTGATTTCCATCATGAAATAAAATGGAGTGGTGTAGCTGCTCACTGTTTTGGGTGTGCTGTTAAAAGTCACGAAGGTTCCTTTGAAGCCAGGTGACACCACCCAATGATCTTGCCCGAAAAATTAAATTGAAGAGTAAAAAGAAACTAGTTATTGGATGAGAAAGGAAACTGGTATTCATGATATAATACATCTGAGACGCAGAACACTGAACCTGTATGAACTGATTCAGTTTGATACCACTGCAGCAAACTCATCAACCAACTACACTAATTTGCATACTGCAATGATGAGAAGACCTAGAAAGTCCAAAAGATAGACATGGAAAAGAGTGTGTGGGGAGAAATCTAAAATTAAAACAAAACAATAAATCCGCTTCATCTCCCCCTCGAAGCCTAACTCTAAC
>NW_017728992.1:197213711-197226046 GCF_001723915.1 Gavialis gangeticus | reverse complement strand
AACCCCCCCCCCCCCAAAAGTAGATTTAATTAATATGTGGACTCTTCTCTTTTAGACACCATTGTTTCAACTGCTGCCTTGTCACTGAATTTATGGCCCTGGCACAGTTCATAAATTACATCAGTTTTGCATAGTAAAGATATCTACTGCCAAAGTTCATCACTGGTGATGTATGATGTCCAGTTGCTTAAGCACAAGGCTCTAATACTCAAGCTAAGAGAGAAAATTAGGGCCTAACTCCCAGGTGATATATGTTGGTGTAGATGTCCATGGCAATGTGGCTACTCCAAGTCAGTGGTTCTCAACTCTTTTTGTACCAGGACCTATTTGTAAACATTGATGGCGTGTTCCAACCCAGTAAATTGCTTAAGTAGAAAACAGCCCCCTGGCCCTGCCGGTGCCCCTCACTCCTGACCTGCTGCCCCCACCCCTAGGCCCCAGCTCCCCAGTGTGTGGGATCAGGGGTAGGAGAGAGTGGGGGGCATGGGGGCCTCCAAGCAGCCTTTTGCAGGCTGAAAGTCTGCCCATAGTTTCCCACATTTTTCTGCTTTAAAGAAAAAACATTTTTAAAAGTTTGTCCACAACCCTTTCATATATTCTTGCAACCCACTTTTGGGTGGTGACCCATGGGTTGAGAAATGCTGCTCTAAGGGATACCACCAGAGGATCTGCAACCAGCAATCTACTTCAGAGCCATGGGGGTTTGTAGGTGCATCTATAGTAGACTCGAACCTGGGAACTCTAAGACTAATTTGTATCTTAAGCTTTAGATGGTAGTCCAAAGCATATGAAGTGTTTGAAGATGGAAACCTACTGAGATGAGGAGTTCTTCTGCATTATTTTACCTTCCCCAATTCATAAAAACCAAGTAGGCTTCCAGTTCCTTCTCTGATTAAATGTCAGACTCCATGCCTTATGCTGTGTTATGGTTGCCACATTGCTGTGCTCCCGCATCTGACACAAATCAGAAGGGAAAGAAAACCTCAAAATACTTTAAGCAACTCTCACAAAGCTAACGGACTGTTTGTCTCCGATTTTTGCAGAGATCTGTAAGTCACCCATGCCCACAGTTTTGCAGTGATGAGATCCACCCTAAGTGGCCCTGATTATCCTTCAAATTAAGTTTAAAAATATGCTGTGAATACTAGGTTATGAGATTTATTCAATTTTAGTGAACTTCATAATTCACTTAGACTTATGTACTCATTGGTCATTAGAGTGTTTCATAGCATATTAGCTTCAGCTTGGCACATGGTAATTATAGAATATACTACTACATGGATACAATTTCTATTTCAATCTTGCTCTCTCCTCCCATTCAGCAGTGACAGTAGCTGTGTAACATTGCATTTTCCATAGTGCCACAAGTAGTACTTAATGCCATAAGAATCCCAGAGGTAAAAGTCTTGTATTCTAATACAATGAAGTACCAACCTTCTAGCTCAGAAACATATAATTTAATTACAAGGATGCTACAAAAAATAAATCACTTAAATTTCATTACATTCTGTAGTACATTTAAGAGGTGAATGAGATAAAATATCCAAAAAAGAATACTTGCAATAATGATTAGAGTTGGCAGAACAGCAAAAAGAGTCACAATTTGCTGCAAAGATTTAGTGTTATATAATTATCCATATTTCACAATGTTAGGTAGTAGTTGAATGGCCATGTTAACTTTCAGGAAGCTTAAAGGTTTAATAGATTTAGAACAAAATGTTTATTTATCCAACAAAGTCACACAAAAATATATGTTGTTTGGCTTTTTTGCAAATGTTTCTTATCCTGTTTAAGTTTTAAACCAATAGGATAGGGTAACAGGAAAAAAAAATGAAGTTGCCAACCATCAGACCTGATTAATGAATAGAGGTGGCAAGTAGGCAAAGTATACCATCTAGAAGAATACCCACAGGTTTGGGGGTTGGTTTGTTTTTTTTCAATTAATCCAAACTAGACCCACTTCAAGTTTCTATCCTTTCCCTGCCTTGCCCCCCACCAAAAAAAATCTAAAGGATAATATATACCACTGCCACAACAACAAAAAAAGCTTTTTTTTCTTCTTTTTTTAAAGACATACACACACTTTCACTCAAAATGTAGAAGAATGGGACCATAGTGTAGTGAAAGCATACTGATGAATACCTGCTTAAAGTATCTTTGTCTGAAAAGGGGGGAGGGATATCAGTCTATGAAAAATCTATTTTGAGGGGAAGAAATTATTTTCAAATAATTAGTTAAGAAAAGACTAGATCATGATGCTTCAAGCTGGCCAGCCATGTTAGTGATGAAGGGAAAATTAACATTGAGATTCTAGGGCAGACTAGGGCTTGATTTGTCTTCCTTTGACATCAGTAATAATGGCTTTGGTTAGAGGCAAGAAAGGACTTAAGCCCTTGATCAAATGACTAGTTAATGAAAAATACATAAGCAGCACTGGCAGCAGAGCCACAACCCAGGACACCCTCCTTCAAAGGACACTCCACCCCTTTTTTGGAAATCAAGTTATATTCTCATCTCTGTATACTCTATTCTCAGTGGCTTAACTTTAGCAGGAGTGGCGTGATCCCTAGACCTTGCCTTGTCCATGTCCTAGTAATTAAGACATCTTGTTAGGACCATGGTGTAGGTCAACTTATCTTTGGCTGAAACAGGTCTAGAACCTGGGTTTCCCACTTTCCTGGCAAATAGCCTGACTACTAGGTATTATACAAGATAGCTGGCTGCTGTTGCTCCTCCTCCATCTATGTCTACATCTTCCTGGAAGGAAGCTGAATTGCTATAGAATATAGGCACATAGCTTCCCATTAAAATAAAAGAGAGAGAGAGAGATGTTTGAGTACTTCCCTGGGTGGTTTAGGTTTTAATGAAGTCTGTTTCTGTCAGACTAGGAGGGCTACACACTTGCATCTGTGCAGGGTGGGTTAAGATTGGTCCCTGGGGGTGCACCAGACTCTCCATTAATAGGATGGATGAGTTTTCCCACATGGATTAGGACTGCATGGGCAATATGTACATGTTTTGCAATATCTGCAGGAAGGTCCAGAAAAAAAGATGCTGGCCTGAATAGGAGCCAATTTATCAGCACACACATGCCTCGAGCTGGAGTATAGGAAATAGATTAAATTTCAGGCATGCCAATATTCAGTGTCTACAGGGCTCAGGAACCACACTCAGCTGCATAGGGGTATCTCCTTCCATTCAGTCCAGAGCCCTCTCCAGTGGGCAGGCAACAGTGCATAAGAGGAAGCAAGGATCTATGTTTTACCGAAGAGACTCATTCTTTTCTTGTAAAACAAGGGTCAGAGCCTTCACGCAGGACTAAGGGAGCCAGGCTTTGCATTAAACAATAGCTGGATAAAATGTTTATAAACAAGCTCTAGAACCAGAGATGGGATGGGAATGTAGGACATCTTCCCTAACCACTAGGGAATAGGTCTAGCCATACGCCAAGGTACAAAGGTAGGCACCTGGGGACCTTTAAAATCAAAGCTAAGGTACTTATGGAATTTGTGAGCTTCCAAGCTTGGGCTACAGAGATGTGAGAAGTCTCAGGAGTATAATTCAGGGCTTTGCACCTTTGAGGGCCAGCGTCCTTCTTAACTCCCACTGATTTAAGTTGACTTCAGGAAAGAAGCATGCTTACTCCAGGAAGGCACTTAAACAATTAATGCCATTGTCTTCTTTAATTTAATAAGTGAAGCTAAGGGAACAGATGCATCTACTTTCAGTTAGTAATCAGGCCCTACCAGGGAACATGAATGAGTCAACAGGATGCAGTTACACAACAAGGTAAATGGCTTTCCAAGACTGTCACATGTAGGATGTGGGAAAAAGTTGTTGCTTTCTGCTCAACAGTAGTGAGGCCTCAGCTGGAATACTGTGTTTAGTTTGGGCACTGTACTTTAAGAAAAGTAGAGATAAGGTAGAAAGACTTATGGGGGAAGGCAGGGAAAAAAATAATCAGCAAGTTGTTATCTGCTGGGCCAGAACAATTTGGCTGTCAGGGAAAAAAAAAAAGAGAGAAAGGAAGCCAGAGGTAAGGCATTAGTAAGGATACTCAATCCCTAGAGTGCTATTAACTTCCCCTACTGTCTTTCAGTTCCATTTCCCTTTCAAGTTCCCTGACCTCCTCAACAAAACTACAGTCTATTAACAAAACAGACCTTGACTTCTGCCAAATCCACCCTAAACCTTTTTCTAAGTTGCTTGTTTCTACGAAGATAATTTTTCTTAATAACTGCTCACCAGCACCCCAAAATACTACTTGACCTTTCTTTTTAGCAGTGATCAAGATCTGATTTGTACAAACTTCAGGTTCTTCCTACTCCTAGCAACATCTGAGATAATTAAAGCTAATTGAAGATAACTGTTTAGGTTTCCCCTTCATGTGATTGGTCACTCTGTTGAAAGACCTGGGTGTGTTAGGTCTATATAAAACAAAGAGAACCACATAGGGAGTCTTCAAATCTGTTCAATGATCTTGTAAAGGGAAGCGCAATGCCTTTCCAGCAGAACAAGTGGGGCTGGGCCTGGAAGAATCTTGCTTAATCTTCAGCAAGGGAGAATTAGCTTGGATATTAGTATAAAGCCTTTTTAACAGGAGTATAACAAAGCACTGGAAGAGGCCATCAAGAGAGGTTGTAGAAGCCACATTACTGGAGGTTTTAAGGGGCAGGATAGACAAGCAGCTCTCGGAGATAGTCTAGTCTTACTTGATCTTGTTTCAATGTAGGGGGATGGGCTACTTAGGTTTCCTTCCAGCCCCACATTGCTATGTTTCTATGAGTTCATAGGTCCCAATCCTGAGCTGGAGCTAAAGCATCAGAATGCTAATTAGAATATAGTGTTGTTACTTACTTTTGCTTCTTGCTTTTTTTTTTTTTTTTTTTAATTACTGTTTGTGGAGGATAAATGACTAAGAAATTGTAACTGTGAAATGGCACTTAAAGTGAATTGTAGAAAGTAGAATAAAAGTTTGAGATATGTCATAGTAATTAATTCCTCCCTTACTCCATTCTGTCTTTTAATTATTTATTTACAAGTGAAAAAAAATGTAATGGGAGATAACAGTGTGGGCTCTCTCTCATTTTACAGGGCATTCAGTATTTATAGAAGTCAGTGGAAAGTACACCCTTGATATCATTAGGCATGAATGGCTGAAAAAAACATGTTGGTGTTTTATTCCTTCCTATCTATAAGGTAATAGGAGCAAAACTTACCTAAAATTCAGCTTCCAGCCAATGACCTCCAGGTACAAGTAGGAAATAAACATATGGTGTAAAACAGCTTATTTTAAAATGGTGTAAATCAAAACATTTCTTCTGACTTCAGAGAAGTTCTGCTTATGTTTATCAGTTGAATACCTGGCCTTCTATTTTATTTATTGTCATACCAAAACTGGTCACATCAATTTGTTATGAGTCATATGAACGCTTCCTTTCTTTGAGCTCATACTTCTAAAATTTGCTTTAAGTTTCAGGCTTACACTAAAATAAAAAGCAAAGGGGAAAAAATCAGCTAAAACTAGAATGCTTTGGACAAAGCTGAAATGTCACAGGACTTCTGATGCTTCTAAAACTTTAATGCAAGACTCACTTAAAATGTATGTTCAGCTTTGGAGTCCAACTGTAAGTCAGGGAAGTGCATCCCGGTTTCCATGTCTGTAACTTTCACACAGCTTCATAGTTGATAGGTGCTGCAACGGACCTTACAGATCATCAGGTCTGGCCCCCCTGCACTTGAGCAGGAGAGACTGCTGGGATCAGATGACCCCAGCAAGATGGGCATCAAGACGCTTTTTGAAGCTTGCCAGGGTGCATAGATGACTGTACCGCCTCTGGGGGGTGGGTGGGGGCACTGTTTCAAGTCCTTAGCACTCGACTTGTAAAGAAGTTTTTCCTTATGTGTAGCCTGAAGTGCTCTTGAATCTGTTTGTACCCATTGTTTCTTGCCCCCCCCCCCCCCGGGGGGCCTTGGTGAATAGATGCTCCCCCTGGCCCCAATGTATGTCACTGATGTACTGATATGCTGCCACCAAGTCTTCTGTGTCTTCTCTTTTCCAGGCTGAACAGTCCCAAGTCTTTCAGCCGCTCCTCATATGATCTAGTCTCTAGGCCTTTAATCATGCGCATGACCCTTCGTTGGACTCTCTCGAGTTTCTCCACATCCTTCCTGAAGTGCGTTGCCCAGAACTGGATGCAATACTCCAGCTGTGGTCTCACCAAGGCCAAGTAGAGTGGGAGGCCATCTCAAGCAAGGCTATATCCTTAGGCATATGGCGCAAACAGAAGTGCAGCTCCCCGCTGTAACTAAGAACAATTTTCAGGAAGTGTTTCAACTTACAACAATTCCCCAGACCAAACAGAAGTTGGTTGTCAGTTCCAGGGGGGAGGAAAATCTAGCTGCTGGCTGCCAGCCTGCAGCTGGTTTCCTCTAGAAACAGCCCTACCTCTCTCCCAGCCTGTCCCTGTTTCAGTTAAATGAGGGTTAATTTGTTGAGTGATCTGGCACTTTTGAAGCACTCTGCAGCTGTGCACTTCTGTCAGGGCATGGCTATAGAGCACTTTCAAGAGGCTGTTTGCATGACAAATATTACTTCTATCAGAGCCTCAGGTGGTCACTCTAGGACCTATGTCTGGGAAGGCTTCAAAGGGTACACAGACAGGCCCTGTTCAGGCTAGAGGTCCCAAACAAGAGACGCTCTGAATAATTCATAACAGAAGGTATAAAGCTGGGAACACAGAGATGAGTATTAAGAGATCAAATGCATTATAAACTCAAACTCAGGACAGTATGAACAAATCAAAATGAAAGGACAAAAAATGTGAAGAGAAGAATCCTTCCCCACCCCACCACACACACTCTATTGCTTTTATGTCAACACCAGGAGTCATGTGGGGTTTACATGCTGGAGGCCTGATGCAGCCAGCAATAAATCATAGTTTCCAAAAGTTACAAATAATTTTCTAACACAGAGGATATTGCACCTAACCCAAGGTAATTCTATTTTAGATCTCATTTTTATGAAAAAAGAATGATTAGTCACTGGATTGGTAGTTGTTGGTTGCCTAGGGACCAGGGATCACAATCCGATTACATTTAATATAGGCAAATAAGAGACAGTTCCAGCCAGTTTTATTGAATGCAATTTACTCATGACCACCAGTCCCTAAGCAACCACCAACTTCCAAGCTGATGATTAATTCACCTTTATCAAAATAGACATGTCTAAATTTGGTGCTTCATGTAAGCAAAGTTTCCAAAACTCCCAAAAGAATCCCCTAAGGAACTTAAGAGCAAAGTGATTTGGAGGGAAAAAAATATCAGACAGAAAAAATGAGGTAGAAATTGGGAGTTCTTTAAGAATTGTTTTTAGATGGCCAAGAAACCATGATCCTGAATTCAAGACATAGGACAACTTTGACTAAAAGCCTATTACATGTCAATAACCAAGTGAAAATGACAAATTACATGTAGATTGGAAACAAAAGGGGAAAAGTGAAAATGGATAGCAATCAGCAAAACTAAGAAGTTCTGAAGTAGAGAACCTCAATTGGGGTAGCTGAAGACATCAAGAAAAACTCCGAGGCCTTATGGCCAAGGGCAATAAAAAGGAGTTTTATAAAAGAAATCCTAGCAATAGTATGGTACTGTACCATTACATGATGGAGATGATAAAGAAGATCCAAAGACTAATGGGGCATGTCTACATGTGTATTAATGCACCATAATTACAGTGCATTAAGTCTAGTACCTCTAATAACAGGTACTAACTTAATGTGCAGTAATTGGTGTTACTGTGCAGTATCACATCTTTTAAGTGGCACTAACGTGCAGTAGACTAATTCTACTGCACATTAGCACAGCTTTTGCACAGTAGAATTAATCTACTTCACTTTTAGCATCTCATGTAGATGTGCCCATGGTCAGTTTCACTGGTTAAGGTATACTGGTTTCTTACCCAACAACACACAAAGGAATGAGGTAGCCAGCACTAATTCTATCTGCCTTTGATCCCAGGCTAAATAGCAAGCTACTTATAACTAGGTGACTTAACTGGTATCAAACTTTGACATAGGCATGGCTTGAACTTACACCTCTGGAGCCCTAGCAAAATACCTTAACTGCTCTACTACTGCATCTCTGCAGATGGTAAATTGTTAGTAGTGATGTAAGAAATGGTACAGTCATTCTGTTTAGTCTGTGTAAAGAAGCAGGATTATGTAGTTATAGGAGAAGTATGAAGTGTTTTCATTAGTAATTCAGGAAATGTCTAATGAAACAGCTACAGTGAGATCAGTAGGCCTAGATAACGTGCACCCAAAAATCCTGAGAGGTGAGGATCATTTTGATTTTTTTTTAAGAAAACTGGGAATATTAGGGAAATTCCAGAATACCTGTTTTATCAATATTTAGAAAGAGCAAGCAAGACACCTGGGTAGCTCTGACAAGCTAAAGACTTAATCTGGAGCAAAATAATGAAAATTGTAGGAACATTCAAGCAATAAAGAATTCAAGCATGCAGATATTATTAATTATATGAATGTGGTTCTGTAAAGGTTTTGTAAAGTAAAGTTGATTGCATTTTTGGGTGAAATTATAAATTTGTTTGATATACCTAATTTACTGAAATACAAAGGTTCTGAATGAGGTTCTTTTTTAAAAAGTTAACATTATACAAAAAAAAACACCCAAATAACTGATGAACTGACAAATTTTAAAAAGTACATGTCAATGGAGAACCATCATTGAATTTGGGTGTTTCAAATGGATTTTCTCTGTGA
Source organism: Gavialis gangeticus (assembly GCF_001723915.1). Taxonomy (NCBI): domain Eukaryota; kingdom Metazoa; phylum Chordata; order Crocodylia; family Gavialidae; genus Gavialis; species Gavialis gangeticus. The sequence goes on along the minus strand of NW_017728992.1, from coordinate 197,217,263 downwards.
TCAGCACCAAGGCAAATGTTAATGAATAGTTTAGCAATAATCTCAAAGTAAATATATAATAATTTCAATAAAATTTGCAGCTGACACATATTGGAGAACTGCTAAACAACAGTGACAATGACCCAGTCAAACAGAGCCGTCTGACTCATTTGCTATAAATGATCTGTTCAACCAAAATAGGTTTTACCATACTAAATGTAGGAGCAACAAATAAAAAAAAATGTAGCAATGCAATAGGAATTGTATCCTAAAAAGCGCCATCTCTGTAAAGGATGTAGGAGGTCAGACTGGAGAAGTAATGCAACATGAGCTTCCAGTGTGATGCCGTGCCAAAAAGAGCTAATGCAACTGTTGATTGTATAAACATGGATGGAGACGGTTGCAACTGAGAGGTTATTTTACCCCTGTATACATGTACATCAATATTTCTGTGCTAACACTACCAAAGTTCCCAGCCCAGCTTACCGCCATGCTCCAACTTCCTCACCCCCTCTTCTGGGCTCTCTGGGTCTTGTCCCCTCATGGTATCTCACCCGTCACAACTTGATGTTACAGGTTCAAAGAGAGGCTGTCACTAGAGGCAGATGCAAGATTTGGTGTGGGTCCCTGTCTGAACTCAGGCTCTTATGGGCCTCGGCTCACTTTCTCTGCCTGGGTCCCATGGCCCAGGGTCCACTACACCAGAATCCTAGGTTTTCAGGCCCTGGCTGTAGCTCAGCCCTCTGCAAGCTCTGGGCCACATGGCCCCTAAATACACCCCCTTTTGCAGGAATGGGGTTCACACTCCCCCTGGTCTTGTGGCCAGACACCCAGGCCTCTGACATGTCACAATCCTCCCTGGTTCAACATATTTGGGTTACTGCCCACTAGGGGTGTGCGAAGCTTCCGTCACTGATTCAATTCAGAGAAGATTCAGCCCAATTCGAAGGCTGAATCACTGAAACTGAATCGAATCGGGAGACCAAAAAAACCTTTGAATCGATCTGGAACCTCCAAATTGATTCAGAAAAAGATTCGTCCATAGACTATAATGGGGAGTCACTGAAATACCTATAACTTTGTCATTTTTTTGGCAGATTTGAATGAAAACAGCAGGGATGGTAGCCTGTAACAGGGGACCTTCCTGGTACCAGTTAGATCTTTTACTGCTTGGTAGAAATGAGCTACGGTGCGGTAGCTCATTGCTACTGACTGCTGAGCAGTAGCATCTCATGTAGACAAGCCCAGTAATGGGGAAGAGGCCCTGTTACAATGCAGCAGTGGTGAGACCTATGATAAAATATGGTGTCTAGTTCTGGTGTCCATGTTTTCAAAGGGATGTTGGAAAACTAGAGGCAGCCTAGAAAAGAGCCATGAAAAAAAGATGAGGCCTGGAGATAACACCTTCCAGTGACAGACTTAAAGTGGGCAGATTCCAGTTTAAATTCATGTGCCTTTCTGCTGCAAGGCATTAGTTCTTGGTCTCCCTTTCTTCACCACAGGAAAAAGCACCCTTTTCATACTCAGTATTGTCATCCTGCAAATGAAATCTCCTCTTAATCTCCACTTCCCGCATCTCTCTGCTCCAAATTGAGCCCCCCACCCCCTCCCTTTTTTGTAAGCTTACCGCCACGGGCTGCCTGTGTGCCCACAGTCTAATACCATGAGCAATGCAGCAGCCCTGGCATCACAGGTACTGTGAGAAAGGTGAGGCAGATGTTTCACAGATGGTTTGCTGAGCATGTCAGGAGTCTGAGCAGGTACTCTCATACTTTTTTTAAAGAGGAGTCTCCCTTCACCTTCTCAGAGCTGCTTCTGAATAAGTCCAAAGCTTTCCTTAGCCAGCGCTGTGTGGGGGTCTCCAGTGAATACTTCATTCCCAAGGAAGTAGTAGAAAAAAGCCCCCTGTGTCTCCAGGCTGCCTTCAGCCTTGATTTGCTTGGTGCTTGTGTGCTTTGGATGGCTCTCTGGAGTCGCATAAGGCTATCCACTACTGGCAGGCACCTCCCCATGGCAGAATCAGATCGCTCTCTTGAGAAGAAATGTGTGCTTCTGCTGGGAGATGCCACATGGACTTAGAGGCCCAGTAAACTGAATAGGCTGTTTCTTCCCTCTCCTTGCTAACTGTAAAACAACACTGAGAGAAGGGACATCTCGATCAGGGAGTCCAATATGAATCACTGAGTATTTGAACGCGGGATAAAAACACGCGCCTCCTAATATGCAGTTGGCAGTCCAGGCTGTGTGTCTAGCTCAGGCTTTTGCTAGCTCTTCCTTGCTCTCCCGTCTCCCCATGCTTTCGCGTCTTGTTTTGATGGATGAAAGTTCAAGCAGTGAAACACACTGTCAGACTAAAACCATTTGTCACCGAAAGCTGGCACTAGTCTGCACGCAGATACTGGGTCTGAGTCATGTCTTTTCTTTTGACAAGGATGTCAGTGTTATTTGTCACAGCCTTGTTTATCTGCCAGATCAGAATGCCATTTTGCTACCACGGGTCACTGCATAGGGTAAGGAGCTCACCTCCAGTAGCACTATCAAATTACCCTTGGCAGAAAGACGCCCAGGATGGTGTCTTTGTGTTTTTAACTCCAACTAGACAGCATTAAGGAAGCTAACTCGCCAAGTCCCCCAGGGCTTGTAGTAAGAAAAAGCAGCTCTCCAACTGCGAATCCACAGAGGAAATATGTAGATGAGTTTTAAAAAAAATGGTTTTAATCTTTATTTTAAACAGAGATATGAGAAATGGCCATTTTGATCTTTCCTGTTCTTTTACATTTTGGCATATCCTGTGATCAAAGAATACTTTGGCTACTGACAGTACATTCAGTTAAATGCTGGCTCTTTGGGCTAGATATTAATCCCGTCTTTAATCTTCATGTTAGGAGAGAACTGAATTGCAAATGTAGCCATAAATGGCTGGACTTCATCCCATTATTGGGTTTACAAACATTAATGTGGGGATTTTTTTTTATCTAAAGATTGAAGGATTTAGGAAAGGATTTATGTAGTTCTCTTGTTCTTTGAAATCTTTGTTACATTTCAAACGCAAATTACACAGACAAGGGCAGAAGACTTCAGAAAAAATGCTCTAAAGTAATACTAGAAAGGCTTTATTTTGGCCTGGAAAAGCAGATTAATATGGTAATAGAAGTGGGGGAAGAGTTGATAAAATAAATATTTCCGATTCATCAGATGACTCTTGATAAGTGCTATTATCTCAAAAGATGATTTTATTTATATATACATTGTGGCTGCCATTCAGAATTACAGCATTACATAGTTCCAGAATGGATTCTTTATTTAACTGAAGAAAAAAATGATCTAGGTAAAGCAGGTCAGATAAAGTAGCCAGTTCTCCTTTCACCTTTCCAACCATTGTCCATTTCTGGAATCCAATCTGAAGCACTTTATCTCGAAGTCTTTCAGAAGCTTGCCATTTTTCTTCTCTGTTACGTGTCTTTTTCCCATGTCCCTTTGGCTCATGTTTCTCCCCTATATGTCTAAATTATACCTTCATGCCCATGGAAATCAGGTTTGGGCACTTACATGATACTTAAATTCTGTTTGCCC
>NW_017728992.1:197192226-197208711 GCF_001723915.1 Gavialis gangeticus | reverse complement strand
GAAGCTTGACATTTTTCTTCTCTGTTACGTGTCTTTTTCCCATGTCCCTTTGGCTCATGTTTCTCCCCTATATGTCTAAATTATACCTTCATGCCCATGGAAATCAGGTTTGGGCACTTACATGATACTTAAATTCTGTTTGCCCTGCAGTAGCTAGGCTCACCCTTCGCTTCCTCTCTGAGCATACTGACCCCCCTCCTGAGCTGCCTTGTGGCTAGGTAGGATGTAGGGTAGTGTGGAATCATCTGAATCCACATAAAACACAGTTTAAATTCCTAAAACTTTAGTCTGAGAAAAACAGCATCTGAAACGGCTTGACTGGAGAGAGGAAGGATGAGGGCTCCTATTTTTAGCTCCATAACCTAGGGGTTAGGGTACTTGCTGAGAGAGGGATTCGCAAGCTCTGGGGCCAACCTCCCAGAGGACACTTAGAACCTACATCTCTTATTCTGCAGCTAAGTGCTCTAACCACTAGGCAAGGGGCTAGGCATTGTCCAGAGCACTCTTCAGCTCTCATCTTGAAGTTGGTCTACTAGGCACTCACTTGAAATGGGCAAATCCAGGTTTGGGACCTCAATTTACAGTACACCAATCAGGGAATTTGGTTTAGTCACATATCTGCCTTAAACCCTGGATTAATTATACCAGCATGGATTTTACTGACCAAATTCCCATATGGGCAGGCAAGAAATCTTCCAAATATGAGTTATAATGAAGCCACTACATTTCTGTTTAAATTATGGGTTTGGACAAATTGGCCTCTTTTTATGAGGGGAAAAAATTTTCAAAGACTTCCTGACTCAGCTTTACTCAGACATGTGAACATATGTTTCAAGCAGGATGGAAATAATTCTCTTTCTTTTTGATAGCAAGATAGAAAAATGAATGCCAAAAGGGCACTGAGAACTCCAGCAACCCTTATCTCTTTAGTAAAGACTAGAGTTTGCATGGACTAAAAATGACACATGAGGGGTGGGCTAGTCAATAGGATTGGCAATGGATCTTGTTCTGGAAGTTTTCACCCTTTGAATTCTGGCTCAATTTCAGTCCAGCTTGTTAAGAAGAAAAACAGTAGCTATCCCGTGTCACCTTTTTTTGCCTATGTGCAATGAATTGGTGGTCTCAGTGCTACTGGACTGGTGTCTCTTTCACAAAATCCTCCAATGGCTGACATCCTTCTGATGCATACCAAAAGTGAGACCAGGGATGGAATAGGATATAGAGGCTGGGTTTTGCTATTTCATCTATTGGCACCTCCAGTTCAAGCTGTGGGATTGCTGCTGCTGTGTGTGTGGATGCTCTGCAGTGCCTTTGACACCATTGGTCCGGGGGTATAGAAAGGCTTTGATTCTCCAGCAGGTGCCTTTCAAGAGGAATTTGCTCCAAAGCATAACAAAAAAGCCCAAGATTTTTGTTTTTCAAGCAAACTTCCTAATTAAGCAAGTGTAAGAGGTGTATGAATAGGAGCTTCAGCATTTGGTCCTAAAGCCATTCTGGTGACACCCGGGGGTTTCTTGTTCCTTTTTTTTTATTTTAAGCCCTAGCTCTAAGACATGTTATTATGAAAATCTTAGTGTTGGAGGGTAAAGGGTTGTTTTGGGTTTTTTGTTGCTATTTTTGTTCTTTCTTCTTTTAAAGTCAATTTTCTCCAGCCCTTATGATTTCATGGCTCTAGAGGAAATGGAGTAAACATGAGTATGCCTTAAAAATATACAGAGGGCAAAGGAGAAAAACCTCTGACTCATTATCACAGTCGTGATTCTGGGAGGTCTGAGTAGTCATTTTTCAACTTTCAGGTTTGGCAACCACCTATTTTGCAGTTTGAAATCATTTCAGCAGGGAAGGGCTGTGCTGATGGAGCCCTACCATCATCAAGCAACTTTGAGTAGCAAAATGGATTACTTGGTGTGTCAGGGAGGGACCACAGAGATACCTGGTATGGATTCATAGTTTCATAGTTGTTAGGGGCTGGAAGGGACTTTACAGATCATTGGGTCCAGCCCCGCTGAACTTCTGTAACGGACATGCTATATGAACAACTTAACTATCTGTTTGTATTGATGAAGCTACTCAGTAGGAAAGGCACCACCTGTTGCCATGTATGAGTGTGCTTAATTTTCTGTACACCAGTAGGTTCAATGACTATATGGTTATAAATGCTTAAACAATTCTTCACAGATTCCCAGCTGAGGCTTGACGGCACTGTCTAGCTTTTACACATCCTCAATCTCATATGGTGTGAGGTACTTGTATGGACTCCATGTCATGGGAAGTCCAGGACAGCTGGTAATTGAAATCAATGTGAATTAGGTGTCCAAGTATGATTGAGGGTATAGGCCTATGACTCTGAGCCAAGTAGCACCATGACGGCTGGGACTGCAATGTAATAACTTTGTGGATCTGCACCTCATCCCTTTTTCTGCAGAACGCAATCAAGCAGGTCCAACGACTGTGACAGAGGGGGCCTTTGTCAGTATGAAACTGCCTTGGACCGTGGCAGTGCAGCATTGACACAAAATACTGTAACGTCAGTGTGACACTGTAGGTCCCTAATTGTTACATTCATCATTACATGGTGCTTGTGGGCTGTTGCAGGGAGCAGTTCATGTTAGCAGTGAGTGATTTCATGTGATGTGTAATGGTCAGTCACTTCTGCGTGGGTAGGAGCATTTTCCTGCCTGTCTGATTTAATGCGAGTAATTTCTAATGTGCCGGGACTATTTAACTGTGACAGACACTGCCAGTTTTTGAACAACTTTAACTATGTCCAGTGACTTGGCATTGTCCTCTGCTGCAGGCGACATACTAGACTCAACATACCTATCATGTGATGTGTGGTTATCAGCCTGGACAATACAAAACTAAGCAGACAAGACTCAACATAGCCTTGTGTTATACCAGGTTATCACAGCTTCCAGTGTTTTATAAAATGCCACTACATCCAATTTCTACTTGATTGTCAGGGAGAAAGCATTGATGAAATCCAAGACCTGTATTCTTACCAAGCCTTTTTTCTGATATGTATAATCTGATACCTATTTACCAGGTGCTAATCTGAGTGGAATATGTTGTGTATCTTCTGCTGGAAAGGGTAGAGTTTACTGAAACATTATTTCTTGATATATCAACACATAAGGAAGTATACAGCCTCTTTCTCCCCTTGAGAGAAGATTTTGAGGACCTCAACATCCATAAAGAGTTAAACCCCACAGCAACCTAGTGGGCTGAGGATTAATATTTTCTCTTGCAGATTTATAAGCAGAGGCACATCTAATCTAACCAATTTCTCAGGCACATTCGGTGATGAAGTGACTGGGAACTAATTGGATAGAATTAACCTATTCTAGCAATAGACTATGGACTTCAGCTCCATGTTAACAGGTTTGGGGTAGTTCATTTAGCAATAAAAAACACTGAGATCAGTCTCTCATGTAGATGAACACACAGAAGTTAGTGAGACAGTTCAGTTAAGGCAAATGACATTTTGAAGTAAATTAAACTGGTACTGGATTAAAAGAAGTGATCTCTGCTTATCCTTTTAGCGTCATGGGAGCCTTGTCTTAAAACATAATCAGAATAGCTTTCATGAAACAAATGAAACAGTCTAATCCGATGATTGGATACAGAGGAATTCAATCCCTGTGACCTGCTCACCAAAGATTGCATTAGATCTTCAGCCAGTCTGGTGTGACGATGCCAAAATACACTGGCTGAGGACTAACTATAACATTGTACAGTATCATGCCCTGTTGTTAAGAGTTATGCAAGAGTCATCATATCACTGCAGACCACATGCTCTGGGCGCTGATGACTATAGCAAAAAGGGACCTGTGCAATCACAGTTTTCTTTAATGGAATAGCATTGTTTTACACTGGCTGAGATCTGTTGCAAGCTTTATGCCAAATGCTTCAAAAAAACCCATGTGGTTTTATTTTCAGTTTCAGTTAATACCAGAGCAGACTGAGCCTGGCTGTTAGCAAGAATATATGGTTGGAGAAATGAGAGGGCAGGATAATGGCTTCTTTTCTCTTTTTTCACATAATTTATAGACCAGAGATGATCTCAGGAAAATAGGGAGACTGCTTCCTTTGCATTTTCCTGGGCTGAGTACAGACCGTCAAAAAGCCTGAGGCTGAATCAATTCAATCTTTACAGGTTAGTCTAAACTGCGTAGATTGAACCAATAAGCAAGTGAACACACATTCACTTTTGATTCTGGAAATGCAACCACATGCCTGCAGTGGCCCAGGCCAGAAGTCAGGGGGTGCAAGAGCATGGCTCCCTGCTGGCTGGAGCAGACAATTTGTGACAAGACAAGACCACCCACCCTGCAAGCGGAGGGTTTGCAGGGGAAGTGCAAAGCATCATGGGATACCAGGGAGCTGTGAGTTAACTGATTTAGGTTAAATCAGTTTATTGAACTTCTGTCCCAGATCGCCTTCATATTCAATTTAAGTCTGACACTACATCCATCCAGGTTTATCTTAAACTGGTTTCAGCCTTTTAGAAAGTGTTTTATGTGCACTGAACTTCTGTTATGATACAGATTTTAATTGGTTTCTAATCACCTATATTGGTTTATGTGTAATTTCTATCCTTAGCCCTGAGGGCTGAACAAAGGAACAAGGAGAGGTCCCAGCACCAGGTCCCAGTACCATTTGTTCCTGCCCACAGCCTGGGACTGGAACACAACATGCAATCCCATAAATGGGCCAAAATGCCCCTTGGTTCTTCCAAGCCTGGGATAGGAATAAATGAGCTCAACAGAAACAATAAAATTGCCATACAGCCATTTTCCGCTACTTATGACTTGGTGGGGGTTAATCAGCTCCTTCTGGCTGGTCTTTATCCACACGTGGTGCCCAGGATCAAGGTTATCAGCTTCTCCAGCTGCTCTTCTGATCCTCATGTTGTATTACTTGGCTAATGCATTCCTGTAGCCAGTCAGGGTTGTTGTCATCCAGCAAAAAGCCTTTGCAAGAGCACTGCCTCTGCCATGGACACACATTTCTTGGCTCTATTATTGGAATGAAATCCAGAAAGAGGGATGGAAGAATGTCGCAAAGGTCACAAAAAGCAGACACCACATTAACTCAAGTTGTGCAACAGTGACACTATAATGTAACAAAGTTAATAAGATATAAAACCCGACTACTCATTTTATAAGCAAACTCTTCCTGGTAATTAAACCAATAGAGCAGAGAAAGTCAATTACGATGATCTGTGGCCATATATATGCAGATACCAGGGATGGCAGCCAGCTATGCACATTCATAGAAGGTATTTGCTCTCTGAATGTACAACCTCAGGCTCTTTAGCCACAGGGCTCTGTTCACGGGAGCTGCTCTATTAGCTCAGCTAGTAGGAAAATCCTTTACACATGATCAAGTCCATTATATTGAAGTAGAGGGCAGTGACTCACATACAAGTTGGGAAATTAGCAAATCCCTAAAATGAAGAAGTCTCTGAATTTCTAAATGCACAAAGAATGATTGATTTTATATACCTGGATCCCAAAGATACTAACCTATTCTCAGGAGAGGATTCTGCTCTTGCTATGAATCTGGAATGACATTCCTAAAACTGTTGGAGTTACTTGGGATATGGCTCTGAGATATTTGTTGAAGTAGCCTGGGTTTCTCTATAACAACAACAGTAATAATAAATAATAATTGTTGCTGTTGCTATGATTAGTTTTGTTGTTGTTGTTTCTTTGTTGTTATTATTAAATTAGATATACTATTACTATTTAATTGGATAAGATACTGGCAATACAACTACTAGTAGTAACAATAGGTCTTTCCAGGTGAGAGCCAATAATAATACAGTGCTTCCCTCTTGCAGCTTCACTTGGAGTTTCTTTAGGATCTACGAAACGATCATGGAATTATGGTCAATCATTTAAGACTCATTTGTCTTTGATATAAACCCACTGCAATCAATGGAATTACACCCAGATGAATGTTAGGTATAGAATCATAGATACTAGAGACAGAAAAGACATTAGATCATTTACTCTGTCCTCTTGCCAATGCACGATTGTTCAGATGTTCAGAAACATGCACGAACTAAATAGCTCTATTGCTAACATTCAGTGTTTTGATAAATAGGTCCATTAGGATAATAGTTCTCTAGATAAAATTCAGGAGGGAAAAAACAGCATTTTTTTTTTTTTTAAAGGGAAACAGATATAGATGGCGTTTTGGTTACAAGTTAAAGAACTTGACCTTCTGTCCGGCACCAGCTCACATGTAGACATGCTTAACAGGTCATGAGATAGCAATGTGTTATTTCAAAGTCAAGTTCTCTTTTGCTTTTACAATTTCTGTTGGGTTGGAATGTTGCCCACATGCTCTGCAGTCCTCAGAGAGAAGCAGATGGATTCAGTTGGCACTAGTAAAACAGAACAATGGTTTTATGCAATGTATATTTCTATCAATCAATTTTTATTTGTTGCTGGAAGATCTGCATAGACATCACCCCATCACACTATTTAACCGTCTGTAAAACTCAGGGATAACTAGTAATACAATTCCCTTTGGGCAATATAGCTAGAATACTGGGCTGTTCAGTGCAAATTCACTGGGTCATATCCTATATCATGTACTCTTCTGCAAAAAGTAGGACCTCCAGTTAAGTCAAAAGGTCTGAATCATCATTATTTTACACCTTACAAAGTCATTTACACGTAAGATGCTGCTGAAATCAGCTAACACCCCTTTATATTCACTTTGGTCAGCTATAAGAGCTGTGCGGCATTGAAGAATCGAATCCTGAGGAGTTAGACAAGTGGAGAACCAGTCCCTCCCTCCTTTTGTTTTCCTTTTTACCCTATTAAGTCCAATGATATTGGACTTAAATATTTCAGTTCTCATGCAGTTCTCTTAGGCGTTTACCAATGTTTCTGGTATATTGAAATGAAAGAACAGGTTAAGATATTGTGGATGTAAATCAAGAGCAAGTCAATGAAAAAATGTTGTGTATAAATGCAGGAGAGATTGGCTTTTGGCATTTAAAATTGACATTGTCAGTGCATACTCCATTTGTGTTCCTTACTTTCTGCTCAGTAAATATCTCTTTGTTCATCAGGAGAGGAGGGATATTTCTCAAGGGATGCTCTTTCATCTCTAAAACAATAAACATATTGACCAGTGGAAACGTGTAATAAGATTTGTACTACATTAGCCAACCATGACTTTCTCTATTCAGTCATTGTTAAAATGCAAGCCTACATGGGATTTTGAAGCAGATAACATGGGATTCCATTGATTCTTTGGGATGCGATACACATACAGCCCACATATTTTATAGATAAGATCGCTCTCTTCCCTCCTGAGCTATCTACCTCTGTAGTCAGATAACCCATGCATGATTGTGTTACATGCACTGAGGTAGTCCATGGAGGATATATGCCAGTTACAGCCCCCCATCAGAGCATTTTAGCTTACCTGTAGCAGCTGGGGCTTTTAGTTTAAACACCACAGTTTCATCTATGGTGATGTCCAGCACAGCAATAGAGGGGTTTTTTTATTTGTTTGTTTCTTTTTTTTATCTTGGGAAGGATAAATAGTCTGCCCTGTTCTAATCTCAGGGCATGATACCCATTGAGATTGTATACCTTGAGCCTTCTATATAAGACATGTTATTGCACTGTTGCCTAATTTACTACATAGTAAGCACATGCGTGCAGTTACTATGCAGTAGAAACCCCTAATTGCAAATGCAGGTAACAAATTTAAGCATGATGACTAAACTGTGCAGTAATGCACATGTAGAAGTGAACCAGCAGCAAATCTGCTGCCGAGTCTGCCCAACCACTAGGATCAGACATAAGGCCAGCCCCAGGGCTTCTGTCTGGAAAGTTTTCCTGCTCCCGGGCTGGGCTGCCTCACTGGCAGCTGCTGTCTGCAGTCTTTAAAAGCCTGAAGGCATTTTCTGCCCTGGGGCACACATCACGGGCAGTACGGGCCCTATGTGCCTCCCAGGGCAGGCCACTGCTGAGCTGTGCCTGTCTTTTTGGACCCTTTCTTCCTGCATGGCCCTGCGCAGCCTTGCTCATACCACGACACTGCTATCAGGCACTTGGGTGCACAAGAGTTGCTGCAAGCTCCTGCAGCCCCTGGCCAGCCTTTCAGCACCTCAGGGCTGCCTGCAGGCTGCTTCTGGCACCAGGGCCAGGGCCACCTGCCTGCTGCACACCCCCAACAGCCTTCCCTGCATGCAGCTGCTGTAAGACATAGCCTCTGCTACACAGCTACCAATCCCTTGCCATGCCCCTACGCTGGGCACTACTAGCAGCTGCCCAGGGCTGGCAATAGAGGAACAGCTGCACGGGACCCTGAGATCTGGTTGAGGACCCATGATGGCTCCACCCTCCCCATCCAAGTCCACCCCTGCCTGTGTGCTCATGCCTGTACCCTCCACCTGGGGCCCCAGCTGGATCCAGGAGAATGTTGGAGACCTCATGATGCTCTGGGGTGACGCAGAGCTGCAGCACTAATTTGGGTTGGGTGGGTGCTCAAACATCCACATTTATAAGGCCTTTTTTGGCAGGATGCAGGAGCATGGGCACTCCCAGTTGGTGCAGCAGTGCCACATAAAGATCACGGCCTTGCGGGCACAGTGGGTGGCCATGACCAAACACAATCAGCCCGTAAGACTATGCCCTTTATGCGGCAGCTGACCACCCTGGGACCCAGCTGTATGTTTTTTACCAGCATGGGCAGCCTGCTCGAGTCTCTGCCCTGCCCTGCCCTGCTCTGCCCAGCCCAGCCCCACCCCACCCCACCCCCTCTGGTGACATGTCACCAGAGGAGGGACCCCCAGGTGTCCAGTGTCCCACCTCATTCAGCTCCCTGGATTCACAGTCCACCAGTAGCTCCGTGAGCCCTAGCCAGCTCCTGCCTCAGCAGCTGCATAGCCCCAGACCCCACCCAAAGGAATGGCTGACCATGTCACTGCTGGCCATCAGCAGTGCCACCTCCTCCCTGGGAGGAGCCCGCAGCCGGGCACCTGCACACCATGCACTGCAGGACCAGGACACCAAGCGCAGCTGCATGCCATCACCAATGGGGAGGATCACACTGAGCCACTCACATCACCAATCCTGGACTCACAGTAAGCCTTGCACTGGGGTGAGGGCCCTCCCCAGCCCCTGCTCCTGCCCCCCAGTCCTGTCTGCCCCCCATCCTTTCCTGGTTGGTCTGCACTTCTCTGGCCCCAGGATTCCCCCCCAGTACTCAGAGTAGTGGGACACAGTGCAAAACTTTATTGAGCAGCCCATGCCCCCATATCCAGCTGGCCACAGGCCTCTCACACACAGAAGAAGGCCTTGATGCCAGCGATGACATCATCCTCAGCAGTGCGGGGCAGGGACATGTAGCTCCTGTGCTCCCATAGCTCAGGTTCCCAAACCAAGAGCTCAGGTATGCCTGGGGCACCAGGACGATCAGCAGAAGCAAGGTGTAGTGCTTTAGGCACTCCTCATTGTGCACAAACAGCTCATTGTACATCATGCAAGGCACATAGAGCAGGGGCACACTCAGGGTGCAGTGTCAGTGTGGCAGGGGGCTGGCTTCAGGACACATCCCCAAAGAGTTCCCCTGCAGGGAAAGGCAGGGGTGTGGCCACCTTTTTGTCCCAGTAGTCTGGGATCCCCATGTGTCCTGAGCCCAGGCACCATGGGTTAGGCAGCAGAGCAGCAGAGGGGCTGTCCTGTAGGTAGAAGAGTGAGGCCTGGAGCTATGGCAGCAGGTGCTGCCAGAAGCCTGGCCTGTCCCACCCTGGAAATGAAATAGAGGAAGCAGGCTTCCTGCAGCCAGTACCCAGTGGCCCACCAGCCTGAGGCAGCTACCTGGGCCTAGGACTGCCTGCCCAACTTCCCATGGTCCCTGAGCACCCATGCATGACTGACTCCCAATCTGAGGCCGGACATCACACAGTGCCTGGTTCAGAGCATCTTATCTCTATAATGTTGCAAACTCTCACAAAAGGCTTCTTTCTCCTGGCTCTGCAGATCCAGCATCTGGACACAAGCAAGGGGCCACAGGGCCAAGAGGGGATGCTGGGTCTGCACCAGAAGCGCATGCAGGATCAGACTCTCCTCCTCCAGCAGTGTGGGAGGAGACTGCCTGGGCTTGCTGGGAGGAGGACTTGGCCTGGAAAGAGAGGTGGCAGGAGGAGGACCTGGCCCACCAGGAGAGATGGCAGATGGAAGACATTGTCTGGGAGGAGTCATTCTGGGTCAACCTCCTGGCCCTGGAGTAGGAGTCGCTCCAGGTCCTGCAAGACCAAAATAGGATCCTGAGCTTGGCCATGGAGTCCACAGATGATGACCATTGGACCCTGGGCATGCAGACATGGAGCCAAAGTTGCCTGGAGTAGCACCTGGATTGGACATTGTCCCTGCCAGGCCTGCACACCACCAGTCAGAGGGGGAGCTGCTTGCCTCAGAGGAGCACTGGGCATCGTCACCCCTGGGTGAGCCTTCCATCCACTGCATGCACAGTGGTGTGTGCACCCATGAGGTAACAACCTGAGGCTAGGGTCCTGGGTATCTGCTCCTGGACTCTGCCCCCTAGGTGCCTCCACTCCAGGACAGCAAAACGCAGACTGTGTAAATAGTTTTCACACTGGAAATATGTTTTTTTTAATTATTGGTAGGTGTGGTGGGTAGTGGAGGAGTTCTATTTGTTGGGAAGGAGGGGGAAGGAGGCTCTTTTTGTTGAGGGACGAGGGAGCTCTGTGTTTTTGTGGGGGAGGGAGTGTGCTGTGAGGGGAACAAATATTTCTTCTTTGGACATGTGTCTTGTATGAGTGGTGCTAGGGGTGGGCAGTGGGTGTCTGTGGGCAGTGGAGAAAGAGGGCTAGAGTAGGGAGTGCTGCAGGAGGCGGTCTGCTAGACCCTCCTGCACCTGGTGCCCTGGCCCCCACTGGTGGGTGTGCAGCTGTCATGGTACCTCAGCAGGGGCAAACTGCCACTACTATAGCTGGTGCTTCCATTGCCAGGCCTCTGTGCACCGTGTCTCCTTCTCCCAGGCCTCATGGAACAGATTACGATGATGACCCGGGCAGGCTATGATGATGACCCAGGCCAGGTTCTCCTCAGGAACCTCGAGGAAGGCAGTGAGGGAGTGTTAGCAGCCTTTGAGGTAGCCAAAGGCACGCTCAACCAGTGCATGGGTCCGGCCCAAACAGAGATTGAAGTGGGCCTGGTGGGGGTCCATGTGTAGGGCCTCATCAGCCAGGGCAGGGTCTCTAATGAGCAGGGACAGGATGGCCACTGTGCCCAGCTGCAGGTCTGGCAGCCATGGCACAAAGCACCTGCTCTCCAAGAATCCTGCCAGGCTGGAGTTCCTAAAGATGTGGGAGTTATGTGTGCTGCCTGCCCAGCTGGTGCTCATATGGGTGAACATGCCCTGGTGGTCTACAACAGCCTGCAGGACCACAGAGTGGGATCCCATGTGGCTATAGTAGGGACAGTTTCCATGGGGCAGGCAAGTGACAGGGATGTGGGTCCCATCCAGATCCCCAATACACTGGAGGAACCCCAGTGCATGGAACCCAGCTGCCACCACCACCACCAGGGGGTTATGGACATGGAGGATGGTGTCCTCCAGCATGTCCTTCAGGGTGCTGCAGACCTCCAGAACAGGCTCCCTGATGGTAGCCTTTCCCCTGCTGAACAGGTGGCCCACATATCGGAGGCTGGCAGATATGGCCAGGTTCAGCAGTGCCAGGGCCAGGGCCAGGTGGGTGTTGGTGAGGAGAGCTGGGTACATGCCAGTGTCATAGCTCTCCAGGTGAGGCTGGAGCTTCTGGAATAGGGCCCTGAAGGTGGCCCAGGTCAGCTGGAAGGCATCCACCCACTGCTCATTTTCCCAGTTCTGCTGGACAAGGTGCTGTCACCAGAGCTTGCTGGTGCGGTGGACCCAGAGCTGAGAGGGCTGGAGGCCCAGGAGGGCAACAGCAGCCCCGGCCATGGCCTCATGGCATCCTTGATGGCAGGAGCTGTGCAGTAGTGGCAGCCCTGGGAGGGCATGCTGCAGTTCAGCATACAGTGGCTGGTCATGGGGGAGCCAGGTGGGGTGAGATGGCCATGGACAGCCACTGATTGCACTGATTGGGCCAGCATTGTGATTGCAGCAGTTGGCAGGATCCTGGGACACTGCTCAATCACTGCCAGGGCCAGAGGCTGGGGCAGCCATACTGCAGGGAGGCAGGGTGGGCACAAAGCTGCTGCATGCTGCCTCTGTGCTTCCCATGCTGCTCCTGAGCACAGGAAAAGGCTGCCCAGACAGCACAAAGCAGGGCTGCCTTTTAAAGAGGGCTTCCAGGCTGGTGACAGCTAGAGGCAGAGCCTGGAGCTCCCCCCTCTGGCCACAGGGGCACATTTCAGATCTGGAGGAACATGGGAACAAATTTTCTGCCTAATCTCAGCACGTGTAGACACATACCCAAAATTGCTTACTTTACAGTAGCTTACTGTGCTGGAGTAAATGCACATGTAGATGTGCCCCTTGTGTATGCTATGACCTTATAAATAAGGTCTGTGTGCCTCTGAGTTACCACAAACCTGTGGGAAGATGCTGTGGCCCTTATCACAGAAAATGTTAATCCCTTTACGTAGAAGCAACTGTTAAACTTTAGCTGACATTTTCTTTACTTTATCCTCTTTTAGTATTTCCTTCTCTCAAATATTCCGTGTCTGAGGAGATTAGCAAGAGGGTTGTGATAAGGGAACTCCACCATTAGAGTCTTAAGGTCTCCTGCCTTCTATGACCTTGCTTGTTATATATCTGGATAAGACCTGGGGACTCTGTTGTTGTTGGCTGATGAATTTTTCCTGCCTCATTTGACAGCTTTGATCTTCCTGCTTATACCTGCTGCATTCAAATGCCTCAGTGACCCTGTCTCTTTATTGCTTCATGATTCCAGAGGATGGCATTGGGTAAATTGTCCATCTGCTTCCCAAACCCTCTCACATGTGTTTCTAGCCTTCATTCTGAATAAAGGAATCAATGAAAAATGATGGCTGCTAAGGCACATCAATAATGCCTTCTCATCAACAATATTGAAAGCAGCTGTCAGATCTAAAAGAATCAAAATTAACATGTAGTCTTTTTGAAGCAGCAGCAGAAGATCCCTATTGCCCCCACCCCCTCCAGCTAAAGTATGTTAAGTTTGAGATACTAAACCCAGGAGTATCATATTTTTTATGGAGCTAGAAAAATAAATAAATAATAATGTTTCTCCAAAACCCAATTTGCCATTGAACAATTTCAACAGACAATGTTTGACCAGCCATATTCAGAAATGATATCTATATGTTTGTCCAAGCTCAATCTTCACTGTTGCAGTTTTGTTTGTGCATTTGTTTTTTAACTGAGATTTCTTCTTGTATTTTCATCACCTGGCTATTTTCTTTTGGCAAGGAGGCATGTTCTTTTTTCTTTTAGCCACAGACTTCCTAGTTGCATAGGATGAGGTAAATGGAATTGCCTCTTTTTAATGGTAGAAGGATGCCTTACCACTCAGTGCAAGCCTACGTGATTGGACATGGCATTACAGACATTATACTCAGCAGTACTCCCCAAACAAATTCTACTTTAGGCTCCACAGGGCACATCTATGTGAGATGTTTAATGAGGAGATGCCTAATTAGGTCTCCTGATCCCATCTCCACTGCCTTCCCTGCCAAGTGCCCCCTAGTCACCAAGCACCCCAATTACCCCCAAGTGCTCCCTAGTGTTAACACACACAGCCACTGAAGTGCATGTTTACGTGTATATATGTGTGTGTGTGTGAACCCATAGTATTGTATGTGCAGTTTGTGTGTGTGTGTGTGTGTGTGTATAATTTTGTGTCATACTCTCCTGCCTAACAGCATAATATTGAGATCCCAAGTGTTGATCTGACACGTGTCAAGAGTATTCATCAATAGACGAATGTCTAACTAAGAGGAGGTATTGTGGGGTTTCCCAGGTTCTGGTTATAGTACCAGTTCTGGTACTGGTCAACAGCTTAATTAACAATTTGGAGCATGGGACTGAATGCATGGATTATCAGACAATTTGGAGGATAGGATGGGTTTCAAAACTACGTTGATAAATTGGAGGAATGGTCTGAAAGTATTTAAATGAAATTTAAAAAAGACAAGCACACAGATCTGTACTTACAACTAAACAATCAAATGAACAAACACAAATTGAGGAGTGACTGGCTAGGCTGCAGTACTGCAGACAAGGACCTGGGGCTTATACTGAATTATATTCAACAGTGCCAATGCTGTAAAAAAAGGCTAATAATTTACTTGGATGTAGTAATAGGAGGGGCATATGCAAGTCAGCAGTGATTCTTAACTCACCTGGGGTACTGTGTTCAGTTTTGCAACAACACTCCAAGAAAGATGTGGACAAACTGGAAAGAATTCAGTGGACATAAAACATATGGGTAGAGGTCTAGGAGATACGATTTACCAGAAGAGTTGGAAGAACTGGGATTATTCAATCTTGAGAAAATTGAGGGTGATTTGAAAAGTCTTCAAATATCTGAAGGCAGCTAGAAAGAGGATGGTGATGATAGACTACTTTGTGTGTCCACAGGAGACAGGACAAGGAACAAATATCTTAAATTGCAATAAGGGCAATTTAACTTGGAGGTCATAAAGACCTTTCTTACTCAAAGGGTGGCTAAAGTGGTTGGAGGCTAAGGTGGTTGAATCTCCATTATTAGATGGTTCTAAGTGCAGATTAAACAATGGTTGGTTTAGATGGATGGTTTAGGTAAAGATGACCCTGCCCTGATCAGCGGGCTGGACTGCCTGATCTTGTGAGGTGCTTTTCATTCTTATCTTTTCATGAATCTATTCTCATTTTTCTTTAGCTCCTCTTTTCTGTTAGAGTCACAAGACCCACGACTTCTCCCAAGAGCCTGTAGATAGCAACACCACTCCAAAAATTCTCAAACAAACAAATCAGGTTAATCATTTTCCACCCACCCGGCCTTGAGTTTCTAGTACTTCTGCTTCTTGAGTGGATCTCAAAGCCTCTGGTTCATTCTGCAGGAGCAAAACATACAGGGCTCCATCCTTAGCTCATTCTTCTCTTCCTCAAGGCCAGCAGTAGCAGGCCTATCTATGACCAGATGTGGCCATGAGGGCTACTAAAGTTCGCCACTTCCAGTGTGCACAGCTCTCAGTGGAGCTATACATTTACACCAAGTAGAAAATGCAAAAATTAGAGTGTTCAGAGTAATAAGCAATATTTTTTCCAAACCAAGCACTGTATTATACTTAGCACCTGTGATGCACCCCAGATATCTGTTGAGTTCTGTGAGCAATCTAAAGGTTTGTCTTGATGAATACAGTCTTAAAATAGGCTTGATTCTGACTACCCATTGTGACCAGTCTTTAGGGTGCAGAGATAGCAAAGATTTTTTTCTAGCTGGCTTGATCCATTACTTCAACTCTAGATAATGTATCTTTCTCTCTCCCGCACAGTTTTCAGAAGCAAAACTGCTCTTTTGGTAACAGCTGTGAAAAATTAAAAGCACTTGGAATGTGTGGGGCTGGGAATAAAGGTTTTGAGCAGATTATTTACTCTGCAGGACAGATCAACTTTAAATTTTGCTGTTATTATGACCTTCTGAAGCTCTGAGGTATGCATGAAGCACAATAAAAGTTAAAGATTATTTAAATGCTATTTAAATGCTCACAGCTAGTGAGTTATTCCTCCAATGGGTAGATGTGCATGAAATCAGGAATACAATGCAGATAAGATTCTTTCATTTTTAATATACTAATATGCTCAGGAAACAGGCTCTCTCCCAAATGCATTGATGTTGTTTGTTTTAAAACTGCAAAATTAAAAAAGGCAATGATCCCAGGAGTGCCATTAAATTCACTATATAGTCTTTCATTATTATCCTATCCATTCTACCTCACCTTTGTGTATGCACATAACAGATAATGCTTAAGATGAGTCACAAGCTGGAATAAGCTCAGACCAGACTTTCCTCAGACTTTGGGAAAGTTTTTTTTTGCATTTGAAGCCTGTAGTTTGAATCCAGCTTCTACTGTAGGAAGACACGATTTTACAGAAGTGATTTGCCATATGTTAAGCTTGAAAAAAATATTGGTAATGTGCTATCATGTAGGGAGGAATTCTATTTGCCTTTGCACACCAAAATGACAGTTTTCTGGATGCAAATGATGGCTTTGATCCATGCTTGCAAGTTGTGATTCTATTACCCCAGCACTATGGGCACGTTAAGTGTGCAGGCACACACTGAAAATGCCCTGACCAGATACATATGTGAATATATGTATGTGTACCCATTGTGCATGTTTAAGTGCATGTACCCAGTGAATAACCCATAGCTAAGGGTTGTTTCAGCTCCAATAACTGAGTTGTCAGACCAGGTGAGACTGATGGTGAGACTCACATGACAGCTCCCCCTCTCCCGCCCCCCATCCCTCCTGAAGT
>NW_017728992.1:197188337-197191836 GCF_001723915.1 Gavialis gangeticus | reverse complement strand
CCTCCTCACTCACTTTTCCAAGAGGAGATTTGGACCTATCATGCTCTGACTTCTTAGCAGTGTTTCACCTCCTCCAATGCTCCTTTTGAAGCTGTCTCCCCTGACAGGTGAAAGAGAGAGATGGATGTGAGGCCAAGAGAAAGAGTGCAAATCAGGCAGTGGATACACATAACAATTAAAACATTTTAAATGCTTTTGAAACATTTCAAAGGGCCAGATGTGCACTCATACAGGTCCTTTGAAATATTCCAAGAAGAAGCTGAAGCTTTCAAAAAAAGCACCTCTTTAAATGAAGTACTATTTTAGAGTGTTTCAACTTTAGTTTTGTCTGGATGGAGGAGGAACAAAGGCTGAAAGCTAGCTTGCTGGCCAGCTGAGTCCCCAGCAAGATCCCTGCACCCACCCCACTCCTGCTAGAGCCAGGCACACCAGACCCAAACCCCTCTGCTGGGCTGAGAGAGGGGGAGAGGAAAGTAGAAAGGATTGGAGCTAGAGGGTCAGAATCCCAGCAGAGAGGCCATAGAGCTGCTGCTTTTGCCATCCCCTCCCTCCATCCTGCCCAGATTACTGCTTTGCTCCAGGGTCTTCATTCTTCCCTCCTCTCTACATCCTGTCCTTGGGGCTGACACTAGAGGAGGCTGCAGCATTTGGAAACATTCCAGCCATGGATGGCACAGAAGCATGCCTAACCCTTGGAAGAAAGGTTTCTAAGTGTGCTTCACCTAGAAACTTCCGTCTGCACCCTCTGAGGTTCGGTATAGACATTCAAAAACCCCGAGGCAGAACCAAGCTAAGTTATGTGGTTTTGTGTCAGTGGCATAGTTTAGATAGGTAGCAAACAGAGTGCACATCCGCCCTTTGGTGGTGGGGAAGGTGCAAGATGGCACATTGTAGACTGGGTTTTGCCATTTTTAAATCAGTCGATGTGTGCTGAACTTCTGTTCTGTTATGGGTATAGACCAGTTTCTGATCAATCATATTGGTAGAAGTGTAATGTCTGTACATGGCCTGAGGGCGTGTGCACCTCATTGAGATGGATGCTGTTTTGTAAAAGAAGGGCCTCTTGCTTTTAGCCAGAACCCTTCTTCCTAACAGGGTGGAAACTTGTGAATTGTCCTCTTTCCATTATATGCAATTACTATTTGATGCCCTGGGGAATGGTACAGATTTAAAAGGAGCACACAGACAGTAACATGGCTTGCCCAAGGTCTGAGAACAGGTAACTGGCAGCATCCTGTGCCCCTGCCACTAGATCATGCTGCTCCTAGGATAATGACATAATAACAGATTATCACATATTTCATTGTTAACAGAGGGACTGTCTGCTGATGATGAAAGATGGACAAAGCAGTCCTATTGAAACGTAACTCCCAAAGAAATTTGAAGTAAATGAAATTCGCTGTGCAAATGCAGCAGGTAGAGTTTTTCACACACTAAAACCATACAGACATATTTTTAACAGCTTATTGAATTAGAATTTCATTACTATTTCTTTCCTTGAGGTCTGGCAAATTATTTTTTTCTTTGAAATCAAGAAAGCAAGGATCTAATCCTATTTCACGGAGTCAGAAAGAACAATTGTCATTATCTAGTCTGACTTTGTGCCAGACATCATCTCACAGTTCTTGTATTTAGCCTAAAAACTTGTCCATACACTTGTGATATTGGTCATAAAGACACTGAATTTCCATGTGACCTTTGACAGGTCACTTTACCCATTTGTGATTCACTGGAATATAGACAATGATTGTTATCTGATTCATGCTAGTGCCGTGAGGCACTGATCAATGATTTTTTTGAAAGAGGTACATACAGAATCATCAGAACAATTAGAAGCAAAAAGAAAATTCTGTGATTCCTGGCCTCTTGGCCTATGGTCATTTCACTATGAGCACATTAACCTTCTGGATTGATCTTAATTGGCATTGTGCATATGAGAATTAGTTATCCAGATTGACAGATTAATTTTTTAACGAGTTACCATTAAATGCTCAGCTTCTTGCAATGTTACGGCCATAAAAATATATAAGAGAAATGAATAAAAAAGAGTTGCTTGAAAAAAAGCGCCAGAATTTTCATCAGGTCCATGCAGGTCTCTTGAGGATGATAATGGAATCTTTTCTCCTTTACTGCCATACTCTTTTCACCATGATATGGTTTTCAGGATGTTATTTATATAAAGCCATACTGTGTGCTTACATGTACTACCCACATGTAGGTAGTAGGGCGGTGTGAAGCTCCAGTCACTGATTTGATTCGGTGGAGATTCAGCCTGATTTGGTGGCCGAATCTCCAAATCCGAATCAAATCAGGAGACCCTTTAATCTCTACGAATCGAATTGGAACCCTCCAAATTGATTCGGAGAGATTTGGAAAGATTCGATGATTCAGACATAGACACAGCTCTAAACGTTTTTTCTGCAGAACTCAAGGTACCAGGTAGCTCGTGAATGCTGAGATGGTGGGATGGATGGAGCATCCTACAGGAGCATGGGGTGGTCCCCAGCACACTTGGCAGCAGATCTGGAAGTGGGCCAAAAGAACTTCTGGTCCACTTCTAGGTCTGCCAGGGAGCATGCTGG
Organism: Gavialis gangeticus; assembly: GCF_001723915.1. Lineage (NCBI taxonomy): Eukaryota > Metazoa > Chordata > Crocodylia > Gavialidae > Gavialis > Gavialis gangeticus. Next base: position 197,189,254 of record NW_017728992.1, on the reverse strand, counting down.
GCCCTCTCCCCCATTAACCCCCGGCTAAGCAACTGGTGCCTCCTGGGTCTGGGGTGGCACCCAGGGTCCTCCCACAGCTGATGCGTGAGCTGGAGTTGGTGTGGGGGCCTGTGTGCTCCCTGGTGGACCTGGAAGTGGACTGAAAGTACTTTCCGTCCATTTCCACATTTGCCATTGAGCACACAGCCCCCCTCTCCGCCCCCCCCCGCACTCCTATGGGACACTCCATCCACCCCACCATCGCAGTATTCACAGGCTGCTCCAGCCCTGCACAGGGGACACAACGGTGGGAGTCTACTACAGACTTCCCACCCAAAGTCAAGAGCTTGACCAGGAGTTCACCCGGGAACTAGCTGAGGCTGCATGCTCCAGAACCATGGTTGTCATGGGTGACTTCAATTACTCAGACATCTCATGGGAGGATCACTCAGCAAAATCCGAGTAGTTGCAAAGCTTCCTCTCATGCGTGGATGACCTCTACCTGACTCAGGAAGTCTATGGGCCAATGAGAGGTAAAGCACTGCTTGACCTGGTACTGGCTACTGGGGATGACTTAATTGGCGACCTAGTGATCGATGGGAAGCTGGGTGATAGAGATCACAAGCTGATCACCTTCACCATCCGCCGTAAAGCTGGCAAGTCAGTCAGCAATACAGAAGTCCTTGACTTCAGGAAATCTGACTTTGACAAGCTCAGGGGGCTTGTCAGTGAGGTCCTAAGGAGTTCAAGAAGAGTGGTTGCTCCTCAAGGGAGCGATCCTCAATGCACAAGCTAATTCTATTCCATCTCAGAGGAAAGGCAGCAAGAGGGCACAGAAGCCCACCTGGCTCTCCAGGGATCTAGCAGACCTCCTGAGGCTAAAAAGAAAAGCCTACAAAGGATGCAGGATGGGATTCACCTCCAAGGAGGATTATTCT
>NW_017728992.1:197186116-197188184 GCF_001723915.1 Gavialis gangeticus | reverse complement strand
CTGCAATGCGATGCTGTGGCTAGTAAAGTGACCAAAACACTGGCTTGCATCCATAGATGCTTCTCAAGCAAATCCTGGGACGTCATTCTCCCCTTGTACTCGGCCTTGGTGCAGCTGCAGCTGGTGTACTGCTTCCAGTTTTGGGCTCCACAACTCAAAAAGGACGTGGAGAACCTTGAGAGAGTCCAGAGAAGAGCCACATGCATGATCAGAGGTCAGGAAAACAGAACTTATGACAACAGGCTGAGAGCCATGGGGCTCTTTAGCCTGGAAAAGCTCTGGCTCAGGGGTGATATGATGGCCACCTATAAGTTTATCTGGGTGACCACCAGTAATTTATGAAAGCTGCACCTGGTACTTTGAGGTATGTAGAAAATAAAATTAAAGTTGTGTCTATGGCTGAAATGCTGATTCTCTGAATCAGCATCAAATCTTCAGATTCAGATTCGGTCGAATCAAATCGGGGACAGTGATCCGAATCAATGAATCAGATCACCGTCCCTGACTTGGGTCAAATCTGAATTGAAAATGGCCTGTTTTACACACTCCTGGTAGGTAGCTATATGGGACAAACAGAGGTTTTGGCATACAGTAGAAACCACCCAAGAATTCTGATGATGATGATTTTCATTGGCAATTGCGAAGATCTCTTGCAAAGCAACAGGTACAGATTTCAAGGTTGTATGCCATCTGATATATAAAATAATAACTGAAGCCCTGAATGACAAAAGGAAACATCTATAGTCATCTCTTTGGGACAGAGATCATCCTCTTGTCCTCTGTACAGTATTGAGCACTGAAGACACAGATAGGCAAATCCCTTTGGAAAATGAGTTGGGGGGTGGAGGGTGCTACATCTGGTTATGTACTGTTACACACTTAGGGTTGAGTTCTGTTCTCAGTCTTTCATATGGCTATAGGAGCAAGACCTATCATCATAGTTTTAATTCCATATTCCCCAACCAGACCAATACCCTTCTGGAAAGTGAAACTTCCAGATGTTGCCTTCAAACTTGTATCTGGGGCAGGATGTTATTATGTGCTCCATTGTTTGGTCAGGGTTTCCACAGTTACAGCCAGGTGAGGTTTCTAGGCACCACCTGTACATCAGGTGGCCACACCAGCCATATCCAGTCCGTATCCTATTAAGGGTTGTCCACATGCTCTGTGAAAGGTTGAAGCCCAGTTGTTGTATTTTTGGATAGGAGATAAGGTGTTTATTTGGGAAAGTGTTATCTGTCCAAGCTTTCCTGCAAGATTATTCAGTGTCATAGTATAGGAGGTGCTCAGTTCATGTCCAAAAAGGTTTTGGGAAATCATGTGATGAGTTAGAATATCTTGAAGGTCTCTGTGGATGGGAAGGTCCAGGTTACTATTGAAACACATTATATCTCTGTTCTTAGTAAATGTTTAATATTATTATTTGCAATAGAGTCTATTGATCCTGGATCAGCCTCTTCAGTCATATTCAGACACACACATAGAACAATCATGGAAAACTATCCTCCTCAGGGATTGCTGAAGACAAGAATATTTCATAGATTTCATAGACATTAGGGCTGGAAGGGACCGCAGAAGATCATCAAGTCCAGCCCCCCATCCAAGGGAAAGGAAGTCAGCTGGGGTCATAGGATCCCATCAAGATAAGCATCCAAATTTCTCTTGAAGGCATTCAGTGTAGGTGCATGAACCACCTCTGATGGCAGGCTGTTCCAGACCTTGGGGACTTGGACAGTGAAGAAAGTCTTCCTTATGGTCTTGCTGGAGTTTATAACCATTTGACATTCTCATCCCTTGGGATGCTCTTGTGAACAATCATTCCCCCAGATTCTGGTGAACACCCCGATAAACTTATAGGTGGGCATTGGATTGCCCCAGAGCCTGTGCTTTTCTAGGCTAAAGAGTCCCATGGCTCTCAGCCTGTCATTGTAAGGTCTGTTTTCCTGACCTCTGATCATGCTCATGGCTCTTCTTTGGACTCTCTAAACATTCTCCACATCCTTTTTGAATTGTGGGGCCCAAAACTGGATGCAGTACTCCAGCTGCAGCCTCACCAAGGCCGAGTACA
>NW_017728992.1:197180757-197185812 GCF_001723915.1 Gavialis gangeticus | reverse complement strand
GCCTGGATCACCCGCCTGTTTTCTGGTGTGGATGGTTTGCCCCAAAGTTTGGTGTCATTGATGAACTTGGTCAGTCTTCTTCTGACTCCAATGTCCACATCATTAATGAAGATGTTGAACAATATGGGTCCAAGGACAGAGCCTTGGGGGACCCCACTGGTCACAGGGCACCACAACGATTGACCTCCATCAATTACCACCCTCTGGGTCTGACCACGGAGCCAATTTCCCAGCCAGCAGATGGTGGTGGACCCAAGGCCGCAATTGGCCAGTTTCGCCAAGAGGTGATCATGGGATACCAGATCAAAGGCTTTTTTGAAGTCAAGATATATGACATCAATCTATTCTCCCTTGTCCAGGTGATAGGTCACCTGGTCATAGAAGGAAATGAGATTGGTCAAGCAAGGCCTACCTGCAACAAACCCGTGGTGCCTATCCTTCAGGAAGTTGGCATCGGCCAGTCCATTAAGGATGGCCTCTTTAATAAACTTTGATAAGACCTTCCCCAGGATAGAGGTCAGGCTGATGGGCCTGTAGTTTTCTGGATCCACTTATCTCCCTTTCTTGAAGATAGGCCTTCTTCCAGTCTTCGGGCACTGCACCAGAGCACTAGGAGCCACACATCCAACACTATCCAAGTAGATATTTCTTGCCATCTGTCTTTACTTTCACCATATCTTGTGTGAATGGCCTGCTCTTGTATGGCTAGAATTACGCTTTCGGTTTCTCTTTTTAATCTTTCTTTCACAAGCCACTTTTAATTTGCCACTTTCTTTTCAGAGTTATTCCAAAAAATGGCTTTGTGCAGTTTGTTTGGGTTGTTATCATTATTATGCATTTCTATCCATGTGTGCCTTGTTATCTGTCCAGTGACTCTGTTACTAGGAGTCTGTTCCTTGTTTATTTTTGAAAGATGACCCAAAATCAAGTCAGCCTATCTTTTGTGTCTCATATTGCCTGATATCATTACATACCCCCTATCCACAACATCCTTCACTGCTCTCAGCCCCCTAAAAATTGTCCACACCGCAGTATATATGCTTTACCTTATTCAGTGCTAACCTCCTCTTGGTCCTTGTCGCATAACAGAAGGGAGTGCTACTATGCTGAGCCACCCACCTTGCTGTGCCATGCCCAAAACCATGCTCTAGGAATCTCCCTTGGGGTGCCTATGTCCAGCTTTCCCCCTTCCTGGAGACCTCCCACAAACCTGGGGTAATGTTGCCACCTTCTGGGCGCTGGTTTCTGTTAGGGCTCTGTGCATCCCACGGTACACATACCCATACAACCTTGGGGGAGCTTTGTCCATTAGTAATATTTCTGGGTGCTCCTTGTAGCCTGGAGCCTTCCAGGATAAACTCAGGTACGACTGAATTAGTGAATAAACAGCCAAGCTCTCTCTCCCCTCAGAAATTCACAGCCAGGAATGCTGAACCAGATACTTTTTTATTGAGGGGGACAGAATGGGTGAGGGGTAGGACAAAGGAAGTTTAAGAGAAAACCGAAACATCTTGAGCAATACAGAATAAATTGAGCCTCTTGAGCAACACAAATAAACTCCATCAAGTGTGGGTTTGGAGACTCTTTTAATATGCATCTAAAATTACTTAATCCTCAGTCTCTCTCAGGAGGCCCAAGCATGTGTGTGTCCTAAAAGGATTGCCACAAGAAGAGGAAGAGAGCAAGCTCCCCTCCCCTCAGGAATTTTTGCAGCCCAGTTGTCTAGGTGACCAGGTTGTCCAAAACCAGACAGAGAGAAAATCAGAGGTAAGGCTGGAATGTCCTCTTCCAAGGAAACAGAGAGAGGGATTTCTTCACACTCCTGCTGTCAGTCTCCTTAAGACCAGTCCTTATTAATTCACTACAACAGCAGACCACCATATAACTTGAATAGCACATGTTCATTGCCTTGGCTGCATTTTCTGTGTTGTCAAGAGTTTTACTAATATCAGAAAATACGATTTGTCCAAAGTTTCCTTCATTTATTTGTCACAACCCTTTTCCTTCTGAAGAGCTGCTAAATATTTAAAATTTCCAAGGCAATTGATGTTTTCTGCTGGCTTATGTGTATCTATTCCCTCAGACAGTTGTGCTGTTCCTTTTAGAATCTTAAGATAGGCTCACTTAATTAACCCAAAAGCCACTCCTACATCTTTAAAAAAATTCTATGATTTTTAATAATTTAATAATATGAATTATTTTTAAAAGCCTTATTCTTAGTCCCTCCACTTACATAATGATGATGATGATGATTGTACTGTAACTCTTTTTCCTTGTCTGCCTTTCATCTTTATGAGAGAGAAATGAATGTTGAAAATGCTTTTACCAGTGTGTCTAAACAATATAACAGTGGTTCTCAACATTTTAAGACCTAGAGCAAACCTCAAAAAATGCCATCTTTTAGCTTTCACTCATTTTTAACTACAGGAATAAATCTTGTATTGCAAAGAACCACAGAAGGACCACAGCAGGTCAGAGTGTTTTGACATTATGGATTCCTATTTCAAATATGTGAGTTTATTTTGTGAATTGTGTACAAATCTAACAATGTTAATATTGCCCTTTATCACACCCAACACTTAAAAGTATCTCATACTACCCCAGAGTGGTGCAACGCCATGGTTGAAAATCACTCAGTAGAAGTGTGGCTGATGCAGGCTTAGCACATACAAAGCTTCTGTTGTCTTTTCTGGGATTACACCTGCATATGGACTACAGGATTATGCTTTTCCTAAAGAGTTATTTTTCATCATCTTTAGAAAACTAAAACATGTTGCAGCTTTATCACAAACTTATCATTATATTCTACAGTTGTTAAAGGGATTTCAGTGTCTTTATGGATGGCTGGGACATGGGATAAACTCCCTGTTCTTGTTCCTACCTAAATTCCATGTCTAACACCTTGTGTCCCGCCTTAAACAGAGATTTTGTATCTGTGCCATTCATTCACATTGAGAGTATATTTACACGGACATTTAGAGTTGACTCTGAGACTTGCCCTCAGTCAGACAGCACCACATGCACTTTTTCTTTTTGTCCATATTTTATATAAGGAAAAATCATTTTTCCTTCCTTTTCTTTGAGCAGAGCTCTTGTAGAAATCAGCCAGCAATCTGCTTGTCTCCCTTTGTATGCTTGACCCAGATTCTGGGCAGTGTATACAGAAAGTGGAGTGTAGAAGGGCCACAAGTCAGGGGACTTGTGGGATTGCTGAATCTCTGTGTGTGTGCCCTGAGTGAATTCTAAACACATCACAATGTGCTCAGTTCACAGGGTGGTCCTGGAGGAAGCTCCACCTTAGACCGTGAGACTAAGTTGTGTTTTGAGGGTAAGGTTGGACTGCTACTTGAAGTCAAGCAAAGTGTTCTTCAGTGTAGATGGTTAACAGATATGGGTTTAACGGTGGTGTTGAGGACAATGGTACTAACAGTGTTGACAAAACCTGAGAATCTCCAGATTTTTCCATCGTCCGTTCAGTCTCTATGGATATCTCTGTAGAAAGACCATTTTTCCATGGAGACTGTAGTTCAGAGTCAATCAAAATCAGTTACCTTGAACTGAAGCCTTAATAACTTACTGTGAGGGTCCCTCAAGGAGGTGCCAACAACACCTTACCCGAGCCATGCAATTGTCTGGAATGCAGAATACTAAGCTAGATACCTGTAAGTGGACTCTATTTCCCTCTGTGCACCTAAATAGCAGGGGTCTTGCCACACAAGTGGAATTTTGAAACTTATGCAGAAGTGGCAATTCTAATTCTCCTGCAGAGAGGATTGTGAAGTTTGTCCTCCTGCTAAACACAAATAAATATGATGTCATAGGGATAACGGAGACCTGGTGGGACTCCACCCATGACTGGGTCACAGGTATAGATGGCTATAGCCTGTACAGGAGAGATTGTGTGGACAAAAGGGGCAGGGGTGTAGCTTTCTATGTCAAGGAAACCTACACAACCCTGCAAGCTGACATTAGCACCCAGGGTGGATGACTGGAGAATCTCTGGATGAAAATCCATGGGGAACACAACACAGGGGCACAGTGGTGGGAGTCTAAGGATCAAGACCTTGACCAGGAGTTCACCAGGGAATTGGTCAAGGCCACACGTTCCCGGTCCGTGATAGTCATGGGAAACTTTAACTATCTGGACATATTGTGGGAAGAGCACTCAGCCAAATCTGAACAGTCACAAGGTTTTCTCATATGCATGGATGACCTCTATTTGATGCAAGAAGTCTACGGGCCAATGAGAGTTAAAGCACTGCTCAACCTGGAACTGGCAATGGGGGATGACCTTATCAGTGACCTAACAATAGAAGCTGGGTGACAGTGACCATGAGCTGATCACCTTCACCATCCGCCATAAAGCTGGCAAGTCAATCATCAATAAAGAAGTCCTCGATTTCAGGAAAGATGACTTTCACAAGATCAGGAGGCTTGTCAGTGAAGCCCTAAACGGCCTCAGCCCAAAGGGGAGGGGAGTTCAGGATGAGTGGTTGCTCCTCATGGGAGAAATCTTTGGTGCACAAGTAAAGTTTATCCCATCTCAGAGGAAAGGCAGAAAAAGGGCACAGCAGCGCCCTTGGCTCTCCAGGGATCTAGCAGACCCCCTGCATCTAATAAAAAAAGGCCTACAAAGGATGAAAGATGGGAACCACCTCCAAGGAGGAATATTTTGCAATGGTTTGGACCTGCAGAGACCAAGCCAGGAAAGCCAAGGCTGCAACTGAACTCCAACCAGCTACAAGTATCAAGGACAATAAAACGTCCTTTTTTCATTTGTGGGGAGCTGGAGGAAAAAAAAGGGCAACACTGGATCCCTGATAAACCAGATGAGACATCTGGCAACCAACGCCCATCAAAAAGCCAACTTGCTAAATGGGTATTTTGCACTGGTCTTTCACCAGTCCCAAGGGACACCCCTGCCCATTATGGGACAGGAAGGCCTGGGTGACGGAGATTCCTTACGCTCCATCAATGCTGACCTTGTGAAGGAACACCTTGAGAGGCTGGATACCTTTAAGTCAGCCGGCCCTGACAATCTACACCCCAGAGTAC
>NW_017728992.1:197156255-197175757 GCF_001723915.1 Gavialis gangeticus | reverse complement strand
CCGCTTACACCCCAAGGTACTCAAGGAGCTGGCGAGCATCATAGCCTAGCCCCTGGCACAGATCTTTGAGAACACATGGTGCTCTGGTGAAGTGCCCAATGATTGGAAGAAGGCCTATGTAGTGCCAATCTTCAAGAAGGGGAAGAAAGTGGATCCAGAAAACTACAGGCCCATCAGCTTGACCTCTATCCCGGGGAAGGTCTTAGAAAAAAATCATCAAAGAGGCCATTCTCAACAAGCTGGCTGATGGCGAAATCCTGAGGGATAGCAAGCATGGGTTTGTTGCAGGTAGGTCTTGCTTGACCAATTTTATTTCCTTTAATGACCAGGTGACCTATCACCTGGACAAGGGAGAAGAGATTGATGTCGTATATCTTGACTTTAAAAAAGCCTTCTATCTGCAATTCCATGATCACCTCTTGGCAAAACTGCCCAACTGCAGCCTTGGCTTCTCCATGGTCTGCTGGCTGGGAAATGGCTACGTGGTCAGACCCAGAGAGTGGTGGTTGAGAGAAGTCAATCGTTGTGGTGCCCTGTGACCAGTGGGATCCCTCAAGGCTCTGTCCTTGGGCCTATATTGTTCAATATCTTCATTAATGATGTGGACATTGGCTTCAGAAGTGGACTGGCCAAGTTCACTGATGACACCAAACTTTGGAGTAAAGCGTTCACGCCTGAAGACAGGAGGGTGATCCAGTCTGACCTGGACAGGCTCAGCAAATGGGAGGATGAGAACCTTATGGTGTTTAACATTGAAAAATGCAAGGTTCTCCACCTTGGGAGGAAAAACCTACAGCATGCTTATAGGCTTGGCAGTGCTATGGTGGTTACCACTACAGATGAAAGGGACTTGGGGGTCATGATTGACCACAAGGTGAACATAAGCCTTCAATGTGATGTTGCAGCCAGTAAGGCAAACAAAACTCTGGCCTACATCCATATATGCTTCGCGAGCAAATTCCAAGACGTCATTCTCCAGTTGTACTCAGCCCTGATGAAGCCACAGCTGGAGTATTGCTTCCAGTTTTGGTCTCCACAATTCAAAAAGGACCTAGAGAAGCTTGAGAGAGTGCAAAGGAGAGCCTCACACATAAAAAGAGGTCAGGAAAACAGACCTTATGAGAGAGGCTGAGAGCTATAGGACTCTTCAACCTGGAAAAGCGCAAGCTCAGGGGTGATCTGGTGGCCACCTATAAGTTTATCCAGGGTGCTCATCAGGATCTAGGGGAACGTCTGTTCACCAGAGTGCCCCAAGGGATGACAAGACTGAATGGTCACAAACTCCACCATGACTGTTTCAGGCTGGACATAAGGAAGAACTTCTTTACTGTCCGAGCCCCCAAGATTTGGAATAGACTACCGCTGGAGGTAGTTCAATCACCTGCCTTGAATGCCTTCAAGAGACATTTGGATGTCTAGCTTGCTGGGATTCTATAACCCCAGCTGACTTTCTGCCCTTCAGGCGGGGGGCTGGGCTCAATGATTTTCCAAGGTCCCTTCCAGCCCTAGTGTCTATGAATCTATGAATCTATGCAGACTAAGCATGTGCCGGAGGCTTCACAGTGACTGGGCAGTTATATGAATATGCATACAAGCCCATTCTGGATGCATACCCATGAATAAGTCCTGGAAATGTAGACAGCCAAAAAACCATCAGGAGTAGTTGTTAGACTTAGAAAGAGTGACCTCCCATATTTTAGTCTTAATAGCTGAGTGATTTATGGTACTGAGTCAGGAAGCCATAGACCCAGTTTCTAGCCACTCCTCACCCCCCTTGTTCAGAATATATTTGAATCTGCATCTCTCTGATTTCTCAGCATGATGCCCTAACCACCAAGCCACAGATTAGGCATTAGCCAGTCATTTCTGTGCTGCTCCTTTCAATTTTGGCTCCTGGATAGCCAAGCAAGAGGTCAGGACAAAGAGACTAAGCTAGACGGTTTGTGGCATGGTGGGATGGATGCTGCCCCTAGAAAGGACCAGATCTTTGGTTCCAGCCTTGACCCTGGCTTCTCAACTGGGCAGAAATTTCCCTACCATTTATCCACTAGCTGTTAGATGCAAAAAGAAGTGCTTAGCACAAAAAGGAAGGCTAGAAAGGAATCCAGATAATCAGTGCATTGGGAGATCTATGTTCAGACCCCTCTGAGTCAAAAGGAATCCTCCAGTCCTTCAGCTTCCTATGTGAGTGCCCTACCCTTCACCCCCTGATCACTTTCCTGGGATTTACAGCTAGGTGTTCAGGGATATAGTGGACAGTGTGTAATCCTACTGTGCACTCTCAGCCTATGTGCACAGACCTACGTATCCACAGTAAAAGCCACAGTTGAAAACATCCAGAGTGATGACTAGAAAACTGCCCTATAGAGCCACAGCCAGAAATGGAATTATGCCTTTAGTGTGCACTAAGTTTGGTTCTGTGCAGTGATGTCCTCCACTTTTAAACCATACAAACCATGGAAATGTTTGCCTGAGGTTTCCTAAATGATTTGCATGGCATTGCCCTGTGGCAGGGCTGGCAGAGGACCCCGACTGCTCTGACTCCTAGCCATGAGCAATGGAAAATGTGCCTTCTATTTTCAGATGTGTATAGATGAATAACATTAGTTGTTTCTGTATCAATTCTGGTGCTGCACAAGTATGCAACGGTAATCTACTTTTAAAAATCAAATTAAATAACTCTGCGTTATAATCACAACACAATTCTCTCCAGCTTGTTCAGGTATCTAAGTAAGACTTTTGATTGTGCAAATGAAAATCTGTAATGAGAATGTGGTAGACTTGTACTATATCCTAAGCTCCTCTTAATCATTATCTTTAGAAGGGATTCATTTGGTGCCACTTTCTGTTCTCATTACAATCTTTGTTATGAGTTTGCAGGAGAATTTTAATGACCAGTACAGTCTGTTCAAAACCATAAACTCCTAATGGACTTAGGAGTCCTAGAGATATAAACAGGTAGCAGCAAGAATGGGAAAAGCATAAAGCTAAGCACTTTAAAGGTAAATGTCAGCTGAAAGGAGGGGGACGTGGCAGGGGACTGGAAGTCAGAAGACTTGGGTTTCATTGACTGTGTCACTATGTGGCCACAGGCAAGTCATTTCGGAAAATGTTGTCAAATGTTAACTACAGAGAGGTAGCTGGCCGTGTTAGTCTGAAGTCAGGCAGAAGGCAACATAGTGGCACTTTGAAGATTAACTTGGTTGGAAAGGCATAAGCTTTTATAGGCAACAGCCTACTTCAGATTCTGTGAAAAGACTTGCAGAGAGCAGAAGTACCAAATAGAAAGAACAAAGCAATTTAATAATAAGTGATTTAATAAAAAATGGACTGAATTTTCAGAGGTATAGCCCCTATAATGCCCACTAAAACCAATGCACATGATTTCTCTCTACCTACATATTGCTGACACTTGTCCTTCAGAAGGGCTTTTCACTGAAAAATAGCATGATTCTGTAAAATTGGGAATTTCAACAGGGAAATCAGAAAAAAAAACAACTTGCTGGGATGGTGGGTGAAATGGATTACTGAGAAACCAAAAGTTCAGGCACTTTTTTAATTCTTATGTTAGCAGAAAACAAATGTCTATATCTTTCAGCAAAGAGAAGAAAATAAAAAGAAATACAAAAAAAAGGCATTTAAATTTTGCACCAAAGCCAAAAAACTTGTGCAGAAAAAATTATGGGAAAACAATTTTTATTGGTGTTGAAACAGTTTTTTGGTAATGAAAAATAATATTTTCTGACCAGCTCTATGCATATCTGAAAATCAGAAGGGAATTAATACCTACCCCACACAGATGGGATTTGTGAGTGTAGTTCAGAACTATTTATAAATGTTTTGACAGCCACAACGTTCTACATATGTGGAAATAATAATAATAATATTTAATAAGAATAAGATGCTAATTTGGATGTGTTAAACGATGAATTAGCATGTGGTTAGAGGACCAGTTAGCTTCTAATTACCAATGGCTATCTGCTTTATTATTTTTCTCTGTTTTCCCTGTTTGTATGTCTCTAGGGTATAGACAAAACTAATGGTTCTACTCAATGCAACCTAAAAAGTCCCAAATTCAAAAACAAACAAATGTGATGCTAATTTAATTTAAGGTTTTCTACATACTTTCTTCTCTGAGCAATACAGAGATTCTCTACATTAACTCTGGTATCACACAAGGATGCTCCTTCTTGAGAACTTAAAACAAAAAAAAAGCACAGATGTGGGGAACGTGAATGCGAAGGAGGTGGTCTCCATAGCAACAATAACCAGGCCAAGGCTCCCAGAACACCCTCTCTCCTATAAACATGCATGTCTGCTTAGCAATTCAGATCATGCAGACTGTGGAAGTTGAGATGGAGAATTTGATTGGAATTTATTGTAGTGGGTGAAGAAGAGCAAGGGGTAACAAAGACCATTTCTTTTGTCCAGCTTAACATTTCTATCATGTTGGATGAGTTGATTACACTACTGGATAGGCCTTACAACTGGAAAATGCATCATTTTTCAAGTTTCCTTGACATCAGCTCCACTTAGGAATCAGTCTCAGGTTGTGATCTAGAAACTAGGAAATGAAGACGCATCTTTTTTTTAAACACAGTGGTAGGGACATGGTTAAACGTGGTGACTGTTTTTTTCAAAGTAGGCTAGGGGACTAAACACTCTGATTCCATTAACATTAATGAAAGATACGTGTCTTAACCCTCTAAAGATACTGTGAAAGATGCAAATGGCAAGTTAATAAGACATCTCTCAAATTTGAATTGATAAAACATCATTCTCACACTTCAAGCATTTTCAACGATTGGATTGATAGAGGAGATAGAATATATGTAGGATCATAGGAAAATATATCTGTATGCTGGACTTTTTCCAAACTATGTCTTTCTTGAAGTGTGGGGCCCAGCACTGTAGGTGAGGCATCGTCAGTGCTGATGAGACTGGAAAAAAATACTCCCCTTGATTTGTAAGTGAAAGTCCTGTTAATACAACTCAGGATGCTGTTGGCATTTTTGCAATAATATCACACTGTTGACTCATATTCAGTGTAGGGTCTACTGTAACTCTCAGATACATGTCTGGAGTAATGCAGCCTAGTCAATCTGATTGCCTTCTATGATGAGATGACCAGTTCTGAGGACATGGGGAGACTGGTAGATGTGGTGTACCTTGATTTTAGGAAGGCTTTTGTTACTGTCTCCCACAGCATTCTCCCAGGCTAAGGAAGCTAAGGAAGTATGGGTTGGATGAATGGACTGTAAGGCGGATAGAAAACTGGCTGGAGCATCAGGCTCAAAGAGTAGTAGTCAATGATTTGATGTCTACTTAGCAACTGGTATCAAGTTGAGAGCCCTAGGAATCAGTCCTGGGGCTGGTTTTGCTCAATATCTTCATCAGTGACCTGGATGATACCATAGAGTGCACCCTCAGCAAGTTTGCAGATGACACCAAGCTGGGGGGAAGTAGTAGATATGCTGGAGGGTAGGGCTAGTATTCAGAATAACTTAGACAAATTGGAGGATCGGGCCAAAATAAATCTCATGAGGTTCAACAAGGACAAGTGCAAAGTCCTGCACTTACGATGGAACAATCCCATGCACGGGTACAGGCTGGAGCTGACCAGATAGGCAGCAGGTCTGCAGAAAAGGACCTGAAGGTTACAGTGGACAATAAGTGGAATAGGAGCCAGCAGTGTGCCCTTGTTGACAGGGAATCTAATGACACACTGGGCTGCATTGGTAGGAGTGTTGTCAGCAGGTCAAGGGAAGTGATTATTCCCCTCTATTCAGTGCTGGTGAGGCCACATCTGGAGTCCTGTGTTCAGTTTTTTGCCCCCCACAGAAAGGATGTGGACAAATTAAGGAGAGTCCAGCAAAGGGCAACGAAAATGGGGAAAGGGCTGGGGGACATGACTTCTGAGGAGAGGCTGAGGGAACTGGACTTATTTAGTCTGGAGAAGAGAAGAACAAGAGGTAATTCAATAGTAGCCTTCAACTACCTGAAGTGGGGTTCCAAAATGACGGAGCTGGACTGCTCTCAGTTGTGACAGGTGGCAGAACAAGCAGCAATGGTCTCAAGTGGCAGCAAGGGAAGTTTAGGTTAGATATTAGGAAGAATTTTCTCACTCGGAGGCTAGTAAAACACTGGAACAGGTTACCCAGAGAGGTGGTGCAATCTCCATCCTTGGATGTTCTTAAGACCTGGCAGGACAAAGCTCTGACTGGGATGGTTTAGTTGGGGGTGTTCCTGTTTTGAGCAGTGGGTTGGACTAGATGTGACCTCCTGAGGTACCTTCCAGCTGTCATTTTCTATGATTCTATGCCAAATGAGTATAATCCTTATTCCAAATATATACTATAACTAGATCAAGGCAAATGATGCACCGTGAATAATTTATTCAATTAGTTTTGTCTCATTCTGAGTCAGAGATGCTTAATTTAAACATCTGTACACATACCTGAGGGGATTGTTTCCTAATACACACCCTTTTCCATTATGGCTTAACTCACCCTTACAAATTTGTTCAGGACTCATCACATAGATGAGTCTCAACACAGACTCATCACAGACTCAAGCACATGCATGATCAGAGGACAAGAGAACAAGTCTTATGAGGAATGACTGAGAGGCATGGGACTCTTCAGCTTGGAGAAGTGAAGGCTCAGTGGAAACTTGGTGGCAGCCTATAAGGGGTGTGCATCAGGAACTGGAAGAATGTCTGTTCACCAGGGCACCCCAAGGGAAGACAAGGTCTAATGGTCACAAACTCTGGGCAGATCAGTTTTGGTTGGACATAAGAAAAAAACCTCTTTACCATCTGAGTCCCCAGAGTATGGAATTACCTACTCTGGACACCTTTAAAACATCCTTGGATGCTTATCTTGCTTGGATCATATGACCCCAGCAGACTTCCTGCCCTTGGAGCAGGGGGCTGGACCTGATGATCCTGTGTGGTCCCTTCCAGCCCTAATGTCTATGAACTCTGTGAAACAGGAGGACTCATCCTCATCTGCGCTAGGCTGGCTCAATATCCATGTGTCCTCATGAGCTGTCTTTCCTTAGTTCCTATTGGACCATGCCACACATACAGCAGGAAGTTTTTCACCTATTTCAGAGACCTGCAGGGAAGCAGGAACAGTTTGCTCAACATTGCTTACATCTGAGACATTGACCACGACTCCTGATCTTGCCGCACATCTTACATTCAGCCAAGACATTAAGGCCTTTCCAAAAGGCTGGTAATTTTTTGAAGAAGTTTAAGAACGGGGATGTTTATTTGGTCCATACAACCAACATTTTGAGTCAATATCAGACTCTCTGAAGTAAATCACACAGGATGCAGTGTATGTAATCATGGTCAAGTCCCCGCTCAGATACATTTATTCCACCACATAAATTTTTCATAGTGAGGATCAGGTCTGGGATAATAGAGAGGCTAAAGATCAGGATGGTGTGTGCATGTAGAGCTCCACAGGGAGCCTTGTTCAGGGCATACTCATTTCTAAACGGTTTTCAGATGTGGTGGCAGTGTTGCCAACTCTTGAAACATTGCATCACAACCCTCACTATATGTACTATTCTTCTAAAATTCTGCCTTCAGAAGATAAATGCTTATATGAAAAAATGAGTCTTTAGTTTAAAGTAAAGCTAGTTTCTAGCCTTTATGGTTCCAAAGAAAAGCTTGAAAATGTGAACCCAGAAGTCTCAAAAACATAAGGTATATAAAAAAACCTCTTAAATGTTATTTTTAAAAAACCATTGATTTTCAAACTGATCTCATGAGACTGAGGGACTGATTCAGGCTTTTTGCAATGGTTGGAGTGAGCAATGCTTTTGCAAGTTCTTGAAAATTTCAGGGGTGGAGACCTTAAACATTTAAGATCTCAACTGGCTGTTGATCCTCACACAAAAATGAGAAGTTAAACAGAATGTGACTACATATGAAATAGGACAGTTTGAGCCCTTAAGGTGCACTTATGACTTAATTTAGTTTCTAGTTTATGATATGGAGGTAGGGAATTATTTCTGAATGCTTAACAGTGTACAGGATTCACCCTCAGGAAGAGAACCCACACCAAGAATGCACTCTGGCTCCACATTCACCTTCTACTGATCAGTCTCCAATCTATTGAAATCAGTTTTCTTGTGTGAGGATTTGTGTGCTGTTTATTTATATCAATAGAAGGAAGAACAAGGATGAAACAGGAAGCATTATTTTTCATAAACTTTACAAAAAAGGAGACAAGCTTAAGCGGTAATGTTATTTTCTTTCGTCTAACACTGACCATGGACTCTGTCACAGTGTAAACTATGGCATCCTCTTCTTAAATTAATACCACCAGGAAGAATTACTCTGCTAAAAATGTTTGTAAACTATATGGTTGTGAAGGTGACTTTTGCTTAATTCATTAATAAAAAAAATAGAGAGACAAAGACTATAAGCCATGATTTCACCTCTTTTTAATTAAATTTTGGAAAGCCATCTTTTTTTAAGAAATGGGCCTCTTTCCTGGCTCAGCCTCTTATCAACAACTGTAAGGTTATATACAAGGTGCTTTTAGTGTCTAATTGAATATTAATGCAAGAAAGTTACGCTCATTTTCTAAAGCTGGAAATTAAACATTAAAAAATTCTAAGGTGCAGTACTAATTTAAAAGAATAGTGGGTTCTGTTTAGGACCAGTCTAAATAACCTATTTTCTCTATTTAATCATAGAATGTGCTGAGAAAGTATAATACTTAATAAACGAGTATGACAATCTTTATAGCAACTCTATGGCAATGTAAATCAAGAGTAGCTTCCTTAATGCCAGTGAAGAGCAAATGGGGCTGCCAACAGGGGAGGAGGACGAGGAATATACTGTATTATTTTGATTATTAGACGCACTTAAAAAAATTAAATATCTCTTGGCCTACCTCTTACAGTCCAGGAAAACAAAAAAATGAAAAGCTTTTCTATGAGCTGTAGAAGTTGCATCCTTGTAAACCTGTCTTGATTCCTTATTTATATTGAGAGTCAGAAAATGTAGATGGGTTTTAAATTTATGAGTATCTTATGTTTGAAGCAATGCAGTAGGAAAAAAAACAAATATGCATCTTAATGTGAAATGGTGGTCCAGCACCAGCACTAATGTAAGGGTGGTATTGGTCCTACCTAGTCTGCATTTTACCAGTTAAGGCACTCTGTTGGGAGATGTGTTTCCGGACACCTTGGCCAAGGGGCCCTGGACATAGTTGTCCTACTCCCTAGGCCAGTGGTTTTCAAGCTGAGCTCCCTGGATCCCAGGGGTTCTGCAGTAGGTCATCAGGGGTTCTGCAAAGACATTGGGAGTAATGGCAAAGTGGTCTGGGAGGTAGTGCACCGCTACTGCTGGGCCAGGTTGCCTGGCTCTGCATCATCTCTCACAGCCTTTAGGATAGTGGTCGGGGTCTGAAAGCAGAAGAGATATGAAAGGGCTCCATGAATTTAGGATATCTGAAAAGCACTGCATTAGGCACTGGGTTGCGGCTGCCTAGTGCCTTCCCCTCCTATCATTTGGGGCATGTGTAGATGAAAAAGGGGCCCTAAACTGAAGTGGTGGGGTTTAAAAACACTGATTTAATTTAGGCTTTATTAAACCCCCATGTCATGCACACATTAACCCGCCACCCCTCGTTGACCTACTTGCCTCTCCGGCAGGGAGGGGAGGGTGAGCTGCTGGTGGGTGGAGCAGTCCCTGGACTGCATTGGGGAGGGGGCTGGTGCTTCCCTCCATGCAGTGGCACCCTCCCCCAAATGGCACCCACCCACAGGCACCTGGCTCGGGCGGTCCCAAGGGGCACCGCAGCCGTGAAGAGAAGCTCAGGCAGGCAGGCAGGTTGGGGGGGAGGAATCAGACTCACCACTTTTCTTGGGCAGAGCTGCTTTCCCAGGCTGCTGTCAGGCTGCCTGCAGGGCTTCCTGCAGAGCTGCAGAGCTTCATGCAGCCTGGTGCTTCACTTCATGGCTATAGGGGCAGCACACTAAACTCCTTGAAGGAGTTTTAGTTTGCTGGACCCCAAGTCATTTAAGGTGCAGTATGCCACCGAATTTCCTGCAGCAGCTGGAATTAATGCGCAATACGCCGCCGAGGCATGCAAACACCGACACGATTAAAGAGGTGCAAAAGCATTTAGCCTGCTTTAAAGTGTCATGCACACATGCCTCTTCTTTCATCTACACATGGCCTTGTATATCTCCAGGATGATTTAGATATTTCTCAAAGTGAGCTGGATCCCCTTATGCAAGGGTAGGCAAGAGCACCAGGCTTTTTTTGGTGGATTAGGACTAGTGAAAGCTGGTTATTGTCAGAATAGGAGAGGTATATGTCTTTTCAGGGTGGATTAGAATTGTTCTTAGGGAGCTCACTAGACTGTTCATGGAACAAAAAGAAAGCTGTACATCTTCCTAAGGGGACTTAGATTACACATCTAAGTGATGACTTGTAATTTTTACATTGCCTGTGGCAGAAATTTAGGGCCCTGGCACACGGTACATTTAAGACATGATTAAGGTGTTCATCTTGCCATAAACAGTACCCTATATACACAGTAAAGCTAATTCATGGCACGATAATGTAGAGATTAAGTTACAAAAATATTCTGTGTATTATAGGCAACATATCTATGACTCTTTTGTACCACATGTTAAATTGAACATGTGGCATGTCAGAATGGACCCAAAGCAGATCCCAATGCTCAAATGTAGGAATCTAGCATGGAGCAGCCCCAAGGTCCAGACACAACTGTCCCCTACCTTGTCAGTGGGATTGGGCTGAACCCAGAGCCCCAACCTAATCTTTGAAGGCAGATGGGAAGGATGTCCTAACCCCAACATCAAGGGAGCATCTACCTGATCTCAGGCTCGCTGTGCCCCAGACCTTTAAAAAGCAGGTATACAGCCAGGAACTCCAACCACATGCCCATTTGTTTTAACTTTTCCAGGATACTGTTGGAAGTAGTGGCTGGGGAGCTGGAAGCTCCACTCCTCATTTGCAGGCCCTGCGCACAGCAGGGGAGCCAGGAGCTCCCCGCTGCCCATGCCTCACATCACAAGCTCTGGCATGTGGGAGCTGTAAAGACCATGCCTTCAACAGGGCTTCAGCCATGGTTTTTAAAGCTCCCTAGGCACTCAGGCCCAGACAATGTGAAGAGGTTCTCTGGTTTCTGACTTCCCCACTAGGAACTTTTAACTCTGTCCAAGCTGTTTCAGCTTGCTGATGCAGGAGGAGCCTGGGATAACAACCCCAGGTTCCCCCCTGCATTGGTAAATAGTAACGGCACAATTGGCATCTGATCCCTGATCCTAAACACTGTGCCTCCTGTCATGTGGTATATCAGGAGGCATGGTGGTTGAAATCAAGGATCAGATCTCATTAATCCATCAAATGAGCATGTGCCAGGGGCCTTAGAGATGGCAAAAATAAATGGAAGTGAACCTGGAAGCATTGCAACTCTTTAGACTTGGATTGAGGGTTTTCTGTTTCCCTTACACTAGGTGATGGCCAACTCACAGAACTGTTGCACATTAATTTTAGGCGGCTCCTGGAGCTGTTAACCCCTGGACTGTCCACACATTAAAACCTTGAAACTAGTTTTAAGCACACTCTGACAGGGGGCAATCTCCCAGGCCCTGTCACAGTGCTGACCCACCTACCTGTCTTTAGGCAAGCCACCCACCTTACTCTTCTGTCACACCTTGTTGTAAATTAATTAAGATGTTAATTAGGCGGGAGGCTGCCCTTTGTGCACTCTGATATCAAAGGGTGGTACACATAACTCCAACCTTCCCTTAACATGTCCTATGCCTCACAGATGACATCCGTGAGCTGTGCTATGGTCTGGCTTGAGGCCGGGCCCAACTCAGCACAGGACTAGGCCTCTCTCATACAGCCCTGTTCTGGGCCTCAGATATACTGCCCCCCTCTCACTGGGGCCTCTACCACTCTGTCTGCTCTCACCGGGTATGTGGCACTCTTTCCCTTTACTGGGTCACATTCACCCTGCCCTGCTTCCTTGAGTGACCACGTAGGCCATCAGGCTTGTCCCTCCACTCCTTGGCTGGCCCTGGCACAGCCTTTTGGGCCTCTCCTAGGACCCTCATTTGCACAGTGGCTGGGCAATTAGCCAAACACTGGACTAACTTTGCCCCCGACTCCTCACCAGGTAACACACCCCACTGGTTTCCTAACTGGAGACAATGATTCACCCCTTCCACTTGCAGCTCCCTCTATGCTGCCTCCCTCAGCCCCAGGTCCACTTGTGGCCTCAGGCATCCAAAGACTTACCTGGGCCTCTCTGCCCCCTTCTCTGGGGCCTCAACACACTCTCCCCTGTGCTGGGGCTCTGGGGTCTTGCACCCTCAGGGGCTCAGGTGCCACTCCCATGGGTATGCCTGGACACATTACTCATATTGGGCTCAGGTGCTTCCCCTTAGCCTGGCCCCACTACTCTCTGGGGTCTTCCGCCCCCACTGAAATCAACAGAAGTACACTCAGGTCTCAGGATTTCCAAGGCACTTGTGGATAGTAGCAGTATATAATGTCATGACCTAAGGCCTATTCAACCAAGCGCTTAAACACATGCCTAAAATCCTGTCTACTCTGTAAATCTTTCAGAGTCCAATCCAGATTGGTCTGAGCACCTAGATGCCTCTCTCATACTTAAACTCCATTTAAGTCACAGATGTAGAATATCAAAGTCCTCCTAAGGGTCCACATGCTTGAGGTTTTTTCAGGGCATATCTATCTCACACTGATAGCACCAGGTTCAGTACAAAACCCAGCAGCTGCAGTCACTCCCATTAAAGAAAATAAGGGGATTCAAGCACCCCATTTTTCACTTCCCAGCAGAGTGGCCTAACCAAAAGGTACAGAATAGGCTGGCTGGAGGACAGTATAGCTTCAGCCAGATTCTTAGCTAATGTCAATTAACCCAGCTTCCTGGAAGTTCAGCTGAGGGTTTGGCGCACTGTTTTGACAGTCTTTTTTGGCAGGAATGTTTGTGCCTGTGGTAAGCCAGTTGTAATTTGTTCAAAAAATAACATAAAATAATGAGAAATGTGTTCAAATACATTAATGAGCTAATAATATACTATTAATTTGCATTCAATTATATATTGAATCACTCCATTATAGAAATGGCAAAAGCCCTGGGCATGATGCCCCGATTACTCAGTTTGATTTTTTTTTTTCTTTGTACATGTTACAATAATTGTAACTGGTAATAATTTAGGTTTCTTGTTTGAAGTCTTGGTTTGCTTTTTAAAAAAGGAAGAAATAGAGAGAGAGAAAAAGAGAGAGAGAGAGAGAGTGGGTGTGTCTATATGTGTATTTACATTGGCTTAAGTTTACTGTAAGTAAGTTACTGTGCAGTAGGGCTGTGCAAAACTTTGGTAGCTGATTCAATTCAGAGCAGATTCAGCCTGATTCGGCAACTGAATCTCCAAATCCGAATCAGATAGGGAAACCAATTAAAAGATCTGAATCAAATAGGAAGCCTCTGAATCAATTCAGAATGGATTTGGCTGATTTGGAGATTCAGCCATAAACTAACAGGCATCAGTCCCCCCATGCCAGGTGGGCAAGTGGCGGCAGGGCAAAGCCCTGCAGGACTTGGGGTGGGTGGCGGGGGGGGTGCAAGATGCAGGTGCATCAGTGCTGGGAGTAGGGGCTATGCCCTGCTGCTGCTTGCTCAGTTAGGGCAGGTGGAGGGTGGGGTGTGATGCAGGCATGGCTCGCTCCGGGCAGAAGGGGGCAAGTGGCACCAGGGCATAGCTCCCACTCCCAGGGCTGCTGCACCCACATCAACACTGGGAGCAGGGACTCTGCCCTGCCACTGTTTCCCAGCTGCTGCAGGGAGGGGGGATGCTGCTGCTGCTTGCCCAGCCAGTGTGGCAGGTGCAGGGGGAGCAGATGCTGCCACCCACTTGCCCAGATGGTGTGGGGGGGCGCAGGGGGGGACACGGTACTGCCTGGAGCAGGGGATATGCCCTGCTGTTGCTTTCCCCCTTCCACCCAGAGTGAGCTTCACCCTCCGCCCTGGCTGGGCAAGCAACAGCAGGGCATAGCCCTCACACCCAGCATTGCCGCCCCCGCATCCTGTACCCCCCTATTGCCCTCTCCAAGTCCTGCACCCCCAGCCCTGGCTTGGCAGTTTGTCCCAGCTCCTATCCCTCCCTCCCCCATGTCCCTTCCCTCTCCCCCTCCACCCACCACAACAGACTTACCATCTGGAGGCAGCTGTGTCCAGCATGGTGAGGACCATTGCCTGTTTAGTCTATGGCTAAAGTTGGTCCCAAGTCAATCTGCACATACAGTGGTACCGCAGTACAGTAAAGTGTCTACACATGTTACTGTACAGTAGCTAATCAGGAGTAAATTTGATACCTGCATGATGCAGGTATCAAATTTATGCTCACATCAGAGTAAGTTGCCATATTTACTGTTCAGTATGAGTATGCACATGCAGATGTGCACCCGTACTACGCAGTAATTTTGGTTACTGTGCAGTAAATATTCCTGTGTAGACAAGCCCAGTGAGTAGGAAAACAAAATGTCACTGACATTACTGATGTCACTGAGGTAAATTCAGGGATGAATTTGACCCAGCATGGGATACAATATGATAATACTAGGTTAAGAGCTGCCTGCCAGTCCATGGATACACTGAGTTGTCTTGCTACCTTTACATGAAACCTGATTTTGGTACTTATGTTTCCCTGTATCAACATTGCAATCTGGGCATCTCAGAGTCTGTAATGCATGCATTCCCATAATACCTACAGGAAGTAAGGCAGTGCAGGTTTTTTCATTCTGCAGCTAGAGAACTGAGGGACAGGGAGGCTAAGACTCAGCTTTCCAAAGGTACTTAAGTACAAAACTACTCAGATGAGCAAGCACTCACACAGGTGAAACAATCTATTCCATTAAGTATAATCATTACCTCTACATCGGTGGGGTAACCACCAGACCACCAACGGTGACCATAGTCATGTTACCTGTTTGGTAAATATTACACTGCCCTCCTAGTCCTTGTCAATTAAAAGTTTGTGATTAGGGCAAATAGTGGTCAGTTGACAGGCATTCATTGGTTCAAAGTGTTTGGGAGCCAAGTCTGTCTATATAGTAACTATATCACAGTTTGAAACAAACAGTGAGGGCATAAAGAGATTTACTACAGGAAAGAAATGATCTTTTTCATCTCTAATTTCCATTTTCCCTTTTATTTTTATATCAGATTAGGTATGCAATTTAACACGTTTATACCATGACATTAACTGATATCAGGCAAAGCGAAAAATAACTTAGAAGGATCAAAATAATGTTTAAAAAAAAAAAAACAACTCAGAATTTCTGCTATAAACTTATCACAGTTGTGACAGGTGAATGTGCTCTCCCTGTTATGTGTCATGGCCTTCTGGGAGTCCTAAGTTTATATCCTTACTAAGAGGGTTATTTCTTGTTTTTAACTACTGGAACATGCTTAAACAGCCCAGGAAACAGGGATCAAAATCCAGGACTCCCAGGGAAGTATCATAACCATAAGAAAAGAAGGCTCCTATTTTGCTTAGTGTCCTTCTGGCCATGCAACTCTTGCACTTTTTGCTGCCCAATGGCAGTGTTTCAGCAGAAAAGATAGCTAATGCCCTCATCTAACTAGTGCTATGGTCCGGTGCTTTGGGAACTTCTGTAGGAAGTAGGGTTAGGGTTTAACTGGGTAAAGGGTAAGGGAGGGTAGAGTAAAAGGAGGGTGCCTAGAAAACACCACCTGCTCAGATATTCCAACTGTTAGACTGTTGGGGAAGCAGGACAATACAATTGGCAGACAAGTAAACCTGGGTGTTGTGAGCTGCCTGTCTTCAGAAGGCCCTGCACTCAGAACTGGACCTTTTCAGTGTGAATTGCAAGTGAATGGTGATGACTCATGGGTAGCCTGAATCAAGCATCTCAGCTCCTCGGAGGGGCAGGCACTCAATCAAAGCACAAACTGAGCTCAAATGAATCCCAGCCTTAGATCATTTAAGCCAAAGTTCAATATCTGTAAGGAATAGCTCGGGTTGAAGTGAGAGTTGACAGAAACAGTCTCTCTCCCTCCCCTCTTCCCTTCTTTACTCTTCCCCCTTAATTGTCAGTTAAATCCAAAGCAGCAGCAACATTTGCAGCAGCAGGTCTGTTTCTACTATAAATGCCCAATACTGCATTCTTGGAAGTCGTGAATAGATTCAGAAGTAACTGTTTTCTGCTGCTTCTGAATACTATGGTAAATCTGAAAGCATATTTGGATCTGCACATGAGCACTCAGGGGTCTATTGATGGAATCTTCCAGGTGAATCAATAGCCACTCAGCTTCCTTTTACAGGGGAGACTATGCAGTATTCATTTCTAGGAGAGAAAGTGTAAATATACATGTCAGGAAGAGATTATCATTGACTGTCTCTTCCGGCACAACAAAGAAATCCCTCCCAATTTTAAGTGAAATAGAGGCTGAAATGTAATTCTCTGTGTGTATGTTCAAGTTCTAACGTCCTGAAGTGGCAGACAAGGTTCTTTGGGTGAATCTGATATCTTTTATTAGACCAACTAAATAGTTGGAGAACAATTTTTAAGCAAGTTTAGGGTTCAAAAACCCTTTGTCAGACTAAGGAAGTTTCAGCAGTCAGTGTGTGTTTTTCCTGGATGGAGTGAAAAGTAAAGAAGCCAGAGGCTGGTCTGGTCTGCATACAGATCAGGCAGTCAGGGGAAATGTAGATTGAGGAGTCAATGGGTGAGAGACAGGCTGGGTCAGGAGCAGAGAAGGGGGGAAGAATAGTGGAGAAGTACCTGGGAAGTCAGCTGTCAGGCAGGTTATAATGTGTCATAAATCCAATGTCTATATTTAGTCCATGACTTTTAGCATCCAGGAGGTTGATGAAGTGGAGTTCATAGGCTCGTCTCTGGGAAGTGTTGTGTAAGTTTCCTTTGATGATCAGGACTGAGAGATTGGAGAGAGAGTGGTTTTCTTGGGAGAAATGTGTCCCCACAGGTAGTTGGGTTTTCCTGTCTTTGATAGATTTCCAGTGTGCGTTCATTCTGGGGCGCTTTTCTCCTTTCTGTCATTGTGCTGTCTATCCCCTCCTCAATCTGCCACGTGCCACACACAGGGGCTTCCAAAGCCACCTGTGGCATTCATACTGCATGCTGGCCAGCCCTGCTCTGGAAGGTTAGAGAGACGATCCCATGCACCAGTACAGGCTAGGGACTGACTTGCTAAGCAACAGCTTTGCAGAAAAGGACCTGGGGGTACAGTGGGCAATAAGCTGAATATTAGCCAACAGTGTGCCCGTGTTGCCAAGAAGGCTGACAGCATACTGGGCTGCATTGGCAGGTGCATTGCCAGCAGGTCAAAGGAAATGACTGTTCCTCTCTGTTCATCACTGGTGAGGCCACATCTGGAGTACTGTGTCCAGTTTGGGGCTGTCCACTATAGAAAGCATGTGGACAAGTTGAAGAGAGTCCAGCAGAGGGCAATGCAAATGGCTAGGGGGTTGGTGCACATGACTTATGAAGAGAGGCTGAGGGAACTGGGCCTGCATGCAAACCAGGTATGTGACACTGTGGCATATAAACAACTTTGCAAGTCCCTTGCATTTCATCAGTAAGCAAATTCAAAGGAATGTTCTATCTCAGCATACATTATGGGCTTGAATCATTAGGTAAACGTCTATGGCCCGTGTGCTGCAGGAGGTCAGACTAGATGATCAAAATAGTCCCTTCTGGCCCCCAAAATCTAAGAGTCTATGAATAGCTGCAATGAGCAATCTATTGACCCACATTTTGTTTGTATAAATATCCCTTGAATAAGTTAATGAAGCGAGTGCATTTTAAAAAGCACAGTCCGTCTGCATACCATTCAGGGGGAAAAAGCTAAATTAGTAGTCTAAGTGGGTTATTTGCATTTGATGCAGGAGGCCATAATAAGATAAGGGCCAAATATACTGTACATATAGCTAGGGAGAGAAAGAGTCACGGGTCCCCAAAACTTAAATAGACAAGACAGACCACATTTGGGAGGGGAAATAAAGACGAAGCATTTTGTCCAAAGTCTCAGAGCACTCCTGATACCATTAACTGGTCCCAGAAGCCAGTGCTCCTACCGACCAGATGACTGCTTCAAAGTAGCATAGCAAAGGGGCGCAGCTGATGCACTGCCCTGGGCACCAACACAGGGTGAGGAGCAAAAATAGCAGCAGCTGATGCTGCCCCATGGACATGTGCCACTAGCTGCTCAAGATGCTTAAGCATCTAGTTCTGCGTTCGCTGCTCCATCACTAAAACTGCTTCACATCATCCTACTCTACTAGCAATGCCTCGATTATTTCTTTATTTTGTCACAAATGCATAACTGCTCAGATTTGTCCTGGGGAACAGACCCACACCTGATAAGGCTTGTGCTCAGGGGGGCCCAGAATGGGGTCAGGAGGACTCAAGGCCTCAGCAACATGGAGCAACGTGGGGTCAGGATGCTGCTGTGAGAGGAGGTTCAACTGCCACCAGCAAGGTTAAGTCTCCCCTGGTCCCAAAACTGGATCCTCATTTGCTTTTATATAACTGCAGCAAATCATGGAATTTGGTGGTGGCCACAGGGCTGGGGAAGGGTTAACTTGGATCTTGGTGGCAACACCAGTGGCTGTGTCCTATGATGGGATGATTAGGACACTCCTGACCTTGCTGTGCTCTATCTGGCTAGAAGCTCATCCCCACCCCAGTCTCCATTGTGGTGCCACCCTTTACTGAGCTCCTCGGGCCCATGCCCCAGTCACCCACCCTTACTTACCCTACTCTTGACACATCTAATACTGCAGTCTCACCCTGGTGAGCTTTGGAGGTCTGACACAATCCCAGCATGAAGCAGTAGGGTCTCATAAGGGAAATCCCAACTCTAATTTCCCAAAAGGCAAGTGACATTTCACCTAGCTAGGGTGTTTTACTTTGTAAAATAATGTATTGGAGCAGGCAGTCTCTCCCACATACTATGGGATCCACCCACTCTTTGCCTCTGACACTTTAATTCAACACTCCACCTTATACATATGTGCCAGTTAAATTAGGAAAAACAGAAGAAGGAATCAGTTCATTCCTGAGAGGTAACAGAGCTTAGGGGCAAGGACAGAGACCCTCCCCCCAATATCTCAGGGTGGGGGGTGTGGGGGAGAGGCATAAGAGTTGTGCCAACTTGCAGCCCTGATACCTCTGTCCATAAGGGACTGGTGGTAACCGAGAATAGCATATGCATTGGCATGCCTTGGTCATTGGAACATCTACTACGATGTCCCCTGACATGCTGGGCAAAAGATTTGTGAGAGGACTCAGAGATACCCTTTGACAGGACCTTGAGGGGGCCAAGACCATGAGGGTACAAACTCCCCTTGAAGTGATATAACCAGTTAAAAGGAGAGCCAAAAGTCAGAATTAAAAAAAAAAGAAGCCAACTTGAATAATTAAGGAA
>NW_017728992.1:197150678-197151255 GCF_001723915.1 Gavialis gangeticus | reverse complement strand
ATGCCTTCATCATTGGAACATCTACTATGATGTCCCCTGACATGCTGGGAAAAAGATTTGTGAGAGGACTCAGAGATACCCTGTGACAGGACCTTGAGGGGGCCAAGACCATGAGGGTACAAACTCCCCTTGAAGTGATATAACCAGTTAAAAGGAGAGCCAAAAGTCAGAATTAAAAAAAAAAGAAGCCAACTTGAATAATTAAGGAAAAACATTACAATGTAACTGGGAAAGACAGAACTTTAAATAAAGGTTTAAAACACACTCACGCCTAACAATTCTCACTCTCACAGCTGGCCAGCAGGGGTGTGCAAAACAGGCCATATTCAATTTGGATTCGGATTCAGCTCGAATCGGGGACAGTGATTCAGTTTGTTGATTTGTATCTCTGTCCCGATTCAATTTGGGCAAATCTGAATCTGAAGATTCGATGCTGATTAGGAGAATCAGCAGTTTGGCCATAGACATAGCTTTAAATGTTTTTTATATGTACCTTGAGGTACCAGATGTGGCTCGTGAACTCTGCAATGGTGGGGTGGCTGGAACATCCCACAGGAGCATGGGGAGCCCTCTGCAC
>NW_017728992.1:197139502-197145678 GCF_001723915.1 Gavialis gangeticus | reverse complement strand
TGGGGGGGCTGGAACATCCCACAGGAGCATGGGGAGCCCTCTGCACGCTCAGCAGTGAACCTGGAAGTGGACTGGAAGCACTTCTGGTCCACTTCTAGGTCCACTGCCGAGCATGCAGGCCCCACCCCCCGTGCCCTCCTGGCTTGGCGATTAGTTGCAGGGGAACCCCAGGTGCTACCCCCAGACCCAGGAGGCACCAGTCGCCGAGCTGGACGGGCATAGGGGGACTCCCCACATGCTCCCTGGTGGATCCAGAAGTGGACTGGAAGTGCTTCTGGTCCACTTCTGGGTCTTCTGCCGTGTGCGCTGGGGACCCCCTCCCCACCCCCGCACTCTCATGGGACGCTCCATGCTCCCCAGCATCACAGCATTCACAAGCCACCTGGTACCTAGAGGTATACAGAAAAAACATTTTAAAACTGTGTCTATGTCTGAATCCCCGAATCTTTTTAAATCTCTCAGAAATGATTCAGAGGGTTTTGATTCAATTCGGAGAAATTAAAGGGTCTCCTGATTAGATTTGGATTTGGAGATTTGGCCACCCAATAGGGTCAAATTTCCTTTGAATTGAATCAGCGACCAAAGCTTCGCACAGCCCTCGTGGCCAGTGCTTACTTCTTGATCCTCAGTTGGTTCCAGTAGCAGGCAGGAATGATCAATGTCTCTCCAGCAAAACTCCCCCTTGTTCCCAGAGGTCTCAGCTTCTCTGCTGACCTCTGGGACAAGTTGCTTCTGCCCCACCATCCAATCTGTCCCTCCACAGACCCTACTTGGCAGACTTCCTCCATCTCCACTCTCTGGGGCTTCACGCCAGCAGGCTTCAGCAGATTTCAGCAGGTCACAGGCTGCCAGGCACCCATACATACACAGGCATGTGAACTCTCTGCTTATATCTCCTCCCTGCAACTTCTAGAAAGAACTCAAGTTCTCAGGAAAGGGCCCTTTCAGCACCATCCAGAGGATGAAGTGCCACACTCAGCCTGTCTACAATCCAGCCGTTGATGCTTTCTACACCAGAACAAAAAAAAAAAATCCCAAAACATTTGCAACCCAGAAGATCAAAACATATTATACAACCACATAATTAGAGTGGAACACCATATCACCTTTTGGGTTACATTACAGAGGCATGGACTGGTGCAAAATGACCACAGCATTGGGAGGGAGCGGGAGTAGGATTCCCCATAAGGAATGAGAGCAGGTATAAAAATTGAGCATGGAACGACTGTATTCTTTGAAAGCTTCCTAGCCAGGGAATGTGCCAAATGATGAGAAACACCTAGAGAATGTCACCTGCACCACAACTCCATACCTTGGAGTCCTGCAAGGACCAGTTCTTCCTCTAGTCATGTTTGGCACCTACAGTTCAGTCATTAGGTTGAGCTTGCAAGATGACATGGACTCAAGTGCCATGGAAAATGCAAGTAACAACCAACTCTTTCTGTCGGTCACTGCTGATGCTTACCCTTCTACATCCAAAATGTCTCGGGGTCTGGATGAGATCAGTTCATGGAGGAAGGACAACCTGTTGAAGCTGAATCTGAGCAAGACAGAAGTAATGCTGATGTGAAAAGGAAAGCATTTTAAAGAGTCTGAAGCAACAGTGCAGTGTCCTTAGTAGAAGACACATAACCCACAAGTATTCCGTTCAGTCCATTATTTAGGAGTGCCCCTGGATTCATTATTGATAAAGCGCTCACAAAGCAGCATCCTTGAGTAAATCTTTCTACTATAGCCATTTTCCTGATACCCTTTGTACCATCCTGGAGGGTGGTGACCTGGCCTCAGTCAGTCATGCTTTCATCTCCTTTTGACTTGGCTACATCAATTCAATATTACCTGGGCATGAAGCCATCAGCACTGAGGAAACTCCAAATAGTGCACAATACCATGGCATGTGTCCTCAGCCACACAGGCTACTGCAAACCTATCAAAATTGCTCTCTCCTCTTTACACTGGTTTCCCAGAGAACAGTGACTCAAACTGAAAGGATCAGTTTCCATCTACAAGACACTTAATGGCCTCAGTCCAACATATATTAAAGATCACCTATCACTCTTGGCTAAAGACTGTGATTCCCAACTCCACTTGCTGGCACAACTAGACATTTTACCATGTGTAGAAAGCTCCTCTCAACAACAAAAAAAACAGCTTTCTTGGTGGCCACTTTGAGAACATGAAATAAATTGGCCCAGGAACTAAGCACTCACCAGAAACCTCATCACTTCCCTCTCTGAGAGCAAGGTGCACTGCTTTGCTCTGCCTTATATAATACATTATCATCTGAGCAGCATGGACACTTGTAAAAAATCAAACAAAACCCGAACACTCCACTGCATATAGGATACTTGCCCTGGGAAATGGATGGAAGAAAGAATGAGCTATACTTGACAGACGTTCGTCACATTACTTAATGTACTACTGGAAGGTGTTCAGCTGCTGCGGTGATGAAAATGGTATAAGAATTTATACAGAATAAAACACAAAGTGCTTAGAACAGGCAGAGGGGGGAGATTGTGAATAGGGCTAGATTTATTTTATCAACTACACAGCAGTCAAAGCTGTTCCAATGAAGATAAATGAAGAACTCCATCATCTTACTTTGTAGACTTATTTAACCAACAGACTGTCTGCTATATGATTTGTGATGGCTTTACACATTAGAAACTAACTGAGATATATCATGGCTGTCAAATCCTGGTATTCCTGTGGGTTTCACGTACAGTACAATAGAACCACTTTCATTATCTTTGTGTTACAGATAATGGATAATAAACCATCTTACTGTACCCAAAGGAGAGTCTCCTGGAGCATAGAAACACTCCTAATACATGGCATATATTTTAAACCTTTCTTTTTTCTGAAAATGCCTTTGAATCAAAATGAAGATGGCTTTATTTGTTAAAAGCTGTGATTGTTTTTTTCAGAATTTTGGAGCTGAAATGATACTTAAAACAACCAGCGTAGCAGTAACCATGTTGCTATACTTCCTTATCAGAGCATGTTCTTCCTTTAAAGGAAAAGGGTAAGGGTTTGTAAGAAATCAGCCCCAAAACAGTGCACGACTCCATCATCTGATTGTGGTCTCTCCATCTTCCCAGGCCCTAGAGTGTTTTGTCTTCCTGGTACTTAGTTATGCCGTGTCTCCTCTCCTCTTACTTTCCTAGACATATCCCCCTGCCCACTACTCTTTTCTACCTCCTCAACTACTTCCCCAGTATTTTCCCATATGCCAACACTTTCCTCTTTACCTTCAAATAACCCTCAACTGAACCATCGCCCTGTTCTGATATTGGCTAGAGTCATCCTTGGTTAGGTGATGGTGTAGCATAAACAGGTAGTATCCTTATTGAGGTGAAAATTCATGGGTCAGTTGTTGGAGCCATGGCCAGGACATCTCCCCCTGCCTCAGATCTGCTCCTTTCCTCAGCTGCCCTCCCTTCCCACCTTGCCTTCACTCCACCCTGGGACTCCTCCAGTGCCTTGGTTTTTGCTGTAGGACAATTTGGTGCTCAGTTTCTACCAAGCAGAGGAGCCACTTGAGCTAAGGATTTCACCACGTTCCCTATACATGAGGCTACAGGGTGTACGGGGGGGATAAGCCAATGAAGAATCAGTTCCACCAAGTCTGCATTATATGTGCTGTCTTCCTTGTTCCTTATTCTAGTACATACTATTATTATGTATTTATTGGCACTGTGATAATACCTAGGCCACTAATCATAGCTCATGGGCTCATTGTGTTAGGTGCTGTACAAACATATAATAACAATGGTCCCTGCACCAAAAGAGTGCAAAACTAAATAGAAGTAAAATAATAACAAGAATAAAATATCTTTCCTCTGCGTAATTACATTCACTTGTACACTGTCTAAAATTCAATCAAAAACTCCCCAAAGCATAGGCTATATCTTTTATGTCTTAGCATGATGCATGGCACAATTTTTAGCACTGGGTTCTTACAATAATGCTAATAATAAATGCAATTAATATGCACTTTTCTTGGTTCATTAGTATATCCAGTGCACCCTTATTTTGTAAATATTTAACTAAGTTCTGTATTATAATCAGTCACTGCAGCGTTTTTCCATCTCAGTGTCCTTGTGTTAAAGTTACACAGGAGTTTTATATGTTCAATAAATCTGCTTGAAAAAAAAAGAAAAAGAAAAAAGAAAGCTATGGAAGAAAGTGCTGGCTTTGTGCACATCCTTTTACAGCATCTGATGAAGTGAACTTCAGCCCAAGAAAGCTAGATAATATATATACATATGTATATGTATGTATATATATATATATATATATATATATGTATGTATGTATGTGTGTATGTGTGTGTGTATCTATCTATCTAGATAGATAGGTAGGTAGATACACACACACATATAGATAGATAGATACATACATACATACATACATACACACAGGTATATGCATCTATGTGTCTATATTTGTACACACACGCACACACACTGTGGTCAGTCTATAAGGTGCAGATGTCTTCTCTCCACAGTAATCCAGCTCATTAGCATGCCTGAGTTTATTGTCAGTTCTGATAAGATCACCTGTAGAAAGATGAAGAAAGGACCTTACGCATTTAGAAAAATGAAAAAGTTGAAAGATGTTCAGAGGCATGGTTTGAATGGTTACCCAAATTTCTCTTAGAGGAGAGATATATGAGAAGCAATGGTTCTCAAAGTGTCCCTCTTTACAACCAAGGCACCTCTTAGTTTTCTTTCTTTTTTTTTTTTTTAACTACAGAGCAAAAAACTCAGAATGACCACAATAGCGCAGAATGTTTGACACTATGGATTCCTATCGGACGTATTCAGATGTATCTTGTGAATGGCATGTAGGTGTGTGCCCATGTAACAGTGCCAATATTGCATGGCACCCTTCAAAGGATCTCATGGCATCCTCGAGTGCTGCAGCACCCTGGTTGATAATTATTGGACTAGGACGTTGACTTAGGACACAAGAGAGCTCAGATCTAATCCTAGCATACTGAGGTATATTGGGGAAGCCTGGCCACCTTTTTTGTTCCTCAGTTTCACCATCTGTAAGGAAAATAATGTTTCCTAGCTGCCTTGGTCAAACTCCATGAGATCTGTAAGCACACAATCTCAGACTCAGGGGCTATGAAATTGTATTGCAGCAAACATACCAACATGTTGAGCTGCACTCTGCCACATGCTAAGATTCAATGTTGTGGCACTCACCAGCCTCATGAACTTTGCAACATCCAAGTTAAGTGCTTAAATTCCTCATACAATGTGTGAAGAGAGTTAGGTGCCTAAGAAATACCATTTGACAGTCAAGATGTAAACCATGTGGACAGAAAGAGAAGAAGAGTCTAAGGGGGTCTGACTCAGTAGCTCAATGAGGAATTGTGGGTTTTGGCCTCTCCTATGTTAGCCTGCTTTTTTGTTGTTTTTTTTTTTTTTTAAAGCAATGACCTTCTAATATAAAACACACAAGCAGCACAGGAAGCCAACTGGAGGAAGCATGACTGTATACCTAGTAGTAATCATACTCCACTAGATGCCATTTCCAGCTGTTGGGGTTGTTTTTGCTGACGGGAACCTAGAATCCAGGTTTCCCTAATCCTGGCAAAGGGGCTATTGGCTGGACCACTGGTTGTCTGCAAGTAGGCTACTGGGCCTATGTGCTCCTCTGAACATTTAAGAGGGAACAGCTGCATTGATCATTTTACTGAGTGTTGTTCTAAAGCATGCAGAGTGTTTTCTCGGGTGGTATCTGGCTGCTGCCGCTGTTGATACACAGGCTGCTGGAGCCTGAGGGTTGTGGACAGCCAATACTAGCACATTGTCTTTCAGATTCTTAAAGTGAAGCAGAAAAAATTACTTGGATCCATGTTCAGTAGCAAAAGCTCAGAAAGGTTCATTGTTGTCGGACAGTACACCACTTGGTCTGATTGACTGTCAGTCCAACTTAGTGAAGCTTGTCCTTTACATGTAGAGACACCATAGGTTATTCACTCTCCTCTGAGTTTCTATGAGGGACAGGTCTCCCAACCCCGCCGTATTTATACTTTCTGCCCCACTCTGCCCTTGTCCTCCCTGTCTCAGGCTAATTCTCTTTGTCAAGATGTTTATCTCTATTTGTTTCATTTGCCAAGTTTACGCACCTGCACTTCAGTTCTGGTTATCTCTGTCTCA
>NW_017728992.1:197094918-197134502 GCF_001723915.1 Gavialis gangeticus | reverse complement strand
TCTGAGTTTCTGTGAGGGACAGGTCTCCCAACCCCGCCGTATTTATACTTTCTGCCCCACTCTGCCCTTGTCCTCCCTGTCTCAGGCTAATTCTCTTTGTCAAGATGTTTATCTCTATTTGTTTCATTTGCCAAGTTTACGCACCTGCACTTCAGTTCTGGTTATCTCTGTCTCATTAGTGCGTTCTTACTTTTTACATTTGTCCTCGAGTTTTTTTAGCTGTTTTTTTTATACTCCCTTCAGTGTTTTTTTGCTCATTGGTGTGTTTTTATTAATTATTTTTCTTTCTAATTATGTCATGCAGCAGTCATGATGTCCCATTCTCCCATACTGCTTTTTGGCACCCTAGCTTAGTATGGCTTAGCATGACTATGGCCTAGCACAACCAGAAGTCCTACGCTAAGCCAAGTATTGAATCAATTAGATGTCTTCCCTTTAAGCAGGAAGGACCCTTACATGATGTAAGTACCTCTCTTACAGCCCTGAGATAGCTTCCCAGGCTCCAGAACATGAGAACTCAGGAGCACCCCGGTGTTTTGAGCTTCTATGGGTTGGCTGTAGGCTGTAGCCCACTATCCGTGGGTTATAGCTGTAGGCTTTGTGGATTGCAATTAGCCTCCTCGTGAACAGCATAGGAAGGTCAGGAATCTAATCCTATCAATGGGGCCGAAGCAAGGTGCTTCAATTTTAAACGCTGCAAGGCCTAATCTGGTTCCTTAGAGGTGAGTTGGAATCTAGCCCTTAGGATCTTCTGCTCAGATCCTCAAATTTAGGCACTACGCTCCTATTTTATCTCTTTGAGGAGCTGGGTCTTTTGGACTAATAGAACTCACAATAAGTGATAGGAAAAATGACTGTTTAGGGCTCATAAATAGGGATCATTACTAAGGCCCCCACTACTTGTTACATAGGCTCCCTCTTCACAATACATTTAAGGTGTGATTAACCAGTCAGTTGCCTTAAGTTGTGACCCAGCTATACATTCAACCTATTACTGGTGTGATAAAACAAGTAATAAGCTACAAAGTTATTCCACAAAAAAACATGTCATAACGTTGTAGGTGCTCTAATCACACCATTAATTGAACATGTGGTCAGGTGCCCCCCTGTGCCTGGGAGTCTCATCAGCTGAGGGGTTTCCAACCACCAGGCTGCACCACCCACTGCTAGCCCCACAGTGGACAAGGCTGGCAGTGGTTGCTGTGTTCCCAGTGCTGGCCCCATTGGGAACCTCATCAGCTGTGGGGCTTGCAGTAGGGACAACACTTCCCTCCTATGAGCCTCGTTGGTTGTGGGGCTCTCTGTGGGGACAGCAAGGAGATCCCTGCCCCTGCTGAGACCCCCCTCTCGCAAGGCTTACAGCAGTGCCCCCACAGTGAACCTCACAGGTTAAGCCTCTGTGGAGGATTGCTACCCCCACTGTGGGAGCTCACAGCCATAGAAGATGGTGCAGAGGGAGCCCAGGATTGTGATCCCAGGCTCCTTCTGCACCAGTAATAAGTTACAGTGGAATCTAACATGCCATCCCGTAATGACGCCTCCTGCCATGTATGGGCACATCTACACATGCAAGCATGTGTGCTTACAGCAGCTCAAATAGAAGTGGTGCAAATTTGAGCCGCGACTTTCTGGCAGCCAGAGCATCTCTGTGGAAGACACAGCCTCTGGTTGCCTCAGGGCATGGTCCAGGACCGTGCCCTGCACCGCTTTTTTAAACTTCATTTTTTTTAGACCCCTGGATATGCAGGGGTCTAATTTTCTCTCTGTGGTGCAAGTTTGCAGTGTGGGGAACATTTTTTCATTCCTGTACATGCCTCTTGCCCCGTCTCAAAGAGGTTTGAGATGGGGCAAGAGTCACATGCGCACTCGTCTGGACACACCCTATGTGTGGCAATAAGTCACAACAGGATGTAATGTGCCATCCCACAATGACACTTTCTACCGTGCATGTGTGGCATGGCAGGAAGTGTGATTGTGTGGATCACACATTAGATCCCATTGTACCTTTACCTGCATGACGAGAGGGGGGCCCTATATTATGCAATTCACTGGTGAATCATACACTACATTTAGACTAGCCACAAGTTCAAAGTAATGATCACACAATTACCTGGTTAATCTTGCAATAAATTTAGTCTAGCCACAAGTGCAAAGTAGTTATCACACAATCAAAATGACTACCCAACTACAGAAAGAGCCAAGCCGCTATGAAGTTAGTGCTTGAAAATGTGTAACAGCTCTATAGATGGTTTCTATCCAACTTTAATTCGTAGGGTGTAGCAGTCCAGATCTGCCCACACTATTTTAGGTTCCTGAGTCAACTAGTATAATAATTACTTCTATCGTGTATGATAGATTTATTTCTGTAATTGATCCTAGGACTCTGGGACTTAACAAACAATTTGGAAGTAATTACTAAATTTCAAGTACTTATATTTCACCCCGAAGGCTAATATATTTTATTTATTAAGCATCCTCTTTCCACCTTGCTGATATGCTCAGGATAAAGCAGCTACTAAAGTAACAGTTATGTCAACCTTATAATGAAAACATCTAGCATCTTAACACATGTAACTAGGAGCGTGGAAAAACGCTATGAGCTAAAAATATTCAGTCTTTTCTTGATTATGGCTGATGAGATAAAAAGTAAGACTCCAGATGTTTGACAAGTGTCCTTTTTTTTAATATCCTATTGTAAACTAACTACCTTGGAGGTTCTACAATAAAGATATGTTTTAAATATATGCCTTCTGCAAGTGTAGCTCATGATTTCGTTACAAAAGCCCAGGGGAGGAATTTGGAAATTAATCCAAAATTAGATGTTAATTAAAAATATGTGCAAATTGATGTGATATACTGGAGGTATGAAGCTAATCCCCATGTAGAGCAGGAGTGAAACTTTAGGTATAGCTCTGAGCAAGGACCATCCCTGCAGTGTTGGTCAAGTATGGCATGCTGATTTGAAATTATTTTTTTAGGCAAACATAGATACCTTACACATATTTTTAACAGTGTCAAGTGTCACATATGATATCTTTTCACCTTACTGGGGTGTGGGAAGCAACCGTGAAAGTATCTGGCTACAACGTGAGACTACTGAGACAGAGCCACAAGCCAAAAGTTGACACAGCTGTAAATGGGCACCTGTTCATTTGGGCTGGGGAGTAAAGGCAGTCAGATGTGACACTAGCAATGTCACTATGTTGTGTGCTGTTTGCCATAGTAACTTGTGCATCTTCACCATGCCAGCGCTATGGGACATTAGGTTTGGGAGAATCTTTGCCCCATAGAAACCCCAGAGATGGAGAACTATTATGTTGCAGATTTTAAGACTGCCCACTTGACTCTGCTGAATGAGTGTCACAACTTGACCTGCTTACTAGTTTCTTTTAACTTCACATATAACTCACAGTCTACTTTTGGCTGTTTCCCAGCATACTAAGGAGCTCTCTCCTTTGCAGCGAAATATATTACAGAAAGCAAAACCCTTACCTTTCTTCTCTTTGATCGGTTACTATCTTTGTACACATTGCAGGGCTTGATAGATCAGAGTTTCCATTTTAATGATATATGCATTTTGTATGAGTGTCAAGTCCTTCCTTCTTGCATCAAAAAGTTAATGGGGAAAGCATTCTTCAAGTTCCTAGGATGCAAACAAATTACAGCCCCAGAAGAAATGAACCAGACATAGCTGCCTGTTGGACTTTTGGAATGAGATATTTAAATTGCCCAAGGGATTTAGATACTCAATCATCATTAAAATTAATGAGAATTGGGCCTGTAAAGTCCTAAGTGGCTTTGAAAAGCTCAGGCTCAAAATCCATACTAGCAACTAATAACAGTTTTCTGATAGTCAGCTTCTATCTAATCTACTGTCTAGTTTATCTAAACTTTCTGTTTCTGGAACATTTATTCCTACAGTGCCTTTTTGGGATAATTGTCCAGTAGACACACTCCGTTCCATTATAGCAAACCATCTCCATATCACTAGTTGCTGCAATTCAACCTCCTCTAAGGCCTGGCCAATCTGCTGCTTTCTGTGCGCCATACCAGTCTTTAAACACCAGATGAATGCCTAGATCAGCAAACCCCAGGCTTCCAAATGGTGTCCATTGAAGCAATATTTTCAAAACTATAACTGAGGTTGAGAAAAGTCTGATAAAATACTAACCATTCACCACTTAGGTGGGGAAAATCTATATTGGCTACATCTACATGAGCAGCAGCCTGCCCAGTTTCTACTGCGCAGTCAATTAGTACTTGTGCGTGCAAGTAGTAAATGACTGCACAGTGTTACTGTGCAGTACTGTCACCGCAGGTTTCCTTTCTGATGCTACTGTGCAGTAGCAATAAGTTACTGTGCAGTAGTATTGTGTCAAGGTTCATGCCCGGCAATGCTACTGTGCTGTAGCAATGAGCAATGGTGCGGTAGCTCGTTGCTACTGCGTCATAACGTCTCATGTAGATATGTGAAATAACTGGAATGCCCTGTTCCTTATCTCTGATAGAACTTGAGCGATTATGTTCTTCTCAATGCACAATTTCCTTCCTCAAGACAATATTCCTTATTATAATTATTTCATTTAATCATTGACCAAGGTCTGATAGTAGTGCTTATGTATCAGCACAAGGGACAGTTGTACTCTGCTTTGCTGCTGAAAGATCCAGCCTTCACCACCGGATGCACATCACCACCGCACCTTCCTTTTCAGCCTCCTGGGTTCACTCTTGATCAGCATTGGTCATAACCTACGCTATAGCTGTAATTTTAGACTGGTACCAAAGGAACCCCAAAACATTTATGTGCTTTCTTCTTTGTCTCCCCTATGAATATATGAAGAATCGGTGAAAGAGATAAATACCAAGAACCAAACTGTGGAACCCAGGGCTGGATTCTGTTCTGAGTTTCACCAGTGTATTTTAGAGTAACTCTATTTACTTGTGTGTGGATCTCCCCGGTTGTAATAAAGTAAAAGATGGTGATGATGTGCTTTCATTTTTTTGCATTATAGTGGTTCTTTGAAACAGCAACTGAATTTGTGATCTCATTGAACTGGACATCCCTGATCCCAGAAGCTTTCAAATTAGACTCAATCTGACCCAGGACAATGGAAAGGCATCAACTGACTTCAGTGAGCTTTGGATCCAAGCCTTTGTAGATAGGCTAACCCAAGGGTGGGAAAAAGGGAATGCTTTTATCCCTGTTTTACTGTATGGGAGCTGTGGGCCAGAGATTAAGTGAACCAATCCAAGATCATAGAAAAAATCTGCAGCAGAGCTGTGAAGTAAAGTGAGAGCAGAATTTGGCTAGTCGTAGTTATATATTCCTGTCATAAAAAGATTAAATGAAAATAGACTGGCTGGTGGGTTGCTTGTGTCTCATATATAAAAATAGCAATTTGGTGCAGTTTCTGTAGCTGGTGTAGACATTAAACAACAGCATATTTTATAGCAAAAACATTTTTAAGCAATCCAAAGGGACATCTTTTCCTTCTCAGCTGCTGATTTATATTAAAAACCCAGAAGATGCAGCTAGGGGAGTAATTTTGTCTGGTTTACAAATGATAAAAAATAAATAAATAAAGTTATTGATTTTTTTTCTGACTTTCCTTGTGGCAACCTACTCACAGATACACAATCATGCTTTTTTTCGCCTTATATAATGACAACTAGTCCAAATAATGTTTCCTTATAAATGATCAGATGACAGACAGTGCAGAGAATATTTCCAAACAAGCACAAAAGGGAATAAGTACAATTTTGGATCCTTCGATTCAGTAAGAGAAGTTTTATGAAATTCAAGTAATATGTATACTGTGATCATCCTGTGATAGTTTTTAAGCACTTCTCCCATTTTACTAAAGGAGTTTTAAAACTGGGTGAATACCATGAAACTTTATTGTGCAAAAATTGGTTTAAATCTCTAAAATGATTTGATTTGTTTGGGTTTCATAGTTTCATAGTTGGTAGGGTTGGAAGGGACCTGAGCAGATCATCAAATCTGACCCCCTGCCATGGCAGGAAAAACTACTGGGGTCAAACGACCCCAGCAACGTGCACATCTAGCCTTCTCTTAAAGACCCCCAGGGTAGGAGTGAGCACCACTTCGCTTGGAAGTTGGTTCCAGATCCTAGCGGCCCTGACCGTGAAGTAACACCTCCTGATGTCAAGTCTGAATCTACCCTCTGCCAGCTCTTGTGACTGTTATTCCTGGTCACTCCTGGTAGTGCTCAGGGGAACAGGGACTTCCCCAGTGCCTCCTGATCCCCTCTGACTAGTTTGTAACAGGTCACTAGATCCCCCTCAGCCTTCTCTTGTGGAGGCTGAACAGATTCAGGTCCCGTAGCCTCTTCTCATAGGGCCTACCCTGCTGTTCCCTGATCATGCGAGGGCCCTCCTCTGGACCCTCTCCATGTTGTCCACATCCCTCTTGAAGTGTGGTGCCCAGAACTGGACACAGTACTCCAGCTGCGGCCTGACCAGTGCCGCATAGAGGGGGAGGATCACCTCCCTCGACCTGCTCGAGATACATCTGTGGATGCAGGACAAGATGCAGTTGGCCTTCCTCACCACGTCCCCATATTGGCAGTCCATGTTTGTTTTGGGATCAATAATGACTGCAAGATCCTTTTCTGCCTTTGCACTAACGAGAAGGGAGTTTCCCAGCCTGTAGGTATGGTGCCGGTTGTTCCTCCCCAGGTGCAGCACCTTGCACTTGTCAGTGCTGAACCCCATCCTGTTTCCATCTGCCCACCCCTGTTACCTGTCTAGGTCTGATTGTAGCCTATTCCTCCCTTCTAGCGTGCCCACATCCCCCGACATCCTCCCACATCTTAGTGTAATCTGCAAATTTGAACAGGTGCTTTTTACCCCCTCATCCAAGTCACTGATGAAGATGTTCAACAGTGCGGGCTGCGGACCGAGCCCTGGGGGACCCCACTGCCCACATCCCTCCAGGTCGAAAATGACCCGTCTACCACCGCTCTCCGGGTGCGGCCCTCTAGCCAGTTGGCGACCCAATTGACTGTGTGTGTGTCGACACCACAGTCCCCCAGTTTCTTAATGAGAACGGGGTGAGAGACAATGTCAAAGGCCTTCCTAAAGTCCAGAAAGACTACGTCCACTACTACCCCTGCATCTAAGGATTTTGTGACCTGGTCATAGAAGGCCACCAGGTTGGTCTGACAGGACCTGCCTCTAATGAACCCGTGTTGGTTTCCCCTAAACATAACCTCCCCTGCTGGCCCCTCATGGACCTTTGCCAGGATAATTCTCTCAAAAATCTTGCCCAGGATCAAGGTTAGACTAACTGGCTTATAGTTTTCTGGGTCCTCCTTCCTCCCTGTTTTGAAAATGGGAATTACATTGACCCTCTTCCAGTCCTCTGGCACCACACCAGAGCACCATGAGTGCTCATACAGCCATGCCAGGGGTCCCACAATGACCCCTGCTAATTCCCTCAGCACTCTGGGGTGGAGATTGTCCAGACCAGCTGATTTAAATACATCCAGTCCCTCCAGAAGTTCCCTGACGAGGTCCTCTCTGACCCTAGGCCTGGGTGCGCCTCCCCTGGGGCCTGAGGGGGTCCCGGTTCAGGGGGGGTGTGATCTGGTCCCTGCTCAGGAAAATGTGGGCAAAGCAATTGTTAAATAGGTTAGCTTTGTCATCTGGTGTGATGACCAGATTTCCTAGCGTGGTTAAGGATGACCAGCTTTCCTAGCGGGTTAACACTTATTTTAACAAATATCACAATCACTGAATTTATCCCTACATTTCTCAGTTAAAAAAAAAAAAAAAAAAAGTATTAAACATCAGCAAATATGCATGCAGAGAAGCAAAGTTTAACTCTATACATCTGATCATTCACACCAGAAATTCTCATGCTGGATGAAAATCCGCATGATCAGGGGACAGCAGGGTAGGTCCTATGAGGAGAGGCTACGGGACCTGAATCTGTTCAGCCTCCAGAAGAGAAGGCTGAGGGGGGATCTTGTGGCCTGTTATAAACTAGTCAGGGGGGACCAGCAGGTATTGGGGGAGTCACTGTTCCCCCGAGCACAGCCAGGAGTGACCAGGAATAACGCTCACAAGCTGGCAGAGGGTAGGTTTAGGTTGAACACCAGGAGGCACTATTTCACGGTCAGGGCGGCTAGGGTCTGGAACCAACTTCCAAGGGAGGTGGTGCAGGCTCCTACCCTGGGGGTTTTTAAGAGGAGGTTAGATGAACACCTTGTTGGGGTCGTTTGACCCCAGTACTCTTTCCCGTCATGGCAGGGGGTCGGACTAGATGATCTGCTCAGGTCCCTTCCGACCCTAGAAACTATGAAACTATGAAAAACATCCCCGCCGAAGGCCAACCCAAGGGCTATGTCCCATTTCAGTCCAAGTAAGCCCGCAAAATCCTGTTAAGACGGGAAGCATGTGGTTGTCTGAGCTTTCTGCTGGTGAATGAAGCTCATACTGTAAAGGAGTACTTTCATCTAGCCAGAGACTTAGAAACAACAGTGGTAGAAATACGTAACTCATCATCACAGCTGGAGTTTTGAATCTCTGATACCAGAAGCAAACTGGTTTTATTCCTATGACATAATTTCCACCCCCTCCGAAAATATTACTAGATTTGAATAACCAGAGTACGGAAGAATAACACTTTGAAAAAAAGCT
This sequence comes from Gavialis gangeticus, assembly GCF_001723915.1. Classification (NCBI taxonomy): domain Eukaryota; kingdom Metazoa; phylum Chordata; order Crocodylia; family Gavialidae; genus Gavialis; species Gavialis gangeticus. The sequence goes on along the minus strand of NW_017728992.1, from coordinate 197,125,838 downwards.
TTGAAGCACAGGCCAGCAAAATCAACAGGAGCCATTTCATTGACATAATGGATTTTTGATCAGGCATTCTTCTTGGTGAGAAAGAGAGGATAAAATCTCAATCATATCAGAGGCAGAGATCACAGCAGCAGTGGTAGGGAGCTTCACCAGAGCCTCAGTTCTGGTCTGGAAGCCCTGGAGCAGGAGCTGGTGAATGAGGCTTATTTTTTTCTGTGGCAGTCTCAAGTGGCCTCCTTAAAGAAGCTGAAAGTTAAAATGTGGAAACATATGTTCTATTTGTCAGGGGAGAAAAAATGACCATGAAAAATAACCTTCTCACTCAACAGATCTTAGTTTTTTCCTTCTGTGTTTTTTGGGTTATTATTGTTGATGTTAGCGACAAAGGTAAACTCTTACTCTTTTTATCCTCTTACATCGAATTATGGAGGAATCCTTGTCAGCTGGGCCAATACTTCTCCATATTCTAGTTCCCCAAAGGTCTGCACACACGGCAGCTACTGAAATAAAACATGTAATGAGCAACTCCATTGTGCTGCACATACGTCTTCATTATCCATGCCAGAGTCATGAAACTCATGCAAAAGGAAATGACCTGAGTAACTCAAAGCTAAAGGGTCTTGTACTTTTAGAGTTGGCCTCTCCAGGACAAGACTTAAGTAAGGCACAAATCCTTGCATTACTGAGCTCTGTCCTTACTACTGCAAGAGTCAGAGTACTAGAGCAGCAGCAGCATTGGTCTGATGCAGGCTATTGATTCCCATGGCTTCAACCAAAATGCAATGCTTCTTGAAAAGAAGCTGATAACACGACTCTGCACTTTATTTTTTTTTTCAAAAGAACAATAGAGAGGACTTGTGTGTGATATTTATTTTTGCACCATAACACCCTGACTGTATCAGATGTGAAGTATCACCAAGTTCTACTGACTTCTGAAAAACCTAATATCACAAATCACTCCATCACCTTTAAGCATCAGAGCCAAAGAGAAAAACGTTGCTAAAACATCAAAAACCCAGTTATAGACCAGAATGCAGAAAGCAGCAGTTCTGATACATTCTACCATCTCTTCTGCTCTAACAAATATCCCGGCTCCCTTACACAGAGGAACTGCTTCTGTATCAGCTGCCACTTACAAAATACAAGGAACTGCAAGAAGAAAATTGGACTCTGACATATGCTAATATATTAAACAGTAGAAAATGATAAAGGCACATGAAGGGGGAAAAAAATTAAAACATAAAAGAAAAGAGATAATTCTCCTACAAGATGATCAACACAGAGGATACTTGAAGAGGCTGTGCTGTTAGCCGGGAGGAATCTCAGTCTTTGAATATTCAGTGCAAAATGTATCTTATGAAAAATTTCTGCTCAAATGTAAACACATCCTCAAAAGAAGGTGCATTTTATTTTCTTAGAGGAACTGGACCCCCTCTAGGAAGTCTATATTAAGCCTGCCAGTAACTGGCCATATTGTATTTACACATCACGCAAAAGATGAAACCAGTGTAATGGAGCCATATAAGCCCAGGGTCTGAGCCGGAGCACATGAGGCTGGCTCTTGGAGAGGCTGCCAAAAAAGCTCCAGGGCAGGAGAGCTGTAGAGGGGCCCCTGGTTGTGGCCTGCACTACCTTGGGAGTACTGCAAATAGTCTGTGGCTGACTTGCAGGGGAATAGGACTCAGGGTAGGAGGGAGCTGAGGGACAGCCAAGGAACTGGGGCTGGGGTCAGACCTAGGTGAAAAGGGGTGTAATAGCCAGAGGGTTGGTTTTTGGGTAAGAGTTTTATATTGGTGGTTTGTGGAAGGTGCTGAGGGGTGGTTTGAAGGTCCCAATAGTACCAGAGGGGCACGTGACCACCTTGAGCCTGGCCAAGCTCGGAGCCCAGGGCCTGAGTAAGGTAGCTTCCCATTCATTTTACGGGGCAAGACCTAGATGCCTCCTGAGACAGGTTCACTGTGGCCCAGGAGGAAAACACTTCTATCCTTTGTTAAGACATGGTATATCTGGTTGTGTCCCACTTCCCCATGCCACATACAATGAGAATATCTTGGCAAGGTTTATGATTTGAGCAGTGAGACACCTATGCAAGACTGCAACTGCTTCACACGGCATTCATTTCAGTATACAATTATTGTTCTTCCTTCATCTCAAATACCTAGCAGGAAGAACAGCTCTCAAGGCACAGAAGTTCCTTTCCCCCTTCAGCTTCAGGAGTTTGAACCCACAACTCCTGTCTCTTGGCTGTAACCATCAAGCTATGGGGCAGGCAAGGCTGACAGCATCACTCCCCTATCTATTCATGGTGGTCTACTAGTGACCAGTGATGAGACCAAAAGAACAAGCAAGCAGGAGGCTTGATCTGTAGCCCAGGGAAGGGGCCACTACCTCAGGAGGTCACCCTGTGTTTTTACCCTGCCATCAAGCCCCTTTATGCATTTCCCCTAATGACTAATGTCAGATGCATCCCTCAAACTGATATAAATCTGAATGTTATGGTTGTAATCATGTTGTGGCATTATTCAGGATTACTCTTTAGTGACACGGGGAAGGATCTGGCCCAATGGACTTTCATCATTGCAAGTGAAATGGGATTTTAGCTAGTTGGGCCCAGAGCAACCTGCAAACAATCAGTTTACTCAGAATTAATATGTCCCTTTTGTCCTGCGGTGTCTGGTACAAAGGTGCAGACTTTTATTTTTGCTGGGGCAGGAGGCTAACATAATGGACATGTGGAAAGTTTTTAGGTGACAGCCTTCTTTGTGAGGGGGGCAAGGGCCCTCAGGCCCCCACATACTGGGTGCTTCTGGTCTGGTAGCTGAATGGTGAGAAATGGGACAGAAGAAATGTGATTTCAGGAGAAGTGTGACAGTGGAAGTGCTTGGAATAAGGGGAGAGTACAAAAAAACAACAGTTTTTTGGTTCTCAGTGGCTGGGGTGGGATAAAATTAGAGTCTGTGGTTGAGTAGAGAGTGAGGACATTGCTAGTTGTTAGAAAGAGAGCTATTATTGAACAAGCAATGCAAGAAAGTGATTAATAGAAAGTGCCAACAAAGGAAAAAAGGGGGCAGTAGAATTTTGGCGGCATACCGGAGCGGTTCATTGCAGCAGTGGGAGTTGGGTGGGTGAGGAATGACCAACCAGACACATGTCATGAACCAGTTTGTGTCCATACACAACACTGAACAAGTTCACAGTAAACCAGTTTATAATAGTACTTGTTTTTCCAAGTATACTTTTTAAACCATTCCAGGCATCTTAAAACTATTTTTACAGGTTTGCATGTCTGTCTGCTTCAGGGTTAAACTGTATTATGTGTGTCCATGACCTCACTAAGTTTCACATGACTAGTTTTTAGGCTGCTTAAGTCATAAAAGACATGCTACTTCCCTGCATATAACACCCTACGTTGGGGATGGATCAAAGTGGGTAGTAAAGGACACCACGGTCTGCTACTGGATCAATACCTCAGTTCTTGCAGGTACTGGAAATTTTGCAGAGAATAGGAAGAGACTGTTGAATAAGCCTCTCTCTGTAACAGCATTAGACAAGGATGACCTATTCACTTTCACAACTTGTGGAAAGATATCCTTTCTTCATGACTGAGTGCAATTGTTTTACTAGTTAGTAGAAATGAGGTGGTGCCAAGAGGGCCCAGTTGAGATTGGGATTTTCTTGTCTCCCAAAGCATCTCAATAGAAAAACAGGACAAAGCAGGCTAGGGGAAACAGAGGCAGATAGAAATCATTTGGATAAGATGAGATCAGAAGTAAAGCCAAGAATATAACACAGTGTCATCTACCAGTGAACAAAATCTTAATGCAATATATGTTCTACAAAGGTTTTGCACTGTAGGGGGATCACTGCCCTATGGTACAAGGACCAAAATAGTGATTCCTGTTGAGAAATAATCTTGTTGCTATTTTATTGCTTATGGGTACATGTCGTGCCCTTGGCTGGCACCCCTGACTCACTGGAGGTGTGAGGGTGGCCAGCAGAATGCAATTTTAGCTGAAAGCTTATTCTGTGGGGCAGCCATGGCACAGATAAGATTGTCGAGAGAGAGAGTGAGAGAGAGAGAGAGAGAGACAATCACTGATATATTTGGATATTTTGTAAATATGCTGTCTGTAGCACCTGTCAGTGATAGTGGTAGAACAACATTGCTATTGAGTTGCTCAAATTATCTTAGGTTCAGTGTGATTTTCAGTGCTATCACTTCGCTGTTTTTCTTAAGAGGCTTTTTCAAATATCATATCTTCCCTTGTCTTTAGCATCCTAGTTTTTTTTATGTTAAAGCAAGCTATAAAATCAGTAGTCTCTAGTGGGGAATGTAGTATGTGGATAGTTCACTTAGCAATACCAAACGAAAAGCTCTCACTTAAAGACATATCCTTCTCCTCGCACCCCAACTAAATTTATTTCCTTTTGTGCACTTTTTGGTTATGAAAATCAAAATACAACATGGTGCTCTCATAGTATCTGCTGCAAAAATAATACAGATAGGGCTCCTATATACAAGTAGAGAGGCTGCTCTGATGTGTTGTAATTATAACATGGTGGAGCAGACTTGATTAATTGACTCTGCTTGAACATAGTAATTACCATGTTCCAGCAGACTCCAGTGTCACATGCATCAGCGTCCCTGCACTGAAAAATGGTGGTGGGGGTGCTTTAAGTAAAGCTGGTTTGATGAGCTTTAGTTAAAGCACCTCTGCAACCATTTTTCAGTGTGGGGATGCTGATACATGTGATATTGTGGGCACACCTATAAGCATCTCAGCACATCTATAAGCATCTATAAATGGCCATAGATTCCAGAAATCAGTAAAGATAAGACCAGAATATTTTAGGATATACATCTTCAGTGGTGGTGGAGGGTGGGGGAGTAGAATAAGTCACATTTCTGTTCTGCGGTCAGTAGTTATTGTTCTCCCCAGATATCTGTTTTTCTCAGCCTTAGCTAAATTCTACTTCATCGCTAAGATATCCAAGTTTTACTTACACAGTTTTTAGGAAACAAAGTCACAAGACACCATTCTACACTCCATCTGAGTCTGCTGTCAAGAGGTTCGGGCAAGGGCTGGGGGAAGGGAACCCCCTTCCCTCAAAGCCCCAGCTTGGCTCCCCCCCCCAATACCCAAGCTGGCATGGCTGGGGGGTGGCCTTGAGGCAAGGGGGCTCTGCTTCACTCTGTTTCTTCCTCCAGCTCCCACCAGGCCAAGCCCAGCTAGCAGCTCTGTGTTGCTCCCTCCCCTTTCCACTTCCTCTTCTCTTCCCTCCTTCACTGACAGCCCTGCAAAAGGCGTGAAAAAGGAACTCTGTGGGGAACCTGAACACAAGTTCCCTAAGGTGCACTGTTCTATAGTGCCTTCAAGTAATACCTGATTTATCAAAGGTTAATTTGTCACATGATCAGACATTTTTAAAGTGTTCTGTAGCCATGCACGTGAGTTATGTTCCAGCTGTAAAGCACTTTCAGGAGCCAGATCATGTGAAAAATGTAATTTGTATAAGCCTCCTAAGTGGTAAAGTAGAATTTAGCTGGGGCTGCTTTCTCAATCTTCTGTATTTTCCAATAGCTGTTAAATGTGGAATATAAGTGTGGTTTACTTTAATTTAACCTCCCCCAGTGGAGATATAAACCCACACAGGTGTCAGTCCTGGGCACTGAATGAAGTAGGGAACCTAAGGAAAATATAGTGTGATCTCAAGCTATAATTAGATATAATCACACAATGCATACAGGAAACAGGACTCAAAATAACTCACAGGCCACCTTACTCCTGGCATTTCCTATCTTCTGAATTTTTGACACTGCAGACTGAATAATGTTCTAAAATGGTGGCGGGGGCGCTGTAACGAGCTTTAGTTAAAGTGCCCCTGCCACCATTTTTCAGCACAGGGACACTGATACACATGACAAATGATGCTCTCTCTGAGAGCTGCTCTAATTAAAGCACCCTCCCCCCCCATTTCCGGATCCTGTCTATAAACACTTTTAAGTTTTATCCCTTTTCCATTTTCTATTTTTCATTAAATGCAGTGGTTGCTAATTGAGGGAACTGTACTCCAAGTGAGACTATAAGCCCTAGGAGTAATTCCATGGTAGATCATAAAAGCTCACAAGGAGAATTGGTGTCACAAGTTCACAAGTGGGATCACTAGAAGAAAAGTTTGGGAAGACTAAAAGAAAAGTTTGGGAAGACTATTAGGTTGTGTGGTGTTTAGGAGGAGGACTGCCTTAGCCTTTGTGAATCAGCACCACCCAGGTTATCATGTCGCTCCCAAAGTATGAGTAAATTACAGTAACCATACTGAGTTTTCACTATTGCTCTTGTCAGAAAGGAGAAATGAAGAGAACCTTATAATGGCTGGGATTTGGAACCTTACCATAAAAGAGACAAAGGATGCCCAGTACATTGAAAATGACTTTTCTTTCCAATTTGAGGAATATAAGATTGAAATAAGCAGATGGAGGGGGGAAATAAAGCACACATTTTCAAACTTAATAAACAGATTTTTAGAGGTGCTGTAAACATGTCTTCCTTATATATCCAAATAGAAGTTTAGGTTTAGGGGTTTAAGTACTAAACTTTAGTCCTCCAGTTCTCTCGAGATCTGACAGAGGCTCCACATGCAAGGGACTTGGTTGTTATGGGCAACTTCAATTACCCAGATATAGATTGGGGGGAACACTTGGCTAGGTCAGATTGGTCATGTAGCTTCTTACCTGTAATCAAGGAACTGTTTCTGACCCAGGAAGTGCAAGGGCCACCAGAGGTACCACTCTCCTAGACTTGGTCTTAGCCAAAGTAGATGATCTGGTGTGTGGCTTGAACACTGAGGGTAGCCTGGGCGACAGCAACCATAAGCTCATCAGGTTCACTGACTGCCACAAGGTTAACAAATCAATTAGCAGGATTGAAGTCCTGGACTTCAAAAATGCTGACTTCAACAGGCTTAGGACATTAGTAGGGGAGGTGATGTGGGACCAGGTACTGAAGGTGAATGGGGTGCACGAAGAGTGGTCATTCCTCAAGGACATGATCCATAAACCGCAAAAGAAAACCATTCCCATGAAGAGAAAAAGGTAACAGAAGGGGTGGTAAGACATCCTGGCTCAACAGGGACTTTGCATCCCTCTTAAAAAGAAAAAAAAGAGGTGTATACACAGTGGAAACTAGGGGCAGTTCTCAAGGAGGACTATACAACAGTGGTTCATACTTGTAGGGAAATGATTAGGAAAGTTAAGGTGGTAACTAAGTTTAAATTAGGCAAGGGAGTCAAGGACAATAAGAAGTCCTTGTTTAGGTATGTGGGGAGCAGAAGGAAAACAAATGGAAGTGTGGGACCCTTGGTTAACACCTAAGGACAGCTAGCAACAGACACTCAGGAAAAACCTGAACACCTGAATGCCCACTTTGCTTCAGTATTTCACTGGACCAAGAGGAAAGACAAGTGAGATAAGGATTATAGGGTGCATGGTTGGAATGATAACCTCCCCACTGTGGATGCTAGGCTGGTGCAAAGCCAACTAGAAAAACTAGACATTTATAAGTCAGCAGGTCCAGATGCACTTCACCCGAGAGTGCTGATGGAGCTGGTGGAGGTCATTGCAGAACCCCTGGCAAAGCTCTTTCAGAAATTGTGGCACACAGGGGAGATCCCTGAAGATTTCAAGAGGATTGTGCCCATCTTCAAGAAGGGGAAGAGGGAGGACCCGAGGAACTATAGGACAATCAGCCTAACTTCCATCTCAGGCAAAATCCTGGAAAAACTCATTAAAGAATCTATGTGCGTTATGCTCGTTGAGGGCAAAATTCTGATCAACAGCTAGCATGGCTTTATCCTGAGTAGGTCAGGTCTTACCAATCTCATCTCCTTCTATGAACAAGTCTCTTGTCACCTGGACATGGGAGAGAAGGTTGACATTACATGCCTAGACTTCCAAAAGGTTTTTGATCTATTATCCCACTAAAACCTTGTGGGAAACTTTGAAAATTTGTGTGCTTAACTGCTCAACAGTTCAGTGGGTGGGACACTGGTTGCATGGTAGGACCCAGAGAGTTCTCATAAATGGATCTGTGTCATCCTGGCGAGAAGTGGCCAGTGGTGTTCCTCAGGGGTCCGTGCTTGGACTGGTGCTTTTCAACATCTTTATCAATGATTTAGATGTGGGGGTGAAAAGGTCACTGGCCAAGTTTGCAAATGACATCAAGTTATGCAGGAACGTGGTTATGCCAGAAGATAGGTTGCAGATACAGGTGGTCCTGGACAGGCTGGAGAGTTAGGCAGACCGGAACCAGATGAAGATCAACACACAGAAGTATAAGGTGCTCCATCTGGGGGCAAACAATCTCCAACCTATTTACAGGTTTGATGGCGACAATTTGACTTCAGCCACAGCTGAAAGGGACCTAGGGCTAGTGATTGACCATTGCATAAACATGAGCTGTCAGTGCGATGCTGTGGCCAGCAGGGCAAACAACATGCTGGCATGCATTAACCATTGCATCTCATGCAAAACTAAGGAAGTGATACTCCCACTGCACTTGGCACTGGTGAGACCACAGCTGGAGTACTGCGTCCAGTTCTGGACACTGCACTTCAACAAGGACATGGAAAAACTTGAGAAGGTCCAGAGAAGAGCCACCTGTATGGTCAGGGACTTGGGGAAGACCAGGAGCAATAGATACAAACTCCTGGGAGGCTGTTTCAGGATCAATTCCAGGAAAAACTCCTTCACAGTCATGGTGTCCAGACTGTGGAATAAACTCCCTCCAGAGGTGGTGCAATCACCTACCCTGGAAATCTTCAAAAGGGGACTGGACAGTCACCTTGCTGGGGTCACTTGACCCCAGTTATCTTTTCCTGCCTAGAGCAGGGGGGCTGGACCCAATGATCTACAAGGTCCCATCCAGCCCCTAACAATCTATTAATTGATGAATCTAAGTTTTAAAATGTTTTTTTTCCCATGAGTTTTGACTATTTCAGGGGTACCGCCTTTAAAATAGAAAGACAAGCACCCGATGGGCACTCAATTACTGCATTCTATAGGAAGGTGGCATGTTTATGAAAGGTCTCTGAAGTTGCTCTTATTTGCCTGCTCTTATCTCAGGTAGCATAATAACAACTGCCACTGAGTCCTTAAGGGGGGGAAAAAGTTTGACTTGATCTTCAGAAAGAATAGCTATCATAGCCTAATTATTTACTGCACTGAATTCTGTTTTTCTTGTAGTCTCTTGTCTAATTATTTAAGTATTCCACCAAGTATAATAAACACTCATCATTTCATAATGCTCTATGATTTCTGGGTCATGTACGGTATCCATTTTTACACTGTCAATTTCCTTGTTATTTACCTTTAATATAGGAGAAGTGTTTGGTGGTGGAAATGGTTAATTGTGTAACTGTTCTCTTAAGTAGCCATTTCTTCTTCTAAATATACAATCCAGAGAGACACACACACACACAAAACATGCCACTGAAAATGAGATAATCTCATTGCTGATTAAAATGCTGGGTTAATTTTTCTATGTACAGTTGTTTAAATTTAAACAAGAACTTTCTATTCATTTCACTTTTTGTACAACAGTGCAACAAACAAATAACTAGAAGCAGATTCAGAGGCTACAAACTCCTAAAACATGGTTACATAATAAGAACATCGTTGCTTCTTGATGCATTGACGCTGGTTTCTGAGACAGTTAATGAGACATACACCTGCTGAACGCAGATATACAAATTAAAGGAGTTGATGTCTATGCTTACATTACCCAGCTAAAATCCAACCCTTCTTTGCTCATATAGCATCATGTGAAGGAAAAAAAATAGGGGAGGGGGGCAGTAGGGGGATGCTTACAGCAGTATTCAATCCAAATCTGTTGCAGGCTTGATGAACTGTACAAAGGATGTATTTTTCCCCCCTGCAAATTGGCATATCAGCATCCCCTTCAAAAGAAACAGCTTTCCATTCATCATTCCATAGCATTCAGTGGAAACTGGTCCTATGCTCAGACATGAAATTTTCTTTAGAGCTCGTCACTCCCATTGGTTTCCTTGATCATCTGTCGATCGGGAAGATTAAATAAGGCAGTAGGTTTTTTGTTGGTGTCCTGGATAACAAGATCAGCAGAACCACAGTAATTATTACAGGGAACAACGCAGAGGTGTGTAGATATTTATTATCGAGGGACTCAAAGCACATGTGCACATTCCCACTATATCAGTTCTCATTATAATTAATTTTACTCTTCTTTCACCCATGGGAGGTTGATTGTAAAAAGCATGTAAGTAGTGCTTTAGTAGTACATGTGGCATTTGGTATTTTGGCTTTATACTATCCACATAACTAATGAGTGATGTTTTATAATTATGTAAATATTTATAATTAACCATACTGGCTTCTTTGATCCATTACAGTACTTAAGTACAATGCATGCAAAAGTTATCATCCACGCATCAGACATGCTAACAAAGAAGGGCAATATCTTGCATCTATAAGTGTCCATGTTAAGATCTGTCTTAGTATTTCATGTATCATACCCAGTCCCACTTTGGGCAGTCTCAAAGGCTGTAGAATTGGCTTTTACATCTAGGTTAGGGTTGGACATGGCTTTTGCGTATGTCCCTGAGACCTGAGAGCAGCAGTAATGCACAATCTCTCTTTCAGTAGTTTGAAGAACCCCCGTTCTTCAAAGGGCTCTTCCTGCCGTTTATTTCTCAAGTCACAAAGTAGCAATAAAGCAGCATCTGCATATAGTGAGGCCATAGAGGTAGGTGTACAGCTTGTAAATGCAGTGGGACCTACCTCTATCTGTATGTTTTCCTTATTCCCTTAAAGCTGTATGGAGAGCATATACGCAACCATAAAGCTCAAAGTAAATGATGCTGAGATCTCAAGAGCCAGGCTTGTGAGATTCTGCATGCATCCGAATGAGAACGTGATAATAGCTGGTGTTCTGTCATTCTCCCCACATCTGAGGGAAGGAAAGAAACATCACAGAGCTACAACCCCAAGGTGCAAGGTCACAAGACAGGTGGCTCCCATGGCTAAGGGAGGTGACAAAAAGACAACCTAGAACAGCTCGGGTGGAAGAACGGAAGACCTGAGCCATTGAAAAGGCACTTTGTCTGATTCCTCATGTGATAAAAGTCTGCCTAGTGAAATGACCATTTGACCGACTGACAGCGTTTGATGGAACAATTGTAACATGTAATTTATATATAAAGACTAGTGGATGTGTGGAGCAGGTAACATTACTCTCACTGTCTTTAGATGTTAGGCAACTGTACCTGCCTCCTGAGAGCTCTCGAGGCAAAGAAAAGCAGCAATTTCACCTTCAGTGATGACAAGAGAAACAGACAGGGCTTGGAAAGGTCCTTTCCCTGACAACTGTGCAGCAAAATGGCAGCTATTTGTACATTTACAAATCAAATCCAATGTCAATTGCACACACGGCGAGTATTCATGCCACATATCATCCAGGTGAAAATCCGCCTCCAGTAAATGCAGATGATGCTCCTGTGTCTGTCATTCTTCCCATTGTCTCTGCTCCAGTGGAGACTGAGCTGTTCACTTAAGAGGAAAAATGGACGGGAAAAAAGAGGCAAGGAGTGCATTTTTATTTCATTGCTGGGTGATTATCACCCTTCACGATGCCTGATTTCTGCTCAGGTCACTGAGGTGTGAGCTTTCAAGAAGGCCCCATTCAAAGGGCAAATATAAAAAATAAGAAAAGTGCAGGGAAGGAACTCGGTGAATGCAAAAGCACATTTTTTGTCTGCGCTCCGGGGGGTGGAATTCTGGAAGCTTTATCATTTTGGTAGTCCAAAGCATCTGTAAAACTAGTTCAACCAGTTTGGAAGGGACCTCTCATACCTACCAGTATCCTGGGTAATATGGAAGCGATTACAGTGGCCCCTATATGTATGACCTTTCTTTTGATCCTCAGGGCAGGGAGCATATTTGAAACAGAAGGGTGCATACCTATTTCCCAGCAACCTGGGAGTAGATTGGTGATGTAGATAGCCATTGCTGCCACTACACTTTAATTAGGGCACGATCTGGCACCGAACTAGCCTCAGTTTTGACAAGGGAAGAGTTCACTACCACATTTGAACATTTACCTCCTGGGCCGCATTAAATAAAGCTCCTATATTGCCACAATCTAGGTCGTGAGTATTTTAATAGTGTTATATCTTATGGCTCCACAGTGTGGGGAGATTAAATTATCCCTGGAGAGCGAAACACCTCCCAGTTTACAGGAACCAAAACAGAAGCCAACATGGTGCCTAAGGAGAGACAAAAATCCAGAATTAAAAGAAACAGTACTACACAGAATGGCTAACCAAGAAGGCATCGCAAATAGGACAAAAAATATGGATGGCACAAGGCATGCAAGAAAACTACAAGTGAACTCATGCAGGGAGACAATGTAGCAAAGTAACATGGGACTGGGCACATTCCTCCATGGCCATACTGTGTGGGCACATCTACTTGTTCATTAATGCACCATAGTTACTGAACCTTAAATGTAGTACTTGGATAACCAAGTACTAAATCAAAATGCAGTAACTTGTGCTACTGCTCAGTAGCATCAGCACATGGGTTTTTAGTGACACTTACTGCACAGTAGCCTAATACTACTGCACAGTAATGTATTAGCATAGGTTTTGCCTGGCACGCTACGGTGCAATGTTATTAAGCTACTGCACAGTTAGCTTCTCATGTAGACAAGCCCTGTGACCAGCTCCCACTTTTTGGTGTGCTCCGTTCACAACAGCCCAGTACATTAGGTAAGTTATTGCTCTAAATGCGTTATGAATCTTGGAAACAGGAGCACTGGAAATAATTACCGGTACAAAAGCATCATTTGCTTTTGCTACAGAAGACTTTTCACCAGGGTGATAATGCAGCAGATCTGCTTGCAATGTTTTCAGCTGGCACTGGATTTGATTTGTAAAGGTACAAATAGGTTGAGAGTCAAGATCTGGGGAGAAGGTTGAAGGTATCCTTCAAGAAATAGAGACTTGTATTTTGTACGGAATATGTGCAAAGATTAGTGGGGGACCAGGCACCTCAGAACAACTATGTGCTAAAGATTTCTAAAATGCTAATTGCTTAATGAGGCAAGGAGAGGGTGAGATAAAATGGTGGGGATAGATCTACGCTGCAAGGAATTGAGGGAGAATCAGGTGGGAAAGGAGAGATGCATTGTGTGCATTCATGTGTTAAAAGTGACTATAATAACCATATAATGAAAGACTTGGGGACACAGACCATGGCTGTGATTAACCCAACCATCCTTGGTAAAAACTGCACGTATCAAATACTTCAGTGATGAAACATGATGACAATCTCCATTATCCATGATGATAATTCCCCCAGGTGCACAGCATGGGGGAGAAAAACCCCTTTACTTTTACTTAGCCAGAGCAGGCTCTCAGTTGCAAACCTACATGATAATTATAACTGCCTAAATGATCACTAATTCCAATGAATAACATTTGTCCTTTTGTTAAAAAAAAATCTAAGATTTACTGGCAGAAATCTTTATTAACAGGGAGTTATGGCTGCCCAGTAGTTGCTGTGCTCCTGCAGAGCGCTGAGATCATCAACTCTCAAACTCCTGAAAAATGGGAAATGAATAATGAAGTGTAGACTCACGCTGCCTTCACTCTGCCCTCTTTCAGTGCTGCCCCTATGGTCCCACAGCAAACATAAACTCTACTGAAGAGGAGCTACTGTGACCTGCACTACAATCAAAGGCTTAAACTGCTCCACAGAAAGACTATCACATGTGATAACCTGCACAATTGCTTAGCCACTTCTCACACTCCCTTGACTCTCAGGTGTTCAGTGCTGTCTCACCCTACACCTTCACTTACCCATCGCTAACTGCACAGACCACATTCCTTTCCAACTACGCCTATGGCAAGACACTTCCTATGCCTCACTACTGACACAACCTACCTAATGCAGCAGTGAAATCAGATGCACTGAAATACTCAGGGTCCACAAGTACCCAAGTGTTAGGCACAAAAGGGGACTGAGCAATTCAGATCACCTCAAATCACACATCTGATGTTGCTCAAATGAATCTCTACACTGTCCAATGCAGATAAGCAATACTGCTAGCTTGGAGGTTGGGGGTGGGCAGGGAATGAGAGTGGACTTAAGGTTATATGACCATGTAACTTAACTGTTCTTTTTGTGGTTTGCAGAAGTTTCAGTTTTCCTGAACCAGAAGTTTTTGAAGAGCATGAGACACTAAACAGCAACCCTAACTGTATTAATGATTGTTTAGACTATTCAGGAAAGAGACGTAAAATAACCCTGTGAACCACTAAAATGCTTTGTCCTGCTTTGAAAAAGAAACCTTGTACACTCCATAGAGGCTTTACCATCAGTCATCATCCTGGAGAAGAAGGGTGTATTATTTCTGTTAACCTTATACTCCTCCTCCTTTAACTTGTGACAGCCACTTGTTAAGTCTTGATCAAGTCATGACCCTTTGTGTTAGCAGCACTTAGACCCATACACGATTGGGGATTCTGGTTGATGCTGCAAGTTAAATGAAATTCAATAATTTGCAGGAAGGAATCTTATCTGGGTGATCCAAGTCTGGATGAGTTGTCTTGGAGGTCATTTTTCCAGGTTATAGTCTTCTCTGCCTACATTAAATGGCTCATGGGAGAAAAGTAGGGGTGTCAAACATATGGCCCATGGGTTGGATCTGGGCACAGAACCATTCCGTCTGGCCTGCTGGCAGTCTGGTGGGCTACCAGAAGCTGGGGGGCATGGCCAGAAGCAGAATTTGGGGATCCTGGACTGCAGTGGACATGGCCATTGGTGGCAGTCAGTCAGCTCCATACTGCTGTCCAAATGCAGCCCCACCACCCCGGACTCAAGAAGCTGTATGGATGCAACCCCATGCCACTGTGTGCCCCCAGCTCTACACTGCTTCCCTGCCAGAGCCTGACACCTCCCTATTACCTGGCCAGAGCTCGATGCCACTACTTGCCCCTAGACCTACACTGCTACCCAAACATGGCTCTGTGCTGCCTCTAGGCCTTGGACCAACACTGTTGCCCAAATGCATCCCCACCACAGTTGCTGCTGAACAAGAAGGAGCCCCTGTGATCCAAATCTGGCTTGGAACCCAGGCTGACCTTGACACCCATGGAAAAAAAGGATTAGCAGGCCTGTCCTAGAGATGCCGACAGTTGAACCTTCAGAGGGGCAGAGAAGAAACTTGTATGAATTCACCAATGCCTGAAAAGCCAAGACCACATAGAGCAGGACAGATTCCTTCTGCAACATCCTTTCAGTACCCATAAGACATGTGGGAGATAGACTGACTCCATGGGAAATGACCTGTGTTAACTACTGCCTGCTTCAGTTGTGCATGGGTACTGCTGAAGAAGAGAATATACATAACAAGTAGGTTCAGAATAATCCTGTCCCTGCAGCTCAGGATCAAGAGAAGGAGGTCTTGTAATACGAGGTGTTGCTCTGAAGTCAGTAACACTTATCATCAGGATTAGAACTGCTGCTGTGAGCTGCTCCTGGGAAAGACATGCTGTGAAGAATAAGTGCAAACTCTTTGGAGCTTGGAAAGTTTAACCCAATGATTTTATTGTTATTCCCCTTCCAGGGTGCATTCAGTTGTCACTTTAATGCAGAAGCTTTGTACCTCTGTTCCCTCTTGATCTGGAGATCTCAAAGCCGCTTGCAAGTTTCACTCCATGATAAGTAAGGAACTTGTTCGAATTCTTGTTATTTATCCAAGGTTAAAAAAAAAAGTGTTCTCTTATAGGTCTGTAAAGCTCAATGCACAATTGTGCTGCTGTATAGGAAATAATTTCACAAACGGGAAGCCTAAGTTTCAGTAGATGGTAATGACTTGTCCAGAGCCACTCCAGCAGTCAGTGGTAGAGCTGAGAGTAGAAAGCAGAATTCTGGGTCTCATAGGCTTAAAACTTTTTTCATTTTTTATGTACCTAAGTGGTGATTATGTAGCCAGGTAAGTACAAATGTTGCCACTTCGACCGAGTTTAGATTTGCTTTCCACATAGGTAACTACAATCACCCTGCACTTCATATATATTGAGCTTGCTCAAAAGGTTACACTGTCACCAGGTAGCCCTTGCCTGGGTATGCACGCATGGCTAAATCCTGAAGCTTTACTCACAAGAAAAGTATGACTAGTGATTTTCTGATCCTGGATCAGAAACTCTCCCATCTTTTAGTCCAGTTGCGATTGAGGCAGTTGATCAGGTTGTGGAAAAGCCAGGTTCCACCCTTCCCCAGGAACCACCCTTCTTCTCCTTGCCCCCCATCACCCTGAAAGGCTTGAATCTTTGAATCAGCACCTACCACTTCCTAGAGATGTGCTCCACCAGGCCCTGGGCCAGGCAGTGCCTGGAACACCTTCCTGTCCTGCTCTGGGAGGGTAGACCAATGAGAGAGATGCTCCCCAGCAAGGGAGATGATCCTGGCCCATAATAGCTTTTTTGCACTTCATATTTAATACTCATTTCATACAACAGTCAGATAGGTTTGGCCCCATTTGAGGCAGGAGCTGGGCTAAGCACCAAGAAGCCTCTCCTCACCAAGGCAACAACCATTGTCTCTTTAGCTTGCCCTCCTTTTTCCCAAAGCTCAAACCTCAAATGATGGCTAGAAATGGTTTGCTTTTGGAAATTGGCTTTTAGGTAAAGTAGATTGACTTTTATTAGTAAAACCCACTGTGTCTGAAGCCAGCAGACACACAGGCTGGGAAATTGAAGATATGTACCACACTTCCATAACATGAGTTGGGCATTAGGTCACAGTGCCCGACTGCTGAGCCTTTGGGATTTTTGGTTTTAGTAAATGACCAAATTACGATGTGCGGATGTGATTAGTTTGTTGGAACAAAAAATGCTGACAGGACAGAACATGCAAAGTATGACAACCACAGGGAAACCAATCAACAACACCCAGGAATGAAGAGTCATTAGAGTGGAGAAAAAAAAAAGAAGGATGTTAGAGCAGCAAAAGGTACCCAAGGGCAGAACCTGAGGCCACCATGGACAAAGGGCAAGCCACCAGCCTGTCTCACCAACCCACATTGCAGGGGAGGAAGGGGGCCTCAGCCCTCAACCTCCAGGCTGCTGACATCTAACATTTGTTGGGAAAACCACAGGATGAAGCTCATGCACTGGCCAGATGTACCTTCCCTCCATGCCAGCCTTAGGACCAGTAGATATAGAATTGTTTACATTATTCTTATCTGCTATCACTGTGTATCAATAAAATTCACCTATTATTGAATAAAGAGGTTGTGGTCAGTCTGAGGGTTTGGGTCTGGAACTAGGTATCTGGGTTATAAATCCAGTGCCAACACAATCACTTCCCTGGTGGGGGGAAGAAGGGGGAATAGCTCAGATTTTCTACTTATTGGGCAAGTGCCTAATTATTGATCCTGTGACTCCCCCATGACTTTCACGTTTTATTAAACTAAATTTTGCAACTTACTTAAGATCACCTGCCTGCTTTGGTAGTTTTATTTTAGCCAGGCCCCTAAGTGGTTATGGCCATGGCCACAACCTACTGAACATATTCAATAGGGAAGACAAGACAAAGCACAGCTTTGAGAGCTGCCCAGGCAGAAATAGAATCTAAACTATGTGTAAGTGCTAAAAACTGTGGTTATTCAGCTACGCAGTTGTCACTGAGGCATGTAAAGGTGAAATAGGATTTAGTCCCCTCTCTAAAGGTGTTCAGCTCCCTGAAGCAGTTTTCCTTGTCAGGATTCTACACAGAGAGGCATATCTTCCTTTGCAGAATTTCTTTCTAGAAGCTTTCCTCCCTAGCTGAAGGCTTTATTTATGGTATACAACTTTTGATTCATTTCAAAATTAGTTGATAGTCTTTTATGGGTTGTCACGAACCTTTTTTTCCCCTTCTTTTTTTTAAGAAAACAGAGACTTTTTTTAGCAAAAGAGACATTAGCACAAAAGTGTTGTTGTTTTAGAATTAGGGCCCCAGGCCTCAGTCAGATCTAGTCAAAGGAAAAGAGCTAGATAGAGAAGTGCATATGGTGGTAGAAATATTTGAGTTCTGCAAAGGACTCCAAAAAATTGCCAGAGTATATAGCAGAATGTCTATTAAAAAGACTGGCCCATTTATATCATTCTGTCAAAATTCTGGAATGTATAAGATTATGTGAAGTTATCCATGTTCTCCAGTTTCTCATAAAGAAGACTATCCTCAGGTGATCCATCATTAGATGGGATGACTGTATTAAAACAAAACAAAAACCCAAACCAGAAATTATTGACCCACTGTGAAAATCAGAGCATGAACCATTAAGATGTCTGTATACAGAATTCACAGCATATGACTATTGTTATGTGCAAATCAATTCATTCTACATCAGTACATCATTAATTTTAGCATAAAATTTTATAACCAGTGGGCACAGTATCCTGTCCTCTCAGAGATACTCTGACTATCAGGGAGTTCGCTTTAGGACACTGGTGCTTAACCTTCAGTGCATGGGCCAGATCTGACTATGAAGCCATGTCAGCCATGTCATGCTAGACTGCACTGGTGCATGGCTAGATCCAGTATGTGGGGTTAGGCCAGTGTTTCCAGGTGAGCCATTACACAGCACGACTCAGCACATGGGGTTGGGTCAGTGCATGGGACTGCACCTGTGGACTGGCCCCACATGCTGTGACCCTATGTAGGATATGACCCACAGACCAACCCCACCACTCATCCAGCCCATGGGCTGGAAGGTTGGGAACCACTGCATTAGGGTACCCCTGCCCTGCATGGTGGTGCCTAAGTGAGCTATGTGTTTCCAACCTAGCTTGATTGTACCATACTGTAGCACATCAGGGTCCCAGGGGTGGCTGTGATGGCCCTGGTGGCTCTGTGAACATGTCCCCCTCCGCCCCTGGAATGCCTTCCCTTCTCACCCGCCATGCCTTGATGGAAATATAATCTAATATAATAAAAGGCTTAGTCTGTGTGCATTTCTGTCTGTCTGTCTGTCCATAATGCTTCTGGCCAACTGCTAATGAACCTGAGGAGGCAGGCAGTGATTGGCTGGGTGGCCTGGGCTGCGCAGGCCCAAGTTTGCACTGCTTCTGAGGAATTTTGGTGGTGGGAAACATGCCTCCCCCTGCCTCCCTGTCTGAAGGTGAAGGAGGAGATCACAGTGGTAGCACAGCCCCCGATTCCCGGCCCCAATGCCCCCCAAAACAGCCAGCGGGGGGGGAGGCAGCAGGCAGGGAGGGAGGGAGAGGAGCAGGGAGGGAGCTGGGGCCAGGTAGACATGGGCCAGGTGGACCCAAAGTGGTGGGGTTAAGGGGAGGGTGTGTGTTCAGACCTGAAGCAGTGGGGGGAGGTGGGAGGGGAGCGAGGTCAGACTGAACAGGCAGGGGAGGGGAGGAGCTGGGTCAGACCCAAAGTATCAGGAGAGACAGGGGTAGAGCAGGGCCGGACCCAAACCAGTGGCGGGGAAGGGAGGAGCAGGGATATCCCGAAGCAGCGCAGGGGACAGGGGAGAAGCAGGGTCAAGCCCATAGTGGTTGGGCAGTTTGGAGCAGGTTCGGACCTGAAGTTGGGGTGGGGAAGGGAAACAGATTGAACCCAATGAGCCAGGAGGGTGGTGGGGGTACAGTGGGGGCAGATGAGGAGTGGTGGTACAAGGCCAGATGTAGGGCTCCATCTCCACCTCCATCATTCTTGATGGGCAATTTGCTAGTAATAATAATAATAATAATGATAATAATAAGGAGGCTGCGCATGGGCCTTTATGTGGCGTCAGTTCAACTAGACTCCTATTGGGGTTCCAAGGCCCCTCAATGGGCCGCTCTAGTCCCAGGCCCCTTGCCAGTCCTGTAAAGCCTTAGTGGCTAATTGCATGGCTCCAATCCTTCCCTACACCATGCTCCAAGCCTTACGGGTGTTACTGTAACATTGTTCCTTTGTTGGGGCTTCATCTCCCAGCCCTTTACTCTAGCTAGGCCTTCTAGAGTGGCCCTATCTTTGAGGCACCTGCTCTGGTTTGGCCCTGTCAGGCACCAGGACCCTTGCCCCATCTGCTGAGTCCCTCTCTGATCACTCCCCTCTGGGGCACTGGGGCCCTGGCCCATGTTTGGCTGTGTGGCCTTGCACTAGGTCTTCTCTACAATACTGGCTCAGAGTCTTCATTAGCATGTGACTCACTGCAAGTGTGGCTCCTTAGCAGGACTCAAGACAATAACATAACCCTTGGGCACTAATGAAATCTCCACATACCACCCCTGCAATCCCAACACAAACCACCAGTGTACACTGTAACTTAAACATCAAGCTCCTAGGTTACAACATAAATATAAAGGGGAAGTAGCTCTCTGACCCTTTAAGAGGGCAAACTTTCCATTACCCCTCATATATAATAACCTCCCAACCCTGGGCGGTATCCTAATGAGCTCCCCTAGCCTCACCAGGGATCCACATGTAGCATCGCAATCCCTTCAGGAGCCCTGCTGCCAGGAGCTCTTCATCCTTTGGCAGCCATGCACACACTAACTAGCTAGCTCAGGCTCTTGGCTTCCCAGGCCCTGCCCCCTTCCAGTCAGCAGACTCCCTGTGGTTCCTGCAGGTTCATGATGATTGGCCTCATTGCCCTGTTGCTCCGGCCACCTGCAGCTCCTACACCCCACCTAGCTTGCAGAGCTCCCTGACTGAGCTGTTCTTACCTTAAAGGAACAGTGAGTCCCAGGCTCTTTGTTACACATACATCATACTGCATGTGTTACATATACATCATACTGCACAACTCACGTTGTGCACCAGGCTAGACCCAGACCCCAGACCATGGTTCCTTAGATATTTGGCCCAAGCTAGCCTGCTTGCAAGCTGGAACCAGCCCAGGGCATAGGGAGTTTCTAGCCTATGGTATGCAGTGGCAGTAATGGTGGCAGCTCCTGCTCCAACATAGGGCATAGGCCATGGGATGTGGGGTACAGGACAGAGAGTAACAACTCTAGCATGGGTATAAGACATGAAGCGCACAGAAGGGCCAGCAGGTGAAACAGCTGGAAAGTAACAGTGGCTGTCAGCCTGACTTTAACCTCTGGACACAGATTGCCTTGTCCATTGAGGTACAAGTACCTCAGACAGGACAGTAGATTAAGTGGATCTTGGCCTTGATGCTGCATGGGCTTTCTTATAGTCCTGTAGGCCCTTGCACAGGAAACTTTTAAGGCAATTAAGCTGTCTTATGGTGAGCACTCATGTATAATAGCTAGCAGAGACCCTGATAGGCAGATCAGCATAGGCCAAGTATCTAAGGAGCCACACTTGCAGTGAGTCACCTGCTAATGAAGACTGACCCAGTTTAGGAACAGTGAGCATCCTGAGTGGGTGCTGGGAGCACCACCTATCCATTTAGATGTGGTTGCGGGTTTCCAGGTCAGTCAACAGTTTTGACCACTCTGCAGTGGCAAGCTTCCTGATTTATGATTTCTCTGGTTTTCCTGGTTCCAGACCCTGGCTTTGGCTTTTCCCTGGATTCTGGCCTTAGATTTCCCCTGCAGATCTGTTTCCTTGTTCTTGATCTGTAGCTTGACTCAGTGCTTGGACTTGCCTCCATGGAACACCCTTCAGACTCAGTGACTTGGCTGTTATTTTTTCTGGATCCTGACCCATGGCTTTATTTGTTGCTCAAACTTCACCCTGTGGATTTGCCCCTCTGCCAAGGTAACTATTATAGACCCTGCTCTAGTTTCTTCCTCCTCAGACTTCACTCCTCCCTCACAGACCCAATTCCTATGCCAGATGACCCAGGACCTGGTTTCCTAAGAGTAGCTCTGATGAGCAAGTCCTGGGGAGTTAGGCAACCTGCCTAATCATGTTCTTGGTACAATGTGGCCACTCCCTTGCATGAAGATCTACCTATATGCAAACATACCTCTCTACCAGAGTCCTCTACAAGAGAGTTGGAAGTGTCTACTCAACACATCTTCTCCAGCTCTTAAAGGTCCTCACTAAGGATGAGCTTTAGCTCCAGTTCCTGTCCTGGATTCTGTAAAGCCTTGTCCCCATTTTCTTCCATGTCTCCTGCCTATCCAGATAACTTTTGCTCCCAGGCAGTTGAGCACCCACAACCCCTCCCACCAGGTCGTTGCCTGTGGCGAGCACCAGGTCCAACAAAGCGTCTCCCCTGGTGGGGCTGTGCACCTCCTGAGATATATTTCGGCTAGGAACCTATGTGACCAGTCAGACATGGCTGACTGCTCTTCCCAGCAGATGTCTGGAAAATTCAGACCTAACTACCTCTGTGAGCTGACTTAAGAATTCCTGGTCTAGCTCTTCCCCTTGGTTGGGTGGTCTGTAGTAGACCCCCACCATTAAGTTCCTTTCCCCTCAACTACCTTGTATTCTAACCCAGAGCACTTCAATGAGCCCCTCCTCTGACCTTGTGCTACTTGATGAAGATGTGTATTCCTCCTTGACGTAGAGTGCCACACCCCCACCTTTCCTCCCTGTCCCATCCCTCCTGGACAGCCTATAGCCCTTAATATTCATCACCCATGCCCTGATTTCTGACAGTAGAGACTCAGAACTAGTTCAAAGACAATAGTGATAGTGCAATAAATGATCCATTTTCACCATAGGGATTTTTTTTCTCCCTGGCAAAAATTATATGCCTGGGAATGGCAACTATGCCCTATCAATTTAGGGTGAAGTAAACAGCTGTGTCATGTACACCTGTGTCAGAGCCCAATCCTTACCTGCCTCTCCAGTGGTGAGGTGGGGAGAGCAAGCTGCTGGCAGGCAGAGCAGTCCCTGAGCTGCAGAGGGGAAGGGAGCTGATGCTTCCTTCCATAGAAGCAGCAACCCCCCCACCCCCCGGTGGCACCTGCCCAAGGCACCCAGCTCGGGCAGTCCCAGGTAGCACCACAGCTACAGACGGAAGCACTGGCCCCCCCATGCAGCTCAGGCAGGCAACTATATCAGGCTTGCCACTTTTTTTTTCTCCTTCTGTGGATCCTGCCTTCCCAGGTTGCTGCCAGTCTGCCTGCACGATCTGCCTGCACAGCCCCTGAGCTGCATGGAGTCTGGTGCTTCCTTTTGCAGCTGTAGGGTAGGCAACTTAAACGCCTTGGAGGTGTTTTACCTTGCAGCACCCCAAAGTCATTTGCTGTGTGCCAAAGTTATTTAAGGCACATTACACCACCAAATGTGCTACTGTGGCTGGAATTAACATGCAGTATATTGCCAAATGTGCAAAAAGCAATGCCATTAAAACAGTGCAAAAAGCATTTAACTTACTTTAAACCTACTAAAAAGTGTCATCTACAAACGGCCAGAGTCAACACTAGGGAAGATTAGTCACAAAGTTAGGTAAAGGGTCCCACACTGACAGATGGAATACTCTGTTGACAAGTGTAAGCTAATGCAGAATTGGACAGAATCATTTGAACTACTCAGACATACTGATGGCTTCTAAAGCATCTGTGACCTCATGGGGTATAGCCCTGTTGATCACATTGAAAACATCTGCTTAACGCCCAGCAGCCATTGGAAAAAGAAACAAACAAAGAAAAACATGTTAGACTGCATAAGAAATGGGTTGGAAAATTATACTAATAGCAGTATGGTGTCATTATAGCAATCAATTTCACACCATAACTTTGAGTTGAACAGAAATGATACATGCAGCAATGTCTGTCTAATAACTAATCTTTAAACTTCACTGATTTTGAAGAGAGTGGATATCATCAAGTTCATTAGACATCCAACATCATCATGAGACATCCCACATTCCTATTTAGTCACGTTGCCGTATCTGGAATAAACACAATTTTGAGGTAAGGAAGCAGAGGATGATTTTGGCTGGGTCCACAACTCATAGAGCTGAGAAATGGCTAGGATAGACTTTGCCACCTCTTTCCTTTTCATTCTAAGTCCTCTTGTGTCTTTCTTTCTTCCTGCCTCTCTTCTCCCCTAAAACTCACCCTGCTCTGCACAGGTCCATAACATCACCCAGTATAGCAATATACCATTCTTTATGGTGATCAGTTGCTGTGATGAAGTGGGTTTTACAAATACATCGATGGAAGTTGGCCATGGAATTGCTGCACCAGATGGGTTTTAGTAGAGTTCGGGTTTTGTTGCAAATGTTTTTCCCACGTTTATTTATAAGATCTTTCCCCAGTGTCCCCATTTTTGAAATATTATCTTCTTTGCAACTCTTACTTTCCAGTTTGTTGCTGTGCCTAATGCTACAACAGCTTTTGTTAGTTATCCTCACAATATTTGCTTGCCCTTCTGTGATTTGGGTGTTCATTAAAACCTCAGTGTTGTATATTTCATCTCCCAGGGAAGCTGCTAGTTGCTGGTATATGTATGTGTGTGTGTTTTTAAATAACTTGCATAATGATTTAACCAGATTAAATCCACTTAATGTTTGCGCAGACACAGACACCAGTGCTTATTAAACTGGGTGTCATCTATATTTCATTTGGAGGTTTTCAGATTATGGTGATCCCTCTAGGAATTCTTTTAACTTGAAAACATCTGTACAGAATGATTCTGTAAAAGTTTTATGTTTTCTCTTATATTTTCTCTCCTCAACTTTCTCTGCTACTTGCTAGTACCTTTGAACTGTACTAAGGAATTTCAGTCCCTTGGTTGTCTCCTGACTCTCTCAGAACTTCATTCAAATGAAGTGAATGGAAAGAGTTTGCACTGACTTCTAGCTCAGTCCCAGCTTCCTGATCCTCTTTCTCTGGGCCAAAATGAATCCCTCCTGACATCTTCTGTGTCTGATTCCATTACAGAATGAAATTCCTTCTTTTACACCTAGATCTCCACCTTCTCCACCTAGTGGAGAAGGTGAGGCTGAGTTTCACCATAAGCAAAAATATTGGCCTTCTCCCTGCTACAAGAAAAACTCCCTGATGTACACATGCGCCCCCATTGAAACCATCTCCCAGTCTTGTGCCAGGTCCTTGGCATTATACAAAGAAAGTTTTTCTTCTGGGTGCTGCAAGTCCAGGACATATCTATCTTTGGTTGTGGCATTCAATCACTGGGAGTCCAGTAGAATGAAACTGGCCTACTAGATTAAGAGTGAAGAAGCCAAGCATGTGTTCCTTCCTGCCAAGAACAAACTGACTACCCCCAAGAAGGATGTCAAGGAGGTTGTAGGAAAGCTGCGAAACTGGAGAGCTCTAGAGTTGGTTCAATTTTATAACTAGTGGTGGAAGTATCTGAAGTGCATATGTCACATGTTGGCACAATGCTAACAAGTTCTAGAAGGAAAGCAAGTGATGCTGAACCTCTCAATGGAGGGGGATGCCAAATTATCTTACCTAATAAACCTGAAGAATGTCAGACCTTTTACATGCTTACCATTGCCAGAACAATCTTCACTGCTGTTTTAACTGAAGGATCATCCTCAGACAGTGAACACTGCAAAAAACAATGGTTGCAAGTAGGACTCCAGAGGCTACAAGTAGGACTCCAGAGGTGTAATATCAAACTAGATAACCAGAATGCCAGGGCAGTGCTCCTCAATAATGTTGCCATTTCTTGGAGTGCACAGTGCACCTTTGGAAAAAAGTTGAAATTAAGAAGGTACTATGGACTGGTCATAGAAATGAGGGTGACATAGAGCTTTCAGAAAGCAAGAGGAAACCAGAAGTGCTATCTCTGAATGGAGTAACACCAAAGTTAACTCTCAGGCCTCTTCCTGTTTCCTCTTGTTTTCAACTCTTCCCCTTGTTTTCAAGTCTTCATCAATGATTTAAATCTATCTGAGCAATAAGCTGCTGAAATGAGTCTTTGTAGATGATGAATAGATTTTTCATCCGTGAGCCAGGAGAAGGTAATTTGGCTGGTACAGCACCTACAGGCTCTCTGGGTGCATCTACACATGCATTTAAGCGCCACTAAATTTAATGCGCATTAAATGATTTTTGGCAGGTATCTACATGTGCAGGGGCTTGGCACTGAAGTTAGCACACTTGGCACAAGTTCCAAGTCCCTGTAACCCCACCATGTGTCTCTAGTGGCTGGGCACGCCTAGAACAAAAGTTAGTGCCGGGTCGCATCTACACATGCGTTAATGCACTTTACCTAATCACACCTAAATTTGATACCTGCATTTGGAGGTATCAAATTTAGGTGTGATTAGCTTAATTTCCCATTTTTAATGTGCATTAAGGGTGCGCTCATGTAGGTATGCGCCCATAATGTGTATTAAATTAGGTTAACATGCATTAATGCATCTTGTGTAGATGCACCTTCTGTTGAGCATACATTTCATTCCTGGTGCCTTGCCTGTTCTGACCATTGTACCCTTCTTACAAAAACATGTGGGTTTTCACCTCATTGCAGTCCATGATGCTTACAACATTTTAATGACAACTAGTTAGTTATTTAGATTCCATTAAACTGCCTCTCCTGATTTGGTAGGTACTGAACTTGGGACTCTTGAGTTGTTAGGTATTTTGCTTTAGGTAATTCTGGTCTCACAATCTTTCATTTCAATTTAAAATACCCTCTTCCTGAGCTGTTTCAGTGAAGAGCCTGAGGGTTTCATCCATCCCCATCAAATTAAATTTATTTAAACTTTGAACATAAAGAAAACACAGATCATGAACAGTGGCTGAGCTGTCAGCTTGACTCATCAGCTGCAGTTAATGGAATAAACTGGGGACAGTGACCAAACTAGGAGCTATTTTACAGGATGACTACATGGATCTTAGGGTGAACATCTTTTGCCTTTAAAATATACTTTCTTTTTCTATATAATGAATTAGTACACTGCCCATAAAGAGTGTTTGCATCTCATCATGGAACAAGCTTCCTTGACAGTATGCCTAGCCCACATTGTATACACTTCTCCCTCGTCATACTATCCTTGGTCTTGAAGCATGACAATATGACCATGAAATGTAACACTAGAAATTAGATTCAATATACCGCCTCATTTCACCAAGACAGCTTGACAGCCATAAAATGGTTAAGAACTTTAAACACTACCCACCTGAGGAAGATTTGAATAAACAGACTCAAGGGGCGCATCCAGTTGAGTGTGGCTGTGTGCTATGTGGTGCTTCAAACACATGTGCAGTACCACATCTGCACAGTCAGATGTTTTCTGCACTACAAGGGTGCACTGCCCGTGCATGCACTGCTCTGTTTGGATTTTTTCCCATGGGTCTTTTTGACCCCTGGATATCTCGTGGGAAAAAACAAACAAACATAGCAGTGCACGCAGAGGAAGCGTGCGCCACTGAAAAGCAGGGCCAGGCCACTTGCTAGCCAAGCTCTGCCTGGCAAGATCATCATTGCTGCAGCCCTGGGAGGCTCCCAGGACCTAGATAAGGTGGTTGGGGCCAGCATAGTGGTGGTCCCAGCCTCCCCTATTGCTTCCAGGGTAATTTGGCATGCACCAAAGAGCATGTGGCATTGGCATTCCCTGGGAAAAGTAGCTGTGGTGCAAGGTGCACTGCTGCTACTTGTTCTCAGGGAACCAAACATCCACATTCGTCTGGGTGTGTCCAAGGTGAACAAATGTTTCTCAAGTAGAAAACTAGTCATTTGTTCCATTCACAAACAGCTCTTGCTGAGAAGCTTACACCTGGTTTCACTCTCATTTTTACACATTTGATATTGTTGAACCATCCTATTTGTATAAACATGCACACATTTCTATTTGCCTTACTGTGCTGCATCGCTCTCTTGCACTGAAATCCCTGTTTAGACAAGTATATCAGGTGTTAGATACCAGGACGATGTTTTTTTCATTCAAAATGTAGTTTTGATTCAAAATCAAAGGAAACCTTTCATTCATCTTAGGGGGTTTGGGACCAGAAGGGGGGTACATCCTAATTCTCCACTAAGACATCTCTAACTTGGCCTCTGCTTTTTCTAAGCTAACACATTCTCCACAAAAATCATGGCACCGGTTCTGTTTTGTACTTTTATAACACAGTCAGGATTTGGTGTAATGCAGTTGTATCAAAACAGGTGAGGGAAGACACTGGTCTTTAGAGCACAGAATAATCTGAAAACTGATAGGTCACCAATTGTTGCCATACCCTCTTCACCCTTTAGGTGAATGAAGAGGCGTTACAGGAGATGGGAAGTGTTAGAGAAGAACTGTGATTTCAGGATAGATTTAGAAGTTTAGGGCCCTTGTATACGCACTCGGCATTTAGTTGCTACAAATGTTCTTGGTTTAATTTTTCTTTCTTAGTTTAAGATGGCTAAATAAGTAATATGGATGTGATTTACCATGCAATGACTTATTATGCTATAACTAGTAAAATGCGCTAGGGGACACGTCAGAACAATTTGACCCTCCTGCCCTTTCAGTACTGCTTTACTGCCAGGTGGCATTTTAGGACAAGACTTGATAACAGAAGACAAGATTTGGTGACAGATGGCTGAAGAAGTCAGTGTCAAACAGTTGTTAGTTGACTGACTACAGTTTGGGGGACAGGGGCTGCATGGCATTTGTGTGCCTGCATTGCAAAACTGCCTGATGAGATGGAGCTGGACACTTAGGGAGCTGACAGACATGGAGGGGAAAAAAATCACTCACTACCGGAAGAGGCAGCATGTTAGTTCAACCTAGCTCTATACCATCTGTATAGATTGTGTGCTTCAGTGGGACTTTTTGGCACTTTTATATAATAGCTGATTCAACTCAAGAGCCAGAAAAGCCCTGCTGAAGCTCCCGATCTATACAACTGTTGGGTGAGCCAGGTCCTGCTAACATGATGCCTCTTCTGGCCATGTGCTGGGCTCAGTGTGCAGGCACGCCAAGTTTAAAGTAAAGCACCATTTTATTCTGTTGTTTTTTTACATCTGTAAGCAGCTTCAAAGACACATTTTGCAGAGACTCAAGACAAATAAAGGCTCCTGGTGCACTTAGACTTCCTTGTACACCCCGCCAGGATGTGACTCAGTGTGGTACATGTAATATAAGTGTTGCAGTTTAAAGGACAATACTTGTGGGACTTTCCAAGATGATAACAGACTAGTCCTTTCAGAAAGCACCAGAAAATAGGACTGGCTAAAAGCCAATCTACTGCTAAAGAAAAAGCCTTCTTTGTGTGTAGCCATAATGACATCCATTAGAGGATGGAGTTGATCACAGGTGTTTATATGTTGCACTAGAAAAGCCCAAACAAGGCCATGCTGGGTTTTGTTCTCTGCTTAAGAGGCTTAGGCAAAATTTGAATGGGAGGATGGCTGTGCACAGGGGTTGACAATATCTTCTTTCCTTTTCCTCTGATAAAAACAATTTGGTTTTCTTTTAATTAAAAAATCACAACAAGCCTGAGTGCTTAGCCTTGTGTAATCACCACGTTCCCTACTTGGCTCATAAATGAAAGCTTGCTCCTTGCCAGATGGTAGAATCAGGATGATATTCCTACAAGTTTTCTCCTTTCAGCCTTGAAGCCTACTTTGAAGATCAAATGCTCTTCCTGGATGTGGGACCTTGAAACAGGAAACTGTTCTGCCTATTGAAAAGGTGTTTATTATTCTTTCCAACAGGTGGTTACTGTAGTCACGGGTGCACAGATGTTTTTCATACTTTAGCTAAGGGCTAACTATGGAAGGGTGCAAAAAGGTCTTTGAAATAAAATGTATCATGTTTAGGTCTCTGGGTACATTTTCTCCATACCAGATAGATAAATCAATTAATGAATAAACTCCTATTCATGTCATTTCCCAACATCTATGCTGGGAACTACAGGTTCACCAAAACTAAAACCTTTCAAAGTTCAATGATGGAACATGTGGTCAAAACAAGAGAATTGAGGAGAAGGAGTAAGTAGCAGCACCTGTGGTAAAGCCACATTTAACCACTGACTCGTTGGATTCAGACCAGAGCCTTGAAATTCTTTATTCATAATGCAGATGAGCCTGAACACTGGACTATAGAGTCAATATCCCTCTAGCTCAATGAGAATTTAATTATTTATACAAAGCAGAGTAGCTTTGAATGCAAAGCAGAATAAGTCCTAGAGGAAGTCCCAGGAGGCACATTGATAGGCCTGTGATTAGAGCATTTCCTGGGGCTGTGGGTTGATAGCAGAGTAGAAATTTGAACCTAGTGCTTGATCATCACATGTGACTTCTTTAGCCATTGGGTTACAGAGTCAATCTCTTCCTGGCCTCCTAATAAACATGTAATGATTTATGTAATGTTTAATTGTACATGTTTAATTAGGTTTTGTGCTTAATTATTTACTATTTAGATATCAATCATTGTCAGTCTGTCCTGTGTTTTATACCTACAAATGTCAAAAGGCTTTAGCAGAAGAAAGCAGAAGAAGCAATAACCTAGGATGCCACAAAGCAAAATGCAGAGCACAGGCTTGTATCTAGGCCCTACACATACTAGCTCATTGCTTGGGTTGCCAGACTGCCATGTTTGAAAGAACTCAGTTGTGTTCCCAATCCAACATATTGGGAACATTTTTCATAGTTTCATAGTTTCATAGTTTCTAGGGTCGGAAGGGACCTGAGCAGATCATCTAGTCTGACCCCCTGCCATGGCAGGAAGAGCACTGGGGTCAAATGACCCCATTAAGGTGGTCATCCAACCTCCTCTTAAAAACCCCCAGGGTGGGAGCCTGCACCACCTCACTTGGAAGCTGGTTCCAGACTCTAGCCGCCCTGACCGTGAAGTAGCACCTCCTAATGTCCAAATTAAACCTTCCCTCCGCCAGCTTGTGACCATTGTTCCTGGTCACTCCTTGCGGCGCTCGGGGGAACAGGGACTCCCCCAGCGCCTGCTGATCCCCCCTAACCAGTTTATAACAGGCCACAAGATCCCCCCTCAGCCTTCTCTTTTGAAGGCTGAACAGGTTCAGGTCCCGCAACCTTTCCTCATAGGACC
>NW_017728992.1:197093598-197094088 GCF_001723915.1 Gavialis gangeticus | reverse complement strand
CACCAGGTCGTCGCCTGTGGCCAACACCAAGTCCAACAAGGCATCCCCCCTGGTGGGGTTGTGCACCTCCTGGGTTAGATGAGGGTCCTGGACTCTCTCCAAGAACCTGCGTATAATCCCAGAAGAAATGTTTCCTATCTAAATCTGGATTCAACTATGAGAACATGTTACGCCCATTTCACTTTTATATGGTTCTTTCGATTTAGCAAAAAGTTGCATTTGCTCCTTCTGTCTTTGTAGCCTCAAAATTGGCATGGACTTAAATCCAGCCCTGAATGTCCAAACTGATTTCCTTTTTCCGGTTCAAGTTCAGTAAAGCACTTATGCACATTTACTACCTGTCTTTAGGAAGTGAGTCCTTCCCTGAAAGGGCTTCATGTCTTTTGCATTGGGAAGTACTTATGATTTTGCAATGCAGATGGGAAAGATACCAGGTTAAGAGAAGGCAATAGCAAGGCTCATCTGAAAAAAACACAGAACAAACCCCCTC
>NW_017728992.1:197091963-197093584 GCF_001723915.1 Gavialis gangeticus | reverse complement strand
ACATCGTGGTAGCTATAGAGAATAATGATAGGTCAGGGACCTGATTGTAGAACAAAGTAGCCAATCGGGCAGGGGCTATTTGCCAAGGGAAAACAGAGAAAGAAATCAACTAAAACAGTCAGAGATGTCATGTGGAGGTCAGACATGGAGAAAATCCTCTGGACTTTTAAACCTTACTGAACTTCTGCAAGCTCTTGAGGTTTCTCTAACCAATTACAATCACCTACAACAGGCAACAGTGAGTCCTTCTCTGATTTCAGGTTATTATATTAATATTAACTTCCCAACATTTAGTGATGGTTTATATCAAGTGAAACATCTAAAGTGTGAAGTATTAATTAGAACTAGGAATTTTAAGGACATCTTACAGGATGCCTGAGATGATACAAATACAGAAAGAAAAGAAGTTTCACTGGTAAAACATCAGCCCATTTAGAAGGCAACGTGAAACAAAAAAGTGCCCAAATAATGGAGAGAATAGAGAGGTTAATGACACCAAATGCAGTTTGTAAGTTTAAAAGGTAGGGAATTGATAAGGAGAGGAAATGAAATATCAATAGCGTAATAAGATTAAAGAAAATAAAAAGGCAAGAAGACATATTAGAGGAGAAAACAGGTTAGGTATAGAGAGGTTCCTCGATTCAAATAGCAAATTCTAAATACCACTGACAGTGTAAAAACAGGAAAAAATGTTGAATAAATGTTTTTGCTCTGCATGTGGAAGGAAGCAGGAGGATTTATTCATAACACATGAAATGACAGATGAAAGAGAGTTTATCATCCATGACAAAGGAAGAGATGAGGAAATATTTGCTCAAAGTAAACATTTGATAAATAAGAGGCCTGGATAACTTATACCCAAGAATGGTGAAGAATCTGCCTGAGGAACATCCTGAACTACTAATACAGTTCCAAATTTTAGAAACTAGCATAATTCTATGGGCAGAAGGATGGCCATTATATCGGAAATATTTAAAATGGGTCAAAGCTAACCTATTTAACAACTTCTTTGCCTCCATTTTCCTGAGCAGGGACCGGCTAAGCCCCCCCACCGGCACCCCCTCAGGCCCCACGGGAGGCACACCCAGGCCAAGGGTCAGTGAGGATCTAGTCAGGGAACTTCTGGAGGGACTGGACATATTTAAATCAGCTGGTCCGGACGATCTCCACCCTAGAGTACTGAGGGAATTAGCTGAGGCCATTGCAAGACCCCTGGCACGGCTTTACAAGCACTCGTGATGCTCTGGCAAGGTGCCAGAGGACTGGAAGAGGGCCAGTGTGGTTCCCATCTTCAAAAAAGGGAAGAAGGATGACCCAGGGAACTATAGGCCAGTTAGTCTTACCTCGATCCTGGGTAAGCTTTTTAAGAGAATTATCCTGGCACATATCCAGGAGAGGCCAGGAGGGGAGATTATGCTTAGGGGCAACCAAAATGGGTTCATTAGAGGCAGGTCCTGTCAGACCAACCTGGTGGCCTTCTATGACCAGGTCACAAAATCCTTAGACGCAGGGGTAGTAGTGGACATAGTCTTCCTGGACTTCAACACTGTCTTTCACCCCATTCTCATTAAGAAACTGGGGGGCTGTGGTGTCGACACCTACACAGTCAAATGGGTCACTA
>NW_017728992.1:197082807-197091783 GCF_001723915.1 Gavialis gangeticus | reverse complement strand
GAGGTGCTACTTCACGGTCAGGGCGGCTAGGATCTGGAACCAACTTCCAAGAGAAGTGGTGTGGGCTCCTACCCTGGGGGTCTTTAAGAGGAGGCTATACGAAAACCTTGCTGAGGTCTTTCGACCCCAGTACTTTTTCCTGCCATGCCAGGGAGTCCGACTTGATTATCTGCTCAGGTCTCTTCTGGCCCGACCAACTATGAAACTATGAAAGGAATGTCCCACCCAATAAAGGCTGTTTAGTCTGACCTCAGGCCTAAGTAAAATAATGGACCCACTAACCTAGTATTCAATCAACCAAGAATTAGAGTCTAAAATTGTAATTAATACCAATCAACACCACTTGCTGGAAAGTAGGCCGTTCCTTACATACCCCTTATCTTTTTTGAAAGAACTAAAGCCACAAAAAAGTGCTACTGGGATGATTAGGGAAGAGTGAATCTATTATACATGACAGACTAAAAATGCCTGGCATGTTTAGCCCAGGAAAAGGCTGAGAGGGACACCAGTGCTTTCCAGAAGCGTCTTCGGCAGTAACCACCTTCCTCTGAAGCATTAGAGGATTGATCACAGTGGGATACGGGAGACTGGATGGGGTGATATCCGACAGGGCAACTCCTTTCCAAGATGTTTGACTGGTAACACATCCTTGTATGCCCAGCACAGCTGCACGCTAACCCCCGTGCTGATGAGCTACTGCCAAGTCCGCACTTTGATTATCCAAACAATATACTTCTCTGCCAGTCTTTTTACAAAAGACAAACTATCCCACCCCCATTTTTGCTTATTACTGATCTTCTCAAAGTCATCTCAGTATTAATTCAAACCATGTAATATTGGACTCTCCGTAGAAATTATAGGGTTAGTCCCATGTTCTGTGCTATGCAGGGCAGCAGGCTAGAAGGTCGGAGAGATGGTATGGTCTATGGTTATGTGAATGTCCTAGATGTTGTCTCATCACTAGCTACCTCTTTGTTTTGTGATATGCAGGATATTCCTCTAGTCTGTTGTTAGGTCAGACCAGGCCAAGTCTGCTACTGTTACGACAGTAGATGGTACCACCTGCAGTTGTCAACACTGAGAGCTGGGCAGCGGGAAATAACCTAGCAATCTCTATGGTGCCAGTGGCTTCAGGTGGAGGAGCAACCTAGAGGAGGTACTAGCCCTTACCCCATTGGAGGAAATACCACCAAAAGGTGGATGCCAGAGCAGTCAACCCTGCCATTCCCAGCTTTGGTTGGCAACCAGTCTAGGGGTGGAGCTCTGAAAAGTGGATGAATTGAAGATCTTCATACCAGCAGCTCCTACAGCCAAGCTGGCTCCAAATTATTGGGCAGGAATGTTTCTTATTCAATATTATTTTCCTTACTTGTATTAGCTAATATTTTCAACTGGTAACTATAATGTTATATAATTTGCATCCTTCCATCTCCTCTGTGACCCTCCGTATTGCTTCTAGTTCCCCAGTAAAGCTTGCAGCACTCCTCAATGTTGCATCATCCATGAATTTAGGGAATGCTCTTCATACCTCATTTCTGCAGAATCAGGGAAGTTTTCACACAAGACTGGAACCTTTCAACAACTTACTAATTGCCTTCCTTCAACTGGATATATTGACATTTATAATTATTGAGTGTTAAACTGTCCTGTGGCCAATTTTGTGTGTGACTGTTGCTACCTAAGCCGTTTTTTGTGTAAGATCTCTTCAGACATTATATTAAATGCCTTGTTAAGACTCACTGCCTTCTGCCCTGCAAGACAATCTGATATGCCCTACCCATAGCCATTATTGCTTCATCTAAGGACGAAGGCATATACACAATTTCTGAACACAATACAGATATTTTTTCAGCACTCTGACATGCACTGACATACTAATTGTCTTATTTATATAAAGTGGAGGCAGAGTGGCTTTTCAGTGCTTTATTTTCTATTACAGCACTGCACTCCTGAGATCTGCTACTGACTACTGTACATTGTCTTCCCATAAATACAGTCATTACGGTGGCTGAGGAAGGTTAGCACTTATATACATATGTTTTTAATTCCACAGAAAAATGGTGGTACAAATAAAAGGCTCTACAGATGAAGTAAAGTAAGTACTGCACCTGAAATTCCAGTCATTATCATTTAAGTGCATCATAATAACGCTGTGGCAATGTAGCATTTCCTATGGTCCTTTCAAAAACTGTTGTAAAGTTTACCCAGAAGCATCCTATAAAAGCCATAAACATTCTTCAAAGAAGTCACTGTTGAAAGCTTTCTTGTTGGTGTGGGCTTTTTTTCTTTTTTCTTTCTTTCTTTCTTTCTTCCTATTTTTTTTTTACTAGCTCTCATAAAATAAATAATGAATTGTGCATCAAAAAAACAAGCCACTCAAAAACTGGCAGAAGAATAATATCAAAATCATTGCTGGAGAGTTTGACGTTTGAATTTTTGCATTTACAGGATCTTTAAGATATGCAGTGGAAGCAGGAAATAAACATGTCAGTATTCATCACAAAGTCTGTATTTAATCTCAGAGAAAGCACATTCTACAAATCAAATTCTTTGCAAGTTTATTTCATAAACTTCAACTTTTGCAGATTCTGCTCCCTTATTGTTCTTGGTGCTGACGGGAAGTTGCCGTGCTCTTTGGAAGGTGCCATGT
The DNA here is from genome assembly GCF_001723915.1 of Gavialis gangeticus. Taxonomy (NCBI): domain Eukaryota; kingdom Metazoa; phylum Chordata; order Crocodylia; family Gavialidae; genus Gavialis; species Gavialis gangeticus. The sequence goes on along the minus strand of NW_017728992.1, from coordinate 197,089,133 downwards.
GAACTTAGTGGAAAAGAACAGTGGATCGGATGTAAAAATATGCACTTTCATATTCCTCACTGTGTCCTTGTTGCCACTGAAATCAAATCTCAGTAATGTTCAGAGCTGCCCATCCTATCCTGCTGAACCTGTGACTGCAAGGGTCCCACAGCCAAGGGGCCATCCCCCACTTGCCTCGCACTGCCTGCGCCATGTTTAAAGGGCTCGATGTAGGCAGGGGGTCCCTTCCTGGCCAAGCGGGGAAGGAGTTCCTGGCTCTGCTTCTGGCCCTGCCCCTACGTATTCCCAACACATGCTTCCCCCACAGCACAGCCCATGTGCATGCAGCTTGGCCCTGTTTTATTTCAGAGAGTTTATACCACAATTAACCACAATTTTGATTTTTCGATGGATCAGGGGGCCCCAGAACTATATCTTGCAGGGGACCCCCAAAAATTGTGGGCTGGCCCTGGTATCATTACTGTTGTCCTAAGATTCCTGTATTTACTTATAGTCTTCTTTTTTGTATATTTTGCTGTCCCTCCCATGTGTCCTCTGTACTGTAGCAGGACTACCTGTGGCCAGTGGTAGTATCCAGAAGGCTTGCCCACTGCAAGGAGGAATTGTAAGGTATGTTCTTTCTTTTGGCCAGAATGTGCCACAAAGATATAATGCAAAGGCTGGAGCAATTTGCTGCTCTACTAGCTCAGGAGCTATTCCATTTTCATTTCCAGAGATAGGCCCATTCTTCCAGTAAGACTCCAAACCAACAAAAAGCCAAAATCTATGTATAATTCTATTGACATATGCAGTGTTGCAGACTGTAATAGTAGTACCCGTGTATTTTGTCTCTCTTTGTTAAGCATGTGCTGAAGGGCTTTGGAAAGCTAGTTAATAACATCCAAGATGCTGGCTTGTGGTGCTAGCAGTAAGTAGTGGACAGAAAAGAGAGACAGAAGTCCACCCTTTCTCCATCCTTGCTTGGCCTCTTCCTGCCTACTCAGACTGAGTGGTGCGTTACAGGATGATATTGCTTCCCCTCCTATCAGAGGAACAGTTCAAGTCACGATCTAGCCCCATGTTGATGGCTATACACAGAGTTTTCAGATCATCACAAGACTGCAAACCTCTGTGGGAACAGCATGCAATTTCTTCAATCCCAAGGAATTTTCAAGTCTTCAGTTACTTGCAAAGTAGAGCAGAAATTCCCAAATCATCATTCCTTTCCTTCCAATCTGCTACAATACCTTTGACCCATCCTAAGGTATATAAAGACCTGCTCCTGTATAACCCTCCACCCAATTAGAGTTGAAAGAATAATGATAGGGATTTTCATCCATAGACCTCAAAGCCCTTTACAAAGGAAGTCAACACCATTATCTCTCTGTTACAAATGGGGGCAGTAGTCAGAATCAGAACTAGACCTCTAGTCCCTTGAATCCCTGTCCATGAGACCACATGGCTTCTTGTGTTCATCATCCCAATTCCCAAATGGCTTCTATTAGCCAAAAAACCTAAGAATGGATGGCATCTAAGGTGGAAAGGTATTACATTGAATAGGGTGTCAACAAATGTCTAAAAAGAAATACTTTCAGAATTCTGAATGTAACAGATGATGTAGAATATCGTATGCTTGATAAACAATATCCTTCTAATCCTTTTGCTGTTTAACACAAAGGTAGCATGGCTCCCATCTGTTACAATGTGGCATTCTGCTCATCAAACGAAGGCTGCTCAAAGTTTCACTGGTGCTTATTCTTTCATACACCACTCGTGTGTATAAAATGGTGGGTTTCTGGAGGGACAAAATTTGCGTGTATGAGGGAGAAGATGATGGCTTGAATTCTCATCCAGCACAATTCCCCTACAATTGTCAGTAAGGAGGGCACTTTACTCCTAGTAAATAATATAACATAAAAAGTCTAATCAAGCTGGATGAATTACGCTGACACTTTTCCCAGCAAAAGCACTGATCATGTAACAAAGAGTCAACTAAATGCACGAAAAGCTATGCTGTGTGGAAGAGCTGTATTCTACTGTGTACTTACTTCAAATGAAACAAGATAAAAATAGTTATGATCATGATAGGCATAGATAGATGACTCCTTCTGTGTCAAAGGACATTGCTTTCAAGTTCAGATGCACAGGGGTTTATTATTATTCTGTAAAACAGCCTTTCTTTCCAACCCTCCACATGTTGCTCATCTCAGCTCATGAGCAATGATCACCCTTACACTGCATTAGATCAAGCGACATCAGCATTAATTAAGCGAAAAATATTCATGCTGTTCTCTCAAATAAGTTTTCACTGTCACATGGATTTGAGTCTTTGATGGAACAAAATATTGATCTCTCTCCTCCCTTCTCCTCCCTGAAAACTAAAGGAAAGACATATGGTCAGAGACCCTTTAAAATGATGGAAATGACCCTTTTTTTACAAATTGTCCTATCTGTTGAAATCAGGTAGATGACTAAAGCTACTTGTGGGTAGTATTTTAGCTTTATGTTTTAACTTAGTTAACTTAGGGGAGTGTTAATTTAGGAGATTGTCCAACCATATTGTTTTATTATCCGATAACATTGTTTCATTACACCGTTATTTTATTTTTGTTGTTATTATTTAGCCTATGTAACCAGTAGTGTCAGTGAGGAGTCAGCACTTTCCCATACAGAGCCATGCAAGACACAGAGCTGCCCTGTCATGCTTCTGTATCCACCCATAGTATATGCAAAAAACACATGTATGTATTTTGATGAGAAATAACACTTCAAGCTAAGGGTGACAAGATACGTGTTTATAATTTGCAGAACCTGCTCATATGATTGTTGTTACTTAATAGACACAGGCTGCATCTGCACAAGATGCTGACTGTGCAGTTGTTACTGCACACTCATTTAGGACTTGCATAAATAAGTACTAAATAACTGCGCAATAACCGGCATTATTGCACAATAACATCCTGGCATGGGTGTCTAGTGATGCTTACTGCATAGTACCTCGTAGTACTACTGCATAGTAGTGTCACATCATGGTTCATGCCTGGTGACGCTACTGTGCAATATTAATGAGCTCAAGCACAGTAGTAATGAGCTACTGTGCAGTAAGTGTCTTGTCTAGACGTGGCCACCGTTACTGAAACTTAAAAGCAAGGGGCCACCTAACTCTTCTGAGTGCCATACTACTGCCCCAACAACTGGACAATCTTTTCTCAGGACACAAAACTAAATAATACTAGCTTGGAAAAAGGGGTAATGGAGTTGTCCATAGCCTTTCTTTGCCTAAAAGAGCTGATCATGTGCATCTGGGTTATGATCTGACCAGTGGTGATATGTAGAGAGTGCTGGTGCATCCCCTGACCAGCCATGCTTGCCGCTTAGGTGACGGGCAGGGAGGGCAGGTAGTGAGATCGGCCATGGGGTACCCTCCCCAGTCAGTGGGATCAATTGTGGGGGACCCCCCCGGTCGCTAACTGGTTGCTGGGGGGGGGCACATGCCCCCCCCCGGCTAAGGCAGCACCAGTCGCCCATGGATCTGACCCATTTTTGTTGTACACTGCACTCACCCAGCATGTTGCTCATGCATAGGCAGATCTAGGATTGTATAAGAGGGGTGCAGATGGTGTGGTGCATCATTACATAGCACAACACATATTTTTCTCCAGTTAACAAGAAACTAGAAGCTTCAGTACTCTGCTACGGGTCAAGTGCTGTATTATTCAACTTATGATCAAAGCAAAAACAAATATAAGATTTTTGGAATATGCACTAATTTGCTATTATTATATGTAAAGTTTAAACAAACAAAAAACCAGGCAACGAATACTCAAAATATATTGTTTCATTACTATAATGACGACAGGACTAAAATGTACATCTCTTATTCAGATTTGTAAAATAAAATCTAGCTTTTGTCAGCATCTTAACAATGTATCCAAAATTCGCTGTCAGTCATTTCCACACCTGATTTAATATTATCACTCCTGAGTTAAGGATTTTAGCTAGAGCTTATCAGAGGTTTAGTGATGAAAGAAGCTGCAATAGTTTGAAAACATCACAAGAAGGCCGGACACCCTTGCCAGTACCATAATACAGGGTGCTGTGGAAGGAAAGAGAAAAGAGGTAGACCTAAAAAAAATATCTGGGGATCCAATATCAAAGACTGGACAGGGCTTCAACTGACAGAGTGCAGAAAGCTAGCCAAACACAAGTTGGAGGAGGGTTGTTACAGCATCTAAGGTGCCCCAACAGTTGCAGCGGCCTCAGGACTGCTTGATAAACAGTTTGTAGGCTATGAAACAGAAGAGGCATCACCAGTAATGGCTAATAGATAGCAAACCTGCAGGAGAAAGGATAGCTTGATTAATGGACCATCAAGACAATTAAAAACGAGAGAAGGCTATTAACATCTGTGGAGTGAAGAGATAATAGCAGGAATGATGTAGATTTGAATTCTGTAAAGTCAAGTGACTCCCTCAGTATCGCTTTATTAAAAATGCCTCTCTCCCTCCAGGCAGATGGTTTAAAAGTTTGGCTGGAGCAGGATTCAAAGAAAGGGCATGCAGCTGCACCACTGCTTCCCCACTGCACTCATGACACTGCAGCAAAATGTGGGTCTTTAATTGTACTTATGTGTATATTTGTCATGGCCCAAAGCATGATGGCTGTACTTGGGATGTCTTGGTTAGGTGTGCCCGCTCCCCACCCCCAGGCAACCCTCCCTTCATTTCTAGCATACTACGAGCGTAGAAACATTATTGTGGAGAAATTCCAGGTTTCATACACTACTACGGATGCCATTCCTGAGAGCACAGTGCTGTGAACAGTGATGTCTGAACTGCCAAGTCAGTGAACAGTCATAACGATGTGGGCTCATCAGACAGAAAGAATTTGTATTTGTGACCATTCCAAAGATATGTTTGGTGTATATGAACCCAACTGTTGTGATGTGTATACAAGGCAGCAAGATTTTTCTGAGAGAATCACTATATTAAAAATTATATTTGTGAAAAGAGCAGACTATGTCTTCATTCCATTAAACTGGAACAGCATTAGGCCTTATTTTTCCATTTTGACATATTCTTGAGCAATCTGCCTCACTCAGGAGAAGAAAGCAGTTCACATAAACAGTTCATTATTGGAGAACATATCTGGGGACAGAGCCAGAGGTAGGTCATCATCTGGGGCAAGGGTTCTGTAATGGGATACTGGGATGTAAACCCCCAGCTCCAAACTAGAGGAGCCACAGAAATCCTCTTATACCCATCTGGTCTCCACAATGTGGCCAACCTCAGTTCCATCCCAAATGCAAGTCTCCATCTCACCAGCTGGTAAGCTGACAAATGCATTTCATTAAATTGTATTGTGTAGAAAAAAAAATAATAGAAAAAAATGTTCAAGGGGAAAGATGCTTTGCAGCAGGTTGTAAAATCCATACATTAATTTTATTTCCACTGGTCAAAGCAAAAACAAATCAAAATTATTCAGCATTCACACACTCAGCTGACTCGAACTGTTAGGTCAGTTTAATTCTATTTTGCATTGTAAAACCAGAAGACATTACAATATTTGCATATTGCATCTCATCATCTGTTTTCCCAGTCTTCTGATAAGTTACTTCTACAATTAGTGATGTTCTCCAAATTAACAGTAATGATGCTTCTAAACTACCTGCACATTTCTTCCTTGTAGTCTAAAAAGGTTATCAGATGACTTTTTTAAGTGCCTTTAAAATTGGTAAAAGACTTCCCTAATGAAATTTCATAAACCTCTTGCAGAACAGCATAATTATATTTCTCTCCTGAGCTCTGTAGTACTTCATTAATAGATACAAGGCAGGGGAATGACCTTTCTTGTCCAAATGATGTCAGATTTTTGGATCATAGTCTAATAAATTAAAGTATAAAAAGCTGAGTGACCTCGCTGCATTCTGTTTACTGAGAAATGTCTTAAATGTGAGCATTCAAGGAGGGAGGAAAGGAAAACCAGGCGGACGACAAACACAATGCCACATTCATTCAGGGAAATGCAAAAGGAAATCTTACATATTTAAGCTCCTTCATTTGTGCCTTCAGCGAAGGATATACAAGGTCCAGAGGCAGAAAAATGAATACAGAAGTAAAAAGGCTAGAGGCGATGCATTTTAATATGTGGGATCATCAAGCAGTCTCTTCATTGAATCAGAAATATTTATTCATATTTTCCCTCTGACTTTTTAATTTAAAGAAATCTTTCAAAGCTCTTATAGGATCGCTTCTGGCATTGGGGGAAATTTCTTTTAGGAATATGCCTCTACCAGTCACCTTGAATTTCCTATAATTCAGGTTATAATCTTAGCATCCATGTTAGAC
>NW_017728992.1:197062680-197077807 GCF_001723915.1 Gavialis gangeticus | reverse complement strand
TTATTCATATTTTGCCTCTGGCTTTGGGTCTCATTTTTATGTCACTGGCGCTCTTAGACAAATTCTAGAGGTACCAATACATTGCTGTTTGTTCTTGGGCCAAGTTCAATACTGGAGGGGCTCCATCATCTACAGTGAAATGACACCATAGTTTAAACTGGTCCCTTGCACATTATTTTCTTACTGGTGAATTGTTCAGGGTTTGTTTGGAGGTGGGGGGGGGGTTGTTTTATTTTGTTGTTTGGGGTTTTTTGGTAGGTTATAGGTTTTTGATGGTCCCTGACTTCATTTCATTTGAAGATATCAAACAAACTCTTTTTAAAAAGTTTGACTCTCTTAAAGCCAGACTTGTTTCAAGTTCCACTTTCTAGCTCTGTTTTAAGCCATTCATCCCATGCTGAAGACAAGGGAACTTGGATTTGATCACTATATTAAAAAGCACAAACTATAGGTTTGAACCTACAACGTGTGTAGTAGTGGGGAAAGTATCAGGCTTCATGCAGCCTACTGGAGTATCTGCTCCTGCTACTGACTTTAACAATGAAGGCTCTTGGACACTGTGCTGCAGGACAGCGGTACCAAGTCCAGGTATGGATGTAACGAAGTGTGGTGATTCAGAACCACGTGCATAAGCTTTCATCTGGATAACAAATAGGAACGACACAGTAGAACTGGGCTCATTCATATCTGGGTGGTTTTCAGTAGGCTATCAGATTAAAGATGAGCCACTCAACTGTTTGCTACAGTTTTTGCTTCAAAGAGCTCCACTCCTCCAATCAGCTGCAGCTCAAATCATGGCAGAAGCAGTGCCCTTTGTTATACCAAACTGCTGAAACAAATCAACAGCCCAACACAGCTGTTTAATGCAGCCATACATCCCCTCCTATCCCCCACCACCTAATTTGTAAAACCTTCCTGTTCACGGGGTGCAAAGCATTGGGGGTTGACTATGTACTAGTCAGCTTCAGAGATATGTTGCTATAGATCTCTTCCTAAAGTTTTTGCAGTGCATAGGACATTGTGGAGTTTTGCTATTCTCCCAGGAAGACTAAACTATATGAACATCATCATTGTTCGTATTTTATTGCAGAACTAGAAATCACAAGCATTTCTACTAGAGAGGAATTCAAGTTAAAAATGTGGATATCACTGCTGAGTTCCAACATCCCCAAATTCAAAATCTTTCGGATCTAAGGATCATCATCCAAATTCATTCTAGGTAAAAGGGCAGTTTCAATCTCTCACCCGTGCTGTACCTCAGAACAATGTAGATAAGCCAAATTCAAATACACAACCAAGTGCCATGGCCCAACAAAGAATCCAGAGGATCAGTATGTGAACCATGTATTTTGAAAGTACTTATTACATAAAACCCTCCTAGCCGCTTCTCGTGTTTGCATGCACGTTTCTTCTTATTAAGTAATATAATTAATGGAGCCGTATATGAAATGAGAAGCGCATCCAGCTGCCCATTTCCTTTCCCATATTCCCTGCGCACAACTGATAAAAATGTTCTCAAGCATTCTCTTTGGCTTGCAGTACTGAAATGTTCTTGCAGTATGTGGCTTAAGTGAAATAATCCAATAATTAAATTAAGTCAGTGGGGCTTCAAGCAATACAATATTTGGATGTCTGGTACCACAGTTGCTTGCATGGAGCAATCACAATAGTTTTTGCAAATGAAAAAAAAGGACAAAGACAAGGCTCGCCGACAGAACTTTTCCTTTATAGATTAGCATGATCACCCCTCTCCTAGAACCTAGCTAATCTGCTCACAAACAGTCACACAGAAATAGCAAACAGAATTATCTGATAGTGATATGAAATCTTTTGGACCAAAGGAGCCCAAAGCACTTTACAAATGGAAACCACTCTATATGGAATTTCTAAGGCCTGCATAAAAAAGGTTGGAGGTTCACCTAAGCCTATTGTCCATTAGGTCAGCATGACAATGTCCGCAAGGTTAACATCAAACCCACCTGAATTTGAATCCCCTTTGACTCTACATATTCTTGCCTGTGGAAGAAACCATTGCATTTGAGATGCTTACAAATTCATTGCTATTCCTTCAGAGCATGCTGCTGCTACCTCAGCTGTTGTTCAAGAAAAGTCAGAAGAGAAGGTGCAAAAGTAGCTCATAACTACCTCGCCTGAATCAAGCACAACTCTGATATAGCAGAGCAAAGCAGAACATCAGTCTGTTTGATCACCTCCTTTTTCTCTCAGAGGCAACCCAGGCAGCAGATCTGTGACCATTCCTTTGTTTCCCAGACATTATTAAGTTGTAGGTATTACCAGTGCCTAAAAGTGGGAAATCAAAGCGGGAGCCAGATCATCACCCAGAACAGGAAGTAGAGGTGGTAGCAGATTGAGAGCTGTGAACTATTTCTTTCTTTTTATGGCAACATCAGATATTTGACTTCCTGATATGTTTTTATATATATTAAAACTTAGTGGCTGAATAGGATCTTCTGAGCTCTGTGGAACCAAAATTGTTTTAATGTCAGTATCTCAAATTGCAGCAACCTGGTTTCTTAATGAAGAGGTGTATTTGAAACTCCCGTAGTATGGGTATGATCCAGAACCCATCAAACTCAATGAAAAGACTTTTATTGACCTCTGAACACTTTACCACAGGTCCAGTCCTATCAGTGCTCCTTCTGTCTATACTTGAAGGAGGGAATGGAAAGAAAATGAAATGGGAAGCCTTTCCATCAGGGTATGAACTCACTACTCACTCAGCTGTGACTTGCCACTAGAGACCTGGTGAGCAGGGAGGCCTCTTCCAACCCTACTTCTCTACAATTCACCCATCCCTCCCCTGCTGCAGCAGCACCATTTGAGACTGCAGGGAGGGGAGGGAGGCAATGGGACCCCTCGAGAGCAAGGCTGAGGGACTTGGCAGGGGGGTGGGGGGCTGTGCAGGAAGGTTGCTGCCTAACCAGGTCCTGAAGCTCAAGTGCTGTGGGCTTGCTGTCACACACACTGGGTACGTCTCCAGCTCACATGCATCCCTCAGGCTGTCCCCAACTCCTGGGCAACATCAGCCTGAGGAAAACTCAGCTGCTCCCCTGCCTCTCTCTCCCCTTCCCACCTTTGCCCCTCAGCTCTGGCCTGCATCCACCCCTCCCCACCCTCCTTCTTTGGTGCCCCCAGGTCAGCTGGAGGCAGCCTAGTAACACACAAGGTGAGCAGACAAGCACCCCTGGGCCTGGCAGCGGCAGCAGAGCCAGCAGCAGTATGCACAGAGCTGGGGCCAGGGGCGGTGGTGGCAGCAGTGGCTGGTGCAGGCAGCTCCCCTCCAAATAGGCTTCAATCCACAGCTGGGAATGGAGACTGCCTGCAGCCAGCTCCTGTATCCACAAGGGTAGTGACAGAACCCTGTGCCCACAGCCTGACCCCACCCCATAATTTTTTGGGGCCCCCTGAAAGATATAGTTTTGGGGCCCCCTGATGCTATGAAGCCAGTGGTGGCAGTGGTGTTGGTGGGGGGGGGGGGCAGCCACGAAGCCAGTGGCAGCGATGGCAATGTGGAGTGGTGGCAACCACCCGGCCCCCTTGCTACGGCACTGCTTTGGAGTGCTCACTGCTGCAGGGGGCCCCTTGGCTGCACGTTCTGCAGGATAGGGTTGGTCAGCCCTGCTCCACCCACAGCTGCTCCATCCCAGAGTAGTGGCTTCCCAAGCTGCAAGCTGCCCACCACCCCACATCAGCCACTGCTAACTCTCACCAAACTGTATGTGGATCAGGTGCATGGAGCGGGATGCTGTTGGAGTTGTGGGGCTGGAGCTCAGGGATTGCTGGAGCCTGGATGGGTTTGGGAGCTTTCTGGGGTTGGCAACACTCTCCTCTGCTCCCCAGGGCTGGCAGGGGGACATGGGGTCCAGTAGTGGCCACCCACCCAGATACGCTCAGTGCCAGTGTGAAAGGTATGCTGGGCCACCATTTCTGAACCAGGGGGCTTAAGGCTGAGGGAAATATTCCCTGGACCACTCCACTAAGCAACCACGGGTGTGACAGACCACAGAACAGGAGGGTGGGGGAGGCCACTACATCCTGGAGTACTGGAGAACTTCAACTTGCATGGTACATCTGTGAGGTGTGACCATGTTAATGGAACAGGAGCTGGGTTGTGCAGGTCAGAGATAATCCTGCTCTGGAGTGACGTAACTTTGAGCTGCATAACAAGTGCTTTAAGCCACTTAAAAGTGTTAACGCGAAGCCAGTCTAGGAGTTAAGAGCTCCAGAAGACACCCACAATTAACGTGTAACAAGGCTGTTAGTCAATTCTATCCTGGGGCAGCCGTTCCCTCAGTGTAAACTTGATCATCTGCCACGCAGGACATCTTTGTATGTGCCCCAAGGTGGGCGCTTTAATTAGAGAAGCTCTGAAGAGCCGCTGTAATTAAAGCACTTGCAATTTCTTGTGTATTCTCACAAGAATGGCTGGGGGCAGGGGCAACTTTAACTAAAGTACATTTGATGCTCTTTAGTTAAAACACCCCTGTTGCCATGTTGAAGTGCAGGGTAACTGAATACATGTGATGCTGAGGCTGCTGGAGCATGCTAACTTTACTAATCAAGTCTGCTCTGATGTGTGCTAATTAGCATGTGTTGGAGCAGGCATTGGGCATGTGTATAGGTGCCCTACCTCCTACTAAGGGCAGTCAGCTTGTTTGTCCATTGACTACAGAGTAAATTCTGGGTTAAATTACTCGGTGGCAATATTCTCATGCGTCTTCCTTCTAAGATAGTCAACATGTACCTTTTAAATTTGCAGTGCTCACATGGTGAATACTTTTGTGTAACATTTCCCCTGTGACTGAATATTCATGACTCCCTTTGAAATCAATAGCAACTTGGTTATTCAGTAATCGTAACCAGCTTGAAAAAGCTTGCGTCCCTCAGGCTATGAGGCTGAAAAAGCCTGATCCAAAGTGCAGTGAATGTAATAGAAAATCAGTCTCAAATAAATTTGAACCATCCCAAAATGTATTGGCTCTGGTACTATCTGAACTCATGTCCCTCAAGGGATATACAAGGTCAGCAGACCGCCCTTTGAGGTAGGCCATGTCCAGAAGAGGGCAGATGACTGATACCAAACCAGAAGCAATCCTGTCCTTTCAAGCTCTAGTTGTTTTTGTGTGTTTGATCTCACTAACAACTTCTTTCAAAGACTAATATTGATTCCTCTTGTTTTTAATTTAGTTACTTAATTTTAGTATTAGGCAGCATGTGCCCATGGGAACAGGCCATCTCCAACTGAAACCTAAGGTGAGAGATTTCAATTATATTATTTTCATGTTTGCAGAAACATTAAATATCTGTTGAACGTTGCACTTGCATATGCACAGCAAAGTACAATTTAAGCAAATCTGCTCCCATAATTAATTTACTTTAATTAGAACAGGGTGTCAGATCAATTGCTTGTTTTTTATGGCCCGGCATAAAAATCTATATTTAATCTCCCTATTGTTAGCTGCCGTTGCTCTCTCTAATTATTTATTTTTATAGAAATCTATAGTTCGTCTGGATGAGAAAAATTAAGAGAAACAGATTTTTTTTTTAAATTTAAAAATAGGTTAATCTGTTGATTTCCAGGAAGTAAAGGTATATTGGTCTGGGATTCACAACTAGGTAAGATCGTTAGAGCCCTATCAGTTTTAATGGTGCCACAGAGCTTTGCTCTCGCTGTGGTTGCAAGCCAAATCTTCTGAAGGGTGACCATCACAAATGTGCTTGAATATCCCACAGTGTACATGTGATTGATAATGCTTCTCAGTGCTCTTTGCTGAAATGACAACTCGTGGCTGGAAACATACACAGCAGTGAACAAAAGGGCCCAATTCTAGGACATGACCCCTGAAATAGGGTCAGCTTTGTGTACTCTCGTGTAGAAGAAGACCAATTGCATAACTGCTCTCTACACAGCATTACTGACAGGAAGAATCAATACTGACATGGTGAGATTACAAACAGCCCCATCTATTTTATCATATAGACACACGTAAAGCCTACATCTAGATATACTTTGCTCTTCTATTTGGATCTGGTGGCCTCTGCAATGGAAAACAGGGAGTCCCATTAGAGGGCTCTTGAGACATCAACCAATTCCTATATACAACACATAGGCTTCAAGGTCTCTTGAAGTAAAATAATACAGGAAACTTGGGTGACGAGGTGAATTTCTTTTCAACCAGGTTGAGGCAAAATTCTCAAGTGAGACCCAAGCCCAAATGCTACAGTTGCACCAGCAAGTACGTGTGCTTGCTGTTTGATAAGTAAAAATCAAGGGCTGCATACTGTTTCTCCCACTAGATATCTAGAGTCAGGTCTATCTGCTTAAAACCCTACTTTGCTTTGATTGCAAAAGTCAGACATGTCTTAACAGGACTCATATGAACTAGGCAGCTGATCATGTATGTGAGTAACATGAGATCTTCCTCCTCCTCGAATAGCCTAGTAGTTAATGCAGTGACCCAAGACCTCAGAGATCAAGGTCACAGAATGGCTTAGTCCTCAAGTTAAGGGGCCAACTATGAGCACCGTCCACCCTCCCCACTGGGCAGCTAAGAGGGGAAGAGCCAGAAGGAAAGCCTCAGGGATTCAAGTAAAGTGGAACAGGACACCTATTCCCGAGATGCCTAAATCCACTTGCATGCCTAATAGGTGGACAAAGATCTGGCCTTAGAAGCCTAGTAGAGCTGCCACATGGGGGAGTTGCTCCGTTAGCTCAAGCAGTAGCCGTGCTTTCAGCACTGCATGTTCACAGAGTTGATCCATAGTTGGGTGGGGAAAATCATTGCCAGCATACTGAAAAAACAGCAGGTGAAAGTTATGGAAATGTAGCCCTTCATTTATTCCCTCACATTTTTGGCTACCAGCTTCCCAGAGTCCTTGATAATAAATTACATTTTTTTTCCTTAATTGATTTTTTGCACTGATCCCAACTGGCAAGCAACTATTTTGCTTCCCTGCATTTCTGATGTGCTGCGATACACATGGCTGGTTTTGTACGATTTTGCTTACTCTTCCTGTTGATGGACCAGGCTGAGTAAAGACAGGAATAGAGCTCCAGGGGGCAGAGTGTTTATTCATTAATTATGGTAGGTGATGAGTTTTCCTGTATATGTCAAATTTCTCCAGAAATCATCCCTGATTGAAGCATTTTCACTAAAGATGGTAACGATTACATTACAAGCAAATCATGTACTGTAAAAACACCTAGAGACTTTGATTCACTCCTGTGTACTTTCTCATAGGGCTGCTGTGAAGCAGAAACCATGCAATGCAGAGGTTGCTTGAACACAGTAAGATGCAAATATCAAAAGTTCAAGCCATGTATAAGAGAAGCTATATTCAATCTGATTGAAACAACAATGAAATGCCAGACTTAATGGGGACATAGTCTTAATCATCTGCAAAGGAAAGCCTTGAAGGCACTTAAGAAGAAATACCTGAACATGATGGTTACAGGTCAGAAAGAAGTTGCAAAGGAGCACAAGCCTGCTTTTGTTTCTTAACAAAATGTGGACAGTCTCTAAGGAAAAGTGCATGGATGTTCTCTTAGCTCCAGCCACAACAAATTGATGCTTTGAGCAGGGAACCGGAATACAATCTAGCTGATGGAGAAACACCCACATGCCCCAAGAAACGTTAAGCTTCCTGACCCTAGGAGAGACATTCTTCTTTAAGCAGCAGTTCAACTTTGCAAACCTGTCCTGTTTTAAAGGACTTCAAGCTGGCTGCTTACACCCAATAGATTGTTCCATGGACTCCAAGAAATTAGACAGACAAGATGAAATAGGTAATGCAATAGGCAACCGGGGTATCTCTTGTCGTATGAAGCAGTGAAGATGCTCAATTTGTTAACTGCACTTTTGATCTCCCTATTGTTCATTGTTCAGGGCTACATAATTTCCGTGGTGACGTGGATTATGATTTGTATCTCTACGCTCCATTTTTCGATGTTTTTGTAGAGCCCTATGGATCAGCAGCAGTGCCAAAAGGAGAAGCTGGCTTCTACACCCACTAAGCACTGACAGGCTAGAACAGTAAGTAATTCTCCCCGTTTTCCTTCTGCCAGAGCTGCTGCAATTGGATAGGGGGCTGCATAGGCTGCTGGAGAGGGCATATAGCTGGCAAAAGGCTGAGAACCTGAGTTGCAGGTTGGGACCCAGGACCTATGTGACCCCTGTGAATATGGACGCAGAAGGAGGATCTGGGAACATAGCATCTGGAAACATGCCTGAGGAGTTGATGCTGGGGGCCCTAGGGTCATGCAAGGGCAGATAAAGATTACTATTGCTGATAGCTCATTACTGATAAACGTCTCCTTGGACTGCTATCTTGACAGGGCAGAGATGCTTGCATGGATCAATGACCCTAAAAGCAACACCATCAAGAGTCTTGTATTCCTGGTGAGGTAACCCATGGCAGTAAGGTCAAAGATCAGATGAAGAGCAGTCGAACATAACATCAAGACCTCAACAATGGAGGAGACTGATGCAAAAAACATACTTCTCAATGGCTACGAAGGTGGATGAAGGCTGCAGTAGAAGAGTAACCCCAGTCATCTTAGATTTTCTTGCTACTGGAGGCAGGTTTCTCCTCCACCAAGATGCATGCAGTTGCTGATGTGTAACAGCCTCCTCACATAAAACAACTCATGCGCAGGCTTCTCCCACTGGACCCAACATCTACCACAATAATAACCAGTACCCAAACCTCTATCATCTACAACCCTTTACTTGGCTTATGGGAGTGATCACCCTCAACTGTGAGGAATTGCCAACAATGACTGATAAAGAGATAGGAGACATTTCTGGGTGAACCCCTTCCTCCCCAAACAGGAAAGGAGCAGGTCGTCACAAGGGGGTTCAGATCTGACTACCAGCAAGGGAAGCACCACTGCAACCTCAGAATGCTTTGCAAACATTAGGACCAAGGTGGACCTGGTATTCTGTAAGGATGAAAAAAAATCTCCCCTCTTTACTCCCTGATTCTCATGTGCTCCATCCTTATCAAAATGCCTTTTGTTCCCAGCCTATCACTCCTAGAGTCACCTGCCAGGCCAAGGGGGCAAAGACAAAGGGAGAGAATGACTCTTTCTCCTCCCATCCTATGGCCAGATCTGCAGGATATAGCAACAGATACTCCTGCTGCACATACCATAAAATAATGCTTCCTGTTGCTAATGCTTCATGGTAGAGCTCTGTGGGACAATGGATAACATTCATCCCACGGCACTAATTAGGCCGTGCATCCTTGCAATGGGCAGATTTAAGGTAGCTAATATGAGACCAGAGGTTCTGTGCCTTGCCCAGACCCACAATGTGGGTTTGCCCACATTGTAGTCCCAGCAATGGCTACAGTCTAGTGTAGATATCACACTAGCAGTGTAGCTGTGGCAGTTCAACAAGGCCTAATTGACTCTGCTTCCAGGGAAGGTTTCGCAACTTGCACTGAGCTCTTTATTGCTGCAGCGAGACTGCTCCTGCTATCCACACTAGCTCTTCTAAAGCTAGCTGATACGACTATACTGCATTACGCTACAGACATTCCCAAGACTGCAGGCATGGGTATGCTTAAAGCATGGTAGTGACTCCAGGCTCCAGAAGTGCTGGCTTGATGGTTTCTACTTTAAGTATAAGGCAGATGCATCTCCCAGCTCTTTGAGGTTGGATATGTATAGACATTACATTTAGATGGACTTTACCAGAGTTAGGTTGATCTAAATGCCCAATCATATAGGTGTGCAGAGGGCTTAAACTGTCCCCGAAATGGTGTGCTCGATCTGAGTTAGTTCACCTAAGTAGGTGCACTAACTTTCATTGAGGTTGGGTTAAGCCAATCCAATAAAGGGTTAACCCAACCTAGTGAACACCTTTACACATTTACAGCACAGACTTGGGGCGGGGAGAGCCCAGTTGCTTGTCCCAGTCCCAGTGGTCCACTATTCACACCTTACTGGGCTATTTTTAACCCCCTGTTCCTCCCCCTTGATCAGGCTACCTCCCCCCATGGACCCACCAACTCCCCCCCTCCCCCACAGACCTGCCAGCCCCGCTAGATGCTGCCAAATAATACTCCTCTGGACCTGCCAACTCTCCCTGCAGACCTGCTAGCCTCCTGTTCCCTCCTCAGTCATTTCCACCCCTCCCTCCACCCCAAATTACTTAAATTAGGCTCTCCACATAGCTTCCGGGAGCAGTGAACAGCTGCACACTCTTGATCATGACAGCTGAGAACTGCTGCATGAGGGGGTAGGCAAAGTCCAGCCCGCAGGCTGGATCAGGCCCATGTTGGACTCCATTTCCCAGCAGCCCCTGCCTGCTTTGCTGTGGCAGGGTTCCATGGAGACCCCAGGAGCAGTGGCACCAGGACAGTGCAGGGCCAGGGCTTCCATGGAAACTGGTCCCAGGAGCACTGGCAGGGCATGCAGCTCCAGGGCTGGGATCTTGCAGCTAGACTGCTTCTGCCGGGACCCCTGCCTGGGGCATGTGGGCAGTGGATCGCAGCTCTGCCCTGGCTCCGGACCACGCTGTCACCATTGCAAGATGCCAGCCCCCACCAGAGAGCAACTCCCTGCCCTGCTGCACACCCTTCCAACACTGCTGGGGCCAGTCTCCATGGAAATCCTGGCCCCACCCTGTCACGGCACTGCCACTACTGGGGTCTCCAAGGTAACCCTGGTCCCATGCTGTCACAGCACCGCTGCTACCTGGGTCTCCGTAGAAACCATCTTCAGCGACATGGGCAGGGGCTGCTGGGAAATCAAGTCCAGCCATTAGCCAGATCCACCATTTTGCCCATCCCTCACTAAAAGTAAGCTGCCTAGTCCTACACCAGATGCACTGAACACTTACTTGCATCCATAGAGCGCCAGCCAACTGCATGTGGACACAGGGCTGTTCTAAAATATCTCAAGATGCACAAACACAAATTCCTTTGAAGTTTTGGAGCATGCCGTGTTGTTTTAACCTTACAAGAGGTGACAATAAAGCCCCCTGAAGGAAGCTGAATGTGAACCGAGCAGGGAGGAAACTGAGAGCTAAAAGAAGGGACATTTTCTTGGCGTTCCAGGAACAAACCAAACAAAACACGGGGGGGGGGGGAAGAACGGGCTGCCAAGACTTATCAAACTGCCCTGCTTTCAGAGACAAGCAAACTGCTTGAGACAAAGCTTCAAGTGGAACGCGTTGGATGTCAAAAGCACCCCGAGCAATATTGCTACATTCCCAAACCCATCGCTGCCAATCAGACCTTCGCTGTCAGATAAATAATACAGGAGGCCAGAGAATTCAGACAAGAATGTATCAAACTGTTGTGAATTTCCAAGATGCTCAGACAGAATTCAGTGGTTACCAGGTTTTGTATTTTGAACCTGAGCAGAAAGCGTAAGAATTTTTTAACTGTTCTGGCCCTGTCCATGTAGTCATCCCTACGCACCCTGTAGCAGAGATAATATCCACCCACCAGTGGTGTCATGGTGAGAAAATGTGGTGTGATACTAACATGAAAGGGATGGAGCTTGACTGGGTATTTATCATGTCTCGGTCATTCTTGTTTGTTATACAAGATGTGCCGGCAGAAAACTCAGACAGCTGTAAACTCTGCTTTTCAGCGCCTTGAGGATATTGCAAAGCTCATTCATTAATCGTATTAAGGTGTGAACACCTCATAATACTGAAAGGAGGAGAAGTCGTGTGAATCAGTCTGGCCAGAAAACAACAATTCTGCTTCATAAAAAATGTGGAGGTTTCAAGATTCATTTGCTTCTGATGCCGGATGAAAACAGGACCTGTCCCTGTGTTACTATGCAAACATTTCTGAAGAGGGAAAAGCCACAGAGGAGGCAGTTGTTTACTCAGAAACCAGATTCAAGTCCCTCTCCAGTTGCTTTAGAGCAGACCTATGTTTCCTACCCTGATTTAGAGCAAACCTATGTTTCCTATAGTTGAACTCAAGGCCCCTAACCACTTGGCTCCAGGAACAAGTGCTCTTGTTGGTGGTGTTCTGCTTTGTATAAATTATTGAATAAACATTAAGCCAAAAGGCTGTGCGTAGTTCAACTCAGCCAGCAAAGAGAGTGATTTTTCCAAATCGCTTTTTTTTCTGTCTTATTTTCACTGAAAAGTCCATCTTAGACCTGAGCTTTTTCAGACTGCAGCATACGGAGTGGGAATACTGTGCTTTTGCAGTGGTGCTCTCAAGCATGGTCAGTGCCAGTACATACATGCCAGGAAAATCAAATTGTAGCTTCAGTTATATAGGATTAACCCCTGCCAAAGTCAGTGCAAGTTGCTCAGGCATGGATGAGGGTAGTCTTTTTTTTGCTAAAGTTGGGCAATCATGAAAAAGTGTAGTATGTCAAGCAATATCTGATATCTCAAATGTCACCTAGCTGCTTTCACTTTTCCAGGCAGCTCCAGTGGCCTGATGGTTTCTGAATCAGAAATCCAAAAGAAAGTTTATGACTAAAAATCTCTCAGCCTTTTTCCCCTGCATGGGGCTAGTCCAAAGTATTTCACATGATACTGCAATTACATTTAATGCCTGTTGCTGTCATTTCATAAAGGCACCTTATTCATTCCTACACTGAAACTGGAGAGAACTAGTTTCTAAGCTTGGAAACTTATAGGCAATACCCTAGATCAGATCTTGTGAAATAATTCAGTAGAGATCTACTGATGTTGGCAGTGCCATGTGTGTTTATACTATCTGGCCAATGGGTTATGACTGAAGTCAATGAAGCTATGCACAAGTGAAATTAGGAGGAAGACTGTTATCTGTAGCTGGTACCTCCAGTCAATTATTTAACTGCAAGATTCAACATAGATTTGAGTTAGATCTTCTTCAAGAGCAAAACATTAGTATAACCTTGTCACTTAACATTTCCACAGCGTTTCCCCACTCTTCTCTCTTTTGTGTCTCTGTGAAGATTTGTTTCACGTGATCAGAAATGAGTGCATTCCCACAAAACTGAGTCTCAAACTCCTGGCTCGTATAGCAGTAGTACAGCAATTACCATTGGCACAGCAATAATCATGAACGTGGAGGGTAAAGTCAGCTGCATCAGGAACCCATGGTTCCCAGGAGGTGTTGAGATCCAGGATTTCTTTGATGCGAGTCCTTCCTCACCCATTCCCCAAACTGAATATCTTGCCTCTGAGATCCAACCAGTATTGAACACATGCGACTTCCTTTCCTGTACTTGGACTTTGGTGGGAATGTCATCTGCTGCTGTATATTATAAAGAGATTGTTATTATTACTGCTATTATTTCAGTGGGTGAAGTCACTGCTGAGGGTGAATAAAGCTGGCAGAATCTGGCCCTAACCATTCACATGTGCCATGGGACACAAATCACTTCCTGGGTTGTTGCTTCCCCGTAGAGGTATATAAATAGTGATGGTAGTATTTGGGGCTGTAGCTGTCTTCCTGATGGTTTATTTGGGTATATTTGGAATGTCAGCATTTAAATTTAGTTTAAACCAGTTCACAAAAGAAATGATGTGATTCGCTTTGCTTAGAAAGGACCAGATGTGATGACTCAGGAGTTCCCTTCCAGTCTGATGTCCCTAAACTTGAAACTTCCTTTATTTATATTTAATGATGTCAAAAACAAACAAACAAAGACATTAAAAAAAATAAAGCACCTGCAAATACTACTCCTTTCCTCATTGCCCAAGTTAAAATACTTCAAGAGCTGGAGGAGAACGACTCATTCTGAGACAAAACAGAATCCTGAATCAGTTTTCTTCTCCAGCTGACCTTCTTTCATTCCTCCTGCACTCAGCATTCCTCGGAGTGTGGAAGATGCAGAAAATAAAATAGAGGAAGGCCAACCTCAAAGCCTTTTCAAGCATTAGTACGAGCGTCTGAAGCAACTGATGCTGTATGAACCAGAAAATAGCAAGTGCATAGCAAATCCTCCATCTGCTCGGGCTTGAAATAAGGACATTGCAGAGCTCATCTGCAGACGGATGCTGCTATTTAATGTGATTTCCAGCAAACCATTCATTAAATTCATAGCTGCACCTGACACCCATTAATGTGTTCCTGCTTACCAGTTTGCCTCGAAATAGGCTGATCTGCAACTTTGGAAAGATGTGCATCCTAGATTATAGCAAACTTCAAGAAATGGGGTGGAGGATGGAGGAAGGGGAATGGGTTCATTTCATGTTAATGTGTGAAACCAGGGTGAAACGCTGATTCCAGTACAGAAGAAAATGAAACCCTTCTTTTAAGTCACTCAAAACTTCACTTCCGGAGCAAACTTTGGGCTTGGTGCAGGAACACTCACATGAGAATGGATGTGGAGGAAGGCATATTGTCTGTAAGAAGACAGCATTGTGCTTGACAAGAATGGTATAAGGCTGGACACTGATAAGCCTTATCTGGAAAATCAGCACTGCAATTTGCAAATATATTTCATAAACTGTGTACAAATCTCAGCTGTTTCAATCTGAACTGCTGAGCAAACCATTTTGGTTGGAGGGGGAGGGGGGTTAATTCCCTTGGCAATTTCACCAATCTTGTAGAACAACACCAAAATCCCAAAGCAACTGGAAGCTGAACATGTCAACTTTTACTTGTCCTTATGTAAGTGCCATACAGGAATATCTGCCAAGCTAACAGTGAGCCAGATCCCAGTGCACCTTCACATGCTTAAGTGGCACCTGCATAGCTGCATAACTGCAGTTTCTTGTACTGAAATACAATTTGCAATACAGCATAGCTACATTTGCTCCGCACTTACCTACAAGAGCATATAAGCCTCCATGGCTCACTAAAAACAACCGGAAATGTCTCCTTGCCAAAAAGGAGGCTTACTCCCAATGGAAAGGAGGGGTCATCACTAAGGAGAACTATTCAACATTTGCTCGGGGATGTAGGGGGATGGTTAGGAAGGCCAAGGCAGAGTTGGAACAGGGGCTGGCTTCCCGGATTAAGGACAACAAGAAGTCCTTTTTTAAATACATAGGGAGTAGAAAAAAGGCCCCAGGAAATGTGAGGCCCTTGCAGGACAAGACGGGGAATCTGGTTGTCACGCCAGACGACAAAGCCAACATATTTAATAACTTCTTTGCCTCTGTCTTCCTCAGTAAGGACCAGAACTGCC
>NW_017728992.1:197043728-197062643 GCF_001723915.1 Gavialis gangeticus | reverse complement strand
GGAGGGAAGGTTTAAGTTGGACATCAGGAGGCGCTACTTCACGGTCAGGGCGGCTAGAGTCTGGAACCAGCTTCCAAGTGAGGTGGTGCAGGCTCCCACCCTGGGGGTTTTTAAGAGGAGGTTGGATGACCACCTTACTGGGGTCATTTGACCCCAGTGCTCTTCCTGCCATGGCAGGGGGTCGGACTAGATGATCTGCTCAGGTCCCTTCCGACCTTAGAAACTATGAAATTATAAAACTATGAAACAAGGCATGCTCGATAGGCTGCATTCCCGTTGAAGGCCAGGAACGCGCAAAGTATGGGGTATGTCCTGAAAATTACCCACAGGAAAGCTGCAACTAAAGCAGGCATTAGATAGAGGACAGCGTTTTTAGCTCAAAATCCTAGTGGTCAGGGGACCCAGGTGCTAGGTACCCCTTACCCTGAAACTGCCTCTCCTGCTTGCTAGCAAAGTGCTTTAATCACCAGAGCACTCTCCAGGCATTGTCCAGGCCACTCTCCAGGCCTACTCTTGAACCTGGCCCACTGGACAGCCAGAGGGGACCAGGAGCAGAAGAGCGAAGCAGAGGGTGGGTTTAGAGCACCCTGCCTTTAATGGCGCACTGCCCTTTATTCTATCAATTTTAAATGCAAGCAGTGCAGCAGCACAAACGTATGGCTGTAGATCAAGACACTGTATTGAGCTACAGGGATTTGCAGCTGCCTTCATAGCTTATTAGATGATACATTAAGATAGATTAGCAGTCAGGTAGCTGTGTTGACTTCAGTCACAGATAGGCTGTTTTTGCAACACTTGCAATTGAGCACTGTCAATAATACCACCTCAGTTCTGCTGGGCAACTATCAACAGATTCACTAACCTCCTACTCTTCCTAATGCAATAATGCTGTCGTCAGTGTGAACTTCTACCAGGGAGCTGAGTAAAATCAGTGGCCTGAACGCAGCTCAAAATTGCTCCATTAAACTGAGAAAGAAGAAAAGAATAGTTCAGATCAAAATTGTCATATCATGACACAAGGAGCATCTTGAACCATTACTGCCCTCAAGTATATTTCTCCCGAGGAATAACCTTTGTACCGTGACTCCCCTATCCTCTCAGTAAAACTCCAGAAACTTCAGCAAGTGTTTTGAATGCTAATACCTGTGACTCTAAGGTATCTTGGCAAATTTTCCCTGCTGCAAAAATCCTTTCATTGTTTTGCTGTATCAGTCTTCAATGTACCTTTGCAAAGGCTTGAGCTATCTGAAAACTGATTAGCACACCTGAATCAAGTGAAACTCACCCCAGCTGGGATTTTATTACAAATTCAAAACTCAAGCTATGATTTCCTAAGATTCAGGAAACTCAGAGCAGACTTGGACAGGGTTCTGATGCATGAGACTGCATCCCTGTTCAGAAGCTTAGTGTTTTGCAGAGACCAATCCAACCACCATGGATGCTGAGGACACTTTACATTTAGATTTTCATCCTGACATTCTGTCTCTGGTCCATCTCTAGTTTTCCCTGGTTTGAACCCCAGGCCAGGAAGATCTTGTCTCCAACTGTTTCTTGAGCTGAAATTTGTTTTGAGTTTTCTTACTTTTTACTGAGAAAATGTGGTGCATATTGTATATGTGAACTTGGGCAAAGGTAAGATGAAAAGCAGCTCCATGAAGTTCCACTGATCCCTCCAGCTGTTCCTTTTGCACAGCTCTTATTACACTGTTATTTTGAGACAACTGGAGGGTACCCTTAACTGCCTCTCAGGTGACCTACAGTCTATTTCTGGCTCCAAAATTAATGTAGTAGGTAAGACGTTGAGCAAGTCATTTCAACTATCTGTTGAAATGATGTAGCTATCCTTTCTATAAAGTAAAGATAAAGGCACTTGCCTGCTTTGTAAAGCACTTCGAGATCTACTGACGCAAAGCCCCATGTATGAGCTAGCTCTCATTGTCTATGGTACCACCTAGCTGAAGCTATTCAGACAACCCACCAACTCACGCAAATATTTTGTATGTGTACAACTATCTTTGCAGTTTCCACACGAATGACTATGGGGCACAAAAGTTAGGCTTCTGCTTTGTTAAGTAGGACCCTCAATGTCTCAAACAGAAAAGTCGTTCTAAATCCAGTGAAAAGTAAATAGGGCCATTCTTTCAAGTTTCTAGTTTTCAGGTTCACATACTCTTTAGTCCCCCTCCGCCCTCCCTTTATTTATTTCAGAATAAAGTGAATAAGCATTACTAATACCTCCAAATCCACATTCTAAGCTGTTACAATATCCAACTTGTTTAATCTGATACGTTTTATGTAAAAAAGGGAGCAAGACTGATGAATCAGGCTGCCTCTAGCAAATGCAGATGTTATTCTACAGGTGCTGGATGCACACTGAACTATATGTATTTCTCTGTGAAAGAACAGCACTTATCTATTTGATTCCTTACCTGCCTGTTTAGATATTTATACCTGGTCTTGACCATTCTGGATGAGAGGAAAATCATCAGAAGTGCCTGTAAGGAGGTGCTCAACCTTCAGAGGCCTGAGACCCCACTGCAGGTAGGCAGCAGTTAAAAATCTGCCTGGCTGAAAGCCTAGGAGCCCCTTGCAACTCATGGCTACAGGACAGTTAAAAGCTCCAGGAGCAGAAGGAAAGGGGGAGACAAGAAGGGAGATCAATGTTCTGAGAAGCAAAGACCCTGGACTGGCCCTTTCAAGGTCTGAAGAAAGAGCACAGGTTTGGGTTGTTTTTATTTGCACACTTACTTGTTTTGTTGTTACAAGGTTGCCCACGTAAAATAAACTGACTGGAAACCTCAACTCAGAGCTGATTGGCCTTGACAAGGAGGCTGAGTGCCCAAAAGTCAGATCCTCTTCTACCTGTTAGGACCAAACCTGGTCCTATTCTACAATACTTCTGTCCCTAAAAACATATTCATGTATTTACTTTTGTTCTAACATGCTTCCCTGTCAGCCTTAAGACATAAGTCACAGAAAGTACTGGGCAGGACGAGCCCTGATCCACTTACTGCAATAAATACTTTTCAAGGTTTTCGAAAGAGTGGAATAGGATCATACTCAAGTGCCTAAGGCCATGTGTAGATGAAACGAGAGGCGTGTTTGCACGGCACTTTCAAGTGGGCTAAATGCTTATGCACCACTTTAACGGTGTCCGTGTTTGCACACCTCGGTGGCGTATTGTGCATTAATTCCAGCTGCTGTAGGAAATTTGTCAGTGTAATGCGCCTTAAATGACTTGGGGCGCAGCAAACTAAAACTCCTCCAAGGAGTTTTACTTTGCTGCCCCTACAGCCGTGGAGCAAAACACCAGGCTCTGTGCAGTTCAGGGGCTCTGCAGGAAGCCCTGCAGGCAGCCCAGCAGCAGCCTGGGAAGGCAGGCTCCACCCAAGCAAGGGAAAAAAAAAATGGTGAGCCTGATCTCCCCCCACCAGATCCTTACTGTCTGCCTGAGCTGTATGAGGGCCCAACACTTCCCTCTGCAGCTGCAGTGCCCCCTGGGACCACCCAAGCCAGGTGCCTGCGGGTGGGGGCCACCTGGGGGTGGGCTGCCATGGAGGGAAGCACCAGCCCTCCTTGCAACCCAGGGACTGCTCCACCCATCAGAAGCTCCCCTCCCCGCCAGAGAGGCAGGTAAGGCAGCAGGGTAAGGTAAGTCAGAGAGGCAGGTAAGTCAGTGTGCCCAACACAGGGGTTTAATCAGCCCTAAATTAAAGCAGCATTTTTTTAAACCCACCGCTTCAATTTAGGGCCCCTGTTTGATCTACACATGCCCTTGGTCAATGTAGGCACGTAATAGGTAGAAGTGGATCTGTGTCTCTTAGGCATTGTAAGTTTGTCCATGCCGAAAAACCTGGCAAGCTAATTGGTTATGGTATTGTTTTTATACGTTAGAGTTTTCCTGGTTTTCCCATTTGCAATGGTTTGTATCCACTTATTGGAAGAGGCTGTTCTGACCCAGAGATGTTCCAAGCTGTGGGACTGTTTGTAGAATAGAGAAAACTTACAGAAAAGCGATACTGGCAGGTAAAGGCCATAAGAAAATAATAAAACCCTGCTGGTGACACCACTTCTGAGATACTTGCATAAGTCTGATTATTTCTGTAAAGGGCTCAGGGCTTTCTTTGCTGTTCCTGATTTACAGCTCACTAGAAGTGTATCTCTGTGGGTGGCTTTTGGGGCAGTTTATTCTTTGTGCTTCCCTCCCATCACCCCACATGCACAAACTCAGCCAACCCAGAGTTGAGATATAACTTTGCAGTGGCATCACTCCAGGGACAGAATGTGCTGCACAGATTCGCAGTGTGCTTAATGAAGCTCAGCATTTACTTGTACCATCGCAGCAAGTTCAGGGAGTGAGCTTGAGATAAAATGCTGCTCATGAATATACCATACTGCTTCACCCCAAGGCCTTTATGTTAAGAACTCTTGCAGCAAGTGGGATGAAGAGACATAGGATCAGATCCTCATATTTGTACACAAGTTCTTAAATACCTTTAGTTCTGTATGTGCTGGAAACTCCACTGATAACTGGGGGTGGGTGGGTAGATATGTAGTAGGGGCGTCCGAAGCTTCAGTTGCTGATTTGATTCAAAAAAGATTTGGCCCAATTTGGCGGCCGTATCTCCCAATCCAAATTGAATCAAGAGACCCATTAAAAGGTCCGAATCGAATTGAAGCGTCGGAATCGATTCAGAAAAGATTCAGAGATTTGGAAGGCAGGCTTTCAGAAAACAGAAAATGAGAAGAGGGAGGGGGAAGAGGGGAAAGATACTGACATCCGTAGCTGGCCAGTGACTGTGATCTTTCCCTGAGTTCCCTTCCAATCACAGAGCTCTGGGGGAGGAACGTAGAAAAAACATTCAAGTTTGTGTGTGAAGTGATCTAGATACAAAAACTCCTAGGCTGTGTGTAGATTAAATGAGAGGCATGTGTGTATGGCACTTTAAAGTGGTATAAATGCTTTTGCACCGCTTTAATGGTGTCAGTGTTTGCATGCCTCAGTGATGTATTGTGCATTAATTCCAGCTGCTGTAGGAAATTTGGTGGCATAATGCACCTTAAATGACTTGCGGTACAGCAAACTAAAACTCCTATGAAGAGTTTTAGTTTGCTGCTCCTACAGCCAGGGAGCAAAGCACTGGGCTCTGTGCATCTCCATGGCTCTGCAGGAAGCTCTGCAGGCAGCCTAGCAGCAGACCTGGAAAGCAGGCTCCGCCCAAGAAAAGCAGTAAGCCTGATCTTTTTTTCCCCTCGCCCTGGAGCCTGCCTGTCTGCCTGAGCTGCACAGTGACCCAGTGCTTTTCTCCACAGCTGTGGTATGCCCCAGGACCTCCCAAGCCAGGAGCCTGAGGGTGGGTGCTGCCCGGGGGGGGGAGGGTGCTGCTGCCATGGAGGGAAGCACCAGCCCCTCCCCCTGCAGCCCAGGGACTGCTCTGTCCACCAGTAACTAACACTCCGCTCCCTGCTGGAGAGGCAAGTAAGTCAGTGGGGTGTGCACAACATGGGGGTTTAATCAGCCCTAAGTCAAAGCAGTGATTTTTAAAACCCACCGCTTTGATTTAGGGCCCCCATTTCATCTACACGTGCCCCTAAACAGTAGATACAAAAACTCATGGACTCAATATCTACATTGGATTCATGACACACCAAAACCTGCCAGACATCTGACTGCCCAGGTACCTCTCCACTTTTACCTGCTACATCCCACTTCCCCCTGACCCCAGTCTGTCCCTTAACCCCTGATGCCTCAATTTACTTTTTCACCAACTGGCTTTCTTGCCTGCAGCCCAGCCTCTGGCTTCTTTACTATTCATTCCACCCAGGAAAAGCACACACACCAACTGAAGATGCTTCCTCAGCTTGATGAAGGGTTTTTAAACCCAAAAGCTTGACACTTTATATTTCTCCAACTATTCAGTTGTCTAATAAAAGATGTTAGACCCTGACTCCATGAGGTGCCCAATGACTAGGGAGATGATGATCCAGTTGCTCAGAGGGCAAACACCAGCACACATTGCTAGCAACAGCTTTAGTTAAAATGGAGACTGCTTCTAGCAAGCTCCCAAAAAACAAGGGAGCATCCATGAGCAGTAGTTCTTTGTACATTTATACACTTTGGTTCATACTCATTAACATTTACTCCACCTTTGTTCCACCCCTATTCCCTCCTATCTCAAGCTCCGCCTCTGTTTACTGTTTGTTTCATTAGCATGGAATTACATATTCATTTGACTCATTTACGTGCATTTTTTCTATGAGTGCTTGTCTAAGACTTTGACCTCTGCTTCCTTCGGTTACTTGTGGTTTCTTGCTGATTTTTTCACCATTTCTAAGATTTTTCTTCTGCTTATCTCCTAACAATAGCTGGTGGGCTGCATCCTGTTCTCCTTACACAATGAGTTATATGTCCTACACACTACCACATTATTAGGAAAATGCTTGCCTAAGCATCTTGCAGTGTTACTTTTAATATATTATTCTGCCTTGTGGTTAGCAGCTTTGCTGAACCACAGGATATAGCCTTGTGTTCAGCTGCAAATTCAGTGTTCTCCAAGATCCAAATACTGTCACCCTAACAAAACATATCACATCTACTCAAACAACCCTGCCTGCATCTTCCTTAGATCATCACAGCTACAACCAAAAACCCAGTTAACACACACGAGTGACATGAGTTTTGCTTTCAACAGTTTGATGTGCACTTTCACAGAAGCCCCTGCACCTATCTCCTTGAAATCTGTCAGGCTTCATGCCCTCAGAAGGGGCTACCATCCCTGCTGTTTTCATTCAATTGTGCAAAAAAAAATTGGCAAAGTTATAAGTATTTTAGTGATTCCCCATTATATTCTATGATCGAATCAGCGCCAAATCTCTCAAATCCGATTTGGCTGAATTGATTCAAGACAGTGATCTAGATCACTGAATTGAATCACTGTCCCCTGAACTGGTTGAATCCAAATTGAATACTGGTTACCTTTCACAGGCCTAATACATAGATATGTATTTAATTCAGATAACTCAATGTACCTTATCTCCATCAAAATATTAATTGCCCAGACAGTTCAGTGAATGTATTTTCCCGAAGATTATATTTAGTATTAATAGTGCCCAGAAAGAAGATTATGTGCCAAGGTCTCTATAAACATTACTGACTATTATTACTAGAACTATTTGACAGATATGCAGAGTCAAGGCACAGAAAGATTAAGTGACCTTGCCCAAGGAAGGACAAAACACTAGCCAAAAGAAGAACATCTCTTCTTCAAACATCACCATAATTTATTTATATTACATGTAACCCACGTGGTACACACAAAGGTACCCCCTCTCCAATGGAAGCGATGTCAGTGGGTACAGGTATGCTGTGGGAGGAGTGATGGCCTAGCAGTATGCAGCTCACCTCCTTTCCCTACAGAGCAGAGAGCCAGGAAACCCAGTGAATCTTAACTATATACAGGTGTAATATTATAAAAGAATATACAACTTATAATCAGAAACTTACATACATATCTATATACAGATTTCTATAATTCACAGATATAACTTTACCTGAACAAAACTAATTACTCTGATCTTAAGCATGGGCTTCACTGCCTGTGGCCTTCGGGTTAAACTACAGTCCCTTCCCCTTTTTCAGAGCCCTCCTGACCTGAGGGGGAAGGGGTATTCAATGATAAAACAGGGGTTAGTTGGCAGATGAAATAAAATGTGTCTGGCAGTCATGAATCAATAATTAAGCATGCACAAACAGGTTACATCAAATAAAACATATTTGCATAAAAAGATCAGTACAATAAATATCAAAAACAGGGCCGCTTATTCACCTAAATACAATAATAAGGCAGAGGGTTAATAACAACATCACAGAGGAAGAAAAAAACAAAATACTGCAGTGGCACCACAGCAGTGCCCAATGAAGAAATGACAACCCAGTGGGGGACCCCATCACCCCATAGGGCACCCTTAACTCTGCTTAGGTTACTCAGCTGACAAGGTCCCTACCCTGGAAATTTCCCCTGACAAGCAGAAGCCCTGAATTTCTTCCTACACCCCAGGGTGAATTGTCCCCCCATCAGGGGCTTCCCCTTAGTCATCCGCAGTGGAGGGGAGGGACCTCCTCCCCTGTGGGAATCCAGGTGACTCACGGCTTCCTGCAGGGGCTCCCTGATGGGGCTAGGCTCGTCTCCAGGGGGCGAGGCATCTCACCCCTGTGCCTTGGACAGCTCTCCCAGCCTGTCAGCCCACTCTCTGCACTGTCCCCTGCACCCTTGGCCTTGTTCCTGGCTCTTGCAGGGGGCTGGATCTGGTGATCTACAAAGTTGCTTCCAGCCCCTAACAATCTATAAATCTATGAGACCTGTGCTGCTGTGTGCAGCCACCAGGATCTCGTCAGTTCTCCACCAGCCCCCATGCACCACTCTGTGCACCATGGAGGCTGGGTCCCTGCTTCATGCAAGGTGGGGACCTGTGCTGTCTCATGCAGCTGCCACAGTTCCATCCCTCCCGGACTCTCCATGAACCATCTTGTGCACTGTGCTCAAAAACCCCCGTACAGCAGTCCCTGCACCAAATGGGGCTTGGCTCCTGCCTCACACAGGGTTGGAGACCCATGCTGCCTCATGCAGCTGCAGCAGTCTTGTCCACTCCCAGACTCTTCATGCACCAATCTGTGCACCATCACTGCAGTTCCCTCCACGGCAGGGCAGAGACACAGCCACTTACCTCTCCCTGTTCAATGAAGCATCTTCAGGGCACTTCTGGGGCAACTGCTCTGCCCCCCACCGGTCAGCTTTTCACAGCCCTTCTTCGTCATCCCTCATCAAAGCTGCCCTTGTGCTGGGCATGCCAGCTTTTTATTCCTTTTGGAGGCTCCACCCCCAGATTGAGAAAGGTTCAATCAGGGAGCTCGAGGAGTTAGTTCCCTTTCAAGTCCTCTTTCTCATTTCGCCCCTGGGTCAGAACAGGGCTGCCCTCTTCCTGCCATTCCCTGATTGGTGGAGAAGGGAAACTGCCTCCACCAATGGGAGCGAGAGCCCTTTATGCTTAAGGTAACAATCTGGGCTGTCGGTGAGCCTGACAGCCAGCCTGCCACACACAGTAGTGTCTATCTGAAAACAGCACAGTGAGTTTAACATCTAGCAAAGAAGAGAAACCCAGTGGTATAACAGATCATAAAACACATGCACCTTAATTCCTAGTGCACTGTACAATTCACAAGGCTCCGCTCTCCCTATGCAGCATGTAGTATTCCCCATCAGGAACCCAAAATATTTTACTTCATTTTATGCTGTGATTACAGGCCGTCAAGGGAAATGTGTTTCTTAAACCCTAATGCTCCCTGTCATTTATTTCAGAAATACTAGATTTCAGTCACCTGTTAGTCTGAAGAAAAATGTTAGCATTAGCAGCTTGTTTTTGCTCGAAATTTGTTATTTAATATACAACTGCACCGTAGCCTGTTTATCAGAATTTAGTGCCAAGCCTGCAACTGTGTTGGCTTAGACATCGTGAATCTAGGCACATTTACCTGTTTTACTCCAATTGAATTACATGGGTGTCAGCGGAGGCACTCCTGATTTGCACCGGTGTACGTAAGATGAGGTTCAGAGTAGTATGTTTATTGCTTAGTTTTCCTACTATTGCCTTTCAATACTTTCAGTAAATCCGTGTTCAGGATTTTTCTCTTTGATTGCTTAGGATTAAATCATGGATGCAAATTAAATGATGGCCTTCAGAGCTCATTACACTTCCATTTTAAGGATTTATGGAATTATTTCCTCCATAAAAATACTTCAAGAGCGATATTGCCATATTGCCATCCATGCAGCACCTCTGTTTACTTTTGTGTTTCCCTTGATCTAACTACCATTGTTGCATTGAAGCAGTCAAGGATGAGCAGAGGAAGGGAGCCATCCACCTGCTGCATCATAGCCTCTACTGGGCAGAAGTTGGCTAAGAAGCTCTTGCTGTTGGAAGAAGCAATAAATCCCTTTCACATTTTCAGGCTTCCAATGGAGGCCAGGTAGCTGGCTTAAGGAAGTAGCTCTCCATTTGGATTGACTCTCGCTTCCCTCTCCCTTGAATTCCCTTTGACTCTATCAATCTTAAAGGAAACTCTGCCTTCATCTGTGTGGTACCAAGCATTCCCAGTTAAAGAGCGTACTACTATAAGCCACTTTGTCTGGGGCATGTTTACCCTGGGGCATACTGTTAAGAGAGTAGCATGTGATTCTGTATGTTGATGAGTCAGGGCTTGGTTTGGGATCAAGTTTTGCCTTCGTAGGAAGAAGAGGAGTAGCTGAGCAACTGAAAATACTTGGTTTTCAAGGGGCAGGAATTTAATAACCAAAACATTTTAACAAAATATGAATGTTTTCACAAAACCAATTTTTGGAATAACTCAGAAAACATGTCTCATCAAAATGCCTTTTCTCATGGATTCCCAGCATAAATTTGCCAGATTCGAGTGGATGGGGTCAGATTAGTAAAGCAACAAGAGAATCATCTGAACCTCTCAGTGCTTAGCCACTTGAACCAAAAACCAATGAACCTCCTGGGTTATAATTTCAACTGAGGGTGAAAAATCTATTAGAGAATTAACCACTGACAATCAACAATCTAAAATTAAAGTCATAAGTGCATTTGTAGGTGCAGCAGGAGAACCAAAAATACCCAGTGAGCTGAATGGTAAAAGGGGCTAATGTGATTGCTGATAAATGGAGAGAAAAGTGATTTTACCTCCCTGGGGGATAAGCAAGTTACTGAAAGGTAAGCCAACATGTCAGTTTACAAAGTGTCAGCTACTCGGAGGTAACATCTTTTACTCTGTAAATTCGTAGTTCACCCTTCAGCGCAAGTGGTGTACAGTATCATGCGTTCCCTGCTGAAACAGGTCTGAAGGGTCCTGATAAGACTTCACCCAACAGATGCTCCTGTAGCACCAGGGGGAGGTGATGTCAGAAAGGGAACTAATGGAAAATCACCCGTATACTATGAAGGTACGTATAATCACCGCTTGTGATAGTTGTGAATAGTTCTAGGTTGCTAAAATATTCCTAAAGCTAATGTTGCTGGGCATTAAACAGTTAATGTTGATGTTGCATGGGGGTCGGACTTGATGATCTGCTCAGGTCCCTTCCAACCCTATCAACTATGCAACTATGCATTGTGACAAAAGATGAGCTGATGTGTGAATGGTTACTTAACAAGGCTGGGGCTCGTTACAAAATACGGCTGCATTAGGGTGCAGCTGAGAGGCCTTGAATAGAGAGGATATGACCAGTACATTCTTGCTGGAGATCTCAGTGGGTGATAAGGTTCTTGCCATATAGCTGGCATATAGGAAGGCATCAGTAAAAGGTGTTTTGTCACACCTTCAGGATCTCATGCTCCCGTCAACACACTGCAGTACAATAGCGTGTAGATAGGTGGTTACCGTGGAGTAGCTAAGATGCTGCAAATTCATACCCGAGCTTATCTCATAGTAAGTTTGTTTGTGTCCCCACCTCCTGAACAGCATCAGTCAAATCCATTCTACAATACTTAATTCAATTCAATCCAACTTAGAAACATTTTAAGAAGGACGTTGGGGGGAATAAAAAAATAGAAAAGAGGTACACGCACAAAGGAGAAGATGAAACTACTTTACGTTGAGAGACTTCAAGAGCTTGATCTCTTCAGCTTATCAAAAAGAAGGTTGATGAGGTGACTTGATTAAGCTGCACAAGTACCTCCATGGGGAGAAAATACCAGATACGAAAGGACTCTTCAATCGAGCAGACAAAAGCACAACAAGGAAGAGCGAACATTAAGACCAGACAATGTCAAATGAGAACTTTGGTGCTTATTTTCAACAGCAAGGGGGATTAACCACTGCAGGAAACTACCACAGGAAATGGTAGCTTCTCCCATCTCTTGATGCTTTCAAGTCCATGGGTGTCTTGCTGAAAAGTGTCCTTTAGTTGAACACAAGGTACTGAGTTCACCGCTAGGGTTTATTTATGAAGGAGGCCAAACTAATCATCGTACCCCTGCCTTAAAATCTCTGAATAAATAAAAAAACAGATTCAGGAAACAGAATTAAAAACCATCTGACACTGAAACAAATATTTGGAGTGTTATAATAATCAATATAGCAAAAATATATAAACAACAATCAAGTGCTGACTTTGCCCCTGGTTTCTCGTAAGCAATTTAGAGACAGCTTTCTTCAGAAGGGCTGAGCATTGCAGTTCTTTCTTAATTTACTAGATTTGTTGGTGTCGGGTGCTTAATGAATTCCAAGGCAGAGGGATGAGTACAGAGAAAACCAAATGCACGCATGGATTGAGGAAGGTTTTGTGGCTCTGCAGGTTCATGCAGGTCGCAAATAATATTTCCCTTTGTATCTCTGTCTGGTAGAATTAAGGGGAAGCAGGATTAAAGTTGGAGCAGTTTTGCTACATTTGTATGGTTTCCCCCTTTGTCTATAGGTAACACTTAAAACATAATAGCTGCTGCTCCTTCTTGCTCTCTTTCTGAAAATGGCTCCAGGTGTACATGTTCCCATAGCTTCAGGCAGTATCAAAGTCTCGTATTAAGTTCTCATATGGTTTGGGATATTTTTGTGGGGGACAAAGCCGAAAGTGAGCATACACTGATTTTTAAGCAAATCCGGCACCTGCTTATGGGTTGAACAAAGGGATTTATAACCATGTTCAATACCATGTGTCACTTGTTCATTTTATATTGTTTGGCCCCAAAGTAAACACAACGCTTCTGCCTTGGACCGGATGATCTTGCGAGGTCCCTTCCAGCCCTAACATCTATGAAATCTATGGGTGAATTTCAGTTTTCAAGTTTGTGAAAGTAAGAACTCAAAATCGAGAGGGTAGGCAGCCTCTGTGCTTGCAAGCACTGATAATCAAAACAGCCTTATCTTCATAGAGTCTTACCTTGTAAAAATACTGGGCATTTTTGCACGTGCTGCAGGAGACATGGGGGAGTGCTTTATTTAGTGAACTACATGAATTAAAAGAGCCCAAGCATCATGTGTATCAGTGTCCCTTGCACTAAAAACTGGTGGTGGGAACTAAAGCTTTCAATGAGCTTTAGTTCAAAGCACTCTACCACCATTTTTCAGCGTGGAGACGCTGATACACGTGATGCTAGTCTGCTGGAGTGCATTAATTTCTGTACTCCAACAGTCTCAATTAATCGCGGTGGACTCAATCAATCCAGTCTGCTCCAATTCACTGGATTTCCAGTGCGTCAAAGACAACTCCCTGCATGTGTATTAGGAGTCCATCAATACTCCTGTATACTCAGGATTTTACAGAGTTAGCCCTGTTCTGAGACCAATAACTGGTACTGGATAAAAGTACATCTTCTAGCATGCCTTTCAGACTTGGAGTCTGCAAGAGATGGAAAATAGACTACTTAGTAATTTATTCTAATAGTTAATCATCCTTACTTGTAAGAATGTATTACTTGCATTTGCATTTGTCTGGCTTTGACTTTTACCACTGGGTCTTGTTATCCTTTTTGTATGCTAGGCTGAAGAGCCCTTGAGTATCTGGTATTTCCTCCCTGGGAAGGTACTTGTAAACTAGAAGCAAGTCACCTTTTGGTTATCTTTTTGAAGATTCAAGAGATGCAGTTTATTAGAGTTGTTCCTTTTATCCAGATGTTGTTTCTCTGCGTATGCTGTATGCTTTTTGGACAGAGAGCACTGTTTTTTTTTTTTTATCTGCGGGTATAACACCTAGCATGGTAGGGGCCCAGTCCCAAATTGGGATCTTTATGGCTTGCTCCCACACATGCTTTAAATAATAATGAAACAATGCCAAAATCCAACTGCTTGCATTGCAGTGGAATGTAGACTAGCTGCAGTATGGGTCTGAAATTTACTTCTCAACCTTATTTCTGGCAGGCCTACAATTCAAATGCAGTAAATCCGGTGATAAACTGTTTCAGTTACAACAGAGGCTGGATGATAGATTTTAGTGAATGGGCTCCAAATTAACCCAGCCTCACTTCAATTCAATGAAATAAGGCATATTACCTGGCAATGGTTCCAGTTTCTCACAGATTCTTTTCATACTTCATTTTCAATCATTCATATAGTTCTAGGTGGAAAGTACATTTATTACAATTTAATCTCTCTCCATCTTAGTCCTCTATAAAATTAATTTCCTAATACATTTTTCCAGTTTAAATTAGATTTTTAGAATCATTTCTTTTTTAACAAAAATGTGCAGTCTTCTGGCCAACTCGGAGGAGCATTTGAAGTCCAAATGAGAGGTGTGGACCCAATATTCTTTGGTCTTCAATTAGTCACTGTAATCTCTTCAAGCAGGCCTTTCTATTGTGCATCTTTAAGAACTCAAGTGTAGTCACACACTGACAAAAAGAACATTTTGAGAGCTAGTTTCTCAGGTGGTGAGGTTTCCATGGGGTTGTATCAATTTGTACTAGCTGAGAATAAGGCCAACATAGAAGAAGGAAGCAGAAGCCTAATTACTAGGGCTGTGCGAGGCTTCAGACCGTGCTTTGGAGCTGGAGAAGCTTTGGATGCTTCGGCATCTGAAACAGCATGTCTGGATTGAATCACTGGCTTCTTTAGGCTTTCTGAAGTGGTTTGGAGCTTCTGAACCGCTTCAGAAAAGCTTTGAAGCCGCTTCGGAGATCTGGCCATAGGGTGTAATGGGGAATTAATGAAATATCTATAACCTTGTTGTTTTTGTCTGATTTGGATGAAGCTTGCAGGGGTGGTAGTCTCTGCTGAGATCATGAAGCCTACCAAGCTTCAAGAAGATCGGTACAGGAGTTCAGAGGGAACTGCACCCCAAATTCCTGAAAGCAAAACTCATGTTATGTGTGTGTTACAGCACAGGGTGAAAACTCCAGGGGTGGTAGCCCTTGGCAAGGCCAAAAAGCCTGCCAAGTTTCAAGAATATATGTGCAGAATTTTGGGGGGAACTGCATCTCAAACTGCTGACAGGAAAAACTCGTGACATAGCTGACCCTTTGTGTGTTAAGGCACAGAGGGCTGAAAACTGCAGGGGAGGTGGCCCCTGCTCAGGCCACAAAGCCTGCCAAATTTCAAGAAGATAGGTGCAGGGGCCTGGGGTGAACTGTACCTCAAGCTCTGGACCAGCAAAACTTGTGACATGGGTAATACTGTGTGTGTTAAGGTGCAGCAGGGTGAAAGCTCCAGGGATGGTGGCGCCTGCTGCAGCCACAAAGTTTGCCAGCTGTCAAGGAGATGGGTGCAGGGGTTCTGGGTTTTGGGGCCCTGCATCTCTAGCTGCTGACAGGCAAAACTCATGACATGGGTGCTAGTGCAACTGACTGTGGGTGTCTTGGGGCAGTTGATTGTCTGTATTATTTCTTCTCCTTAGTCTGTGGTTTTGTAGGCGCTAATCCTTGCTCATTAACTCCTTACCTAGTAGCTAGGTACTGTGTATTGAGCTGGTCCCTGAGTGAATCATGATTGATTGGTAACACAGTAGGCTAGCAGCCAGGCCTGCACTACCCCCCCACCCCCACCCCAGTGTGCCCCAAGAAAGACACAGTTGCACAAGCACCCATGTCACATCTCCTTGGCAGCTGGCAGGCTTTGTGGCCTCACCAGGGGCCACAAAGTTTTCACCCCCTGTGGTGTAACACATACACATGACATGAATTTTGCTTTCAAGAATTTGGGGTGCAGGTCCCCCTGAACTCATATACCAATCTTCTTGAACCTTGGCAGGCATCATGCTCTCAGCAGAGACTACCAATCCTGAAAGTTTAATCCACATCAGACAAAAACAACAAAGTTATAGATATTTCATTGATTCCCCATTATACTCTATGGCTGGATCTCTGAGGCAGCTCTGAAGCTTCAGAGCTGCTTTGGCCAGATCAAAATCCGGAGCTCTGGATCAGATCGCTGGCATCAGAAGTGACTGGATCCGAAGCTGGATCAAATCGCTGCCTACTCATACAAGCCTACGAATTACCTGGTATGTTTCTAATAGGGTTCCTTGCTTCTCCTCTGCCCCACCTCCCACCCTGCTCTCCTCCCCCTCCCCTCTACTCCTTCCCCCCCATTAAAGTTTACCAAACCAGGAGCTCTGAATGTTACTCACTAAAGGTCACTTACCATTAGACCACACCATTCAAAGGGTTTGTGAACTGTAGTGAACCTTCAGATGAGCCTTGGGGCATTTTTGAAACCAATACCTAACTGACTCCTAAATTACGAAGGCATTGCATAGGCACTTCTGAACCTGGTCAGTTCAGAGGACAAAATCATTTGAGAAAGCAACTTTTATTTTTAAAACCAAATAGTCTTGGACCTAGTTTTTTAAGTGACTGGTAGATGAATGTATTGGGGTACTCAGGGTTGGATTAATGAATAGGCAAACTAAGTACATGCCTAGGGCCCTAAGTGAAGAAGGGACTCTTCAGCCTGGAAAAGCATAGGCTCAGGGAGGACCTGGTGGCTTCTTATAAGTATATAAAGTGTGTACATCAGGACATGGGGAAATGTCTGTTCACCGGAGTGCCCCAAGGAAAAATTAGGACTAATGGTCATAAACTCCTCCAAGACCATTTTAGGCTGGACATAAGAAAAAATGTCTTTACTGTCCAAGCCCCCAAGATCTGGAGCAGACTCCCTCCAGAAGTGGTGCAGGCACCTACTCCGGACACATTTAAGAAACGTTTGGATGTTTATCTTGCTGGGACCCTAACTGACTTCCTGCCCATGGGGCAAGGGGCTGGGCTTGATCATCTTTGAGGTTCCTTCCAGCCCTAACATCTATGAAATCTATGAAGGGGCCCAGTTGTGCTTATTTTATATAATATAATTATTGAGTGAAAAAAGTAATATAAATAAACAGTATTAAGTAGGGGACCACAAGTTTGTTTGCCTAGGGCCCACTACAGGGTTAATCAATGTTTGCTGCCAACATACGACACTAAAGAAGCCAACTTTTAAAAGGGCAACTGTCATGAAAAATTCAGACCCCATTCAAAAACTGAGAATTCAGAAAATACTTCTCACTTTTAGAAATCTTGGATGGCCATTTAAAATAAAATTAAAACAAAACAAAACACAGACCTTTATATCTAAGTTTCATTAACCTTAATGGTCATTCCATGAATTATATACTGTAACAGGCCAGTGTAAGCGAAAACATGGAAAGGATGTTTCTGGGCTGCTTTTTCTTCCTATATGAAAACCCTTTTTTTAGGCTATCTGAACTAACCATGATTAAAAGCTAGAAAGAGGCTAAAGGAGAATGAGCGAGATGAGGTTGCATGGAAGCTTAACTGTGCTGCTGAGACAAAGCCTTTGAATGAAACACTGAACTGCAGAAGCAATTGAAATCTATGGTTCAGCTATCAGGCCATATACTGGTTGGCATTTGCTGTTCCTTGACTAATAAAATAAAACTTGGAACATTATTGTTTTATTTTTCCTAGCAGAAGTTTTGTCTAAAAGGGTAGTTTATTCTGTTTTTGAGTGTGTTATGCATTGTACTGGGGAGAGAATACATACAGAAAAATGCATGCTTTCATAGCGTCCAGTTTCTAAACCTAGCGCTTGGGACTGCAATATGTAAAGTCCTATTTTATGAAAAATAATTGCACAAACTATTGAGTTGAGTAAAATTCTGTCTTCCTGAGTCTGCAGCCTGTTGCAGTTACAAAAAAAAAAAAGGTCTGTTTTACTAGCTTGTTTCTAACTGAATGTATATATGTGAGTATAATGATCATGAGATGAGATGAATGAATCCTACAAGGTGCATTTGGAAGGGTTGGTGTCAGGATATTCCATACTAGACATGAGCCTGATGATCTTCCTTGCATTTGCAGTGCTATATAAATGGAGGTAAATAACTACCTCTTCTAAACTCAGAGGTCAGCTAGTTTTGCAGCTGGGGCATTGGCTTAATGGAGTTTTTTCCTATCATTTTAATTTTCTATCAATTTAATTCACCTGACAGTGAAAAAACAGTGAAAGCGATACCACTCCCTATTGTAGACACAGGTATGCGGACATGTAAGTGCCTGATAACATAGCTGATTCCCATGAATTTAGTTGAGGCACCTTAGTATAACTACCAGCACAAGGGCATCCACACTAAACATTGTACCAATGAAACCATTTTGATTAAAAGCAAAAATAAACTAAAAAGAAAGTAATTGAAAAAGATTAGTTAGTACAAAAATTACATGTAGACAAGAACTGAGATTTGTGAGCTCTGGCTTTTCCAAGTGACCTTAATCTCTCTCAGACTCATTTCCCCAACTGTATAGTGGGGATTCTAGCCTACATTATATAAAATATAAATGTTTATATTCATATAAAATACACTGAGGACACAATATAAAATAATAAGTATTAGACATAAAATACCTATGAGGGTTCTTATATAATGTGTGTGTGTCCATGTCACTATAATACCACAAAATCAGAGTACCTTCCAGTAGTGCTTTGAATGATGTGACTAATATCCATCATAATCAGCTACTGTATATGTGTTTTATAGTCTCTCATCTGCTTCCCAGAGAAGCAATTTTGCATGCAATGTGAAGTGAACTGTCTTTTTTTGTTTTATCAGGAGGTTTTCCTTTCTCTCCCTCTCTTATTTTAATGTACATGCTACTCTGCATTTAGAAGTGCTTCCTTTTCTCTTTTTTTCACATTTAAATTGCAAGTTTTTAGGGTCAGTGAATATCTCTTCCTATTTACTCATACAGCGCCTTGTAAAATGGACTCTGACTTCTTCTAAGGATTCTAGGAGCTGTTGCAATACAAATAATATCTATAACATCACATAGGTGTGTGAAAGATGTGGCAAAGGTCTCCGTTTCTACAGAATGCTTTCCTGGAGGAAGCACTGCAACTGCTTCAAGCTGCTGGACCTCACCAGCTTT
>NW_017728992.1:197033700-197038728 GCF_001723915.1 Gavialis gangeticus | reverse complement strand
AAGTGCTTCCTTTTCTCTTTTTTTCACATTTAAATTGCAAGTTTTTAGGGTCAGTGAATATCTCTTCCTATTTACTCATACAGCGCCTTGTAAAATGGACTCTGACTTCTTCTAAGGATTCTAGGAGCTGTTGCAATACAAATAATATCTATAACATCACATAGGTGTGTGAAAGATGTGGCAAAGGTCTCCGTTTCTACAGAATGCTTTCCTGGAGGAAGCACTGCAACTGCTTCAAGCTGCTGGACCTCACCAGCTTTACCATGGCTTCTTTCAGTGAGGAAAGTATCAATGAACATGCCTGCTTCAGCCTGGTCCTTCAGGCACTGTGACACATGGGCCAGGTACAGACATTACACCTTTACCAGTCTAAGTGATTGGAAACCCGCTTAAACCTGTAACAGAACAGAAGTTCAGGGGACATAGACTGCTCGAAACCTGATCTAAGACGGACCTGGATCTATGTGGAATCAGAATGAACCGATTTAGGTTTGAGCGGTGCATTGAACTTCAGTACCAGTTGCCCTACCGAATCAAGTTAGGTCCCTGTCTGCCTGCATCCCATGCTTTCCCATGCCCGGCAGCACAGGTGGGCTCCATGTGGCTGCTCCCAAGCACAGGGGCTCTCCTGGGCTCTGTGTCTGGTGCTGCATGACCGGGTGCAGGGACATGGCCTGGAGACACAGGCGCCCAGGTGCTGAGGCTTATGAATGGGAAAACAAATGCCTCCCTTCCCCAATTCTGCCACCTGCCTCTGTGGCTCTCAGGTGCCTGCGGATGACAGGTAGTATGGCAGAGGGTTTGGGGGCATGATCACTTTTGACTGGCAACCAGTCAGGGGTGTCCTGGGCACTCGTCTGCACTCAGCAATCTCTGGCAGCCTGGGAAGCCTGCAGGGCATGCCTGGAGGCCTGCAGCAGTGCCCCCAACCTGCTGGTCTAGGCCTACACAGGCAGCCTGCATGACCCCTCATCAAAGGGCAAATGTGTCTGTTCACTACGGATCTAAACTATGCCACTTACAGAAAACTGCATGATGCTGATTCTTCCTTGGGCTTTTTGAATGTCTATGGCTAGCCAGGAGGTCCTTCTTGCTTTAGGGGTGGCATGGGACTCAACCAACCAATGTTGCTAAGGATCATAACTGGGCAGGAGACACCTAGAAATACATGGGGAGGGGCCAAGCACCCCTCTGCCCTGCTCTGTAAACACCACCCAGCTCCGTGCTTCCCCAAGACTCAAATTCCACCTACTGCTGTTTATTGTGTCTTAGCTCGAAACAAGAAAGCTGAAGACAAAAGGATGCTGGCAGGAGCTGAATTCCTGCTAATGATTTATTTTATAGTAACAGATGAGTGGGTGGCAAAACCCCAATTATTTTCCTCCTTTGATATTTTGCATTTCACACATTTGTTTTCTTAAAACCTTACTGGGATCAGAACATGGCATAGAAGTGCAATTTTCTTTCCAGATTGTGTTTGTTCCCTTTTAGCTATCTTCCCAATTCAGCTAGCCTTCAGGGGACTCTACTCTGAACTGGCATAGAAAATTTGAAACCTGACCTGGAGATGCCCTAGAGAGGTTTAAACCATGCCTTGCTCACTCCCTCCTGCTCAATGTATACCAAATGCCTTCTCCCAGAATACAGCACAGCAAG
This sequence comes from Gavialis gangeticus, assembly GCF_001723915.1. Lineage (NCBI taxonomy): Eukaryota > Metazoa > Chordata > Crocodylia > Gavialidae > Gavialis > Gavialis gangeticus. Next base: position 197,037,072 of record NW_017728992.1, on the reverse strand, counting down.
CCTAGCACTGCTCTCCGGGTTTTTGGGCATGCCCTATGCTACTTAAATGATGGCTATGTTGCAGGAGGGAATGAATGAGATATGTTTCCACAACAGTGCTGCTTAACTTGGTTAGAGGTGGTAAAGGTATGCCCTTAGGAACAGAGGATGGCAAGGGACCATCAAGTATATTCAAGGGAGTTCACACCTAGGCCACACTCCACAAGGTTTGAACTGAGGATGTCCAGATCCAAATGTACAAGATGTTACAGCATGAGCTGACAAGTCAAGCTTCTGTAACTGGGAGCTATAACAACTTTATATCTTCTAGGGGTTGGAATAGCCCTGTCACCAACATTCACCGGTGGGCTACACTTTCAATTCACACTCCTGGATGCCCTTAAATAGGCTCAGAGTTACACACGATTGGTTGCAAATAATCAGACTTGAAATGCCTTTGTGATCAGGTTATTGTTGGCTGGTGGAAAGAAGGGTGGGGGGACCATTAATGGGAATTTTTTGACATTTTTTTTTTTTAAATAAATGCCACATTTACATTTCCTCCAAAAATCTTTAACCTCTTATTTAGTTTGTTTGGAATGTTTTCCCCTTTTCAGGAGACAATCGTCTGATTGTCTAATTGAAAACCAAGGATTTTTTAACAACTTTTCTGGAAAAAAACACAACAGTTGGTAAATGCTGAGCAGTGAAACTTTACAGTGACGTCAGTGGACTTGCACCAGACGGCTTGCTGCGACAGAAGATAGCGCAACTTTTCCATACAATGCCTAACTGCTGTATTAATTATTTCAAACGACTCTTTTTCATAATATAAACAAGGCGTTCACAATCTGCATATCCAATCAAGTGGGTAGTTTACTTGAGGAAAAGGGTATTCAGCTATAAAACCCTGGAAATAACTACACACACACACACACACACACACACACACACACACACACACACACACACACACACATACACACACTTACCTATATATACCTATACCTATCTCTCTCTCTCTCTTTCTCTGGTTTTATACTTTAAAATTTTCTGTCTTTAAAAGGACGGGGATCATTCTAGATTCTAAAGCTAAAAAGGGATTTTAGATTTTTCAAGTACTCCAGTGCAAGGAGTTGATCCCCACTGAATATGAACACTTTGAAATATGCAAAGCAACTGGGTTTCAGTTACTTCTTTAGGAGCTTAGATCCCTTTGTAATGTGAAAAATCAGAGCAGAGTTGCACCCTGGGCAAACCCTGAGGGAGCATGGCAGGAGGCCGTGGTTCTGACAGAGAGAAGAGGCACATGATGCTAAGACCAAGGCAGGGGGAAGCACAGCCGCTTTACCCATCCAGAAACTCCTAAGCTGTCCTGTCTGAGCTGCTGATAGTACTGCTGATGCACACTTTATCCACCCCATCTGTTGTTCTTAAAGCAGCAACTTTTATTTTTTAAAACCAATAGTCTTGGACCTAGATTTTTAAGTGACTGGTAGATAATGTATTGGGGTTACTCAGGGCTGGATTCATGCATAGGCAAACTAGGCACATGCCTAGGGCCCTAAGTGAAGAAGGGGCCCAGCTGTGCTTATTTTACATATTATAATTATTGAGTGAAAAAAGTGATATAAATATACATTATTAAGTAGGGGCCTACAAGTTTGTTTGGCTAGGACCCACTGAAGGGTTAATTCGGCCCTGGAGGTGCTTCAGTTTTGGGATTGTTTTGGAGTTCCTGGCACAGGTCAGCCATGGAGCTGCTCTTGCTGCTGAGATACAGACTTCACAGCAATAGGAGGTGATGCTGACACCTGTCCCAGCTTGGGCGAGTGTCCTTCTCACCATCCCAAGTTATACTGTTGAGAGCAGGAAGGGAATCTTTTGGGCAGTAATGCTACAGAATAGTTCATCTCAGAAGAAAATATTTTCCCCATATTCACTCTACATCCTAACCTCACACCATTACTCACACTTTTATCTCTTGTCATAATGTTAAATCCCTCCTTTCCTTTACAGGAGCTTAGACCATTCAAATATTTGTAAAAAATTGTCCTCCTTCAGTTATCCCTCCCTCGGCAAAAAAAAACCCCATGTATTGAATTTAATCTTGCCTCATCAGTCAAACCCTCCAGCCTCCCAACCAGTTTGTTCTTTGAACTTCCTCCAAAATGTCAATATATCCTGGAACAGGTTGCCAAAACCTGAACGTTCATAGTGGTCTTATCAAAAAGGCAGTTCACATCGATGTGAGTCTTTTGAGTGATTTCTGTGGCACTTAGATCAGACCTAACATCTAGGTTCACTTGGACCATAATGGATTAGAAAAGGGACAGTTTTCTCCGTGTCTAGGGGCATGATATCTCTGTGTATCTCTGTGTATGCACACCAAAGTACCATTTTTTAAAATCTCGCTCTACACTCATGCTGAATCACTTATCAGTTGTCATCTATTGTACGTAACTGTGATTTTTCAGCATTGATGCAGGTTTTGCTCTCCAACAGTCCTCATCAAGGACACTAGGGGCCAAATTTTATTGCCATTTCCACTTCAAAATGGCAATTCTCTAGCTTTGTAAATAGTGCTTTGGCCACTCTCCTGAAGTGAGACACATACAAACATATATGTGTAGACTGAAAATACATGCTAGGCTACACATTGGGTGGCTGGGAAGCATAAGTCCCGGAAAAAGCAGGGGAACTTCCCATGGTTTAGCCCCAGTAGCTCATGAGTGGTAATGCTTGTCCCTTACAGGGAAAGGGTTTGCAATTGCAGCTCACCGGCTTCCCAGCACAATGATCTCACCACCATGCCATAGGTAATCTAACGATGCTCTGGAATCTGAGTAACTGAAACTTGTATTCAAAAGTCATTAGATAGAGAACAATAGAGGGTGGCAACTTCTGTCCCGTTAGGAAAAAGCTCCAAGCTAGAAACTGGGACCTACTCTCATAGATTCATAGATTCATAGATTCATAGATTTAGGGTCGGAAGGGACCTAGTAGATCTTCTAGCCCGACCCCCCGCCAGGGCGGGAGAACAACAAAAACCCCCAAAAGAGAAATGGGACTCAAACGAGTCCAGCTAGGTGGGCATCCAGCCTCTTCTTGAAGACCCCCAGGGTAGGGGCCAGCACCACTTCCCTTGGAAGTTGGTTCCAGCTCCTAGCCGCCCTAACGGTGAAGTAGTTTTTGCGGATGTCCAATCTATACCTCCTCTCCAACAGCTTGTGCCCATTTCTCCTTGTTATGCCAGCGGGCGCTAGGGGAAACAGCGTCTCCCCCAAACCCCTCTGGTCCCCCCTAGTGAGTCTATAGACAGTCACCAGGTCCCCCCTTAGCCTTCTCTTGTGGAGGCTGAATAGGTTCAGGTCCCGCAGTCTCTCACTGTAG
>NW_017728992.1:197025745-197033660 GCF_001723915.1 Gavialis gangeticus | reverse complement strand
AAGTCTAGGGCTACCGCCTTGCTGCGGGCCCTTGACACCCTACGCTGGATGGCGAATTCCAGCAAGCGATGATCACTATTGCCCAGGTGGTCAAGAACCTGGAGGCCCCTTACCAGGTCGTCACCTGCGGCCAGGACCAGGTCCAACAGGGCATCTCCTCTGGTGGGACTGTGCACCTCCTGAATCAAGTGGAGGTCCTGCATCTCAGCCAGAAACCTCTTGGAGCGGTCCGTCCCGGCTGACCGGTCTCTTCTACACCTGTATTTAGCTCACTGAGAGTCCCATGCTGTAGCCTGTCACTTTTGTATCTCCCTTTGCTGGCTGCCCCAAAAGAATGGCAGCTACAAGAGGAGCTGGAAAATCTATAGCTAGAGCAGGGTTTTTCAACCTTTTTTGGTCGGTGTACTTCTGGCGGCCGGTGGAGAAGCAGGGAGTCCCCAGGTCGATGAGCGGAGCGGGACAGAGGGGTCGCTTGTGCTCCCGCACAGCATGCACCACCAAAACTGGAAGTACCCCTGGTTGACCGCCCTTGAGTTAGAGTGTTGTGCTAGGAAGTCAGAATGACACAGGTTCAAAACCCCTCCAGGAAAAATTTAGTGGCCCTTGTTTAAGGGTCTAAAAGGGAGGTCTCCTGGGCAAGTGTCCAAATCACTCAGCTCTCAGAGCTTATACTTACCTGTCTACCCATCCCTGTGTATGCATACAGTTGGATTATATTCCTTTGGATATATTAATTTGAAGCTGACTTCTATTTGGTTGCCTGAGAAGTATGAATACCAACATGATCAAATGAGCTATAAAAGAAGGTAGACTCACAAAAGAGTAACTGAGCATTTAATGCAAACAAAGCTCAGCTGCATTAATAGTGATAAATGAAGTGATAAAAGTGGCTTTTTTCCTATTCTTGCAATATCTTGCTATGCACCCATGAGTGCACATGCAGATTTGGCATGCCTCTGCAATCCGTCAGGCATTCTGCTGGCCCTCCAAGTTATTTTTGTGGATCAATAGTATAATCCACAGCTTCTTCAGCTGCCAGGTGAAATCATGCACTTTCTACCCTGCCTGCCTGCCAAGAAAAAGCCAGACACTTCTTTGTGTGGAAGAAGTAATAACTTTAAAGGAAAAATACGTTTGATTTCAAAATGCCAAGTCTAGACAGATAAAAATACTACTTTTCATTGTTGCATTTCAACTAGCTGAGGGTCTCTCATGTGACAGGGCACAATCAATAAATCATGTGCCAGTTGTGATTATTCTGCATGTTGGGTCATCTCTGTCCATTTCAGCTTCCAGTCGTCTTCCAGAGTATTATCTTATTTTCTTTTGGTCATATCTTTCTCTCTCCTCGCTGTCAATTTGAGAGTTGTTATTTTTAGTTCATAGTAATTGCAATCAAAAAATCATATTCCATCTGTTAGCTTCAACACATGGATATGAAAAGTGAAAAATCCACTAACTAAGCTCTTTGTTCACTGCTGTAGAAGCAGAGGGCCTGGCTCTCAGCTAGGGTAAACCCGTTCAGCTTCACTGCTGTCAGTGAAGCTATGTTGATTTACACACAATAGGGCTCTTGCCCATGAAGGCCAGAAGGGACTACAATGGTCATCTTGACTAGGGACAGACATTCAAAAAGCCTGAGACTGAACTGATTCAATCTTTTCAGGTTAGTCTAACCCAGCTAGGCTAATTCAGTTTTGTAACTGGACGGAGATCCCAGAAATGCAGGCACATGCCTGCAGTGACTCAGGCTAGAAGCCAGGGGGTGCTAGAGCAGCCCTCCCTTCCCACCCACAGCATGGAGCACTTCTGTGTCTGTCTGTAATGCTCTAGGCCAGCTGCACATGCACGGCTTGGAGCCTTACTGACAGGCAGACACACAGACGGAGGCAGTCGAGTCCAGGCTGTGCTCCTGGCTGCAGGGCACAGTGGGGCGTGCAGGGGGCATGGATGGCCACCATACATGGGGCCGTGGCTTGTGTCCATGTAGGAGGGCATGACACATGGTCGTGTGGGGGAGGGCCTGGTGCACACCCACAGGGTACCACATGGCAAATGGGCAGGGGGAGTATGGCAGCATGTGGCCACAGGGTGGGGTGAACCCCCTGTGTGGCTGAACCCTGTGCAGCACCCTGTGCCCCCCCCCCACATGACCGTGCACCCTCTCATGCTACACACTTGCAAGGCTGCAAGCCAGGCCCCCTGCATGCCCCCTCCCCAAACCCGAGGGCCGCACCCCATGCCATGTGGCCACAGTTGGAGGGTGCTCCCCCTGCCATGGCTGCTCCCCATGCCATGCTCCCCGGCTGTGCACCACCTCCCCACCTGCCACGCCATCCCACATAGTCTGTGCCACACCCCGGAGAAGCTCCCATCACTACATGTCCACTCCCTGCATCTTCCCTGACAGCTCCTTTGTGCACCATGCTCTCCCCCGACGTGCCCTGTGCCACACCCCGGGGCTGCTCCCCACACTACATGGATGCAGCCAGCAGGTGCTCACTTAGCTGTGGCCATTCCCCATGCCATGTTCCATGGCTGTGCACCACCCCTCATGTGAAGCCATACACCATGCCCCCCCCACCGTGCACCCTGTGCCACATCGCACAACCCAACACCATGTGGCCACAGCCAGTGGGTGTTCACCCCACTCTGGCTGCTCCCCATGCCATGCCCCACAGCCATGCACCACCCCCCCAGTACACCATGCCCCCCTGCCCACCACTTCCCCTGTTCCCTGCACTCTGGCCACTCCCCACACCACACCCCGCCCTTCAGTCATTTTCCACCCCCCCTGCATATGCCCTGTGCTACACCCTGGGGCCACTTCCCCTGCCACACAGCCATTGAGTGCTCCCCATGCCATGGTCACTCCCCATGCCATGCCTGGCAGCTGTGCACTACCCCGCTCCCATGCAGCCATGCACCATGCTCCATCACGAACAGAGTGGCAGGGAGTGGGTGTGGAGTGGGACGGGATCCAAAGTACCAGGGGGAATGGGGAAGCAGAGAGGTAGCAGGAGGGCAGGGGAAGCAGAGCAAGACCCAGAGCAGCAGCAGGGGAGGGGAACGGGGCAGGACCCAGAGTGGTGGGAGGAGGGTGGGCAGGGGCTGGACCAGATGCTGGTCTCTATCCCTGCTCCCCCTCCCCATTATTCATTCATTCATGACAGGCATTTTGCTAGTCCATCATAACAGGGGTTTTAGAACTTCATTCAGTAATTTGTACTAGGAAGGAATGTGTTCTTCCCTACTATATAAAGGAACTCTCAGCTAAACACATGGTAAACTGTTTTCATAGCAAGAAAACCATATAACCTCTCTTGGTCACTCACCAATGACCACTGTGAGAATCCAAACACAATTTGAAAGCTACTTATAAAAATGTTCCATCTGTCATGCACACATTAATGGAATAGGAACAATTGCCCAGATCCAGTTTTGCCTCAAAGATGTCTAAGTGTCATTTATGTAGCCTTTTAGTGTCTAAGTGATAAAACATGATTCTATTTCAACCTGTGCAACAGCCTGAGTTTTTCTCAATGTCTGGATTTCTGAGCCATCTCTAGCTTTGTGTGAAAGCTTCCCAGTGTGTTTAGACTTGGTCTGTTGCTCATGTTCAGAAGTTATCCACAATGGCCATATGGATGTCTAACTCCATTTATGCTCTGCTGTGGAACGATTTCAGACCATAAATGTTGAAAAAGTCCCTGAGCCCTTAGTCAGAGAAATACAAAACTACAAGCAGCATAGTGTAGGTACTACCATGCTTTTGTCCAATACTGTACTACTTAAGGCATTGTCCAGGATATGGGGAAACCTGGGTTCTTGGCCCACTGCACACTGGGAGGACTTAAACCCACATCTCTCAGGTACTAAAGGAATATCCAAGTCACTAGATCAAAAGCTAGGTAGGTCTGAAAGTGCCCTCCCCAACCTTCCTTCAAGGCTGGTCAGTGCGCCAACTTAAACAGACAATATTCACGGGGCCAGAAGTAGAGTAAGCAAGGAGCCTGTTCCATTCACCCAGTGAGGTAGCACTGCCCTGAGAAATCCCAGTGCTGCTGATTAGGGCTGTGCGAAGCTTCAGTCCCTGATTCTATTTGGTGGAGATTTGGCATGATTCAGTCGCCGAATCTCCAAATCCAAATTGAATCAGGAGATCCTTTAATCTCTCCGAATCGAATTGGAACCCTCTGAATTGATTCAGAGAGATTCAGAAAGATTCAGACATAGACACAGCTTTCAATGTTTTTTCTACATACTTCAAGGTACCAGGTGGCTCATGAATGCTGCAATGCTGGGGTGCATGGAGCATCCCACAGGAGTGCAGGGGTCCCCAGCACTCGGCAGCAGACCTGGAAGTGGACTTCTGGTCCACATCCGGGTCTGCAGGGGAGTGCACAGGGGGCCCCACCATACTCCCTCTGGATTGACGACTGGTGCCTCCTGGGTCTGGGGACGCACCTGGAGTCCCCCTGCAGCCAATTTCTGAGCCAGAGGGGCGCAGGAGTGTCCCCCACACACTCCTTGGTGGACCCAGAAGTGGACCGGAAGTACTTCACCATTGAGCATGCCCCCCCCCCAATGCTCCTGTGAGATGCTCCATCCACCTCAGCATCACAGCGTTCATGAACTGTGCCTGGTACCTCGAGGTATGTAGAAAAAACATTTAAAGCTTTGCCTATGGCTGAATCGATGATTCTCTGAATTAGCATCAAATCTTCAGATTCGGATTCAGCCAAATCGAATTAGGGACAATGATCCAAATCAACTAATCGAATCACTATCCCTGATTCAGGCTGAATCCATATCCGAATAGAATATGGCCCATTTCACACACCCCTACTGCTTACGACTTCTTTAATAAAATAATATAATCGTTTGGAAGACATTATCTACAATGCTGAACAGGAAGAAGTGAGAGGCTGTGTTATGAAAAAGGGAATGAAGTAGGAAACCTCAAGGCTTCTGACTTTCTTTTCAGGAAAATGCAGCTACCACATGTACCATCTTCAGCATTCTCCAGCCCTCTGTCACTAACCCACCCCACCGTATGCGACACCAGCTTAGTCTCTCCACTGTCCAATCACCTCTGAAATCACATTTCTCCCATGACGTCTCACAATTTGCCCATTTTACAAAAAGGAGTGGAGCATACATAGCAATTACTACGGATGTTTTTATTTCAGATCACTCCAGTGGGCTAGAACTTGATCTCTGTTAACAAAGTGCAATCCAGAAATAATGCTATTATTTACAGTGACGTTACTACATATTCACATCTGTATAAACAATTCATTTTGAATTAAAAAATCACTGAATGAATGCATAAATAGACTTGGGAACCGAGACCAGAATCCAGGTTCCCTCTCCCCTACAATACTGCTTGCTTCCCTGAGCCCCTGAATTAGGCTGAATCTCACTAGCTCTCCTTCTGCCCCCTATCATCTTTTCTTCTTGAGGCATCTTCAGCTTACAACAAGAGGTACAGAGGGTGATTTCAGCCAGGCCTGCCCTGGGCTGTAGGGCTGTACTCGGCTGTAGAAATTGGTGGGGCCAAAATCCAGGTTTGCCATGTTATAACTGTGCATTCGTCACTTTAAGAAGGGGCGACTAGCCCGGCTAAGGGCCTTCAGATGTGGGGTCTACTAGGGGTTTTTAAAGCCCCCCAGAAAAGAAAGAGATTGAGAGCAATAATGCAAGTATTCAGAAAAGTGAGAAACCACCTGTGAAGGAAGCCAAGCTGCTCTGGGGAAGAAGCCAGAGTGAAAAGCAGATCTTCCCCTAATGTTCAGAGAGGACAGAGGATTTTAGTTTGTTTTCTCTGACATTGAATGTTTTTTGTGGACAATAAAACTGCCTGAAGAGCTAGTAATGGTCCTAACTCTCCGACAAAAGGCAGTCTGGGAAGAGACCCACTTGCACAAGTCCTGGGCATATGCTCCAGCCACTGGATTACTGGAAGAAGAGGATCCCTTTACTATGTACTAAAGTCACAGTGTCAGGTAGGTGTGCTGGTTGAGGTAGACGCCTCAATATTCACACCTTAAATCCTGAGAATAAGAATAACACCATGCTTAAACATCAGAAGCAAGATGGATTACAGCACGATCACAACATGGAGAGTTTAGCACCTCTGGGGTGGAGTAGGATGCACCTCTGGAGCCATGTAATGAAAAGGAGAGCCATGTGCCACCAATGACACTGACAATGGGATCAGTCCCCTGAGTCTGCCTGCAGTTGCTTGGAATAGGTAGCAGATAAGTCGGGGGGTTCTTTGAGGCCAAATGGATCTTAGGCAACACTTCTAGATAGACAAGTAGGCATGGAAAACCATATGAAAAGAAAATACAAAGAAAGCCCTTTGGGAGATGGAGTTCGGAGCCTTCTGCTCTTGGATTTCTCCCTTGGCTTTATTCTGGACCAGCTGTGTGCCTTGGCCAACTTCCAACCTCTCCGCGTCTTGTGTTTCCCTGCATATAAATAGGGATGACAACTGTCTATGTTGTGATGACAGATTAATATTTTGTTTAGTTTTCTGTATGCATAAAACCACATACATGTAAGCATGCTGTAATCCCTAAGTATGATAACTAGGCATTCTTGGGGAAAAAAAACTGGTCTGTAGTATATATGAAGCACGGCCTTTTTTTCTGGGTCCTTCAAAGGGCTTTTCCAAAGGATCATGTCTCATAAGTGACATTGAGGTTCTTATTCGCAATGATCCTAAGTCACTGTGATAGCTCATCTTGTCACTGACAAACTTGCAGATTTGGGGCCACCTGGTTACATCTTTTCTCCGTGGCTGCTTGGGGCCAACTCTCTACATGGTGTGTCTGACTCCACCGCATTCATTCCACCTAAACTTCCCAGGATACAAGGCGTAGGACCCTCCTGTGTGCTCCAAGCTCCTTTCTGGGACTGGACGCCGAGCTCCCATCACATAAGGACCTTCCTTTTAGCTGAACCAGCAGCTGCAGTAGTGGGTTCAGTCCTTTATGTATGGATTTGCTGATGTTTATTAAGTAGAAGGAAATGGCACATTTATTTTTCAATGGTTGTAAACAATTTTTTATGAAGTCTGTTCCTTTAGGGCAGAAACAAAGTGCCTTTCTATTGTCACAAGTGGATGTTACAACATCTGTGTTAGCTGTTCAGACATTTTGCTCTTATTTCTCTATTTGGTCAGAAATGTTGCTCCTTCTTTTGCAAAACAAATGCGGCAGTTTCATAAGATTAGAGGTTCCAGAGGGAAAAGCCCATCCCTGGAGCCCCAAATGTCCATCTGGTTAGGTGCTTGGTACTGGATGCCTTGTGGAAGGATAGAAAACAGGTTTGAAAGAAAAGCTAAATGCCCTGACTTGCCCACATGTGGATGAGATTGCTCAGTCATGAATGAACTGAAATGTTCGGGGAAAAGGAATTTGCTTCCAGGAACAGAAGTTGCTTCTTGGTTGCTCTTGAAGGGAAGAATGGAAGGTGCAGAGGGAATGCAGGGACCATGGGTACCAAAATGAGCTGCTGAGCAGGGAGCAGTCTGCAACGCCTTCTCATTTGGGAGACCACATTTTCTCTATAGGTAGTAAGTGGGGTAAAGGAGGGATGCAGCCACCCCTCCATTCTTTGCCGAAGTGTATTCATAGATTTCATCGATTTCACAGACATTAGGGCTGGACAGGACCTCGGAAGATCATCAAGTTCAGCCCCCCGCCCAAGGGGCAGGAAGTCAGCTGGGGTCATAGGATCCCAGCAAGATAAGAATTCAATTTGCTCCTGAAGGTGTTCAGTGTAGGTGCTTGAACCACCTCTGATGGCAGGCTGTTCCAGACCTTGGGGGCTTGAACAGTAAAGAAATTCTTCCTTATGTCCAGCCTGAAACGGTCTTGCAGTAGTTTATAACTGTTCGACCTTG
>NW_017728992.1:197015952-197020745 GCF_001723915.1 Gavialis gangeticus | reverse complement strand
CGTTCGACCTCGTCATCCCTTGGGGCACTCTGGTGAACAAACGTTCCCCCAGATACCGCTGGTCACCCCTGATAAACTTATAAGTGAGAAAGTTCAAGTTAGATCATCCAGCTGGATCTCTGCTTTAGCCAAGGAAATGTGGAAACCCGACTACATGAAAATTTCCCACAGTCCTTGGTGAGTTTGGAGGTTGAGCAGCCAGGTAAAGCTGTTGCCCCTAGAAGTGAGAATTTCAGCAATGTGAGTGTGTGTGCAAGATAGGTAGCTGTGAGAGACAACCACTTCTGGGTCTTCGCTCTGGGTCCTGGGAGAAATGAAGGTGTGCTGTTGGTCCTTCTTTTAGAGACCCCATTGCATGGCAGAGAACATGCACTTTTTGGTAGCTTGTTCTAAGAGAGAAAGATGGTCTTTTAACAATGCTCAGCCCTGCTTCCAGCTCTGCAATAGGAAGCTGAGTGAACTTGGTCCTAGAACCTGGACTCTGCTTATCAGACGGGATGTACAGCTGCTTCTCTATTTGAGGGTCTAAGCCTTTTTGAAAACTCACCCGTTAATCTTTGACCCTGATTTGGCACAGCTAAATTCAGACAGCGGAGCAATCCCATTGAAATGTTTTCCATTTGTTGCTTGAGAGTAATGGTACTTCCCTACCACATGGGGGCATTGTGAGGATGCATTCCTTCATCTGTGAAATGCTCAGATATTGTGTTGAAGGAAGCCATGTGCAAGCCTCCCCTTGCAGAACACGTTAGGTTTATTTCCTGAGACACGACGGGACTTTCTCGCTGTATCCTGTTTCCTTCTCCTCCTCCTCAGCTGGCAATTACAATTAAGACACAGAATAGTATCTTCCTGTAATATCCTCTGTGTACTTGGCAGCTCCAAAGCAAATGTGCTGGCAACATATGAGTTCCCCCACATTTTTGAAGCTGCTGATAAGCTGCCTGGTATAAATGACCTTTTCATCATGGATAACATTCTCTTCAGACATACTTTGTTTTTTGGGGTGGAAATGAGCTGATTTATTCAGCTGAGAATAACTCCTGGTGCCGCACTTTGCAAGATGCTGTATTTTCCACGCAAGCCGGTTAAAGTTCAAGAAAATCTCTGTGCTGCCTGCATATGCTCCACGTGTAAATCTCTTTGCTGGCCTTAAAGCCATTACCTAAATACTCCTGGGTGCTTCCACATTGCAGTACACAAAGCCTTTTGTTTGGAAGCTAGGAGTAGAATCTGCTGCAGTGCACAAGAAATTAAGTGCTGCTTCCTCGTCCTTGTATCAAAGCCATTTCTCTAAGAGAAGAGCCTCCAAGCCCTAAGGATTAAGCAGCAAGCTGAGTGACCCAAGCATCTTTTAATTATATTTGCAGAGCCTCGGGCATGCATAAGCATCTTCAGTCTAAAACAGCAATTTATAATATTAAGTCTATATGTATGAAGTAAACCATTAATTTCCAAGAAAAGATGCCCAGCTATTTCCAATTTTCTCTGTACCATAGAAAAAGTTATATTAGTTTAATTTCTGATATGTAAGTTTACAAAATTTAACAAGGCTGCATGTGCTTTATGGTTTATGTCTAATATTATGCAGGAATGGCCAATGCATCTGTCTCATCACTTCATTATAAAATATATATTTATATATATATAATACAGTCAGGTCAACTGGTTCAAAACAGAGTTAGGGTCTTAATGTGGTAGATGCTGTATAGACATGTAGTAAGAAATTGTTTCACTCCAGTGTTTTTGGGTATGGACTCTATGCTGCAGACAGCAGTAAAATTTAGAGAGAGATTTTATGCACCCAGGAAATAGAGCCCTGTCCTTCAGGCACCAAGAACATAGACTCCTACTATTTAAACTCAAGGGAGTCTATCTTGACTACATGTAGCAATAAGCTTATTCACTTTTCAAGACTTCTGCCCAAGTGGGGCACAATAAACACAAACCGATCTAGAGCTGAGTAGAGCTGAGCTCAGTAAGCAGAGAGCAGTGGCAGTGGGATAAGCCGCTCAGGAGTCGGACTGCCTTCAAGAGGATTTTCTTGTGCTCATAGGAAATGAGTTGGGAGGTCACGGGGCTGCTGCTGGCTTCTGCGGGTGGTCACTGTCCCCCCTTGTTGCTGACACAAACACTGGTGGCTCTCTGCTCACGACCACTGACTGCGCAGAGAGTGGCTGTGGGCAGTCCCCACTTCCTGTCCACTGCTCGCCACCCTCCACCCTGCTGCCCACTGCAGAAGCCTGTGGGCAATCCCCGCTTGGCCCCCCCTTGCCGCTGACATCACCGTGGCTGCCAGTAGGTGGGCCCCACTGGCCACCAACACCACCACCTTCAGGCAGTTGCCATGCCCCCCCAACCTCTGGGGGCACACGTCGGTCAAGCTTGCACTGGTGACTTTGTGTGACTGACTGATGCTGGAGTGCTTACCTAGTGTCTGGTGTGTGTTTGGGGTCCCCCCCATTGTATGTAGCTGCTTATTTCTTTCTCTCTCTATCTCTTTTTCTCTCTTCCCTCCTTCCTTCTCTTTACCCTTTTGGAGTGACTGAGTGGGAATCCTTGATCTGGGTGAGGCTGGTTTAGGTAACTAAGCAGTGGAGCTAGGGGAGGCAGCCTTATAAAAAAGCAGCCTTTAGCAAACTGAGAAGGAGTTTGCCCTGGGCAGCAAAAGAGAAGGAGTTTGCCTTGGGAATTTGCCCAGGAGGCAGCCAGGGAACAGGACACTCTGTGCATGTTTGTGCATGTGTGTGGGCAGGAGCATAGGCAAGGACCCTGGTGTGGGTGCTTTGTGTGCAGGTTCTTATGATTTGTTTTTTTTTCCCCCCTTCTCCTTGACCTTTTTACATTTTTTTTTTTATTCTTATAGCATAGGTGTGTTTAGGGAGTAAAGGAGGCACAAAGGGGGTCAACTGTTGTGACTTGTGTGGCATGCATCATGTTTGTGTTCCTCCCAGAGGTTAGCTGCATGAAAAGTAAGCCCTGGAAGAGAAGATTCCTAGATTCTAAGCAGAGGTATTCAGGGTGTATTGCATGTGGGACCAGAAAGATTACTTGGACAAGAATTATGAAAGGCTGATACTGGAGGGGCCAAAGAACAATGAGGAGAAGTAGTAGCATGTGACTACTTGAAGAAGGAGGGCTCCCAGAATTGAAGAGGAGAAGACTGAAGTCAGCAACTGCTTTCAAGCAGTCTGCAGTGGAACTTCAGAGGACAAGGCAGAGGAGATGACATCTGTAGGCATGAGGCAGAGGAAGCAGCAGCCAAGAGATCAGGAAGTGCAAGGCCCTAAGGACAGGGGCTTCAAGACCACTGCACCAAGAAGGAAGAGAAGAGTAGTGGTGGTGGTTGGTGACTCCCTTCGGAAGACAGAGGCACCAATCTGTTGTCTAGATTTGTGGGCCCAGGAGGTGTGCTGCCTATCTGAAGCCCAAACTCAGGACATCACAGAGTCTGCCAAGGTGCATCCATCCTTTGCACCAGTACCCCTTCCTGAGTATCCATGTAGGCACCAATGGTACTGCCAGGAATAACACTGACTAGTTCAGAGGTGACTATGGGTGCATCCACACAAGCAAGCATGTGTGCTTGCAGCAGCTCAAATAGAAGTGGTGCAAATTTGAGCCGGGACTTTTTGCCTCAGCATACGTGCCCAGACATGCACTTTGTTGTAGAGCAAATTGTGCCACTTGGAGCAAAATAACCCTGCCTGGCTCCTCCCAGATCTGCAGCCAGGGGGAGCTAAAGCCCAGGGCCAGCACCTGTGCTGTCCCCAGCAGTATAAAAAGCTGCCCTGTCCTGGCCCCATCAATACAAAAAGCTGCCCTGTCAAGTAGCTCAGGGCTACTTGCTCTCAGGAGCTTCTGGGGCCCAGCCAATTGGTACCTGGGGACACTACGCCTTGTGCCAGCTGGACTGCTGAAGCAGCCCTGAGAGCTTCCTGAACTTTTACCCATTGCAGAAGTCTTGCAGTGGGGGCTTCTACCTCATTGTGACCTGCTGTGCACCTGCCAGACTTGGAGGAGGACTGCACAGCCAGGAGAGGCATGTGGCCCTCTGGGACAGGTGTCAGTGGGTTGTGGCTGCAGGGTTGACCTTTGTGCAGCACTACTGCCATGTGTACCCCTGCCTGGTCATCTGGGCAGCTATTGACTGGAAGATGTTCCCGGTGTGATAGCCTGCTTTGAACTGTCAAAGCATGTCCTTCTGGCCTCAGTTGGCCAGGAGGTCAGCCACCTTCATATGGGTCCAAGATGCCAGCTCTGAGCAGGCAGGGTCCTGCCATAGGCCTCCCTAGCAGGAATTCTGGTGTTCCCACAGGGGCTATGGCCGCCCAACAGAGGCTACTGCCCCCCAACAGGGGCCACGGCCTCTCCTGCAGGGCCCACATGGACCACCCCTGCTTGCTCCCCCAGCCCCCCGATGGCTGCCACACCCAGCCCCTCCCATTTCCCCAGGCTCCCCAATGACTGCCCCACCTGGGGGAGCTCCAGAGGCTCCTGACAGAGCCCCCCCCCAGGCATCACAGAGCAGTGAGGGGCAGCAGGGCCTGGTCTGGGGCCACTGGGGCTGTCACCCTGCTCTGTGCTATGCAGGGGGCCCCAGTGACCCAGATGGAAGGTGGAACTGCTGGTAAGTGCTGGGGGGAGGTGTTGTTTGTTTGTTTTCTCTCCCATGATGCAGGGGTGGGGAGGCAGGGATTGTGGAGCTTGGGGAGCTCAGGGGAGATAGGGCCAGGCAGGGAAGGGATCGGGGTGGGTGGCAGGCCATCCTGCAGAAACTTTCCACAGCGCTG
>NW_017728992.1:197009515-197010952 GCF_001723915.1 Gavialis gangeticus | reverse complement strand
GGGGTCGCGCTGAGTAGGGAATGGGTCAGAGGGCTGGGGAAGCAGGCAAGGCCAGCAGGCATCCTCCCCATGGTCCCCTCCCCTCTCTTCCAGCCCCCTGACCCCTTACTGGTAGTGGAGCCTGGGTCCACCTCCCTGCTACTGACATGCTGCCTGCCCTCATGGACAGGCAGTGTGCTTCAGCACCAGGGCAAGGGCCAACCATAGACACTTTCTGGCACCCAGCCTCTGCCCTGCCCCGTGTTTTTTCTATGCAGGTTTTTTTGCCCCCTGGATATCTGGGGTCTAATTTTGACCCCTCATTGCAAACTTGCAGAGTGGGGAACATTTTCTTGTTCCTGCATGTGCCTCTTGCAGGGTCTCAAAGGGGTCTGAGACCCTGCAAGAAGCATGTGTGGGTTTATCTGGATGCACCCTATGAGGCTCTTGGCATTGGAGATAATCCTGCCCTAGAGTGGTGTAACTCTAAAATGAATAATAAGTGCTTCAAGCCACTTAAAAGTTAACATGCAGCCAGTCAAGGGGTTAAGAGCTCCAGAAGCTGCCTAAATTTACCATATAACAAGGCCCCAAATGAAATTTAGTAGCTCCTAAGTGACTTTAACCATTACCAAACAAAATTCCTGTATTTTGACTAAGTTTTGCTTTGACTTTTTCACAATTTCTGAATTAAAATGTAAAGCACAATACTACTTGCTTTAAAAGCTCCTATTAATCAAAAATCAAGAAACCTAAAAATAAAAACACTGATTGTATTTTGAGAAAAACATAGCTCTTATTCCCAAAGAATAAGTCTGAAGTCATTCTCTCAGAAGATGACATTGTATATTATTGTCCTGTCATTCTCCTTTAAACACCTGAGCTACGTCCAACTATACCAAAATGGATGGGGGGCTTGGCTTACCATTGAATTCACCAAACATTTGATCAATCCCCTTGTGAAGACTGCAATTTTTATAGTCAAAAGGCTTTCAAGGACTATCAGTCAGCTTAGGTCCTGGGAGAGCCAAAAGGAAATGTTAATGGTTTTTCAGTACCTCACCTTCTGATGGACCAAAAAGTGGCACCTTAAAGTTTTCATTTGCAATGAGTATGAGATCAACTCATTCTGGATATCAAGTCTCTTTAAGGTGACCCCTCAAAATCACTAGATATGTTTTTAAATTTAGATTTGTTGTGGTTAACTTTGGCACAGTTTTAGTATAAGATGCTCAGCTAATGTAAATCAGGATAATACCACCAAATTCAATATCACTACACTAAACTACATTCACTAAATCCTGGCCCTTAATTTTGATCTTCTTTATTGCAAAAGACTATTGTGTCTCCTATGAGTTTCTGTTATATAAAAATGAATCAATAACTTCAATTTTTTATTCATCTTAAAAACATAAGAATGTAATACACGTTCTTGGGTTCTCCCCCCCCCCCCCCCTT
>NW_017728992.1:197000463-197009444 GCF_001723915.1 Gavialis gangeticus | reverse complement strand
CCCCCCCCCCCCTTTGAATAATAATAAGAGAAGTTTCTCTATGATGAGCATTGCATTGTAAATCACTCCTGGCATTCATGCAGTCTGTAAACAAGAGTTATCTGAGATGATTATAATGTTCCAAAAATGCTAAATAACTTTTTCACATCCTCTGTATGGCAAACACAAATCAAAAACTTTATGGCATTTGGAGAGCATTTTTATTGGTCTGTATCAAGAGGTACTATAAGAGAGCTGAAATCTCATTTGTCCATGTAAATGACCTGAACAACAGATAGATATGAATTCCATTAATATTTCTGAAAGTGGAGAAGAATAAATCATCATCAAATAGGGTTGGCATTAGAACTGGGAATTAAGAAAAAATATTTTAGTTAATGAGAACACAGCATCCTGAAGACAAAAAATAATTGCAAAACATTATAAATCTGATTTTGTGAGGTTTGATTTAGATGCAGTTTCTGGTTTTAAAGTTGATATTTGGAAGGAACTGATTTGTAATTAGAGTTCTGTGAAATATGTGATCAAATGATTCATGAAGATGAGAGACAAAAAAGGACCTATTGGGATATATCAGCTGCTTTATAAACTAGGCACTTTTTAAAGGAAAGACTGTTGAGGAAGCAATCATGATGTACAAGAGCAATCTATGGGCTGATATAAGGGCTTAATCCTGTCACTATTGAAATCTATAACAAAGCCTCTATGATTCAAATGCTGTAAGGCTCTGGCTCTAAAAAGACATGTTTAAGCCCGTATTTAAAGACGTGTATTCAGTGCAACAGTGAATCTATACTTAAAGTCTTATTTATGTTAATGTGACTTAAATGTATGCTTGAAGTTAAGTATTTCAGTGGGATTCAGTTTGTCCATTGTGAGTTAAGGGGTAGGCCCAATAAAAGACTAAGTTGCTTAAAAAGTAGGCATCACAATACCTAACATTTTGGCATTTGCTCCCCTTACCCTGTCCCTGGCCATCCAGGTGCTTGAACTATTTATACAGTGTTTGGAAAAAAGCAGCTAGATACTCCAGGAAAGCTACCAATATTGTCATGAAGCTGAAAGAAAAACAAAGAAAATGAGGCATGACTTGGACTTTGTGTCTTAGCATGCTGGCAAGAATTCTTGTGGGTGACAGCTTTTATTGGACCAACTGCGTGGTTGGGATAGACACAGGCAAGCTTTCAGGTATCACAGTATCCTTCTTTAGATTTCCAGGAGAGAAGCGAACAAAGCAGAGTGTAGTAGTAGGTGGAACAAAGCTTGTATAAACTCCACTGGTAAACAAAAACATGATATAAGAGAATTTATCAGGTAGCCAATTGGCAAGGGGGATGCAGATAATGGAAGAACAAGTTGCTCCGGAGTGTTGTTATCACCTGCAAAGTGCAGAGGTAGGGAGTATCAGGTAGATTATAATAGATCATGAGGTCATTGTTTCATAGTTTCATAGTACGTAGGGTCAGAAGGAACCTGAGCACAGCATCAAGTCCGACCCCCTCCCATGGCAGGAAAGAGTACTGGGATCAAACGACCCTGGCTAGGTGGTTATCTAGCCTCGTTTTGAAGACCCTCAGGGTAGGAGCGAGCACCACTTCCCTTGGAAGTTGGTTCCAGACCCTAGCCACCCTGACTGTGAAGTAGTGCTTCCTGATGTCTAGCCTGAATATACTCTCCATCAACTTGTGGCTATTATTCCTAGTTACTTCTGGTAGTGCTCGGGGGAGCAGGGACTCTCCCGTTCCCCACAGATACCCCCTGGTAAGTTTACAGCTGGCTACCAGATCCCCTCTCAGCCTTCTCTTGTGGAGGCTGAACAGATACAGCTCCCGTAGCCTCTCCTTGTAGGTCCTGTCCTGCTGCCCCCTAATCATGTGAGTGTCCCTCCTTTGGACCCTCTCAATGCTGGCCACATCCCTCCTAAAGTGCGGCACCCAGAACTGGACATGGTACTCTAACTGTGGTCTTACCAGTGTTGCATAGAGGGGGAGGATCACCTCCTTGGACCTGTTCGTGATGCATCTGTGGATGCATGACAAGGTGCAGTTAGCCTTACTGACCGCGTCCTCACATTGGCAGCCCATATTCATCTTGGAATCAATAATGACTCCAAAATCCTTTTCTGCCTCTGTGCTGATGAGAAGGGAGCTCCCCAGCCTGTAGGCATGCTGCTGGTTCTTCCATCCTAGGTGCATCACCTTGCATTTGTCAGTGTTGAATCCCATCCTCTTCTCATCTGCCCACCCCTGTTACCTGTCCAGATCTAGTTGTAGCCTGTTCTTCCCTTCTAGCATGCCCACCTCTCCTCACATCTTAGTGTCATCCACGAATTTTCACCCCCTCGTCCAAGTTGCTGATGAAGATGTTAAACAGCACAGGTCCAAGGACTGAGCCCTGGGGTACCCCCCTGCCCACATCTCTCCAGGGAGAAAATGACCCGTCCACCACCACTCTGGATGCAGCCCTCCAGCCAATTTGTGACCCATCTGACTGTATAGGCATCAATGCCAGTTGCCTAATTTTTTAATGAGAATGGGATGAGAGACAGTGTCAAAGGACTTCTTAAAGTCCAGAAAGTCTTTGTCCACCGCGACACCTGTGTCTAAGGATTTTGTGACCTGGTCGTAGAAGGCCACCAGGTTGCTCTGACAGGACCTGCCTCTAATGAACCCATGCTGATTGCCCCTAAGCATGATCTCCCTTGCTGGTCCCTCACAGATGTGCTCCTGGATAATTTTCTCAAAGAGCTTCCCCAGGACTGAAGAAAGACAAACAGTCCTATAGTTTTTGGGTACTCTTTCCTTCCTTTTTTGAAAATGCGGACCACATTGGCCCTTTTCCAGTCCTCTGGCACCTGTCCAGAGCACCTTGTTCATGTTAAGTCCCTGGTACTTGGTATCCAACAGGCTAATGCATATCTATTCCCATGCTCCTCTTGTAAGGCTGTTGGGTAGATTTCCTCTGAGCACAAGAACTGAGAGATCAGAAAGTGATTTTTCTGTTAAAAAAGGTATTTTACCTGTGCTCTTCTGTCTCTGTCCTTTATCTTTTTTGGCGATTGTGCATTCTGCTGTACAGTTTTTGTGTGCTTTCATGCATATCATTGCCATGAGTGTATGCTCCATGGATTTTGATGGTTTTGTTGTGGAGAGTGTTGACTGTTGTGACAATAGAGATGTGTTGATAGGTCTTGCATTTTTTGTTAAGGCAGGGGTGGGTCTGATTAGGTGCCTGTTGACCAGCAGAGTTTATTTCTGATGATAAGTTGGGCAAGGTTAGGGGATGTTTGAAATGGGGTGACTGGGAACATTTTTCTCAAGGTCTGTTAGAGCATTCTGTTTTCTTTTCTTTTCTTAGACAAATGACTGTCTAAAATGAAATCCGCAATTAAGAAGCAGACCCAGGATTAAGCCCACATCCCCTGGCTACCAAGCTACATGATCAGGCTTCCTCCTACTGGCCCTACTGCAAGGCTCATGGCACTCATACTTCTTTCTTCCAAGTGGCCCAGCTTCAGTAAGATGTGTAAAGGGTGTCCACACGCAGACTCTCCTATAGCTTGCTAGTTGTTGAGGCAATGATCTCAACCAGGGGTCCTTTGTAGGGTATTACAAGGTGTGAGGAGATAAGCAGATAAGTGTAGGCTAAGGCTCAGTCTCTGCCTGGCCATTTTCCCACCCACAATGCCTAACACCTCTGCAAGGAGAGAAGCACTGTAGTAAATAAGTTAGATTTATAGGGGTGTGTTGCATTTAAAAAGATTGAGAACCACTGAGTTAGGACCTTCTCTTGAGAAGCTGCACATGTGAAATTGAATCCATTCAGGGTAAACTGGTATTCTTCACAATGTAATTTTCTCAAAGGTAATTTTAGGGGCAAAACATGTGACCTGCAAAGCAGTCAGGGGATTAAGCAACAGTCTAGAAACTAAATTGTCCTCAGGTCTACCCCTAGCTCTTGAAGAGGCTTGTCACATAACCTTAGGTAGGTTACAGCTTCAAAACTATTTCTCTGTCCACATACCTTGGAGGAACTGGATGCTAACTTTCCTTCCTTGGTATCTTATTCTGTAAGGTATGTTTATTGTGAGGATTGGTTATTGGCTGCCAAAGGTATTGCAAACTGAAAGGATTTTTATAACATTTACCATACAAAAGTCTGAATATGGAAAAAACATCTATCAGATCAACCTAGCAGGTGGTTCCCTGTAAAGACAAGAAGCTGTATGCACTTACCAGTGTTAGAGTGAGTGAAAGCTTCCGTTGGTTGAGTCATTTGTGACTAGCTCTCAAATGAGACTGTGACAGGGGGATTTGTGGGGAAACAAATCCCCCTTTGTAGCTACATTCAAAGACTCAAGTGCAATGACTGTGAAATTAGCTGAATTTTGCCTATGCAAACTGTTTTGGGGACAAACCATTTTAACCGATACTTCTCATTATATTTTGCTTTGAAAAATGCTCTTCAAATTATAAACCAAAAGCAGGCCCCCAACTCAGAAAAGCAGTCAAGCACATGCTTAGGGCCCACTAAAGCTTAAGCATTGTGTTGAATCTGGCCCTTTCCTAGAAAAAAAACACTCTTCTTATCAAGTATCAAACCATTCTTTTCTTCCTCCTCAAACACTGAGAGCCACTAGCAATAAAGGAAATAGGCACTATGCTTTCCCTCTATCAAAGCAGCAGGATTACAGGACATGAGATTTCCTCAGTGCTAGTATCCAGGAGGGAGTAATATACAGAAATCAAACAAGATAAGTATACTCTCTGTTTTACATTATCAGTGTCATGCACCACTTTGGGGTCACAGTGACAAGTCTAAAAATACAAGAAAAGAGAAGTGTACTACGTGTACCAAACATAATCAAAATAACTAGTTCCTGTGAGGCTCCCTCTGAACTTTATGAATTGCTTGTGGAAATATTATTAAGCACCTCTTCCTCTATAAACACGGCCCTATGTTATAAGCAATTTTCCTGTAATAAGAATGTCAAGAAAAACCACTGGGGTTTCATAAAATAGCTTTGCTGCTATTAATGTTCGATCCTTTTCTTTAAACATTACTGCCTTGAAGGAATAAGGGTAAGGAACTTATTTAAAAGTCACTCAAGGGCTTCACTGTACAGTAAAAATACTCTGTGGGCCAACTTCCCAGCTGACACATCCATATTGTTCCACTGAAGTCCAAGATCTGCCAACTTACCCTGGCTGAGGATCCCCCTCGTGGCTAACATTTTCTAGAGCATCCAGTAATTTCAGATGTCTCTCCCTTTGGGTTGAGACACCTAGAATGTGATTTTCAAAGGTTGGTCACCCATATTTTCCACTAACTGTGAAAGGAGCTGTGGAGGGTGGTCACCTCAAAAAGTAAGGCCCCTTTACAGTGCTTCAAGATGAGCATCAAAACATAGTGGTCACTGAAAATTAGTAGGTGCTTTTCAAAATGTAAGCCCACATGACTTAATGACAATTTTAATAACAAAACTGATTAATTTAAATGAAAACAATTACCACGGGCCATGTAATAACAGATGTGTCTACACATGCATTTACTCCAGCCTGGATTTACTGTGCAGTAAACTACTGCACAGTAAGGGGTTTTGGGTAGGTGTCTACACATGAAGGGATTAGGGAGAAGATTTGCAACCAAGTCCCTGCAGCCCAGTAATGGGCCCCTGCTGTCACTGCAGGGACTTCCAGGCTCCCCCTGGGTCCTAGCCCAGGGGCTGGCAGGGAGAACCAGGCAAGGAAACAGCTGTCTACTGGCCTCAGGGGACTGCCTGCTTCTGGGGAGGGGGCAAAGTCCCCTTGCCCCACCATCAGGGACCTCCTGGCTCTGGCTCCCCAATCAGGGGCATGCAGTTTGGAAAGAGCTGCAGGGGAGGGACAGATCCCAGCCCCCTTCCCTGATCTGCCAGTGGGTCAGCTAGCTTGCTTCTAGCTGCCCCACTGGCAAATTGAGGCAGGGAGCTGGGATCTACCCCACCCTTGCAGCTCTTTCCAAACTCTGTGCATTAATCACCTGAATTGGGCATGGGGCTGGGACCTGCCCATAACTGGGAAAGTTCCCAGCCAGCCCCAGGCTGCATGGGGGTGTCTGTATGTACAGCCCAGGGCTGGATGGGGCTGGGCAAGGAACTGTCCCCATGCAATGAGCTCCCAGCTCCTGCTCCGTGATTGCGGTAACCCAGGCATGCAGAATAGGGGCTGGAAAGCTTGTTTCCTGCTCAGATCCATGAGCGTGGAGCTGGGAAGGGAACAAGCTCCCCAGCCACTACCACCAAGGAGCTCCCAGTGCCAACTCCACAACTGTGGGAGATAAGGGTCTCCCAGCCTGAGCCCCCGACTGCGGAGCTTAGGCTGGGAGAAAAGCATCTCCCAGCACAAGCCCTGGGGTCTCAGAATCACTGCTAGGAGATAAGGGTCTCCCAGCCCGAGCCCCACAACCACAGAGCTTAGACTGCGAGATAAGCATCTCCCAGGGGCCTGCTACCCAAACACAATGGCAGAGCCAGGGCTGGGAGATAAAGATCTCTCAGTCCCTGCTTCCCAACTGTGATCTCAGAGCAGGGGGTCTGGAGCTCCCAGTTGTCAGGGCAAGGGGACATAGTCCCCTCCCAGGCTCCTGTGGTGGAGCCTGCCCTGGCAGCAGGTAGCTCCCAGGGCCAGGGAGCAATCTCCTGCCCCATGGTGGATGGCTGACTGGAAGCAGATTTTGCTCCTGGGCAGGCATCTACATGAGCGCTATGGCGCTGTTACTAATGCCGAGTAAATTTGCTACCTGCATTTGCAGGTAGCAATTTTTTTCAGTATTAGGGCAGTGTAGTGTGAAGTAAGTATGTGCACGTGTACATGAACATGCTTACTTAGCAGCAAACTCTGCTAAAGCAAAGTTAAGCATCTCATGTAGATGCACCCAGTATGTAAGACCATTCTAAGCAACTCAAGACATAGTAAAAAAGTAATCTGTGTGGAATAAAGGTTCTCCCAGGCTTTTCTCTTGACACAGTCCAATTTTATATCCTTAAACATGCACCACAGCTTGGAGTAGAACTCAGGCAGCCTGCCTTCCAGCCAAGTGTCCTGCCTACCAGGAGATTCAGTCATTTGGGTTGTGGCTTAGTTAATATGATCTGTTTTCTACCAAGTGGAACAGCTCAGAGGAGTGACTGAAGAAGATCCACCCTGGAATATTTTTATAGCCCCGTATGTAGGGGTTCTCCCAGTGTGTGAAAGACTCAGATTAACTATTCTGAGGTGGAAGAGACTCGCTCAGTCTCTCCTTTTGCAGTTTCTTCATTCTGTATACAATGCTTAAATGTTAATTGGTTTAGGGAAGGATGCTGAAGACTCTTGGTTAGGAAGTTAATCTGGGAAGGTTAGGTGCATCTGAACTGATTTTGTTCCCTTCAATTTTTGGGTTGGCCACCATATAAATGCATATATTTACTGCCCTAGTCAAAAGTCCTTTCCTAAGCAAGCAACACCAATGACCCAACAAAACTTTTGCAATCCACATAATTACATTTAAATCAGTTTTGCTATGGAATCTGCTCCTTTCATATGTATTAAGACGATGATTGTCTTGACACAGCATATCCAACAGATCACCTAAAAGTCCAGGTTGAAGGCTGGTATTTGTAAAGATCTCCTTTCTTAGAGGTAGACCCTGCTTCTATAAGGACAGAAGCTTCTCT
Organism: Gavialis gangeticus; assembly: GCF_001723915.1. Lineage (NCBI taxonomy): Eukaryota > Metazoa > Chordata > Crocodylia > Gavialidae > Gavialis > Gavialis gangeticus. The sequence goes on along the minus strand of NW_017728992.1, from coordinate 197,001,748 downwards.
GTTTAAGTGACACAGCTTCTTGAGCCCAATTTGAGGTCATGGCCAAATCCTACCCACCAGGGACCAAGAACTGTCACAAACATCATTTCCTCCTCTTTTAAATACCAGAGGCATTACTTCAGTCTGCCTTCTTTAACTCAAAGCACTGTGCACATTAAAAAAACAAAAACAAAATAATGAATTGCATACACATTTTTTTCTCTGTTGAGAGAAGATGAGAAGAGAATAAGCCACAAATATAGGATAAAGATTCTCAAAAACTCGAGTGAAGAGGTGGTTATCCATGTTAGTCTGAAGTTAAGCAGAAGGTAGGTCAGGGTGCCACCTTTGAGACTAACTGTTTATAACAAAGTAGATTGTTGCCTAACAAAGATCATTCTTCTGTGAACAAGTTAATCACCAGAGTGCCACCCTGCCCTGCTTTCAGGGCTTCAGTGGTGAGGACAATATAAGGGCATCAACAGCACAGAAAAGAGTTAAGTATGTTGGGGAGTGAGCACACAAACAAGTATGTATGAGGCAAGCTACGGTATAAACTTAGGGCACATCAGCTATTACTGCATATGTGCCTGGTCTCACTTTGTCGTAAGTAATGATGAAAGCTACTCAATGAAAGCTACCTCCAGTTCATCACAGGGTAAAACTGGACATATAGGAAGTTACTATGGAGTAACTAACATTGTAAAGTTCACACCTTGGTTTATTTCTTGGTAGCTTTTTGGTGTAAAAATGCCCTCAGAAATATGACCAACAGGCAAGCATTTCTGGGGCTGGTAAAGATGGGCAGAGTCAAGGATCCAATGAGGAGAACGTATTCTAAGAACTATATGTTCATCTTATTTCCCTGTCCCTACACTTAGAGTGAGAATTAGGCCTTGAAGTTTTGGGTTTCTTCATAGAATCATAGAAGTAGGGTCAGAAGAGACTTTATAGATCTTCAAGTCCAACCCCCTGACAGGGCAGGAGAAAAAAAACTGGGCTCAAATGATCCCAGCTAGGTAGGCATCAAGCCTCCTCTTAAAGACCCCCAGGGTAGGAGCCAGCACCACTTCCCTTGGAAGTTGGTTCCAGATCCTAGCCGCCCTGACTGTGAAGTAGTTCTTACGGATGTCTAATCTAAACCTCCTCTCCAACAACTTGTGGCCGTTATTCCTTGTTATGCCAGGGGGCGCTAGGGGAAACAAGGTCTCTCCCAAACCCTTCTGGTCCCCCCTAGTGAGTTTATAGACGGTCACCAGGTCCCCCCTCAGCCTTCTCTTGTGAAGGCTGAACAGGTTCAGGTCCC
>NW_017728992.1:196973591-196995463 GCF_001723915.1 Gavialis gangeticus | reverse complement strand
CCCAAGTGCAGCACCCTGCACTTGTCCGTATTGAAACGCATCCTGTTCCTGTTAGCCCACCCCTGTAACCTATCCAGAACCCTCTGCAATCTCTCACTCCCTGCTAGCGTGCTCACCTCCCCCCAAATTTTGGTATCATCAGCGAATTTAAACAGGTTGCTTTTCACCCCGTCATCCAAATTGCTGATAAAGAGATTGAACAGCACGGGCCCAAGTACCAAGCCCTGGGGGACTCTGCTGCCCACTTCTCCCTAGGTTGAATATGACCCATCCACCACCACCCTCTGAGTATGACCCTTGAGCCAATCTGCAATCCATCTGACGGTGTAGGCATCAACGCCACAGTCGCTTAGTTTTTAATGAGGATGGGGTGGGAGACGGTGTCAAAGGCCTTGCTGAAGTCCAGACAGGTTGGGATCTGGATCTCTGAGTCCAATTTTTCACCACCACAAGGGTTTGCATTTGGGTATTAAGGATGAGCCCATTTTGGTTTGAAACCTTTTAAGTTTCAATGGATGTTTCACCATATTCATTAATTCACCATAACAATGGTGCATAAAGTTTAGTACCTGTAATAACAAGTGCTAACTTAATGCCCAGCAATCGGCGCTGCTGTGCATTAACACAGATGAATTTTTTTGTGTGACTCATAGTGCATATTGGACTAATCCTACCACACATTAGTATGGTTGTTGTCATCTGTGCTAATGTGCGGTAGAATTAGTCCAATGGGCATTGAGCATTTTGTGTGGACACGCCCAGACAGAGTCCAAAAACTTGAATTTTGTTATGTACGTGTTGGGTCTATTTGAACCCCAAATTCAATGCCTAATGGTTTTAACTTTCTGCATGGACTATTTTAACTTCTTGGCAGCCTTCACGTTTTATCTACAAAGCTCAGACATGTGTGTCTTTCCAGAGCAATTGTGCAGTGTTTCTTGGCATTCCTCGAGACTAAATATTATTAAAAAGTCAAAGTTATCAGATGCAACAAGCCAGCCTGGTATAATTTTTGGCAAGTTGTTTTTTTCATATGGTACAAATAATCATAAAATCAAATGGCATCTACTTATAATTTTATAGTAATTGCTTCTATAGCACTTGCCAGTTTTTCCATAATAACTTCATGTATAATTAGTATGTAATCTTCAGGCATAAATAACACTCTAATTAGTCTGTAATCTGTAATTATAATGTACTTACAGACCAGTTATTTGCTTATTTAGACTGTAAAATAAATACCTTTCTAATAAAAATGGAAAGAGAATTATGTAGATTATTTTGTGGAACTTATTCTTGGAACTGGAATGACAAAGGAAACGGCATAATGCAGTTGATAAAATTAAAAAGTGTTCATTATTTATACATTTTGATAAACCATGATTGATAAAAGCAGCAGAAAAAAAATAGAGTGAAAGATTAAGTGAAATCATATTTAAAAAGTGCATTACAATTTCTGCTGAATCTGGGTAATAAAGAGCTGTCAGGGAAAGAGATCGGATACATATCACTGCTGGGGGGGTGGTTTTGTTTGTTTGGGAATGGGGTGTTTTTTAAGCAAAGGCAAAGACTTACTGAAAGTTTGACTATCAAGAATCAACATTCCTTTTGTCTCAATCATTAATCAGAAAACACCCTGCTGTTAAGAAATACAGAAGCAATGGGGTCTAAGAAGATGAAGGTTCTGGATGAAAAGATTTAGTCAAGAATTACATACATCAGAGAACAGCAGACCCTGGGTAAAAGGACTGATAAATGACATTCAAGGAGACAATATTACCATATTACAGCTATAAAACTGTGACAATATTATGTTAATTCCATAGTATTTTCAGAACTGTGGATGCACCTTTGCATTGCACCTTTGCATTGCAATAGCTTGCTAAAATCAGAAGAGCATTCTTTGGAATGCTTTATATCACACTTTTGTATTCATTTTCATGTTGCAATCATATTGAGTGAAGATAAGTATTGGAAAGTGCTCCTCCTTACAACTTGTTTTGTTATGGTATGCACCATAGTAACACCAAGGACTCCTACCTGAGATCAGAGCACTGTTGGGCTAGCTACTGTACAAACACATGATAAAAGATAGTTTCCAGTCTGAAGAGTAGTTATACTAAATTAGAGCTGACTGAAAAATGGAAAATCCATTTTCTGACACATTTTTTTTAAATTTAATTTCCCCCCCGGAACAACTGCTTTATTGGAATATTGTTATCAGCTCTACTCAACAGAGACGATGCAGACAGAGAATGGGAGGTGAAGAGCAACACCGAGAGAGAAAACAACGTCTTCCCCAAAATCACAGAACAGGTAAGAGGCAAAAATATGGTTCAAACCCATGATTCCTGAGCTGTCATCTAGTGCATTTGCTTTATGCTTCACCTCAGAAATGTGAGGCCCCATGGAGCCAGGCCATCTTCACATCTGGCCACTTACCAACCACCCCCTCTCCCCCCACACTGCTGCCGCGTCCAGACCCTGCACAGGCTGATTTGCCCTGGGCCCCATACCTTGCTATGGTAGTCTCCAGAAGCTACCAATCTGGTTGCTCACCTCCTCTGAAAACCAGGGCACTCTCATTAGCCAGGGTCAGGGTTAGGTGTGATGGCTCAATTGCTTGGCCCAGTTGGGCTTAATGGATCAGAGGCCCTGATAGGATGGAAATTCCAAGATTTGTTGTCAATCGCAGGACACAAAGTCAGATTTCCAAAACTGTCTGCACATGGATGAATATGCAGGAGTTGTCCAGAAAATGCACGCTTGTAACAGAATTTGTGAAGGCTGATTTTGATGATTGCCACCTGATCCAAAGGCCTTGAATTAAGACAGTTAAGTTGCCATAAAAGAGTGTTTCCCCTTCTTTCTTTGATTTCACAGATAAATCTACATTTCTGCTCTAATAACTGTCCAAAAATTATTGCACATGGGTGTGGCCAAACCTGTACAAATGATTCCAAAAGGCTAATACCCTTTACTGTTCTGAATGATACGTTCAATGGGCTACTTGGGAAATAAGGGCCATTCAGCTGCAGTAAGTATGGCAAGTTCTTATCCTCCATGGATTTGTGATGCCATTTGACTTTCTAATCAATAACATTTTGGCTTTCCATAAAATCAAAAATATTAACAAGAACCTGTTGCAAACTATCTTTGTTGCTTTTGTCATGGGACACTAGTACTTTCAAAAAAGCAGGAATATTTTTCTAGTTGTCTGAAACAAGGGTGGCCAGCCTCTGGCATGCATGAAATCAGGGAGGGGATAGAGTAGGGGATAGGGAAGAGAGCAGAAAGCAGAGCAGGAGATCAGGCAAGAAGCAAAAGGCAAGAAGCAGAAAGCAGAACAGTAGATTGGCCAGAGGATGGGGACTGGAATGGCACTCAGGGAGAGTGTCACTCTAACTTGTGGCATGCCGGCCAAAAAGGTTGCCCCCCCCCCCACTGGTCTAAGATATGACCACCATTAAAATCAAATCTAAACAAGGCATTTAAGAAAACAATGGTTTCCTATTCTTTTCTTACTTTGGGTGCTTCATGGAATTGTATGCTTTGGTTTATAATTTCTCTAAAGTTGTGTTAGCACAAAATACCATCAGCACCAACCAGCATAAGAAAAAATAATAATAATCTGGCAGCTTCTTTACACCTTGGTTCTTCATCATCCGTGAAAAAAAAATCTGCTTGTAAGAGCAAAAACAAAACACCTCTTCCCCTCAAAATCACTGTATCTCTGTGCACTAGATGGAAGTAATTAAGTACGTAATTAATCCAAGGCAGGCTGGGGAACTAAACAGACAAAATAAAAACTGCTCCTGGCTGAAATGAAGAAACGATAGGTTGCCTGAGAAATTTTCTTCAGAACGTTATTACCAAGAGAGATTATGGGAGGTTGTAAATCTAAATGTAGCAGCAATGTAAATAAGTAGACACAAGCAGGAATGTGTGCTCCACAAGGAAAACTAGCAGCAGCACATATTTGTGCCGCTGCTAGTTGTCCCTGGGGAAGGCCCCTGCATGTGTGCTCTGGCACATGACAAGTTGCCCCAGGTGGGATAGGGGAGGCTGGGGCCAGCACCTGACCTGGCTCCAGCAGCCTTACTTGAGGTCCTGGGGGCCTCCTGGAGCTCCAGCCCAGGCTCAGGTTTCAGGCGGTGCATGCTGCCCCTACATGCACCACCCCACTTTTCTCTGGTGCAGGCTTTTTTGACACCAGTATCTCCCAGTGTCAGAAAAACCCACCATGATGCAGCTTAGCAGCATGGTGAACACCTGCGTGTGCAGCACATGTGGTTTGCGGAGGGCCTACAGTGCCGCAAACTGCATTTACACACTTGTGGGGATGCACCCAAGGGGCACAGTTCTGCTTCCTTTTATGCATCCCTTTGGCACTTTTCTAGCCATGTAAGTGGCCTTTTTGGTACTTGCACATAGGTAGTGATTCAGGCTCTACTTTAGCTGGGCAGCCATGTGGTTACAAGGTACATGCATTCTGGATGTGTACCCACATCTACATTGGTCCAGAACGTAGCCATCCAGAAACCCGTAACGCAGGGTGTTAGCTTCTGAAGAAGGACAGCCCTGCTCTATTTTAGCCCCATAAGGTTCCTAGGACACTTACCCAGGAAGCCACTCTAGAGACCTTTTACACAGAGGCAATGTGACCTGTATTTCTCTGACTTATTAGCACAGTGCTCAATCACGATGTCATGCCACAGCTGGGTGCTTACTCTTCGATAAAGCCTGTATCACCACACCTTTGCTGTTATTACCTGAGCTTGCTAGGTTAAACTATCATGTGCTACAATCACACCTTCAGTTTATAAATGCACTTTTACTTCCTTTCTTTCAGAAGACAGGTGGTTGGTTTTTTTTTTTTCAGGGGAATCCATCTAGAAGTTAAAATTAGCTACAAAACTCGGATAAAAAATCTGTTAGTTGCATGGGACCAGTTTTCTGGAGGTCTCTGTAAACTTAATGGTATATTCAACTGTAGCGCCATCATCCAATTCCCCACCTATATGAGATCTGTTGTTCCTTACATACCTTTTATCACCACCCTTCCACCCAGTGGCGACATGTAGGGGATACATGGGTGTGCACACACCCCCCCTGAGAGTGCTGCTGCACCACCTAACCATCCACACTCTCTGCTTAGGCAACAGGCAGGGGGGGCAGGTGGGAGTGGTAGTGCCCGCCCTGCAAGAACCAGCTGGGGAGTGGGAGCACCATGGCTATTTCATGATCAGTCGCGGGCCCCCTCACTCCCGGTCAGGGAGGTTAGCCACAGGGGGGACCCTCTCCAGTCACTGACTGGTAACTGTGGGGGGGGGGGGCATGTGCCCCCCCCAACTGAAGTGGCACCAGTTGCCCATGCTTCCTCCCCCCACCTCTTTTATATTCTGTGTCTTTGCATTCTGCATGCTTGGATCTTGCTCTCAAAATCTGTTATTTCCCCCCACTAGCAAACTTTAGGGCTTCAGTGAAACCTTAAGTAGAAAAGAGGGGGGAGATTTCCAGCTGCATCTTAATGGAAAAATCAGAAACTTGTATGACTGAGCGCCAATCCTGCTAGATCGCTTTAAACCCTTAATGCCTTAAATCAGTTCTGCATGTGAATCACAGTAGACTAGGAAGCTGCTTTTTGCTCTGTCCCTAAGAAGTTATTTAAAGCTGTCTGCAACTGGAGGTCCAACACTTAGAGATTTGAAAGAAGGAACATAAAACAGCTGTTCATCCTGCCATTGCCAAGAAACACATTTCAAATGATCCAGGCTTTCATTTAAAGTTGAAAGCCTAAGAATAAATATGCCTTGTAGGATAACCAAAAGTTAATTTGCTATCAGTTGCCAAGGCAGCCACTTGCCAACTTTCTCAGTTTTAGCAAAATGTTGGGCAGAGCCAGTAGCAGAAATAAAGGAGAAGATGAAGAAACGGGAGTGGTGAATAATTCTCTGGAAGGAAAAAGGACCATGCATGAGCAGACTATGGTACTAATCCATCAATCAAAGATGTAGGAGTTCTTAAAACATGTTGAAATAACATCTATATACAGTTGTGTGGAACATATCTAATTATATTCACAATTATAACACCTATTTTTTGCAGAGGCAAATTGTTAAAATGTGTGATGCGAGCCACAGAACCAGGAGTGAGAAGTATATTTACAAACTGCAGGGAGAAAAATCTTTATCTGAAATTAAAGAAGATGAGAGAGGAAGGATGATGTATGTAATAATGCTGGGTTTTTGGGTTTCTTTTTAAATCAGGCTCATCAGACATTTTACACAAGAGGGACCAATTTTCACCCTAAATTGTGCCAAAGGAAGAGGCATTATAAGTGCTGTGCCACTCAGCTGTGAAAAACAGGATGAGATCATAGGATTCAGGAGCAGAATCGTCTTACCATGTGTGAGCAAGAGGAGGTTCCCAAGACAGATCACAAGAGGGAATCAGCATACCGCTCATCTTAGTGATCTTTGATTTGCTGCACGGTGCCTGGTCACTTTATTTGCACTAAAAAACTAAAGCACTGAGAATTGTATGAGTGGGATAGCACCCGCCCAAATATTCTTGTACAGTTGCAGCCTCAGTGCTCTCTTGGTATTTCCTTCTCAACTCCTGATACAGCTCCCTGAAACGGCAGTTTTAAAAGGTTTTCATGAAGCCTGGAAGCTTTGAAGGAAATGCTTTTAAACTCTCCTAATCCCTCCCAAGGGGAAGCCCATAATGTGGAGAGTCCTTTGGCTTTGATACTACAATTCCTCTCTGTATGTTAGTCCAGTGATGGAGAGATGTGCGTCCTGGCTGCCATAATAAATTTGGCGTGCCACATGAAATCACAGTCAGCAAATGAATAGATGCCACAGTGCAAACAAACAAAACCTGCCTGTGTGGATGCATGCAAAAACTTGTGCGTGAATGTTTCTTACGTCCGACTGGAGGGTGCCATTCACCTCTCCTTCTGCACCTGAATATAGCAGGGTGCTAATAGGAAACCAGCAGATTAGCGTTATCAGACAGCTGGCATTTGCAAATCCTCATGGATTGCCTTGGGTGTGATAGTTTGGTGATACGTAGCCAACAGCCTGTAAGGAAGTACAGCCTTTGGGGGCTGGAGCACCAGCTGCGGGTAGGCAGCAGCTAGTAGGCTGCCTGGCTGGAGAGCTGGAAGGCCAGCTGTTACTGGTGAATAGCAAATGATGGGGGAGCCACAAAAGGGGGTTAAAAGCTCTGAAAGCAGAGTGAACGGAGCAGGGGGTGTTGATGGTTGGTTAGAAGCAAAGAGCCTGTGTTCCTCCTCCCAAAGGTCTGAGGAAAGGCTGCAAGTTTGGGTTGGTTTGCTTATTTTTTTGCTTGCTGTTGGCACAGTGGCTTGATTGGCTTCTGTCCTTTTACTGTGGGGACAAGGCTGCTTCCTGTAAAATAAACTGGCTGATACTCCTGGATGCGGTACTGACTGTCCTCAGTAAGGAACCTGGTTCGGTGACCCACTTTGTGGCAGCCTGGTGGTGTGATAACTGCATAACAAATGCAGCAGAAGAATTCCTTGTGCAACACACACGTCAGGCATAAAAACGACCGGTGAAACTGTTGTCATGTCTGACAGCCAAGAGGCAATCAGTGTGGGTTCGTATCTGGATCATCTTCCAAAGCACAACTCAGAAACAGCTGTTGTAGCTGGCAAGCATTATGAAGTCCTTGATAGCCAAGCCACAACAAGTCCCTTGCCTGAAATCCTTGACATAAACCCACACTGAAATAGTGAAGCCTCCTACCACAATTACTGAATGATGCCAAATCCCTTGTACTTGTAGGGTCACCAATTTAAGCATCATTAATCCTAAAACAGTGACCAGAATTGGAGCAGTAGCTTAACAAGTCAAAATATCTCAATGAACTAGCATTTCAATTCTGAACTACCTTAGTTATTCAAACCTTGAAGAGCTTCCCCACCTTCCATCACCAGTCTTTGGTCCTGCTAGGCAATATTATTTCTTGAGTGCAGACCCTCAGGCAGGGATTCCCGTGCTGGTATCTTCCTACTGTGGGCTACAATATTTGTTTCTCATGGTACCCATTTAGTTTGTCATGATAATGAGAGACAACCCTAATGGAAAATGTGAGCAGGAGTCCCACCAAATGATGACACTGGGACTACCAAGTCTGCACTGACCAATGTCCCAGGGGAAGACGGCATCGTAACGCCTGAGCCAAGCTCTCAAGACAGTCTGATTTCATAAAGTTAAGCAGCTAGTCAAGTTATGAAGGTAAAAATGAATATAAAGCACCAAAATAGTAATTAAAACTGGAAGGTAAAAAGGAGGTGTTATGGAGCATATTTTATACAGATTTCACTTCATTGCAAATGGTTGAAGCTTCTAAAGATATATAATTGGGCAATTATGAGACACAGAAAGGAATGATCTTTTTTTGTGCAAGTGTTATAGAACAATGATAGGCCATTAATTGAAACACTAATTAACTTTCATAAGTGTTTTACGAGGGAGACTTTTTCTAGCACAGCGCTAGAAGCAACATTCAGGGCATTCTTTTCATCAAAGCTTTTGGATTAAATTGCCCTATTGTTTAGCACTACTTGATTCACCTTTGAATAGCGTGCAGTTCTGAATGCCATATTTTATGGAGCGCTCTCTCTTTCTTAATGTGTTTTTAATATTATATAATGTAGAAACTAGAACCTGGCCCTAGTACTCATATTGATTAATTGTTTATTCTGCTGGTAGTCCCATCCGGTTTGATTTGGAAACCTTAGCCGCATTTGATGAGCACTTATAGGAATAGTCCCATTGAAGGTAATGAGACTGCTCTAATGAGTAAATGCTTTGCAGTAATATCTATCAGGGTTCAAAGGTTTGATCCTTTGAGAATAACCCAATTTCCCACATCTTTTCTACAAGAAAAGGAAAATAAATTCTTACCCTAAATTTCTCTCTCATACAAATAAAAACTCCAGTTTTGATTGTTCCCTTAAATAGCACTAATGTAATTATAACATCAAATTATGTAGATTTGTGAATTCAAATATTTCTAATACAGGGATATTTCTGATTGAAATGTTTCTTGTAGAACTCTTATTTTATTTACAAGAAAACTGCAACTGATTCTGGGCAGAAATTGAGTTTGACCTCTTCTACCCAGAATTCCCTTGGCAGCTTTTTCTTTTTCTCCTCAGCCTAAAAATCCAGAATATTCAGGTTTAGTCTAAAAGTCTCCGTGTATCTTCCCACTTCGGCCCTATCTCTTAAATTTCTCATATTGGGGATAACCTTGCCAACACTTTCTTCTGATTTCCAGCCCAAATTTATTATCGGATAGTATGCCCATTTGTTCTGATACTAGTGTTTTCCTTAAAAAGAAATAAAAAATAAAAATCACTGTCTTGGACATTGACAGCTCTGATACAGCTATTGAGAGCTATCATATCCTCTCAGCTAGACTGTCTTACTCTCTTCTCGTATGATAGTCTTTCCATCCCCCTTGTTCATCCTAATAGCCCTTCTCTGTATCCATTCCAGTCTGAATTTAGCACATCTAATTATCACAGTGTCCTGAGTGCTGCTTTCCTATCATCACTTGAATGCCCACTCTGGAACATGCTGAATGAGCTCTCCCAGCTTCCAGCAGAGCCAAAAGACAGTGAAAACATCATGCAGAACATCACCTGGTGGGGCTGGATGGAGGAGAAACACCACAAAGTGCCGTGGAGCGGGGAGCACCAGGACGCAACTTTTTAACATCCCTCTGCTGAGTCTGGCAATCAAAATTGTGTCCTTTGTCATTTCCCCATCACACTTCCTTCTCTCACAGTCTCTCTGCATTTCCTTTGCACTCTGGTTCTTTCTACTCTATTCCCCTACTTTTCCTTAATGCATTATTTTTAATATCTCTTTCTCTCTCTGGTGAATTAAAACAACCCAAATAGATAGTCTACAGTGTTGACTTAGATTTAAGCAGCGTGCGTTTTTTTAAACAATAAGACATGCTGTTTTCCATGTTTGTACTGTGCATAGCTGAAAACTGACAACTATGGACTTGATCACTGGCAGAGGCCTAAGAAGAACATCTTAGCCAAAGGAGATGATTTAGCTCCTGGCTCTATAAATGGCACAGACCAGGCAGGCTTTGCTTGAGCACATAAAGATTTGCAGGAATGAATTATGGGGAACTTGCTGGCTTCAAAGTTCAGCCTGGTTCAGCTCTTGGCTCATGTGTTGTCAGTTGTTTGATTGGACCATTGGTGGTTTGGAAACATGTAGAACTAGAAGTGTGACCGCCAGAAGATCAATGCAGAATCTATCAGCCAGAGGCTGATGAAAAGAGCTCCAAGATTATTTTAGGGGAACCTCTCAGAGGAGAACTCAAGACACTGAGGTTCTAGCTGCCAGGGACTGAGGTGTGGGTAGCGTTGTCTAGTGGTTAGGCAGCTAAAGTATGGGTGCAGTCCAGGATAGCTTCCAAGAAGTTGCAGGGACAGAGAGGTTTCATGCCAGAACTGGAACCAGGAGTCATAGCTGAAGTCCAGAAAAAACAGAGTTGGAGAAAGGGTAAGCCAAGGGTTACTCAGGATCAAAAGCCAGACCAAGAGATCGTACAAGAATCAAGAGCAGAAAACTGGAATCAGGGGAAGTCAGGGGTCTCAGCAGAACTGGAAGTCCGAGTCAGAGCCCAAAATCGAGTCATCAAAGAAGCACAGAGAGGGCCAGGAACAAAAATTTTCACCTTGGCCCAGACAAGAAGACTGCAAGCTGGTCCTGGCTTTTAAGGGCTTGCTGCAGGTGGTGCCTGTTCGGGGGATGTATCAGCAACATGATCCCAATCAGCTGATTGGGATCAGCTGGATCCAGGATTCTTGTCTGGCCTCATTAAACTGGCTGCTTTCCAGGATTTGGCCCCGCCATTGTTCAACATCATGGGAAACATCAGACCCAAAGTGCTAAGGTGTCAGCCTCTAAAAACATTTATAATGCAAGAACCGGGTACTGCAAACTTCCTTCTCTGGCTCAACCCAGAGCTCCAGCAAGGAGTTAACACAGCACAGGCACCGGGACATGTCCACTGAGGATCTCACACATTGGAGTCTAACATTCGGTCCTATATATTAGATTGATGCAGAAAGTGTCAGCGTACAAATACTTCAACAAAAAAGGGGGTGCACTGAGTACAAAGGAAAGGGCTCTTCGCCATGTCACCCCATTCGCTCAGAAAGAATTACCTGCCCTCCGCGCCCAACCAAGCCCTGCAAACTGGCTGCTCTTAGAGCAGATACCCATGAGGCATTAAACAAGCGTCCACTGTTAGCCAGGTGCAGAGTCTGCTTCTGAATGGGCTAATGTGTACACAAAACCCTATACGGAGGCTGCATCTCATTAGCTGAATTCCTGATGTCAGCGTCTGAGCTCTGCTCTTGCCAAGAAAACATCTTAATATCCAATGGCTCTGATGAGCTGGAGTTCACACAACAGGAGGTGTGAGAGAGAGAAAGAAACGGCACAATGAATCAACAGCCTCATCAGTAACAGGAGGAAGAAGGAGCTGTTGTGTTACATGTATCGCTCATTCTGCTTTTTCAAATTGCTTTGCTAATTAGTTGCATACATCCTATGATTTTTGCCATGTTCCTCCATTTTCCCCATTTATTCCTTATACAGTACAGCTGTGTAGACCCACCCTTACCTGCTGCCCATGGAGATGAATGGGGAAAGCTGCCCCCCACCACAATAATTCAGCCAGAGGGAGAGGATCAGGACAAGGATAACAGCCGAATAAATCTGTGGCATGTCGGGGTCAATAGGAGAGGGAGGCATGGAAGGGGAAAAATGAGAGAGGCATAGGGAAAGAAAGATTCATAGATTCAAAGGCTAAAAGGGACCATTATGGTCATGTAGCTTGACCTCCCGCATAACACAAGCCATAAAATTTCACCTGAATCAAGCCCAATAACTTGCAGTTGAACTACAGCAAGTCTTTTAGAAAGGCAATCAGTCTTTAAGGAACTGGAGTGAGGGAGAATTTACTACACTTCTTGATTAAAGAAAGGGAAGGCAGAAAAACAGAATATGAAGGGAAATACTTCTGTTATTTAAGGGCTGGAGAAGATTTTCGTTAGGGTAGGCCACTGAAGAAAGTGGCTGTGAGGAGCTTTGTTACTGATACATGTAGCAGAAGTATTGACACTCATGACAGGCCATATTTCAGGAAGTCTATACTTCCATTCGGCTCCAAAATAATGGTCGTGTAGGCACTGCTAGGCATTCACGTTACAAACACTGAGCAGGTGTGCACACATAATGAGGAAGGAAGCAGACCTCCATAATCACACGAGGATTTATATCTATATAGTCCTCTGTATGTATTTTGTCTGTAACAAGTAGAATTTCCTCTAGTGTTTGGAAATGTGGCACATACACATGTATTGCACCTGCAGAAAGTTGCTGTTTAGTGACCATAGGCAGGGAGATGAAATAAACGGAGCAAAGACTTTCCCTGGAGCTCTTCAAAATATTCAGAAGAAAAACCAACGCTACAATAAACTAGTTGCTGCTTGGTGTTTAATTGGAAGAGTGGAAAAAGAATCTGTAACTTTGATACGAATACTTCTCCCCCATACAGTATAATTTTACCCATTCATTTCAATGAGGTACTCAAGAGTCAGATGCTCATAATGCAGATCAGCTCCATCAAAATTGTTTATTAAAGCCAAAAAGTTATGGTTTAAGTGTCAGGAGCAGGCAAATTAAGTGGGCTTAATCAGCTCTCATATGAAATCCTCAAGCTCTAGCAAAACTGCTTGGATTTTTCTGATCCATTTTAACCTAGAAATATAAGATTCATTAGGCACAAACTCATGTGGACAAAAAATGCATGGAAAATTTGCCTGGAACACCATGAAGCCAAACTTCCAACTTCTACACATCTGTTCTAATGGAACACAAATTCCACAATACAAATGGATCACTGTGCTGACACTATACTATGAAGTCCATTCAATATACGCCCAGAATATTTGTATTAAAAAAAACCAAACCTAAGAAACAGAACTGACGTTACAGAAAACTTCAAGCCCGATTATTTATTTTTGTCTAGTATTAGAAAATGGCCAGGCATTATCTTTGAAGCACTCACAGAGGAAGAATGATTGTAGTTTTAAGCCACTCATGCAAAGTTTGGGACAGAGAAATTGTTGTCCAGTGCCTGTTTTCCCAGACAAGGAAGGACTTGCTGCAATATCCAAGTTGCTCCACTTGTTCATTACTCTGTCAGGGCATAGTTTATTCCTTAATTAAGCACATCATCATTGTTAATTAGTTTCTTTTGCCATCAGACTTTCACTACCATAGCCTCTTTTCAGGGTCTGGTGCCATGATTGTCAACTGGTGCTCCACAAGATCCTTTGAAGGGTGCTGTGCCTTTGGTCCCTGTGAAAGGAGGCAAGTGTAGGCTCCTCCATAGGTCGGGCATGTACCTGTCCCAGCATCCCAGCAGCACTCCCTGCAGCTCCTCCCACAAGTGCCAGGAGCATGGGAGAAGTAGGGGAATGAACTGTGCTGAAAAGTACAGGCCCTACCCCAACAGCCCCCATGCTCTCAGCAGTGTGGGACTGCACTTTTTTAGCCAGGTTCTTTTCCCTGATCCTCCCATGCTCCCAGAGTTGGTGGCAGGGGCTGCGAGGAATGGTCTGGCATTCAAGTCCCTTGAAGTGAAGCTGCAGCAGCAGAGGCTATGTTCACCCCTAAGCAGTGACAATGGATAGGAGGTGCATGGGCGTGCACATGCACCCCCTGAGAGTGCTAGTGCACCCTTGGACAGGCCACACTCCCCGCTTAGGCGACAGGCAAGGGGGGCAGGCAGGATTGCCGGTGCCCCCCTGCGAGTGCCAGATGAAGCACCACAGTCACTTCCAGGAGTGCTGCAGCCACTTCTGGGAGTGCTGTGGCCACTTCCCATTTGGCGTGATCGGCCCCAGGGGGACTTCCCCCGATCAGTCATTGGTCACGTGCCCCCACCCCAACTAAAGTGGCACCAGTCACCCATGCCCCTAAGGTACCGATGGGGGAAGATCATGAAAAGAAAGTGTTATGGAAGGGTCCTGCCCCTGGTATCCTCACCTGGCATCAGCCCCTGCAGCAGAGGCCATTGTCACCCCCTTCCACCTCCTGCAGGGACAGCTGCCTCCTTTAGGAGCATAATGACCCCTCCTTCAAGCTCCCCAATCTACCCCATCAAGCACCCCTACTACTCTGAGCACTGTGCCCTACCTCTTGCCATGCTCTCAGGGGTGCCCTTCCTGCTGCTGCCTACCCTATCACCTCACTGAGATCCTTTTAAAAGAAAGTAATAAAATAAATAATCTCCAAGTGGGGTGCCACTAAATTCTGAACAGTTATCAAGGGGTGCTGTGAACCTTAAAAGGTTGAGAACCACTGGTCTATTGCCTCAAAACAATCATTTTCTATCTTCTGTAATATTCCTTTTCTCCTTTCCCTGATAACTGAACTGTCCGCAGGCCCCATGATGGTTAAAGGGAACAGCCACTTGAGTATACTCTTCTCCCTGTCAAACTGTTCCTGAACTCAGGACACGTTCTACAGTCAACCCCTTGGCTAGGGCACAGAAAATAAGGTTTTACCTTTTCTCTCACCCTTATCTGTCTGCAGCTACTCCATCTGTCTTCTCACCTGCTGGTGTCCAAGTGGAACTGGACTGTCCCTGGAAGTACTCTAAACACCTGGAAAAGAAGCTCATTTCTTTTATCTTCTACCATGTGCATTTGGAACTTGAAGCTTCACTTGTCTGATGTGAGCTCATCATTTTCTTTCAGGGTCCACTGCTTGGCTTCTTCCAAAACAGCTTAAGAGAGCCTGCAGTGCCCTATCAGCATACTGGGGTAGCTTGGCAGCATAGAAGATCCTGCAATACATCCAGGTTTAATTGCCTGCAACCTAGAGTACAAGTATTTGCCTTTTCAGACAGTCTTCCCCCTCTGCCACCCAGCACAACTGATCTGCTTTTTTAATGAGCTTTCTCTCAGCTTGTTCACTTCCTCCAATGTGATATGCTTCATTTTTTTTGTGTGGGATTTGAACCTATCCAGCTCACCCTTTGAATTCAGTTCCCTCTCTTGATTCTTGCCGGAGGAGGGATTCTTTCCTCCCGCTTTAATACTGAGGCCACTTCCCTAACATGTGGGATTGTGATGCCATGAATTGCTTCTTGGTCTTTGCCTTTTGTTTTTCTGTCAGTAGGGATGCCCTGAGATCCTTTCAAGGGTGTCATAGGGTGCCATGCAGTGTTCCCTTGTTAGGTGTGCAAACATAATTCACGAGATAAACCCACAGGTTTCAAATAGGAATCCATAATGTAAAAAAAAAACCCTTCTGACTTATTATCTTTCTGTGTTCTTCACAGCAGAAGAAATGTTTAATTATTATTCTGCAGTCAAAAAACAAGTGAAAATTAAGGGCTGACATTTTCTGACATATGCCTCGAGTCTATCCCATGGTGCTTTGAGTCTGTTGACAGGTGCCTTGAGTCTAAAAAGGTTGAGAACTACTGCTATATGGCATGATACAATGCCATGCAGTGATACCCAAACTACCTCTGAACATGCAAGGTCAGATGCTTAACATGATAGCTACATTAGTGCCTTCCGCTGCCTGGGCTAAACTAGCTTTACTGAGAACAGCAGTTTCTCCTGCTCAGTTGGTTCACAGGGCTTTCCTATTCCCACGGTCACAATGGTCATTTGCACAAGACATTTACTGTGGATCTGCCTACTTAGCCCCACAGTAAAGTCTCAGCATCTACAAGTGAGACTTTATTAGGCCACAATAAACTAGTCAACACCACCATAGGTTAGTACTTGTAAATACAAGTACTATCCTATAATGGTGTTATTTAGTATGCTGCAATGTACATGTAAACACTGGCAAGGCTGGCTGGGGCACAACAGTCCTTCAGTGCAGGGGCTGCCTTCCAGCTAGCCCCACACTGGAGCACCCTCATGCCCCAGCCAACCCTTCTGCAGCACGTTAAGCTAGGCTGGAACAGCCCTGAGCTGGAAGGCTGACCCCCCAGGCCCCCTGCCAGCTCGAGCTGCTCTGATTCACATCAATGTGCTGCGGTCCCAAGCACACGTGTAAACATGGCACTCAGGAGCAATAAGCTCTAGCGTAAGCTGTGCTGGAGTTTAATGTGTCACACTAGTATCATATGTGGATGTACCCAATGTCTCCTAATGTTCTCCATTCCCCTGGGAACAGACCCTCTTGAGATGGCACCTAAAGTGGTTAAGGCTCCTCATAGTCTGTTGCTCCTATTGCTCAGCTTCTAGACTGTAGACTGATATTAATCACCTGCCACCTGGGGCAGTCATACCTCTGCAGCTAGATCTCCCACACTGAAAACAGAAACCCTGCCAATGCTACTGGGCCTCAAATGTACCTCTTGTTTCTGCAGGAGTCCTGTGTTTCTTCTTCCCTCTGCTGGCCCTGCAGAAGCTGCAGGCGAACAGTTGAGGTTTACAGTTGTTGGTGTTATATCTCCAGAACTTAGAGGAGGATTGGCTGGTTCTGCTTTTGCAGTTCCCGTTGCTGCCTCTGTGCTATTGCCATCAAGCAAACTAATGTCCTTCATTTCCATTTTTCATGAAAAAGAAGCAGGGGTGCATATTCTAGTCAATGCTGTCCAGGTGATCCAGCAGCCATTGACCTGAGAGAAGAACAGAGGAGGATTTGCTGTAAAGGAAACACAAGATGTTACCATGGATGTTCTGCTGTGTTGCGTCTCCACTGGAGGAGCTACTATGCCTGGCTGAGAATTCTGGGAGGCAATGAGTTTGTATTCCTTTAAGAGAGAATAGGCTCAGTCAGTGAGGGGGATTATGTGATCACACCTCATTTGGAACGGTTAAGGCTACTAGTTACAACCATCCAGTGTCTGTGTCACTAGCATATTTCTAAGGACCCTATTATCACAGTTTGGTGTGTAGAGACACTGGACAAACCATGCTCCTATGGAACCAGAGGGGTACATTTCAGCCTTGCTCTACTGTCTCATCAGTGCTTCCCCTAGTCAACCCACATGTAAATGGGGATGTCTGGGTTGAAGACTCAGTCATGGCTGGATGTAATGCTAACCACATCATTCCCATATGTGCTTTTGCTACAGAAGTCGGCACATTTTAAACATGCTAATGTTAAGTGGGACATCTAGGCTTGGACAGATCGTCAGCCTTTATCTGATCATAATATCTGAGCAAATCAAAATATTCAGTTTATTTATTCTCATTACCCTCATGCTATTATCCCAAATTTACCACTAGGGAACTGAAGCTAAATGATTTGTCTAATGCTGCAAAAGAGCAGGAAAGTGAACTGAGGTATCCCCCAAGCCTCTAAGTCAGCACACTAAGCATGAATCATCTTCCTTCTCTTTTTTGGGGGATGTTTCCTTAAAAGATGGTGTAGCAGGCTGCATGTCTCAGGGGCTACAGACCAGCGGTACACAGTAAGAAAGTGATTTCAGGCCTGCCTAGGAAGACTGGGCCAGATAATGAGGATCATTGGCTTACCCAGGGGAAATTAAAAGCTCCCAAGGAAGAGAGCTGGAACAGGGGAAGGCTGTGATGTAGAGGTTGCAACACCAACATAGAGCACTCTCTCTGGGTCCAAAGAAGGACCACAGGGTGTCAGTTAACCCTTTATGATGTTGTCTCTGTTTGCTTGATTATTTACCCCAATTCACCCCAGGGAATTACTGTGAATTAAAGACGGTGTTGTGAAAGTGGAGAACCAACTCCTGATGGGGTGGTATGAATCCTGAGGTTTTTAGAGGTGTCTGAAGTCAGGCATCTGCTATCAGGAGTCACTTTCTAAAGTCATATGCCTCTCTCATCATATATGGCCAAAAGCTATTGCTATTGCAAGAGTGAGCTCATTTCTTCACATATGTCATCTCCACTATTTCTGCAGGCATTTTCTATCAGAGTGGTACATAAACAGTGTCTAAAGCTGTCCCGGGGGACACAAGCAGAGGCCCTGGAGCACCCTCCCATGGTAGGAACCAAGGCAGGGCTGACCCACCTGAAGAAAGAAATGAAAAGCCCTGAAGAAAGGGCATACTTACCAGTTCCAGGAAAAGCAGAGCCACACCAAGAAGGGCCACTGGTGCTGTTCATCAGCTGTTTTTATTGCCATCAGGGAATGGTGCTGGCCAATGACATCATCAAAAACAGCCGCCCAGCTGATTTAAACACTGGCAGTGGGGAAATGGAAGTGGCGGCAGCAATGCTAAAGCCAGAAGGCAAAGCTACTCCCCAGATGACACCTTGGCAGAGTTCAAAATTCAGCAGGGGGACAGATGGGGAACCACAGGAGAGGTCCTGGCTCCATTAAATGAACTACCCACCTGGCTTGGCAGGGCATCCGGGTCAGGGAGGACAATGTCAAAGGATCCCAAGGACCACAGACTCTGGATCTGTGAGTAGAGAGAACTGAGACCCATACCCCGACTATTCTTTTCTTCTCTTTTCTTTTATTTGTTATTTTGGAGGGTGCACAGGGCCCTGACCAGGGAAGGAATCTCCAAGCATCCCCAGGTTCAGAGGAAGAACTGAGGCAGCACTGCAGACTGCAATGCTTCAGAGGGAGAGCTGATACAGAGACAAGAATGTTCCCACACCCCACCGTCATCCAGGGTAAAGGGGCATCGAGGGACAGGCAAGGAGAGAGGAGAGCAGGTGAGAACACAATAGGGAAAGGCCGATGTCCTATCATCCAGCAGTCCTGAGGGCTCGCATATGGCTGGGGTGTAGGGAAAGTGGAGTCCCAAGAACACCTGCAAAAGGCAGCACCCAATCTGCGAGAATCTGCAAGGGGGTGCCCCACCACTGAAGAAAAGAAGAGCAAGTTATGGAAGGCAAGTGTTGGGGCATCCCTCAGGAGTGAATGAGACCCAATGCACAGGTCCCGGGGACACGTCCCATGGCCAGAACTGGGTGTGCACTCTAAGGTTGCCAGAGAGCACCTATATGAGACTAGGCGGGTGCAAAAGCATTGAAAATCAGGAACCGCAGGTTGCATGCTACAGACTTAGATGACCATCATTCAAGCTGCCAGGTATCTGTGCAACCAATGTTTTATACAGTATTGTCTAAGTGCATATAATCACTGCAGAGCATCTGGCTAAAATGGAATCACTGTGATTTAAAGAGTAAAAACAATGAAAAGAAAAGAGAGAGTGAGAACTTGGATAGCAAACTGAAGGTCATTTTTGAAGAATGGCAGCATCTTGAAAGAAGAGCAGAAGAATTAGCTCTACTGGGGGTGAAACATCTCCAAAGCATCCATTGTGCCCATGGTGATTTCTTTTGTTCTCATGTCCATCTTCACCTCTCTTTTTAGACAGGCAGAACACTTTTAAGGATGCCATTTAGCTTTTAAAATGTCAACAGTTTAGCTGGATTCAGATTTTTCAAGCTTTCCCACCATTCCCCACCATATAAAGTCTTAATTCAAAGTCATTGTTCGAAAAGTAGAAGTGCACATGTAAGTGACACACCTTGTATTGGGTGGCCATTATGTGCATGAAAAAACATTGCTGGACTGAATCAGGGCTACTGTATTATATAAGTCCTATGGTACTAAGAGATAAGAATGATTCTCTATTTAGTAAAGGAGTTTCATCTGTTTGTTTCCTTAAAACTAAAGAATCTACATGCATATTCCAGGTTTCTTGGTGTCTGTTCAGGGAGAATGCACCTATTTGAAAAGATAGCTCTGAATTTACAGTAGTATTCTTTATTTCTTTTTTTTCTAAGCTCACAAGAATGGCCCTTATTAGCCCCTGTCCTCAATTCTCTGTTTTGTTTCCTTTCCATCTTTATGTGGCCCATGTGGAACCCACAGTTTCTTGGTACTGTGCTATGTCTTCAGGTATTTTTTTTATGTCAAATCAGCATACCATGGATAGAGCTGAAAAGAACTCAGACGTCAGTGAAGTTGGTCCAAAAGACAAAACAATGGAGGGATATAACATACATACATGTGTTTTATAATTGTTAGAGATGACATGAAAGCACTTAAACATATTTCTAAACATATTCTGATATCTCTAGGGATTTGACCTTCAGTTAACAGTTTTTCCTGTATAGGCAAAGCTCAGAGCAAACTTAGACAGTGTGCACACATTCAACTAATCTAGGAGAATTCTCCCAGGTTTCTTTCCTTGGTAGATAAACTTACCCAGAGATGCCTGATAAGACTTTCAAATGCTGAGCCCCTGAAAAGCAGAGAGCTTTCAGTGCTGATGCTGCATAGCCAGGGGGACACTGTGCACACATTTTTCCATGCTCTACAGGCTCCTGAGTCTTCCTCATGACAAATGACAGCAGTGCAAAGGGCATCCCTGCTTGCATGACTGAGACTGATCAGAGTCAGTCTGTGTCTCCAAGCAGCACAATGAGTGCTTGTGAAAGGGATATGATCTGCTCTGGAGAAGCAAAGTCCAATAAGTGACACACTGTTCCTAGGTGAGAAAAGCATCTTAGGATGCTGGAGAACTGTGTTGTGGCTTCTCTTAGATGAGAATTGGTACAGATATTCACTCTCCCATGAGGAATTCTTTTGAGAGTGATTTAATGCTGGTTGTTCCCAGGTTTTCTTTTCTCCTGGAACAGAATTTTTACTCTGCGAGAAAAATCCTGAATATCTATATGCGTGTGGTTTCTCCTGGGAGAGCAGCAGCTCTTCTAGAAGAAACTAACTGTCTATCTTAATCTGAAATGTAATATATCTTATCCAGTGCACTAAATGCCCTGATGGAAAATATGTAGGAGAAACCAAACAAGAACTGTGCACCAGAATGAATGCACACTGAAAATCTATCAAAGACAAGAATAACCAATTACCTGTGGGGGCACATTTCTCACAAGAAAACCACTCTCTCTCTCCAATCTCTCAGTTCTAATCCTCAAAGGGAATTTACAAAACAATTCTCAGAGATGAGCCTATGAACTTCACATCATCAACCTTCCGGGGACAAAAAATAATGGACTAAATATAAAGTTGGATTTATGACACCTTATAACCTGCCTAAGATCTGATACTTCAGGTAACATCTCTACTATTTACCAGCTATATTCTTATCAACAGGTCTACATTCCCCTCCCCCCACCTGTCCCTCACCCATTGACTGCCCAAATTTGAATTTTCACTGACTGGTTTTCTCACATGCATACTGGCCTCTGGCTTCTACTCTATTCCATCCAGGAAGAACACAGACCAACTTCAGATGCATCCACACCCTGATGAAGGGTATTTGTACCCAAAATCTTGAAAAGAAGAATTTTTCCAACTGTTTTTCTTGGTCTAATAAAAGATACTGAATTCACCCAAAGAACCTTGTCTGCCTTAAACTATTTATTTTGGATATTCAGATGACCATTTCTGCTATAGTGTTTGAACACCTTACAGTCTTTATTTTATTTCCTTAACATACCCCTGGAAGATAGCATAACACTATATTTCCTATTTTAAAGATAAGAGAATAAGGTAAAGAACTAGAAAGGCAATGTGTTCAATGTTACAAAATAAAGTAAATCATAAAATTATAGAAAATTAGGGTTGGAAGGGACCTTAGGAGGTCATTAAGTCCAACCCCATGCTCAAAGCATGACCATCTCCAACTAGATGATCCCAGCCAAGGCTTTGTCTAGCCAAGTCTTAAAAACCTCCAAGGATGGAGAGTCTTCCACCTCTCTAGGTAAACTGTTCCAGTGCTTTACTCCGCTCCTCACCGTTTCATAGTAGCTAGGGTCAGGAAGGACCTGAACACATCATCCACAGGCAGGA
>NW_017728992.1:196972166-196972405 GCF_001723915.1 Gavialis gangeticus | reverse complement strand
TGGGTCCTCCTTCCTCCCTTTCTTGAAAATTGGGACCACACTAGCCAGTTTCCAATCCTCCAGCACCTAGCCAGATGACCGCGAATGCTCATAGAGCCTGGCCAAGTGCTCCACGATGACCTCTGCCAGCTCCCTCAACACCCTTGGGTGGAGGGCATCTGGATCTGCAGATTTAAAAATGTCCAGCCCTTCCAGAAGATCCCTAACTGCATCTGCACTGACTGAAGGCCTGACAGAGC
>NW_017728992.1:196971638-196972156 GCF_001723915.1 Gavialis gangeticus | reverse complement strand
AAAAATGTCTAGCCCTTCCAGAAGATCCCTAACTACATCTGCACTGACTGAAGGCCTGACAGAGCAATCCCCAAGACTGTCCCTACCTCTGGTAGGTGGGATATCCTAGTCCCTGTTCAAGAAAACACAAGCAAAGAAACTGTTAAAAATATCAGCTTTCTTGTCTGGCATAGCCACAAGATTACCGTTTGCATCTTGCAGGGACCCTACATTACCTGGTGCCCTCTTCTTGCTCCCAATGTACTTGAAAATGGACTTTTGGCTGTCCTTAATCCTGGATGCTAGCCTGAGTTCCATCTCTACCTTGGCCTTCCTAACAGCCCTCCTACATTCACGGGCCAAGGAGGAGTACTCCTCCTTGGTGATAGCTCCTCCCTTCCACTGGTTGTACACCCCCTTTTAGTCCTCAGACATTCCTGAATGCCTTTGCTGAGCCAAGGGGGTTTCTTAGCACTCTTACCCACCTTGCTTCTCTCAGGGACTATTATCCTTTGGGCCTGGAGGATCACCGCCTTAAG
>NW_017728992.1:196962281-196966638 GCF_001723915.1 Gavialis gangeticus | reverse complement strand
CTTGCTTCTCTCAGGGACTATTATCCTTTGGGCCTGGAGGATCACCGCCTTAAGGTACGACCATCCTTCATGGACTCCCATCTCCTCTACCTTCTGGGCCCTCAGTGCCTCCCCCACTGGTCTCCTAAGCTCATTGAAGTTGGCCCTTCTGAAATCAAGGGCTTAAGCCTTGGTGTGATCCCTTAACGTCCTGCATTGGATAGTGAAAACCAGCAGGTAATGATCGCTATTGCCCAGGTGGTCAAGGACCTGCAGTTCCCTTACCAGGTCATCCCCCTCATAAGAGAGATTTTCCTAATATCAAACCTAAACTTTCCTTGCTGCAACTTGAGACCACTGCTCCTTGTTCTGTTATCTGCTACCACTGAGAACAGTACAGCTCCATCCTTTTTGGAACCCCCATTCAAATAGTTGAAGGCTGCTATTAAATCCCCTCTGTCTTCTCTTCTCCAGACTAAATAAGCCCAGTTTTCTCATCCTCTCCTCATAGGTCATGTGCCTCCTCAACATTTTTGTTGCCCTCAACTGGATTCTCTCCAATTTGTCCAAATCCTTTCTATAGTGGAGGGCCCAAAACTGGACACACTACTCCAGATATGACCTCACCAGTGCTGAATAGAGAAGAATCATTTCCCTTGATCTGCTGACAACACTCCTATTAATGCAGCCAATATGCCACTAGTCTTCTTGGCAACAAGGGCACACTGTTGGCTTGTATTCATCTTTTTGTCCACTGTAACCCCCATGTCCTTTTCTGCAGGGCTACTGGTTAGCCAGGCAGTCCCCAGCCTATACCAAAGCATGAGATTGTTCTGTACTAAGTGCAAAACTTTGCACTTCTTATTGAACTTCATGATATCTCTTTTAGTCCAATCCTCCAATTTGTTGAAGTCTCTCTGAATCCTAGCCCTATCCTCCAGTGTATCCACTACTGTCCCCAACTTGATGTCATCAGTAAATTGCTGAGGGGCACTCCATCCCATCTTCCAGGTTCTTGATGAAGATATTGAACAAAACTGGGCCCAGGACTGACCCACTGAGGCATTCTACTTGAGATTGACTGCCAACTAGACATTCAGCTATTGATTACCACCCTTGAGCCCAATGATCCAGCCAGTTTTCTATTCAACTTACAGTCCATTCATCCAACCACTACTTCCTTAGCTTTCTTGCAAACTGTTGTGGGATACCATATCAAAAGCCTTGCTAAAGTCAAGGTATATCATGTCCACTGCTTTCCCTGCATCCACAAAGCCAGTCATCTCATGATATAAGGTAAGCAGATTGGTCAGGCATGACTTATGTATACTCTGGGGAACTGAAACTTAAACACAAAATTTTATTTCCTTTTGTACATCTAAATGGCAGTTTTCTACCCGCATAGATGGTGCTTTTGGCTCTCATGTAGATGGCAAGTCTCACCTCTAGAGTTCAGACTGAACCTGTATAATAGGTTATCTTTAGGCTTAGCAGTTATGTGGTTATGAGGCCAATGCTTACCTGCATTTAAGTTACAAAGATATAGACGGCCAGAAACCAAACATTGGTCACATTCCCAGAAAAAATTGAGCAGTTAGGACATGCACCGAGGAAGTGAGAGACCCTAGATCTGAGGCCTACCCCCAAAAGTGCTTGAGCCTATATTTTCTGATTTCCCCCCCACAGTGCCCTAGCCACCAGGATACCTATTAGGCATTTTTCAGACACTTATTCTACTGGGACAGGTTTTGAAGCTGGTCTCCAAAGCAGCCAGGAGGGGAGATACATGGGGCCAGGAGGAAGGGGGCAAGGAAGAAGATGTGTGGCTGCTGGCCTGGAAGGAAGCAAGTTTTAGGGCCCCTATACATGTTCACAGAGCCTACTTGAATGCACAGAAAATCCAGCATGTCAGAGCAGATTCAATCAATTGAGTCTGCTGGAGCACAAAAATTGATGCGCTCTGGCAGCCTTCCATTTGACGTGTATCAGAATCGCTGTGTCTCCATGTTGAAAAAATTATGGCTGGGTGCTTTGAAATAAAACATATTCAATGGGAATTAGTTCAAAGCATCCCACCACCATTTTTCAGCATGGGGATGCATGGCGATGCTGATAGACATGATGTGTGGGCACTTTAAATTAGCGCAGCTCACTTTTAATTAGCACTTTGCTTCCCACATCACATGTAAAAATGCCCTGAGGGTCTCGTCTGTACTCTTGTAATAATTTTCCTTAAGACTACATAGATAAATGGCAAGATGTGGTGGCTCAGCTTCCAAAGGAGCTCTAGAGAAGAATAACATCTAATATGTGTTTAGACTTCTGTGCTGAGAAGTCAGTGACATAGATTCACAGATTCACAAAAGTTTGGGGCTGGAAGAGACCTCGTGAAATCATTGTGTCCAGCCCCCCTGCCCTGAGCAGGAGAGACTTCTGAGGTCAAATAACCCCAGCAAGCTGTGCATCCAGTCTCCTTTTTAGTGCCTGCACCACTTCTGCTTGGAGTCTATTCCAGAGTCTGGTGTCACAAACTGTGAAGAAGTATTTCCTTATATCCAGTCTGAAACCTTCTTCTAGGCTCGATCCTGGGGCCTGCGCTGTTCAATTTCTTCATCAGCGATCTGGATGATGAGGTGGAAAGTAACCTGTTTAAATTTGCTGATGACACCAAAATTTGGGGGGAGGTGAGCACGCTAGCAGGGAGTGAGAGATTGCAGAGGGATCTGGATAGGTTACAGGGGTGGGCTAACAGGAACAGGATGCGTTTCAATACGGACAAGTGCAGGGTGCTGCACTTGGGCAGTAGGAACCAGCAGCACACTTACACAATGGGGAACTCCCTACTTGAGAGCACGGAGGCAGAAAGAGATCTTGGAGTCATTATTGACTCCAAGATGAACATGGGCCGACAATGCGAGGTCATGGTTGGCAGGGCTAACCGGACCTTGTCGTGCATCCACAGGTGCATCTCGAGTAGAGCCAAGGAGGTGATCCTCCCCCTCTACGCGACGCTGGTCAGGCCACAGCTGGAGTATTGTGTCCAGTTCTGTGCGCCCCATTTCAAGAGGGATGTGGACAACATGGAGAGGGTCCAGAGGAGGGCCACCCGCATGATCCGGGGACAACAGGGCAGACCCTACAGTGAGAGACTGCGGGACCTGAACCTATTCAGCCTCCACAAGAGAAGGCTGAGGGGGGACCTGGTGACCGTCTATAAACTCACTAGGGGGGACCAGAAGGGTTTGGGGGAGACGCTGTTTCCCCTAGCGCCTGCTGGCATAACAAGGAGTAATGGGCACAAGTTGATGGAGAGGAGGTATAGATTGGACATCCGCAAAAACTACTTCACAGTTAGGGCGGCTAGGAGCTGGAACCAACTTGCAAGGGAAGTGGTGCTGGCCCCTACCCTGGGGGTCTTTAAGAAGAGGCTGGATGCCTACCTGGCTGGACTCATTTGAGTCCCGTTTTTGTTTTGGGGTTTTGTTGTTCTCCCTCCCTGGAGGGGGGTTGGGCTAGAAGATCTACTAGGTCCCTTCCGACCCTAAATCTATGAAACTATGAAACTATGAGTTTATGACTGGTGCTTCTGGTTTTCCCCTGAGGTGCTTTGGTGAATAGTTGTTCACCCAGCCCCTGATGCCCTCCCCTGATATATTTGTTAACTGCCACCAAGTACCCCCAAAGTCTTCTCTTTTCTTGGCTGAACAGTCCCATATCTGTCAGCCTTGTATGACTTGCTCTTTAGGCCTCTAATCATATGAGTGGCTCTTTTCTGAACTATCTCAAGCTTCTCCACATCCTTCTTGAAATGTGGTGCCCAGAACTGGATGCAGTACTTCAGCCAAGTAGAGCAGGGAAATAACTTCCTTAGTTTTGCTTAACATGCATCAGTTGATTCACGCCAGCCTGTTGTTTGTTCTGCTAACTGTAGCATCACAGTGGTGGCTCATATTCATTTTATGGTCAATTATGATCCCCAGGTCCCTAGTCCAAAGCACCTCTGTGTGAAGGGAGCCTATAACCCACTTCTGAGGCTTCCTGGGCAAGAACCCAAACTACTTATCTGTTAGGGCTAAAAAATAGAAGTATCCTTCTTCCTCCTTCTATGTGCTTCTTTCTGGCACTTACTAGCAAAGTGCCTGTCAAGAATGACGGGTGGGGAGCAGAGACAGAGTGCCAACACCCACCATCCCGCATAGTTGCCGCTCTGCATCCAGTCATGTGAAACTGCCCCCCCACTCTGTATCCAGCCCCCTGTGCACCCCCTACACCTCAGACAAACACCCACCCACACACACCCAGTCACATGCCACACACACCCAGCCACACACACACCCAGCCACGTGCCACACACCACACACACAGCCAGCCACATACA
>NW_017728992.1:196958541-196962090 GCF_001723915.1 Gavialis gangeticus | reverse complement strand
CCCCCGCCCCACACACAAAGCCACATGCTACACCCACCCAGCCACATTCTGGAACCAACTTCCAAGAGAAGTGGTGCTGGCTCCTACCCTGAGGGTCTTTAAGAGGAGGTTAGATGAACACCTTGCTGGGGTCGTTTGACCCCAGT
Source organism: Gavialis gangeticus (assembly GCF_001723915.1). Classification (NCBI taxonomy): domain Eukaryota; kingdom Metazoa; phylum Chordata; order Crocodylia; family Gavialidae; genus Gavialis; species Gavialis gangeticus. The sequence continues at coordinate 196,961,944 of NW_017728992.1, read as the reverse complement.
ACTCTTTCCTGTCATGGCAGGGGGTCAGACTCAATGATCTGCTCAGGTCCAGTCCGACCCTAGAAACTATGAAACTATGCCACCCACACACACACAGGCACATGCCACACCTACCCAGCCACAGTCCACACACATACACACACCCAGGGACCACCACCCTGTGCCATGCCTCTTCCGCAGCCTGCAGCCAGTGGGTGCTCCCGGAGTGGGTGCAGAGTGGCGCAGAGCTGCAGGGTGCCACACAGGAAGCAAGCAGGGGGGCATGCCTGCTCCATGGCCATGTGCTGCAACTAGCAGGCACTGCCTGCACTGCCCTGCCCACTCTCCTCATGGCACCCTGCAGCCACATACCATGACCCACCTGTGCTGGGACTACCCACTGGCTGTGGGCCACGGAGGGGGCATAGCGTGGGGGGTGAGTGCATGGCTGCAGACAGCCATGAGGGGAGCGGGCAGTGGGACATGGGCAGCACCCACTGGCTACAGCACATGGCCACAGGTTGGGGAATACCCCTCACCCCCACTCCCCCTGTGGCACCCTGTGGCCACATGCCATGCCCTTATGTGTTTTGGTGCTCCTGATGTGGGGAGATGGGTGTGGCACATGGGGGGGCATGGTGCATGGCTGCAGGGTGCCACATGGGAAGCATGCATGGGGGGGCGTACCCCACCCTGTGGCCGTGGGCTGCATTCACCAAGCACTGCCTGCACCCCCCTGCCCACTCCCCTCGTGGCACCCTGCAGCTCCATGCCACCCCCCCCCAGCATGGCCACACATACACTCATATGGCCAGTCCCTGCAGCGAGGAAGCACAGCCTGGCTCTGCCCCCTTGGCCCCCACCTCTGCCTCCACCTGTCAGTCTGTCTGTCCTAAGGCTTCAACATTCATGCACAGTTTGTCTGGAGAGTTATGGAAAAACAGATGGAAGTGGTAAGGCTTTTATTATATTCGAATGCTTAGGTGTATATATATGTAGCCAGGTATCATGTAGCCTACTGTGCATGATCACTCTATGTACACCTGCATATGTATCCACTCTGCAGGGGTAATACCAGTAGAATAGGGATGGGCAAGCAAGGCACAATCCCTGGGCACCAATTTAGAGGGATGCTATAATGTCAGTTCTCAGGGAACTCATGCCATGGCAGCAGCAGCCAGGCTGTTTGAATCTCTAGACCAGGTAAAACTTGGTCAGTTGCTGCCTGCCCCCTCTGGCATCTCTGCCCAGAGTGCTGAAATACATAGTCATGCCTCTGGGCAACAGACTCCCTATCTATGCATAAGTAGCAAAAATGCCACTTCTGTGACTAGAAACAGAGAAATAAATCTCTTTCCTAAGTCTTCTAAACTTTTGCCTAATACCTTTATAATCTTGTAAGGGCCTGACTTCTGCTATATTTTTTTTCAATAATCTGATTCTAGAATTACTGTAGTAATTAGACAATAGTTGGCCTAATGTTTAGGAGCTGGGCTGGTATACCATATGCTGATCATATATCCGCATAGAAATTTACACTTCAATTGTCAAAGCAACAGATATAAATTGATGCAGACTGGGTGAAGGGGGCCTATAACTCACTTCCAAGGTGTTTTGACATCTACAAGGGCTCTTTACAGTAGAGTTGACTAACTGGCTCCTCAATAATGCATCACCATCTACATGCATGGTGCTATTAGGCCAGAGTGAAATAATTAACTCTGCTGTAGGATAGTATTGCCTAACACATGTATTATTCTATGGTGGAGTCATTTAGTGCACTGCAATGCACATGCAGAGAGCAACTAGGGCTGGTTGGGGAATGAGGGAGCTACAGTGCAGTGTTGCCTGTCAGCTAGCTTTGTGCTGTAGCACCCTTGTGCCCCTGCCAGACCTTCCACAAAACATTGAGCCAGGGTGAAGCAGCTCTGGGCCAGTAAGCTGACCCCCACAGGACCCTTGACAGCCGGGACTGTACCACACCATCCTGGGCATAATGTGTAAACTTGTAAACACTGCAGCTGGGAATAATAAACTCCAGCGTGAACTACTTTGGAGTTTGTTCAGGAGTATTAATATCATATGTAGTTGCATCCACTGAGGCCAAAGATAATAGAGTTGGGGGAAAACAAATAACAGTTGACTACCACTGGAAATTTTAAATGTTTTGGTTTATTTTCAATATTTTCTCCCTTTTTTGATGGGAACCATGAGAAGCATTTTAGGTTTAGAAAGTAGCACAGTATGAACATCTTTGATAGCTGAAGCAAAAATGAATTATTTTATGGGGGAACAAAGGGACTACTGAAAACAGTAGAAAGATACCCATTGGCTTCTATGGGCTTTGGATAGGGCCTAAATCTGGAAACATTACATGAGGTTTTAGTAGTATGACCCATGAATAAAAACAAGAGCTTAAAATGTGAGGAATTCTCTTCTCAGCACATGCCCATGTTTAAACTCACCTAATTAATGCAAAATACTTACAGCTTTACTGTGTAATTTCTCAGTGTTAACATAGGCATTCTGACTACCTTGCAACAATCTAGTGTTGAATTACATCCCTATTGTCAGCACTCATTGTTAAAATCAGGAAACTTATTTTGATTTATGCTGGTGTAATGGAGAGAGGAATTTGGTCCTGGTATTAGCTCTCAGCCTCAGCTGGAAATGCTGTCTGTTCAGCAGTTTCACTGAGAGCCTGAGATTCTTTCTAATTCTCTCACCTCGCCTCTTTCTTCATTTGTGTAAGCATGTCTTTATATAAGAAAGCATGTGCTGTCCCCAAAATGCAAGATGTTCATTTTAAGTTTCCCTCCTTTAACTGTTTATAAGTTGCCTTGACCATTTTTGGTTTTGGGGTTTTTTTGGGGGGGGCGGGGGGCATACCTGATTTTCCTAATTTTTACACAGAGCAGGCATTTGGATATATTTTTATCAATTTGCATTTTACAAGTTTCTCCAAGCTCCAGGATCAGGACACTTTTGTGCTAAGAGCTGAACAAACACAGAGTTTCCCAGAAGAGCTTATTTCTCAGTTATTCCAATCTTCCTCCCCCTGAAGGATGTGGAGAACCTGGAGAGGGTCCAGAGGAGGCCACTCATATGGATGAGGGCCTCCGTGGCCAGCCCTGTGAGGAAAGGCTGAGGGACCTGAATCTCTTCAGTCTCTGCAAGAGGAGACTGAGGAGGAATCTTGTGGCTGCCTACAACCTTATCAGGGGCCACCAGCAGGGACTCATAGTTTCATAGTTTCTAGGGTCAGAAGGGACCTGAGTAGATCATCTAGTTCGACCCCCTGCCATGGCAGGAAAGAGTACTGGGGTCAAACGACCCCAGCAAGGTGTACATCTAGCCTCCTTTTAAAGACCCCCAGGGTAGGAGCCAGCACCACTTCTCTTGGAAGTTGGTTCCAGATCCTAGC
>NW_017728992.1:196954697-196957960 GCF_001723915.1 Gavialis gangeticus | reverse complement strand
GTAAAGCTGTGCCAGGGGTCCTGCAATGACCACAGCCAATTCCCTTAGTACTCTAGGGTAAAGTAGACTTAGGAGAAGTCTGTTCACCAGGGCCGCCCTTGGTGTCACCAGGAACAATGGCCACAAGCTGAGGAAGGATAGGTTTAGGGTAGATTTTAGGAAGAACTACTTCACAGTAAGGGTGGCCAGAACCTGGAACAGGCTTCCCAGAGAGGTGGTGCTCTCACCTTCCCTGGAGATCTTCAAGAGGAGACTGGATAGGCACCTGGCTGGGGTCTTATGACCCCTGCCACCCCCAGTGCTCCTTCCTGCCCATGGCAGGAGGTCGGACTAGATGATCTGTCTAGGTCCCTTCTGACTCATTGATTCTATTATTCTGAACAATATTCTCTTCAAAGAGGCCCTCTGCTGAGGACTACTTTGCCATTGAGACCATGATCATGCTTCCAGCAGTAGCTATTATCAGGTAGGAGTTCAAGTCCTGTGGATTCAGAGACTTGAGAAGACCCTTTCTAGTAGGAGGGTGGGGGAAGATACAATTAGAGCTAGCTGGAAAATTTAGGGCTGTTGGAAATGCTAAAAAAAGGAAAGAAATTAACATTTCCTGAAAGGAATTTTAATTTTTTTTTCCCACAACTCTTTTTTTTTTTTTCTTGTTTTGGTTTGTGGAATTTTTTTTATGAGAAAGTAGAATTTTTGATGGTAGAAAGCAATTTTTTTTCACAAAGAAATACCACTTCAGTGAGAACCCAATTTTCTATCAGAAAAATGTCCATTTAAAAAATTAAGTTGGCCATAATTGGCAAGATATGCGTAAGTGACAGAGAACATATGAGCATTTTCTGCATCTATTGGACAGCTATAGTAACATATGAACAAGTGACAGCGTTCTTATATTACCTAAAATGGTTGGAGCTTCAAGTGCAATACCCTCTAATGACTGTGGTATTCATAAAGGAAAAAGTGTATTCCCAGTAATTTATATAACTGCAGGGAAATCTTTCCTGTCTTCTAAAATGATTATTTTTTAACCTGAAACATGATTGACACCTAAAACTGAAAGCAAAGCCCAGGAAATTGGGAACCCAGGAACAATGAAAGTGAAGGAAGTGTTGGCACAAGCCCTGTGAAGCGAAACAGTGGAGATTTGCCCAGCTGTAATCTTTGTCTGTAATGTACAAGGTACCAGATTCTAATAACATCTAGGCTTCAATTCAAACCCACTAAAGTAATGAAATTCTGATTTAAGATTCCCCCAGTGCTATCAATTCATCCTTATTACACAGTACAGTTAAGGATATGCTTTGTTAGATCATCCAGTGAAATCTCACAAAACACTTAAGATCAGCCTACTAAAGATGAGGTACAGATTTTTTCCCCCTTGGATACAATACTTTACACTTCTTAATTCTTAGTAACCCATGATTAAAACAGGAGGCCTGAACATATTACATCCGATCAGTTAGCACGTGCAAACAGTAAGAAAACCAAACAGCACCAAAATCATTAGAAATCTGTGGTACATATCAAAAACTATTTCACATATGCAATATTTGGTGGGTCATGTGGATCAGGACTGTCCAAACAGCTGACCATGGGCCCCAGTGACAGCTTCTCCCATGACTGCATCGCATGCAAGAGCCCCGGGTTCCATGCACCACTGGCACAGTCCATGCTACAGAAGCCAGGAGGGGGCTGCATGTAGCAGCACACCTAGAAAGGGCATCCCAGCCCCTGCTGTATGCATCAATAAGTAGGGACCCACTCAAATTGTAATTCTGAAAGTTGTGTGGCAGTCATGAAATCAGGCAATTGCCACAAAAGCGTAGAAATGTAGAAAGTTAGGGTTGGAAGGGACCTCAGGAGGTCATCTAGTCCAACCCCCAATCCGTGAGGGGGGTGGGGGAAACCTGCTTAAAATAAAATGCTGGCTCCCCAGTGGGAACCAGCAGTCTTCCTGGCTGTGCAGCCCAGCACAAAGGGACCTGTCAGCATGAAGGCAAGCAGGCAAGATGGCTGCTGCCCTCCTCCTCTTGCCATTAATTGGCTGAGGGCTGTCTGTTGTGTGGCCCCACCCTGCTGCACCAATCAGTGGCAAGGGGCAGGGCCACCTGTTGGGCAGCCCTCTTAGCCAATCTCAGTGGTGGGGGTGGGGCCACTGGGGCCCCTCAGCCAATTAGAAGCATGGGGTCCAAAGTTAGCCCATGAAAGTGGTGGCTGACCCCATGAAGTACCTGTGAAATCAGCTGCCTGACTCCTCAAGTTAGGTAGATTCCTATCTAGAAGCTGTGTGACCCATGTATAGCCTCCAGCTGAGGCCAAAGTTGGAGAGACCAGATGTAGACAGCTCCTACACAAATGTTGCAGTGTTGGTAAATGCTGGGCACAATATGTGAAAGGGAGCAGGCAAAATAAAAATGAGCTCAGAACCAGCTTACTCACAAAAAAAGAGACAGTAACTAATTTTAAACAAGATGGGCAGGCTCTAAAATCTGCCTGTCCTAAGCAGCTTCTACTGCTGTCTAAACACATATGTTAGTTAATAGGAACAGAGCTCCCATCTGGGCTTCTCAAAGCAGTCCACAGGGTTTATATACATGTCATCCCTTAAAATTCATAGATGAGGCATCTCAATCCACTAGATCTGCTGCTTTGAAAACCTCAACCTGCATTTTTTAATCTTGAATAGAACAGGTGTCTCCCCAAACAAAGACCAGCTTTACAGCTTGATTGCTTTAAATTAGGCTGCTAAATCCATGTGGGATAGAGGCAACTAAACACCTGTTTGAGGCACTTGTGTGCTGATTTAGTTGATTGTTAGCACTAGATGTTTGAAATGAGTGTTTGTTGGTCTACATATTGTTATGATTCAGCAAGACACAGAGAACAAAAATGACAATAATAGTAATCTTCCTGAAGAAACAGCAACAAAACTGCACTGTACTTATTGCAAATTCTAGCACCCACAAAATAAAAACTCACCAATAGGCAGGCAGCTTCACTTACCCAGTTACAGGCAGCTGAAAGCACAACAAACTGAAATAAGTAGGGATCTACTTGAAGTGCGGAGAGGGGAAGTAAGAATCCTGGACAGCTCATGGTGCCTGGCACCATTTTCACAGCCTTTCCACAGTGAGCTCTGTCCCACATCACTGATTGGCCAAGGAATCTCAGAGGCCCCACCCCTCACTGCTGACTGGCAGAAAACAGTGAGGCCGTACAAAAGGCAGCTCTCTCAACAAATCAGCAGTGGGGGGGGGGGG
>NW_017728992.1:196954160-196954586 GCF_001723915.1 Gavialis gangeticus | reverse complement strand
GGGGGGGGGGGGGCACAGCCGCCATCTTGCCTGTTCCCCTTTGTGCCAACACTCCCCGCCCCCCAGCAGCCAGCCCACTAGGGAACCATCATTTTATTTTTAGTACCTTTTTTTCCCCAGCAATTACACAAAATCATGGGGAATGCCAGTTTTCATGGTGATCGCAGAAACTGCCTTTTATGTGTTAGGAAGGCCAAGGCGGACATAGAGCTTGGATTAGCATCCAAGATTAAGGATAACAAAAAGTCCTTTTTCAAATATATTGGGAGGATGAAGAAGGCGCCGGGTAATGTGGGACCCCTGCAGGATACGCTGGGCAATCTGGTGGTTGCGTCAGAGGAGAAAGCGGACCTCTTTAACCAATTCTTCACCTCCGTTTTCTTGTGCAGGGACCGGGACTTCCCTGCTGTGATAGAAGCCGGACTC
>NW_017728992.1:196931147-196953381 GCF_001723915.1 Gavialis gangeticus | reverse complement strand
TCTTGTTTTGGGGTTTTGTTGTTCTCCTGCCCTGGCGGGGGGTCGGGCTAGAAGATCTACTAGGTCCCTTCCGACCCTAAATCTATGAAACTATGAAACTATAATTCCTGGACCATCACAGCTGCAGAATCACTCTAACACTGCTCCTTTCTGTGAATCCAAATGCCAACCACAGGATGTGACTTGCTAATATTGCTTTCCAGAGCAATGCAGTGTTTTATGATCATTTAAAAATATCAACAATCAAGGGACTCCATTCACAATTTTGGATTTTGGGTGGTCTGTCTGTTTACCCTCTCAGCATTCCTACTGGATCCCTGAGAACCTCCTCTATTCCCCTCCCAGATCAGAAGGCATCCCTTTTTGTGGAACATTTTGCTTGTAATTGGAAAGAACTCAGGGCATAGCTAGCTTAGGGACCCTTCTAAAAATCACTTCAGTGCAGATGAGACAAGGAGAAATCACCCAAGGGCATGCACTAATGTATTTTGGACAAAGAGGCTTGAAATGTTCTCAATGGGTAGAGCTAGCTAAGCCTACATAGTGTTAAACATGATCAAGTGTGATGTTATTATAATCAAAAGTGTCAAAAGCAGCACTCAGATCAAGCCATATTAAAATACTCCAACAGCCAGTCAGAGTATAATAATAAACCATTACCAAAAAAAAAAAGCAGACTGAAGCAGGCTTTGGGCTAGAAGCACATAAAAAGCCAGGTTGGAATTTCTCATTTTTTCCCAGTAAACAGAGAATGACCTCACAGGGCATCTTAAAGTATTGTGGTCACATTCTGCTTTGCTTTTACACTCTGCATTCCAGTAAGGTGAGTAAAGTCGTGTTCAAAGATCAAAGATTTCTGATTCACTTGTACCAAAGATGAAGGCTAGCTAAGAAATCTAGACTCAAACTTGCCTGCCTGCGTCTTGTCTACCTAACCTTTATACACCCAAATTCTGACATGCTCTGAGCATTTTAGTACTTGTTCTATGTGCCAACAAGCCACGGTAAAGGTATCCACATATCCAGTAAAACTAAAGTGAAACTGCCAACTTATTTCTGTTAGGGAACCAAATAGCCCATAGATGTCTATCTTTGTTCATTACATTGAAATGGATTGGATGGGATCATATTTATGCATTCCAGAGCTACCTAATCTCACCCTCACAGAGCTTTTCTAAGTTTAAATTTAACATATATCTATATCTACATCTATAGATGCATTGGTATATAGATAGATGGATAGATAGATATAGATAGATAGATATCTTTATCTATCAATATCTATCTATCTATAGCTATATGTCTATGGAGTTTAGATTTTTTAACAGTTATATATTTTATTAAAAAATCATTTCACCTTTATTGCTAGCCTTAAGCACCAAAGAAAGCAAGCACCATGTTAATCATTTTAGCAGCCATCACACTAAACTCAGAGAGAGTCTTTAAAACATTCAATGGGGATAAGCTTGAAAGGTCAGGCTACAGATCACAAATTTTAACACACCTTCAATATGTTTTATAAAGCAACTTTGTACCCATTCATAACAAACGTGCTCTGTAGCAATGAGGGAGAAGCAGCCTTTCCTGCTAAGTAAGAAGGCTGGAAATTTGTTCCTTTGAAGATTTCTATTGAATGTAGTTTTTTTTCATTTTTCTTTGCATTTCAATGCACTTTCTACTTGTTTGTGTGATTCTATGCACTTCCCTACTATGAGTAGTGGATAATTGTGAACCAAGCACTCATATTTGACTGGTGCTTGGAAGATACGAGTTCAACTCCAGCCTTTTCAACATGGTTAGGGAATGCAAGCTCCTGCCTCAGCTCCTGATCCATAAACTGGGGATAATATCTCTTCTCTTTTTTTTTCACATTTGTGTTGTTTCATTATATTGCAATCTCTTTGTCTCCTATGAAGTATATTTTCAGTGCCTAGAACAGTGGAGCTCTAATATACAAATAATAGTTAATTAAATCTACCAGTTCATAGTTTCAATCATGTGCATTTCTTTCCTCTTTCTACCATACCAAATAGACCAAGAACCTTTGGGCAAACATATAGCAGAATTAATGGTGAATTCATAATATTTGCATAATGCATTTTCCAAAATCCTACCAGCACTCGAGCTGAAAAGCAAACAGTTTAGATATTAAAAAAGCTGCTACGTCTCCCCAACTTCTCAAAATGAAGCCCTTCCCCATCCCAGCATGTGTGTACACGCATGCAGGAACACACTGTCTACGAAGTGCTTTAAGACTGCAGTAACTATGCAAAGGAAGGACTGTGTTTTCCAGATACTGTAAATCCAAACAGCTGCAGGACGAGGGGAAAAAAAATCTGTCTGGTCAGTTGCTCTGAGCAGCTTCTTTAATGGCTTTTTAATGCCTCTGCTGTTTAGTACATTGGAATTTTTTACTCCTGTTTATTTCTCTCTTATTGCCTCCATAAAGAAAAACATAGCATACTCCTTCCAGGGGGCAGTTTAATAGTAATAACTCAGCATTAGAGCTTTGGAGGTGATTCTGCAAGGTACTGTGTGATCTGGACCTGCACCAGAAAAAGCATTTAAGCTCATGCTTAAGTTAAGCATATGAGTGGCTGCACTAGAGAGACTTAAACATTTGCGTACGGCCTTTGATGGTTAACGGAATCAAGTGCTCCCTTCTGTGCAGGATGGAGGCTTTTTTATTGGGTGGGAACTTGATCCTGGAGGTCAGCAGCATTTGAATCACCACACTGCAAAACCTCCTTTTTTTTTTTGGACCTGAGTATGTGTGGATGCTCATAAGGAGCCAGACTGATGCTTGCATGATGACTGTAGAGTGGACAGAGTGACCAGATAGCCTGCCCCACTGTACAACTTGCTTAAAGGATAGGGATAGTGGTGTGTGGATAGAGGGACCACAGTTCCTGGACCATCATCAGTAAGTCCATCCTAGAGTAACCCAAACTACAAGGACCGTGAAGATGTTGCAGAGTTATTCCCTGTCCCCAGACCCCCCATCACAACTTTAAGGATCAGGCTGTACCTTTGCTGTAGGAGTAAGACAAATAGCTAACAGCCCAGTATGAAGGAAGAGACCAGAATCAAGACGCTCAGCTAGTATGTGCACCTGCAACTAATTTTCAGGTTCAGAAAATACAGGAACAATTTTGATAGCTCATCTTGTGCTGGCAAATTACAACACAGGTTAAGGACTGTCTGAATATGTGGTGCCTAATGTCTTGACAAGCATTAATATCTCAGTATGAAAATATCCCCAAAGTGAAGGCAAATGGTAAGAAAACTCTTACATAGTAAATGAATGTGTCTCTGAAGGGGGGAAAGACCACCCTCTGCACAAATGAAACCATCTTTTATTTTATTCGCTCAGGAGCATTTAGCCACTGATAACTATTTTGGATTCAGAGTGAAATGGGTGAATCACAGGACGCCTTCCCCTCCTGCTTTGTTTCCATCAGAGGAACCACCAGGGGGAATTATTTCTTCATTTACTGGGATCTCTCCAGCTAAACTGCCTCAGCTGCTGTGATCAACTTGCATTGGCTGGACCCATACAAGAGCTGAGAGATTATTTTTAGTAACCTTCTCTGGTTGTATCTCTGTCACTCATATGTTCAGCTTGCCAGAGTTTTTAAGCAAGATCGGGAGGGGATTCTTATTTCAGAGGGAGTCACATGAACTCTGGGATTGCTTATTTTTTCTTATTGGGCTGGAGTCAGAGTATGACTAGTGCTTATTTTCCTAAAGATTCTGTGTTTAATAAATTAACCACAGGTTATGGAGTGCAATGCAGGTATTATTGGGAGGGAAACAGTGTATAATCTAAGTTACGTTGAAGTCAAATAATGTCACTTTATTGAGTTAGGTTTTTCCTTTTACTTTACTCAGTTCAGCAATGTGCTTACAAGGCCAGTCTTTTCAAATGCTCTCAGCATTGTTTTAACTTAATTCCCACTGAATTTAGCAGGAGGTTTTTCATTGGCTTTGTGGGACTTGGAAAATCCCAGCTTCAAGCATGTGAATTGCTTTAAACAAGTGTTTATGTCCATCCCAATTCAGCAAAGCATTTAACACCACTGGTACTTAATTTTAGGCACATGTTTTACTAATTTCAGGTATAAGAACCAAATCAGAGGACTGCTAATTAGAGATGTACTCACAGCTCCCATTGATATTGTGATAGTTAAAGGTACCCAGCACCTTCTTAGTATGTACATTTACAGTCTTAGTGAAAGAAACTTGGCAGTGGTTAAAAAAAAAAAAAAATTAAAAAAAAATAATCTGAAGGGCTATTGTAACCCCTAGCTTGCAGCTCTGCACATGTTGTTTAATACCAAGCATATTGAGAGTAAAAGGAAAACCCTCATACTGCACACACCAAATGTCAGAAAAATCACTTTGTACCAGACGTGAAACCTTTAACCACATTTATTAAATCTATTGCTAATTCCACTGAGATTACATGAATTAGCCTTTCCTTAATTGGTAGTTGCAAAATAGTCTCCACAGGAACCTTTCCTCTAACAGAAGATTTAAAATTCCATTAGTGGCAATGACAGCATTGTAGCTGAGAGAAGGTAGGTTTGTCTGATCTTTTGTCTAAAATATTCTGGGTAATTGATGGTAAAAAAGAGCAACCATTAGCTGAATGATTGATACTGGGCCCTTTCTAATTACATCAGCCCTTTCCAGTGGAGACAGGTCATGAAACTTATAGATCTACAGCTACAGGTTTAAGAGTGTTTGACAAATAACCATAATTTAAAATACAATTATTAAAAAAATAAGATGGATGCTATGCAACTTTTTTTTTTTTCATGTAGGGCAGCAAAGAAAGCAGAACATTTCTGCAGTTCTGAATATGACAAGGGTTGTACTTAGAGCACTGACACTCAACCAGAAAAAAACGCACACACTAATATTTGAAAAATTAAAATAATTGCCTAAGAACTAGCTAAATGGGTACATGTTCTCCTTGAAAATGGTAAATGTAAGAGGATACATTTAGCAATTCTGTGGCCCTCTTTCAGACTCAATGTAAAAATGACTCCCATTTGTTTTTCACAAATACTTATCTGCACAGTAAATACAAAATAAGATAGTGATTTGATAAAGCAAACTTGATCCCTAAAATTTAGACAGCTTTTAGGGTTAAATTCCCTTTGATTTCAGTTTGAGACATGGGTGCTCAGCACCTTTGAAAATAATGAATCTGGGATCATATTCTATTCCATTTACTGGGCATCAAAATGGTCTTAGGTATTTAAGTGCAATTCTATTTGACTCTGCTCAAATCCCTGGAAACAGTTAATACAAAAGATGCATAGGTCCTCTTCCTTCTTGTTGCATTTTTTGACTCAGTCTTCAGGAAAAGATGACCATGTGTTACAAAAGTAGATGCACGAATAGATCTTTGTGGATTTGACCATGCTGGAATGGAAGCACACTAAGGCATCTAACACCATTTTTGATGTCCTATAGGTAGAACAGAATTTGACCCCTGGTACTTACATTTATGCACATGAATAAACAACCTAAGTAAATACATTTTCACAAAGCACAATTAATCCAAGTGATGTCAATTCACTGATCATTAATGGAGGCACTGAACTCTTCCTAGTCTTTGGTCACTTACATATTTAACTGTACACACTAAGTATGAGATCTTGGAGGTGAACATTTGCAGTAGACCTGATAGTTAATACTTAATATAGTTAAAGAGACTGTGTTGTTGTCCACATTGTAATAGCATATATACAGTAAGATAGCTTAGTACCAATACATGACTCTCGCAGAGTTTAATATTAACTCATTCAAAATTCAAGAAAGCATTCTGCAGGAAAGAGAGAAATATAGCTTGCACTTCAACCCTGATTTCTTTTCTACTATCATTGGTGGTCCCTCAAAGTCAAGGATGACATCCATCAGGCTTGATGGCTCCTCAGCTGATAGTCACCTCTCCAAAGATCATTGCCTTGTCATGGTGAAGAGCCTTGTATGTTCCAATGACTCCGAGAATGATGCCACCTGCAGCTCATGCTCCTGGTAGAGCCACCCATGGTAGTAAGGTCAAGGGGCAAGTTGTAGACAAAAAAACAATCCAAGAAATCGTCAATGGCAGAGTGGTTGAGGAAGGCTGTGGCCCCAACTGCTATGAAGGCAGAAGAAGGTTGCAATGGAGAAGTGGCCCCAGCCATCGTGGTTCGCCATGCCATGGAACCCAGCCACCAACCACCAAAACCATGTGGACTTGATTGTTCACTGGAGTCCACACGCTAAACATGCCATATGCATGTTCCATCAACTCTAATTTCTTTTCTACTATACAACAAATGTGTTGTGCATGTGATTCTCAGGTACTATAGGATTGAATTGCATGTTTCTGTCCCTTTTAGCTTCTTGTGGCTCCCCAAACAGTAGACTGGCACCAGAAATAATTCCTGAAGAATGCTCATTTTGAAGAGCACCAAATAACTGACAGACTACTCCCTCAAATGAGTATCCATCTATTGGAACACCTGAGAAGAATTATTTAAAGAAACCTGTTCCTCTCTATATATTCTACATAAAAATGTATGTCCTTTAATGCCATTAGGTTTTCCCTTCTGCTTCTCATTAATAGTCAGTGCCTCCATTTGCATCAGCACATTCTGAAATTGCCACTTTTCTGAGATGGCTTCACTTGGATGCTTATACATGCCACCATTTCCTATACTGGGTTGGGCACTGTCCTTGTAATGGAAAAGTGGGTAATGCTTTCATTCTTTATATTTGGTTTTTACTGTACAACATGTTCCTACTTAGCATTAGATGATCTATAAACAGTTGAAGCCAAAACATGAGTCAACACAAGCTGTATGAATCAATAATTACTGACCGATAATAAAATGCTGCAGCTCCTTCCTCGCCACAACCAGAATAGGCTCCAGAGCAAAAGCATTTGATTCAGTGTTGCTGTGTTACAGTACAAGGGATCATGGATCCAGGAGTCGACGAAACAAAGAGTAGCTGGTAATAATAGTAATCCTCAGACACTCCTGTTTTATTGACAATCCTCTGTGCGGAGCTGAATAATAGTCTTACAGAACAGGACCCTGGACAGCTCCCGCAAGCCTGAGCTGAAGCTGCTCCTGTGGAAGGCAGGGAATTTCTCACTGTTCACTTTGAGGCCCAGACTAGATTCCAAGTTCTGCTCCTGTCATGCATATGAATATCCCCATTAAAATCAGCACCTGCTCAACCAGAGTTAAAACTGCATCTTGCTTTGTGGGTAGCAATAGTATCACCGTGTAGATCAGGCCCTTCTCAATGTCTGTCATGCAGACAATGCATGTGCAAGTTGCTTTCCTGTGCCCAGTGGATTGTGAATCAAATTCAACCTGTCTATCCTGTGCCAGATGTTTTTTTTTCCCCTTTAGCCTTTATCTCAAGAGCAGCTCCCTTAAGAGAATGCACACTGAAGAGTCACTTAATAAAGGGTTCACTATAAAGTGATGTTGCCGCAAAGAAATTAATGTAGCTCGAGCCTGTCTAAGGAGTGAAATTGTAGTACAGAGAAGTAGCACCATTAAACAGCATTTCACACACTTTCAATACCATAAAGATTCAATTGACTAACTGGAAGGATTTTTTTAATTAGCCAGGAGAAGGGAAGAACGGGGTGGGGGGGCAGGAAAAACTAAATGATGAGAAAAAAATAAAAAGAGTTCATGCATTCAAAACTCCAATACTTACAATTGGGAAGACCCATAAAACTTATATGTAAGTAACCATATAGGGGACTAATTTTGTCAGCTATAAAGCACCCATAACATGTATTGATTTTGTGTTTTTTGTTTGTTTTTTTTGTTTGCTGATATCGGACTAAATATATGGAACAAGGCTACACAATATTTAAAGGGTAGGGACAAAGGGATCTCTTGTGAGTGAAAGGTATAAAGAAGAGTGAAGAGTTTTTAGGTTGGACGCCAGGAATAGCATCTCTTTAGCCTGTCAACCAACCTATCAAAGAAAATAGTGGAAACTATTATTTCAGGCAATTATAACAAAACTGATCCAGATCTCTACTGATCTGTAGGGAATGGTCTAACACTAACAGACAGTGAAGTAGATTTTCTATGTTTAATTTCCATTACATTAAGTCAGGAGTTCTTTCAACAAGTTATATGCACAGTTAGGACTTGACAAGTTAAGTATTTTGGTACCGAAAAGAGTAAAGAAAAAGCTATGGAAACACTGCTGCAAACATCCTTTTTCCAGTTCATGAATTTTTCATATATTGGACTCTATTTTTACAGTTCTAGACATGCATATTAATTTACACAAGCTTCCTTGTGTCCAGTTTCTGGCCTGACATGTAACTAACGAAGACTCAGCAAGTTTGGACGCTGAGCTTTGAAAGCAGGTTTCCAATAGTGTCACAAAAGTCTGGACTTGTGTGTGAAATTCTAATGCTTGCAAATGTGAGTTAGGCTTTTGGCAGTTCCCAGCATCTGAGTGTATCATTTTAATCCCTTTAAATAACATCCACATTCTATCTTCCTCTATTAGACATGTGCCACACAGCATCCAACTTGAAATCAGATTATGAATATACAAATCAATCCAAAGAATGATATCCTCAGTAGAGAACTATGAACTTTTTATTTCCTCCTCCATGCTGCCTGTATCACTGGTATTCCTAGCTTGATGCCTAGCCAGAGAGGGAGGTAATGCAATTTCTCACAGTCATGCTCATTTGCATCTTTCCTTATACTGAATACATAAATAAAACTTGACCCAGAGTTGATCCTGAAAAGTAACAGCCAGACGAAAGAGTTTGGCAGTTCAGAATAGACACAACACAATCAAATTGACACAAAAGGCAAAATACCAAGAGCTCTCTATTGACTATGATATATCCCCCATCATTTGAGTTACAGAATACTGAGGAGTTTGAATCCAGTCTTTAACTTGGTTTATTTATACTCATACCTGTCTTTAATGGAACACATGAAGATTTATATAGTTTTTTTTTTTTTTAAAGAAAATGAAAGCGCTTTCACAAACATCCATTAGCAAATCCCTGAAATTCTCTTTTGGGGAAGGTAGGTTTTTATTGTATCAATTCTGTCCTGAATTAATTAGGCACTGGAGGGTAGGGGGCTGACATATGCAGTACTTAAACCCTGTTGGGGGAACTGTCAGTTGGAAGCCTTCCATAACTTACATGGAACCTTTGAATTGGCCAATGTAGAGTCATGTGACTAGTCTGGTGGTGAGGAAGCGAGCATTAGAGGCAACTTTGGAAAATGTGGCCCCAAGCCACTGGCCACTGGATGAATCAGAGTCAGAGCCAAGGAAAAAACACTAATTTTCCTCATGTATCCAGACCATTAGCTCAATTGTCCCCTTGCTAAGTGGTGCTCAGCTGCAGTCCCCATACTGCTGGTCAGAGGCATCTATCTGTAAATAATTAACTGGATATTATTCAAATCAAATCTTATCTTTGAACAGTTGTAGTGGGGCCTTATTTTTAATTATCCTTGCATCATTGGAATATGCATTAGTCTCCATAAAATAAGCTGTAGGGCATTTTGCATCAAATCCTATTACACCCGCTGTTGAACTCTCAAGTCACCTTTAGTATGTCACTGGAAGGTAGCATTAATCCACTGCTATACCAAACTATTTACTTTTGCATTATTATCTGCTGTAAAACTCAATAAGACTGTTTGTTATGTCTTGAAAAGGTTCCAAGATTCAGACCCTAAATAACCAGAAAGATCACTCTGAAATGTTTCTCCTTTCCACAACAGTATTTATTTGCTACTCTTTAGAATCCATTACTCTCAGAAAAGAAAATATAAAAAATCAGCCTTGCAAAATTGTGTCACTTATCCCCCCACACTTTTTGTTCCCCTCTTAGATAAATATCATGTGAAAAACAAGAATGACAACATGGGATAAGAAACTGCTTTTTATTCACTGAATAAACACAACACTGTAACTTCAAAAGCATCTTTGAAAAAGTTTAAATATTCATTTCCAACAGAATAAGGGGTATACATTCTGATCTCAGTTATCCACATATAAGTAGATGCAACTCTATGGGTAAGTTAAAATATGGTCTCATTAATCCCATTTCTGAATTAAGTGAGCAGTCTATCATTGGCATACAAATCAGCCATGAGTATTTCTTAATGGCCTCTCTGTTGGATTCATTTCTTCAAAAAAACCAGTCCCAATAGCAGCTATTTTTCAATCCTTATAAAAGAAATTAGTTTTCATTTGAGAATCCTATGATGAAGCATTCATATTCTCAGAAACACATAAGCCCTTAATTCTTATTATGGATACATAGCCCTACAGGGCACATCTACACAAGATGCTTTACCACACAGAAGACTAATTTGTGGTGCAGTAAAGCATTGTTGTCTACATGTGTGCAGCAATTCGGGTGAATAGATTAATTTAATACTCTGTTGGATAGTACCATCAAATACAAGTGTTATCCGGAAGGGCAGTAAATTACTGCATTTAAATGAATGTGTAAACAGTAACATCAGGATTAGTTTACTTCAGCTCAGATTGAGCCAGAGTTTATTCAGTCACATTAACTGTACATGCAGATGAACCCACAGAGCAACAAATCTAGAATGGACATAAAGAACTGATGAGTTACACAAAATCATATAAAAACCTCCTGTTTTCCTCATATGGAAATAATCAACAACAAACATTGCCATAACAACCTCTCCCTCTCAGAGAGAAAGGCCACAGAAACTCTAAGATCCAGCCACTGAACAGTAATAAAACCAGCAGATAAAGGAGGAGTTATAGTTATCCTTAACCATGAAAGAAACCAACAGACAACTCTCTGACACCACTTACTACAAAAAACTAGAGGAAGACCCAACTCCACTTTTTACCTTAAAACTCAAAACCAGCATCACACCATTTCCATCTAAGCAACAAGAAAAACTACAAAACTTGATCCCCACCAATCCAGGGACTTTTTACATGCTCCCTAAAATCCACAAACAAGTAAACACTGGCAGACCTATCATATCCTAACTGAGGAAATACCAGGTTTCATCAAATCCATCCTAAAACCTCTTGTCACCCAAAGACCGAGTTTTGTCCAAGACACAACAAACTTTCTATCAAAATTTTAAAACATAGACCACCTTCCCAGCAATACTGTCCTAGCCACCATGGATTTTACCAGCTTATATACCAGCATGCTACACCAGGATTGTATCCAAGTCTGCTTTACATATCTACGGGCATGTCTACACAATTGTCTACTGTCACGTAGCAACACGCTACATTTCTGTACCTCGCACTACAGCAACGTAGCAATCACATGTGTCTACACATGATTTGCAGCTATGTCGCCATACCAGCATGCTCCCCCAGTACAGAAACTACTTATTTATCAATCTGGGGAAGGAAATATTAAAAAAAAAAAAAAAATCTAGTGTGGTAAAAGCACCTGAACTTCAAAATACTCATAAATATATCAGATAGGGTGAGCAGAAAACAGCTTTCCCATCCTGTAAAAAATTCTTGAGATTTTCTTTCATATCTCAAAATGGGAGAAAAAGTCAAAATCTCTCCCACAGGTTGACGGGCCCACTTCAAGAGAGATGGGTTTAGTCTAAGATAACCCCCATATGATGGTATAGGCCAAGTCACATGACAAGCAGGATCAGGGCCAAGTCCAGCTTTCTCTTGCAGAAGAGGAAGAAGTCTGTAGAGAGACAGTGAGGCAGATTCCAAGGAGGGAGCTTGGAAGGGAAGTGATGAAAACTCCAAAGAGAAAAGGGGCTCCTACCGATGTCCTAAGCTCGTAGAAGACTACAAAAC
Organism: Gavialis gangeticus; assembly: GCF_001723915.1. NCBI lineage: Eukaryota > Metazoa > Chordata > Crocodylia > Gavialidae > Gavialis > Gavialis gangeticus. The sequence goes on along the minus strand of NW_017728992.1, from coordinate 196,941,528 downwards.
CAAAAGGGAAGGCACAGTCTGCAGACGACTAAGTGTCTGAGAGCACAGAACAGATTAACCGGTCCAAAGGAGATAGGGCCTTAGACAGGATTTAAAATCTTTTGGGAGTTCTGAATTTGGACTCAATGCCCAGAAGAGCTGGAGTTCTTCTTTGGTTAAGTTGACAAAGGGCCAAGTCAGTGTGAGAACCAAACCAGACTGGAAGGCTGTAAGGAGTAACCTGAATGAAGAGGCCTGGAAGCAGACTGGGCAGATAGTAGAACTATAACTCTAGAAATCCAAAAAATAAAATTGACCCAATCCAAGTCAAACAGATCGTCTTGATTTTCACATTTTTCTTTACACAGGTTACCTTGAATTGAATATAAGAATGAAAAGCCATGTTGAACAGGAACATGGAATCTCTTTTTTTTTTAAAGTGAAAATGAGATGTTTGTATCATTTCTATTTTGTTGTTGTTGTTGTTCAAATGAGAAATTTATTGAAACCAAAACTTTCTTCTGACGTGTTTTTAGCTTTAATGAATTGGCGGTTTCTAATTAAAAAAAAAGTTTTCTTGATAAATTTCCAACCAATACTAATATTGGGTACAATGTTGGGTCCTATTTTCTTTTCACTTCTACTGTTAAATTCTATCACATTACTCCTTTTTGCACCAATTTAAGTAAGGGGTATATGAAGAACATTAAACTTTTAAACCACAGATGACCACAAATATAGGAAGGATTGCTTTCCAGTACTCAGATTGAAAATTAAATAAATAACGTTTAAATATCACATGTTGCTCACATGAAACTAGCTAACACATATTCCAAAATCCTAATTTCATGAAAAGAGTCAAGGTTAGGTTGAACATGCAGTACTCAGATAATGCACAAATGGTAGAGCTCAATTCTCTGTGCATTTGCAGGAGAATGCTTATTTAATTCCATCAACCTACTCCTGGTTTACACTAGATTTAGTGAGAGAAAATTCAAGCTCATGTTGTCCATATATAATTTGCCTCTTCCCATGTAAAGCTTCCTAATGTATATGTAAGTAGTGTGAAGCAAGCTGCAATCATTTTCTGATGCTATTGTTAATAACCCCTTTCTCTACTTAAGCCAAATTAAACTCTTAGCATTGTACAAATAGTACCATTGTCATTGCCTTCAAATAAAATACCCTGTTAATATTGCAAGGAGCTTTCATTAGCATCAGTACTTTCTGATGAAAGATGTGATTTAGCTGAAGGCTACAGAGGTTCTACTTGCAATTAAATAACATTGGTGGACCCCTTCCTGCCCCCCCCAGCATTCATGGAGATCGCTGGAGAGGGGCAAAGACAAATTCTAATTTATCATAGACTCCTGGTTCTCATCGAAACAGACAGGTTTGAACTATTCTTGTCCATTTCTAGAAACCCAGAGGAGTTAGGAAATTATCTGATCATCTAAGTGAATGATTTATCACTCCCTTTTGGCCCCAAGCAAAGATTTGCCCTCTACAGTTCATCTTCCTGGATGTAATTGGAGGTAAAATTAAAACTGCATTATTCCTCAATTCATTGCAATGAACTTGTTATAGACTTCAGTAACAGCTTCAGGTAATGCATCCATTAACAACAGTATGGGATACCATGTTTTCATGGCTAAAAAGGGGAAGGAGGGGAGAACATTAGCACAAATAAGAAGCTTCTGTTGAGAAACCGATACTTCCCAGCTGCACAGTTTTACTTTATCAGAGGCGTCAGTAGAAATTTCCTGGTATTGGTAAAATGAAGTTATTCTAAAGCCCCATTAGTATAAATAAATCACAATGTACTTCAGTGAGAGAGGTTTGCAATAATAATATTGTAAAATGTGCATGACTTTCTATTTACATTCTGTAGCTAAGAAGAAATCAATTGGCTTTATAATGCTTGCATGCAGGTCTCAATCCAGATCCAAAGTCTTGTCCATAAACAACAAAAAGACCCTTTGGAGCATGGAAGAGAAATTCTTTTTGCTCAGCGACCAAGTTTCTCATCGGTAGATAATCAACAAAAACTGAAATCCTTTTAAAGGGTCATGAGACCATCAGCTGTATTTTAAACAAGGTGTCACAACACCAGTCAGACTAAAGAGCTGTCCTTTTTAACAGGAATGTGCAGTTCCCCAGAGACAAATGTCCTCAGGGAATGCCCATGTCACGTGCACTCTGGCTCGTGGCAGGTTACCCAGGTGGGGTTGGAGAGGCTGGGGCCAGCTACTGTGCTTACCTGGTGTCCTGGGGGCCTCTGTGAGATGCAGCCGTGGCAATCCTGCAGCAGGGAGACTGGCCAGCATGTGCTGCCACCACATGCACAGCCCGGCTTTTTTTAGGTGCAGGTTTTTTGATCCTGGGATCTCCCAGGGTCAAATCTCCACCCTGTGCTGCAAATCAGTAGCATGGGGAATGCCTGCTTGTATGGTGTGTGCAGCGCCACAGACCACACAGCCAAGCACCCTATAAGTGTACACTGTATGCCCTTCCTCTCTTTGCAGATGAGTCTCAAACCAAAACAGAGAGAAGATGAATATGTGAGGTTATGAGGGTAGACCAGGACTCAGAAAACCGGAATTTTATTCCCCAGCTGAATGGCTTCCTTTGTAACTGCAGTCAAGAAGCTTGGGGCTAGATTCTTCTCCTATTGAATCAAAACTCACTGCATGCATGGATCTGATTTACTTCAAGGACCAAGTCATTTCTCCTTGTAAATACGGCTGCTAGAATTTGATCCATAATTTCTTTTTACCTTGGTTCCCCATCTGTAAAACTGGGATAAGACTCACCAACATCACAGGCCTGCTGTGAGGATAAACTCCCAAATTCAGTGGTTTCCTCAGATACCTTGATGAAAGGTAGAAGGGGTTTATAGAGAAGTTGCACTTTTTGATTCCGGAAGCTGAGAAATGGGACAATCACGAGCATAGGTGCTTGTTCTGTCTCCTTTATAATTCTTGGTTTTGTACCAAAATATTGTTGGAATAATTAGAATAAATCATTAGAATAAATAGAACAATTGAATATGCAACATCTTGGTAGGAAAATAGGTCAATGCCAAAACCTGCCATCACATGTTACATAATTTGAGGTCTCTGGTCACACTATTTCTTGCTTCTTGTGTTTTTTGCATATTCAGAAGCCATGTCTCCTCTTGGGCTTCATACATGCCATAATCTCTCTTTCCCTCTGTCATATGTTTTCAGTGCAGAATGCCATCCCTGAGAAATAGACTGCTAAATGAACCTGCTGTTGACGCTACATCTTGCTCTTTATGCCAAGAGAATGCAAGCTCCTGCTGCGTAGCTTGAGCTCAAGCCCGGTTCTGAAGAACAGAAACTCCAAATGTAAAAGTGCAGGGGATGATGGATTTCACATTTACAACAAATCTTAACATAACCTGTCAGCCTCAGATGCAATCTATCTGAATACATTATTTCTGCTATCCCTGTAGCATTTAGAAACACCAGACAAAACCAGGGCCCCTCAAAGTTATGCACTGCACAAACACATTGGAAGAGGGCTCGGTACAACAACAACATGGTTAACAGTCATTTAAAACTGCGGTGAGATTTGCACTCATAGCACATGTCTTGCAGGGCCAATATGCTAACTCTTTGGCTATGAAGAATAATAGTATTTTCCTAGAGATCTGCATTGAATGACTAGCTTAGTCTCAAAGAACGCAGCATCACCTCCCACAATCTGCTGTCAATCTTACACGGCATGTCTATACATTCACTAATGCACTGTAGTTACTATACATTAAGTTCAGTACTTAGATAACCCAGTACTAAATCAAGGCACAGGAACTTGCACTATTGTGCAATAGTCAAATACTACTGCGCAGTAGCTTATTAGCATGGTTTTTGCCCGGCAGGCTACTGCGCAGTGTTATTAGGCAGTTAGCGTCTCGTGTAGATGCTCCCACTGGGTAAGACAAAGCAGAATGGGAGCAGAGATGGAGCTCTCCTTTCAACCCATGAGGACTACCCTTGCAATTTTATACACATGATCCAGACCAAGGCCAGGTAAAATAAGTTATTTTGGTTATCCTATTTTACAGATGACAAATTGAGGCATATGGAGAGTAAAGCATCAGTTCTGCTTTTGCTGGTGATTTACCCTCCATAGGTGACTCAGTCTAGGGAACAGTTCACATAGAAAAAAATAAGAACATGTGTGAGCCTTTTTGGGCTCAGTGCATTCGTAGCATGTCCCGGGTCACATGCAAAGTCTGTGGCAGACAACTGAGTTCAGATCTCTTGAAGGCCCCATCTAGCGCTTTAAATAAGATAATATTTTTCCCCTCTCAGTCAGTCTCATAACTACGAGGGCACATGGACATAAATTGTGCAGGTCACTATCATTAAAATATCCAGGCATCAGGAGAATATAGCATCAACAGTATCTAAACCTCTGCACATCAGGGGTCAGTAGATAATCTCTGAGATGGACTCATTTTTCAATGGAAGGAATTTATGGCACATTGCTAGACAGGCTTCAAATCAAGAAGCCCACAGGGTAAATAAGATGCACCTTTGGGTAGAGGAAGAAATGAATTTGAGAAGGAACCACCTAGATACATTTTGTTTTTTCTTTTAGTGCTCCAACAATGAAAGATTATAGTAAGGCTTTACCAAATAATGAAGACATATGACATAAGAGGATGAAAACTGCTCAAATTGTCAACACATTTTGTTTTGCTGTTCAGTATAAATCTTTTCTTTGCAGATGCAGATGTTATTCATTATGCTGTAGACAAATTCAGAAATGTGGTTTACACTGATTTAGCATTGTATTTAATTGGTTTTAAATCTAATGCGCTGCAATAAGCCTTAAGTGCTACTTTGCTGTGAAATTTAAAAGTGAGCAGTACTGTAATTTTGCTTTGGTAGGATTTCTCTGGGAACAAACAGGCTTCATTTCAACAGCTTCTCCCTGAGAATAAAAATTCTTTGTAAAATAAAATTCATATAAAGGCTATTTTCTTGAATTACCTGGATGCCTAAAAACACATATCCCAGGTTTGCCTTATTTTGGGGCTGCAGGTTTGTCAGATATATAATACAGCAAATCCAGAGTCATGACATTTTGCATTTAACTCCAAATAATTCAAACTGCGTCAAACTATGAGCAAGTGACAGCTGGTGTATTGGAGTGATGGACACCGTCAAAAAGCTAGAAGACCAAAACAAATTACAACAAATTTGAGGCAAAACTGAACACTGAACCCTGATTTCATGCTTCCTGCTTAACTGCAAGAGCATTCTTTCCTTCCATAGTATAATATTTTACCATTTAGGGGTAAGACATTTTGCCGTGTGCTTCTTGTGCTATTACTCCTAGCGGTTCTCTATCCAGTCACAAGCAGACCACATTTTCATTGCCAACCTTTGATTCCCCCAAGGAGATGAAAGAAAATGTTACCACTTCCATAGAGTGTCCATCCTAAATATGTGACATCCAGCTACCAAAGGTGTTAGTACAGCTCTAGGACTAGTACCTCATCAGTAGAGACTGCATCATCACTGGGTCAAATAACATCTGAGGTTCATTCACCTGCACCTCTGCCAAAGTCATATGCACCATCACCGGGTTCCCATGCCCCTTTGCTTTCTTCATTGGACAGACTGGGCAATCCCTGTGCATAAGATTGAATGAATCCTGATCTGACTTTAGATCCAGAAAGACTCACAAGCCTGTGGCAGAACACTTTAACCTCCCTGGACACTGCATCACTGGCCTCAGAGTAGCTCTTCTTAAACAGCAAAACTTTAAAAGCCTATTTGAATGTGAAATTGTGGACAAGAGATCATCCACAGACTGGGTTGTGTTAAATATGGTCTAAAGAGGAACTACAGGGTGTCTACACACGTGCTCTGGGAGCGAGAGGCGGGCACTTTAATTAGAGCTGCTCTGGGATCTGCTGTAGGTAAAGCACCCAGAGCATCTCATGTATCAACATCCCTGCGCTTAAAAATAGCAGATGGGGTGCTTAATCTAAAGCTCAAATGAGCTTTAGATAAAGCGCCCCTGCCACCATTTCTAAGCATGAGGATACTGATACATGAGACGCTGGAGGCTACTGGAGAGTGGTAATTACCGTTGGAGCACACTGGAGCAGCCTCACTGCTGGTGTATAGATGCCCACAGATTCTTGTCCATGACCTGGATTAGTTTTTGTGAGCCCTTTGTCCCTATGTGTTTATGACTTGGTTGCCTCTACCAGAACCGTCCCCTTCCTCCTCTCTTCTCCCTCCCTCCCTTCCCCATCTTTTGTATTCAAGTTCACTCTCTCTATTTGAGAGACTTCTCTGTGCCTGTCCTTTCACAACTTCTGATAAAGAGAGGTTGGGCCCACAAAAGCTTATGCAGCTCTGATTTAGTATTCAGTAGGTGCATCTGTACCCCAACTGCTGCCTGACTTTAAGCTAACACAGCTAAGCACTTTTCTCAGCTCTAGTAGTAGATATTCATCCTGTTTTCCCTCCCTATGATTCTCTTCTTGTCTTGGTTTTATGGCTTCCCAAAGGACTTTTTTCACAGCAGTCACATACTACTGCAAAGGATGGAACCAACCCCAGAAAACGACATTTTTTTCCCAGAAATCTTTGCAAAAACAACGAGGGGAGGGGGGGTTCCATTTAATTCCAAATAATATTTCATGGTAATTTCACAATTTAGAAAATTTCAGAGAGCTGTAGGTCTGATCAAAACTATGGATTTTTTAATGAAAATTTTGACCAGAAAGTTGAAAGAAAACAAAATCTGCAGATTTGTGATGTACTCTAGAAAAGGCTTTGGCTAGTTTATGGATTTAGAGTAAATGAACAATGGAATGTGACTCCCTGAAAAAGTCTTGTTCTCATTATATACAATCTCAGAGTTAAACATTGTTCCTCCGATCTTACTCAACTGTTATATTAGTGTGTTTTGGAATAGCCTTGTGAGACCTCTTTCCCCCCTTAGTTGATGTAATTACCTTTTTCTGTTTAATAATGGCCAACAAAAGAGGAAGAAAATAAGTCAATTTATTCATAAGGCCAGCAAAAATGCTTGCAGGGTAAAAAATCTGAATCCTAAAGGAGCCCAGGGGGATTTACTGTTGACTTCACTGAAACCAGAAAAAGAGGGGCACTATGTATGAATGGTCAAGCATTTAAATTGGTCTGCATTACTCTTCATCATGCCACAGGTGCAAAATAGTGCTACAGTCACAGGCAGTTTTATAACTGGTACAGGAGACAAAGGTTTTCCCCCACAACCTTTTTTTTTTTTAAAGAGAAACCATACTGCCTCTCCAACTGGGCCACTGACATTCATGGAAGATAGCCGTTGCCAGATTCAAAGAAAGACAGAGCTAGAAATGCAATGAAAAGACTTTGAGGAAAAAAGAAGAAAAACCATAGCAAGTATCTGAGTGTAGGTATAGGCTACAATTAGCACCTGCTAACAGTAAAGAATTTTAAGCTATGTTAAAGTTAGCATGTGTTGCAAGCAGTGGCACATTAATGGTTAATACACTCTCTAACATGCACAGCTGTGACTTGCGGCTGGAGAGTTGACAAAGAGGGGCCTGGCTAGGAGCTACCAATTCTGCTTGTTCACTGGCCATCTATCTGCAGAATAGTCTTGCCCCATGATTGCATGCCCCTCCCTCCCCTGGCCACCTGGATTGCTCCACCTCTTGGATCAGCCCCTTGGATCAGCCCCCAGACTCCCACACCATTTGGATTGCCCCCATACCATCTCTTGCATTTTCCTATCACCACTTCAGTTCCACCTCCTGCTGCCTGGACTGGCCCTCCCCCCACCACTGTGGCCCTCCCCACTTCCACTGTCCCCTCCCCTTTGCCCTTTTTACCCCCTCAGCTTCTGTCCCACTTTTCCCCTTCCATCCCCACTCACCTGCTGACTGTCCCCAGATGTCAGTTCAGGGCTGTAGAGTTCCAGATGACAGCTAGGCCATGCTGGGAGTGGTGCCTCCTAGGCTGCTTGAGGACTGCAGATTGATCACTTAATCTCAGTGGAGTAGCCAGAAGTTAAGATAACTTGAGCAAGACAGCAGAGTTAAAAAATAATCCTAACTGGAAGTGATGTAACTTTAAGATCTTTAGGATACCTAAAGAAATTTTAGCATTTGTTAATGGGCTTCAGTATGCCTTAACATGTGGATATTTCAGTTTTAAGTGCCCTTAATATGACAATTAAATAAATTTTACCAGTTGGATGGAACCACAGTCCCCAGTCTACTGAATGGCACCACCAGGTGCCTCCTTGTAGTGTCCCTCAGGAAGCAGGAAAAAGAGCTACAGCAGGAGGTGATGAGGCTCTGAAGTATCCTCCACCATGAGGACTTCACTGACTCAGTGCTGGAGGAGACTGTGGTGGGAGGACTGCCATGGGCAGTGAGAGAAGGAAAAGGACATGGACTCCCAGAAAGGTGGAACGTAGAAGTTTGTGATCCCCCAACAGCAAGCAGAAATCTTCATCTGCACCTGCAGCTGTTTGTCTGGAGAACAGACATGGAGACCTTGCAACAGAGGAGAAGGAGGAGAAAGAACACATTCTGTTAGCAGACAAGACCGGCCCAGGCCTCCCCAAGGTTGGGATGATTGAGACAACCGCCACTAAGAGGAAGTCATGGGTGGCAGTGGTTAGAAAAACCCTTCTGTGGGGGTCTGAGGCATCCATCTGCTGGTCTGACCTGTTGTCTCAAGAGGTCTGCTGTTTGCCCAGAGCTTAGATCTAAGAAGTCATGGAAGGAGTACCACGAATCATCCAGCCCTCTGACTGTTACCCCATGCTGCTCATTCATGTGGGCACCAATGATGCTGCCAGGTGTGACTGCCCAAGAAAAGTGGCAAGCCTGATCTCTCCCCTCACCGCCCTCCCCCCGGAGCCTGCCTGCCTGCCTGCCTGAGCTGCATGGGGGCCCGGTGCTTCCCTCCACAGCTTCAGTGTCCCTCAGGACTGCCCGAGCTGGGCGCCTGTGGGTGGGTACTGCCTGCAGGGGGCTGCCACTGCCATAGAGAGAAATACCAACCTGCCCCCACAGCACAGGGACCTCTTCACCCACTGGCAGCTCGCCCTCCCCTCCCTGCCAGAGAGGCAGGTAAGTTAGCAGGGTGTGTGCACTACACAGGGGTTTAACCAGCCCTAAATTGAAGTGGTGTTTTTTAAAACCCAACTCTTCCATTTAGGGCCCTTGTTTCATCTACACATGCCCCTAGTGATGGGTGCTTTAAACTAGGTTTGCCAGGGGATGGAGACCAAAGCCCTGAGATAAGTGGGGAAGCCAGGAAGAAGAAGAGCCAGCAGGAGAGGGCAATAGGGAAGGTGTTCTCATTCTTCTTGAGAAAGTATGACAATTGGCTAGTTACCTTAGGTGTCTGTAAACAAATGCACAGAGCCTGGGAGACAAGCAGGAAGAACTGGAAGTCCTCACACAGTCATGGAGCTATGATGTGACTGGAATAACAGACACTCGGTGGGACCCCGCACGGCTGGAGCACTGTCAAGGATGGGTACAAACTGTTCAGGAAGGACAGGCAGGGGAAAAGAGGAAGAGGAATTGTTCTTTATATAAAGGAGCTGTATGGTTGGTCAGAGCTCCAGTATGAAACCTGAGACAGACCTGTTGAAAATTTCAGGGTTAGGTCAGAGAAGAGAGCAACAAGGGTGATGTCATGATGGGTGTGTACTATAGACCACCAGACAAGGAAGAAGTGATGGATGAGGCTTTCTTCAAACAACTAGTGGAAGTTTCCCAGTCACAGGCCACGGTTTTCATGGGGGACTTCAGTCACCCTGACATCTTCTGGGAGGGCAATACAGCAATGTGCAGGCAATCCAGTAAGTTTTTGGAGAGTGTTGGGGACGACTTCTTGATGCGAGTGCTGGAGTGGCCAACTAGGGGTCATGTTCTTCTTGACCTTCTGATCACAAATAGGGAATAATTGGTGGAGAACATAAAAGGAGATGGCAACTTGGGCAGCAGTGACCATGAGATGATTGAGTTCAGGATCCTGAGGAAAGGAAGGATGGAGAGCAGCAGAGTAAGGACCTGGACTTCAGAAAAGCAGACTTTGACTCACTCAGGGAACTCATGGGCAGGATCCCCTGGGAGGTCAGTCTGATGGGGAGAGAAGTCCAGGAAAGATGGTTGTATTTTAAAGGAACCTTACTGAGGGCACAGGAATGAACCATCCCGATGTGCAGAAAGACCAGCAAGTATGGCAGAAGACCAGCTTGGCTCAGCAGGGAACTCTTCAATGAGCTAAAACACAAAAAGGAAGCTTACAGGAAGTGGAAATGTGGGCAAATGACTAGGAAGGAGTATATGAACATTGCTTGGGCATACACAGATGAAGTC
>NW_017728992.1:196925369-196926147 GCF_001723915.1 Gavialis gangeticus | reverse complement strand
TCAGAGAAGAGAGCAACAAGGGTGATGTCATGATGGGTGTGTACTATAGACCACCAGACAAGGAAGAAGTGATGGATGAGGCTTTCTTCAAACAACTAGTGGAAGTTTCCCAGTCACAGGCCACGGTTTTCATGGGGGACTTCAGTCACCCTGACATCTTCTGGGAGGGCAATACAGCAATGTGCAGGCAATCCAGTAAGTTTTTGGAGAGTGTTGGGGACGACTTCTTGATGCGAGTGCTGGAGTGGCCAACTAGGGGTCATGTTCTTCTTGACCTTCTGATCACAAATAGGGAATAATTGGTGGAGAACATAAAAGGAGATGGCAACTTGGGCAGCAGTGACCATGAGATGATTGAGTTCAGGATCCTGAGGAAAGGAAGGATGGAGAGCAGCAGAGTAAGGACCTGGACTTCAGAAAAGCAGACTTTGACTCACTCAGGGAACTCATGGGCAGGATCCCCTGGGAGGTCAGTCTGATGGGGAGAGAAGTCCAGGAAAGATGGTTGTATTTTAAAGGAACCTTACTGAGGGCACAGGAATGAACCATCCCGATGTGCAGAAAGACCAGCAAGTATGGCAGAAGACCAGCTTGGCTCAGCAGGGAACTCTTCAATGAGCTAAAACACAAAAAGGAAGCTTACAGGAAGTGGAAATGTGGGCAAATGACTAGGAAGGAGTATATGAACATTGCTTGGGCATACACAGATGAAGTCAGGAAGGCCAAAGTGCTATTGGAGTTGCAGATAGCAAGGGACATGAAGGGTAACAAGAAGGGT
>NW_017728992.1:196914134-196920369 GCF_001723915.1 Gavialis gangeticus | reverse complement strand
GTGAAAGATCAGGGAAAGTGTGGGTCCCTTACTGAATGGGGGAGGCTACCTAGTCACGGATGATGTGCAAAAGGCTGAAGACCTCAATGCCTTTTTCACCTCAGTCTTCACAGGCAAGGTCAGCTCCTAGACTACTGCAACTGGCCACACAGTTTGGTGAGTAGTTGAGCAGTCCTCAGTGGTGAAAGAACAGGTTAGGGACTATTTAGAAGAGCTGGATGTATAAAAGTCCATGAGGCTGGACACGCACCAGAGGGTGCTGAGGGTGTTGGTTGATGTGATTGCAGAGCCACTGGCCATTATCTTTGAAAACCTGTGGTGACTGGGAGAGGTCCTGGACAATTGGAAAAGGGCAGATATAGTGTCCATCTTTAAGAAAGAGAAGAAGGAGGAACCAGGGAACTACAGACCAGTCAGCTTTGTCTCAGTCCGTGGAAAAAAATCATGGAGCCAGGTCCTCAAGGACTCCATTTCCTTGGAGCAGTTGGTATGGATTCACCAAGGGCAAGTCATGTCTGACTAACATGATTGCCTTCTATGACAAGATGACTGGCTGTGTGGATGTGGAGAGAGCAGTGAATGTGATCTACTTTGATTTTAGGAGGTTGTCGATAGTCTCCCACAACATTGTTGCAAGCAAGCTAAGGAAGTACAGGTTGTTTGGCAGAATGGACTGTAAGATGGATAGAAAATGGACTGGATGATTGGACTCAAAGGGCAGTAATCAATGGCTTGATGTCTAGTTGGCAGCTGATATCAAGTGGAATGCCCCAGGGGTTGGTCCTGGGGCTGGTTTTGTTCAGTATCTTCATCAACAATCTGGAAGATGGCATAGAGTGCATTCTCACAAAGTTTGCAGATGACACCAAGCTGGGGGCAGTAGTAGATACAGTGGAGGGTAGGGCTAGGATTCAAAGTGACCTAAACAAATTGGAGGATTGGGCCTAAATAAATCTCATGAGGTTCACTACGGACAGGTGCAAAGTCCTTCCCATACAATCCCACGACCTGGTACAGGCTGGGGACTGACTGTAGCAGCTCTGCAGAAAAAGACCAGAGGGTTACAGTGGACAATAAGCTGAATATGAGCCAGCAGTGTGCCCTTGTTGCCAAGAAGGCTAATGGCATCCTGGGCTGCATCCGTAGGAGTGTTGCCAACAGAGCAAGGGAAGTGATTATTTCCCTCCAGTCAGCACTAGTGAGGCCACATCTGGAGTGGGCCTCCCACTACAGAAAGTTTGTGGACAAATTATAGAGTCCACCAGAGGGCAATGAAGATGATGAGGGGGCTGGGGGACTTACTTATGGGGAGAGGCTGTGGGAACATTTATTAAGTCTGGAGGAGAGAAGACTGAGAGGAGATTTAACAGCAGCCTTCGACTACCTCAAGGGGGGTTCAGAAGGGGATGGAGCTGGACCGTTCTCAGTGGTGGCACATGATAGAACAAGGAGCAATAGGCTCAAGTTGCAGAAAGGGAAGTTTAGGTTAGATATTAAGGAAAACTTTCTCACTAGGACTGTAGTAAAGCACTGGAACAGGTTACCCAGAGAGGTGGTGCAAACTCCATCCTTGGAGTTTTTTAAGAGCCAGCTAGACAAAGCCTTGGGATGGTCCCAGACTAATTGGTGAGATGAACTAGTTGGGGATGGTCCTGCTTTGAGCAGTGAGTTGGACTGTGTACTAGAAGACCTCCTGAATTCCTTTCCAACCCTAAATTTCTATGATTCTATAAATGTATTTGATAACCATGCTTATAAAATACAGGATGGGGAAATGTAACTGAGAGACTGACTATTATCACCCATTATAGCAACTGAACTGGAGGAGTTCGCAGTATATTCTGGGAGTAAAGGAAGCAGATCCTTATCTCTGACTTTGACATGCTTGTGTCAGCATACAGGAGCCACTAAATGTGTTGCTTCGTTCTTCTAATGTCTGTGGAGGGTATGGGTTTGCTTAGCAGTATGGTTAGGGACATATTAAAGATTTGTAAGATTTTTTTTCCTTGCCTAAGAGATGAGCAAAAATCTATGAGAGGTAATAACAAGTATCATTATTACTGAAGACATCTTGGATACAATTAAGAATCTGACCAGCAGAGAAATATTCAGAGCTTAGCCTGCCTCTGTCATCAGTGTCAACTAGAGAAAGGACTAAACTGCCAACTTTTTAAGACTTATCCAAACTGAAACAAGCCTCCAAACTTTTCCACCTATCATAACTAATAATCATGTATGGCCAAACCCTGCTTTTAATACATGCTAAGCAAGTAACTCCAGAATGAACCCACTTCTCTGCCTTTCACTTCTCAGGACTGAAGATGTCTTTCTGTCTTTTTGCTCATTTCTCCAAGGTTGACAGGTAACAGTAGGAGCTGTCACAGTTTTAAACTTTTCTTTCCATAGGTCTTGGGTTGGTGTTTTTTTTTCCCTTAAAGAAGTGTCATGACAGAGTCCAGGGGACTTTAAAATGCCTTTTAGGTATAATCCAGACATGGTGCAAAGCTGGAGCAACTTGCCATTATCTTTTTAACATGTGGCTAGAACATCTTAATAATCCCTATTAACATGCCATCTTGACTCTGAGTGTAGTGGTCGTCTGTGACTTGCAAATGTAGCTTATCTGTTATTCTTCCAGTAGGTTTCCTGGTATTTCACAAACCTTTAGGAAAACCAGACGGTCAGACAGAACCTCCCAGCATCTTGCTATTGTGTGAAACAAAGCTAGCTCTACAACTTGAACTGGTCTCCTTCAGTTGATTTTTTTTTGGCAGCAAATAAAAATATCTGGTAAGTAACAGGCATAAACTGCATACATCTAGTCTATCCCCCTCTCCCTCAACTCTAATCTCCCTTAGCAGGTCGCTTTCCTCCATTTTCTCTGATCTGTACCGTTACCTTATGTTGTTTGTCTCTGTCTCCTTCAATTTCCCGGGCTCTTCTAACTGCTGCTATCAAAACACAGATAGACACTGTCTTACCTTACCCCAGCTCCATTCATCACGGTCACTTATCCCTATGCTGCAAATGCGAACAATGAGGATGCATAATTTAAAAATAGTGATTCATGTTTGTGAGTTAATGAGCAACGTCTAATCAGGAGTGATGGCCTATTGACCTCTGTTAGAGGCTCTTTTCTGCATAGGTTATTAATTGTCTGTGATACAAAGAGAGGCCTGTTAAATGAGAGTGCCTCATCATATTGAACTGCCACAGAGGGTAAAAGGAGCCTTTATAACTTCTCTATTTGAACATGATAGTCTTCAAAACAATCTACCTCTGAAGGATTGTGCATAAAAGGTAGTGAACTCTGTGGGGCACTGACCATCTTTCCATTGGGCATCATTCAAAATTGGTTCCTTAGGCACCCAAAAAAGGCTTAGGTGAAGTTTAGGCACTTCAGGCCCAAAAGGGTCCTGCTTTGGATTGGAAACACCCCAGGCATCTGCAATTCACATGGAGTTCCTAAATGCTTCCCTAGCACCTAATGCCCAACCTAAACTCTGTTGTGATTCAACATGTTTTTGGGACTCACCTCATCTCTGCCTAGCCCTAGAGAGGTGTCCACTATGGGCATGTGTAGACGACACAGGAGTTCACGTAGACCACCTGATATTAGGCAGAAAAAATACACTATTCTATATCAATAGCACTGGATTTTGCTCCAAACCAATGGTGATCCGGTTATTACTTACTTTCTGCTCAATAGACTCATGGTTATAAGACCTTCATGAGAGCCTCAGTCCCAGGCTCAGCTTCCAGGCTTGTTGCTATGTACTTTTTTTTACCAAAACCTATTACATGAAGCATGTATAAACAGTGTGGGAAGCAAGTAGCACTGCCGACAGTATATGCATGCTGTGGGTTTTTCTTCCCAAGGTGGAGCACCTTGCATTTTTCGGTGTTAAACACCGTCAGGTTCTCGTCCACTCATTACCTGAGCCTGTTGGGGTCATTCTGGATCGCCCTCCTGTCCTCAGGTGTGGATGCTTTACCCCAGAGTTTGGTGTCATCGGTGAACTTGGCCAGTCCACTTCTGACTCCAATGTCCACATCGTTAATGGAGATGTTGAACAATATATGTCCAAGGACAGAGCCTTGGGGGACCCCACTGGTCACAGTGCACCATGATGATTGACTTCCGTCAACCACCACCCTCTGGGTCTGACCATGGAGCCAATTCCCCAGCCAGTGGATCGTGGTGGACCCGAGGCCCCAGTTGGCCAGTTTTGCCAAGAGGTGATCATGGTGTAACCTGGGCAGTACTCCAAGAGGTACCCCCTCTCCAATTGAAGGGATCAAAGCAGATGCACAAGTACTGTGGGAGGTGTAGGGACTCTCCTCGCCCTATAGAGCAGAGACAGACCACCAATGGGGACTTAACCATATACATTTTAACACTGGGAACATAACAGGCATAAACCAGAGGGTATAGTGGACACTACAATGCCCCAAGGGGGCAGGATTCAACAAAGTTTAGACACTTACAATCATTGACAAAAAAACAGGGTTAACAAAATATAAAACACAAACAGCAGAACAAACAATACGGGTTGGTGAAATATAAAAAAGGCACAAAATGCAAAATGTCAAATGACAAGGAAATATAGGGCCTTGGTACCTGGAGGGAGAGAAAGGGGGGAACACAATGGCTCCTTTCCACTGCAAGATTTGCTTCTTGTTAGCTCACTTACCCCAAGGCACCACAGCTGGGACTTGAACCCAAATCATTCATGTAGTAGGCAGGAACACTGCCACACAGCCCACTGGCAGCACTGCTCCAGCCTGCCAGGGGTCTTGACCTTCCTGGAGCCCCAAGCTCATATTGAGCTGCCTGGCCTCTGATTGGAGGAGCTGGAAGCAGAGCTGGGAACCTCTCAGGTTGCTGCTCAGATCCTTGCTGGAGTGGGGAAGCCTCTCCTGCTGGCTGCAGCCTCTCCCAGGGGATCCTGGAGCCCAGTGGGAAGCCTCTCCTGCCGGCCGCACGCCATGCTGCTGAGGGTCCCACTGTTGCCTGCAGGTCCTGCTCTTTCAGGCTTTTCTGGGGCACAGCTCCTACCCCGCTGGCTCAGCTCTTGCCAGCTCTGTGAAGCTCCTTCCTTGTTGTCCCTTGCTGATCTCTCTTGAGTCAGCTCATGCTGCCCCTTTTATCCCCCTCCAGGTGACCCAAGAGGCCAATAAGGGGACACGGGGGGTGAGTCTCTGGGGCCTGATTATTGCAGAAAGGGAATCCCAAGTCTTCCAATCATCTTTTACCCCTTCAAAACTCCTGGGCCAGGTCACTGCCAGCCAACCAGTGACAATGGGATACCAGATCAAAGGCTTTTTTGAAGTCAAGATATATGATGTCAATCTCCTCTCCCTTGTCCAGGTGATAGGTCACCTGGTCATAAAAGGAAATAAGATTGGTCAAGCAAGACCTACCCACAAGAAACCCATGCTGGCTATTCCTCAAGATGTTGCTGTCGGCCAGTCTGTTACGAATGGCCTCTTTAATAATCTTTTCCAAGACCTTGGCCGGGACCGAGGTCAGTCTGATGGGCATGTAGTTTGCCGGATCCACTTTCCTCCCTTTCTTGAAGATAGGTACCACACTGTCCTTTTTCCAGTCTTCGGGCACTTCACCAGAGCACCAGGAGTTCTCAAAGAGCCATGCCAGGGACTGGGCTATGATGCTTGCCAGCTCTCCGAGTACCCTGGGGTGTAGATTGTCAGGGCCAGCTGACTTGTAGGTCTCCAGCCTCTCAAGGTATTCCTTCATGAGGTCAGCATTGATGGAGGGCAGGGAATCTCCCTCACCCAGGCCTCCCTGTCCCGTAGTGGGCATGAGCATCCCATGGGACTGATGAAAGACTGACGCAAAGTACCCATTTAATAGGTTGGCTTTTTCCTGGGTGTCAAAAAAGCCAGGGGGTTCCTGATGACACCAAACTTTGGGGTAAAGCATCCACACCTGAAGGCAGGATGGTGATTCAGGCCAACCTTGACAGGCTCGGACAATGGGTGGATGTAAACCTGATGGCCTTCAACTCTGAAAAATGCAAGGTACTCCACCTTGGGAAGAAAAACCTGCAGCATGTTTATAGGCTTGGCAGTGCTATGCTGGCTAGCACTATGGATGAAAGGGACTTGGGGGGTCATGATTGACCACAAGATGAATATGAGCCATCAAGGTGATGTTGCAGCTAGTAAAGTGAGCAGAATGCTGGCTTGCATCCACAGATGCTTCTCCAGC
>NW_017728992.1:196893596-196909134 GCF_001723915.1 Gavialis gangeticus | reverse complement strand
GCATCCACAGATGCCTCTCACGCAAATCCCAGGATGTCTTCCTCCCGCTGTACTTGGCCTTGGTGAGGCCGCAGCTGGAGTACTGCATCCAGTTCTGGGCTCAACAATTTAAAAAAGATGTGGAAAAGCTTGAGAGAGTCCAGAGGAGAGCCACGCGTATGATCAGAGGGCAGGAAAACAGGCCTCATGATGAGAGGCTGAGAGCCATGGGACTCTTCAGTCTGGACAAGCACAGGCTCAGGGGGACCTGGTGGCCGTCTATAAGTATATAAGGGGTGTACATCAGGATCTGGGGGACCGGCTGTTCACCAGAGCACCCCAAGGGGTGACAAGGTTGAATGGTCATAAACTCCTCCAAGACTGTTTCAGGCTGGACATAAGGAAGAACTTCTTTACTGTCCGAGTCCCCAAGGCCTGGAACAGACTGCCACCAGAGGTGGTGCAAGCACCTACTCTGGACTCCTTTAAGAGGCAATTGGATGTTTATCTTGCTGGGATCCTGTGACCCCAGCTGACTTCCTGCCCTTGGGACAGGGGGCTGGACTTGATCTTCCGAGGTCCCTTCCAGCCCTAATGTCTATGAATCTATGAAAATAAGGGAGGATTCATTCTCCACCCACCTCCAAAACCTCCCCTGTAATAATGATTGAGTTGCAGTAGTTGGGGGCATCCTACAGAAATGCTGTGACCAGAATCTCCCAGAGCAGAATCCTTCAGAGTTAACCAGCCATGAACATGAATTGAAAAGGTTATACCTGTCTGAGTGATAGCTGTCAAATGTCCCTGAATCAGGCTAGATTTATATTTTCAAAGCTTTCTGTTACAATGATAGGTTACAGGAAGATGTTTTTTAACAGCAAATGCCATTTTTTGCATCTTCACATGACTTTAATCTGATCCTGGCACTTAGCTCAGGTCCATAAGATTTGTGAATTCAGGTTAAGTTAATATTAATGAGCATATATACATATATTTCCTTTATTTCTCTTAACCTATTGCAAGGTCTCCTAAGAATTTTCAGGGAATCATGTCACCCTTCCATGAAATTAACCCCCACCACTAGGGTGATACAAAATAATGGCTTCCAGCTAGACTAAATCATGTTAATAGGCAATACGATCCTTGCTAGTTCTTGCAAGAGGGATGAAATTATCTTGCTAGCATTTATTTTAAAAACATTAAAATGTGCTCCACTGGTTAATCGCCTCGGCACTTTGATATGTTCCTTTTCCTTGTTTTTACACTATGTCATTTAGCACTTTCATTGCTGTTCTTACAAAATAATATTTTAGCAAGATGTCTATGCCTTTCCCTCAACAGGCATATTAAAGATGGCACAAGGAATTATCTGATAGGTATAGAAATAATGTTTTCAGAATATAATGCAAATATTTTAGGCTGAAAAGGTCTCGTTATTAAGGGCTTTAGTAGCAAGAACTAAAGGAACATACACTCTCATTAAAACTATATACATATATATATATGTAAGGTGAAATTTTTTTTCTTTTTTAGAAATGTGAAGCATGATATTTTACTAGCAACAGAACATATGATCAGATTAAATCAGATGCCACAAGGTCTTGTTTGCTAAAGCTGAAGGAAGATTTGGAAGAACACAGAACAGCGGATATGCTAGAAAAGTCCATTTGGGGACCTTAATACCGACCTTTCAGTTACACCCTTACTTTTGCACATGGTAGGAGAGGGTGGCACCCTAGGCCCCTGGTATATGTTCATTTAATGTCACGATGGGATTTGATCTGTGATCCCCAAAATCATGCCTCTTGCCTTGCCACACATGCATGGTGGGAGAAGTGATTCTGGGATCAGGGATCAGATCCCAAATGAGCCATTGGTACTTGCCAATTCAGGAGGAGCCCAGGACCATGATCAGCTGATTATCATGCTGTCAGAGACCAGGGTTCCCCAGGCCTGTGCTGACAATATTGTCAACAGGCTGGTTACACTATCCAGGGCTGATTATGACAATCAGGTGACTGTAAAACATCCTTCCTGGAGAGCCCCATGTGTGGAATGACACATATTCAGGTTAAAGTATTGTACAATCCAGCCATAAAAATGTACATTATTTGTGGAACATCTTGAGGACTGGTTTGCCAGTTAATGAGGCCTTAACCAGCACCCTTGCCATTTATACCGGGAGTTTTTCTCCTGATTTCCATGAGCTTTGGATCAGCCTATAGGCGATGCTGAGGCTAAGCTATACCAATAATGTCCTAACTGTTATTAACACTGCAACAAACACCCTGTGTAATGCAGCTGATGTACTACAGAGGCCAGTATTATATCCTGCCAGTGGAGATATCTATGTGTCACTTGTAGGGACTGCAGTACCCCTAGTTGTCTCTAGCAAGGATCTCTGCAGCCATAGACACTGACTCGTGGGTGCTCTGGGCATCAAGCACCTACCAAAAAAATTAGCCGGTGCTCAGCACCTATGGAGCCATGCTTGCAGATGCTAAAAAATAAACAAATAAAGTGCTTTACTGGATGAAGCAGAGCATTACTTCAACCTGATTCTAAACTGTCTGTAAAGATTGGGCACTTCAGTGGGGCTTTTTAGTGCTTTTAGGTAAAGCTGATTCAATCAGCAATTAGATAAAAGTGCCAAAAAAGCCCCACTAAAGTGCCCGACCTTTACAGACACTGCAGAGCTGGGTTAAAGAAATGCACTGCCTCTTCTGGGCATGCAAGGGGCTCAGCATGGGAACACATACATTTTAAAGTAAAGCAGTGGTTTTGAGGTGTTTTTTTTAATGTCTGCAAGCATCCACCAGCAAAAAACAAAGTTGGCTCTTGTGTCTGCAGCACAGTCTGCAGAGAAGGAAGCACAGAACAGAGAATTAAAAAATGTTCTTTGCAGCTAATTCAGATCCAGACATACTTTTTTCATTTCTTGTCTTTCTCTTCCTTCTGAAACCATACCAAAATGGTTTAAAGGGCATTTTATTCCTACAATGAGGTCAACAGGCCAAATCCTTAACTGAGACCATAGGAGGCTCTTATTTCACAAATTAGAACCGGCAAATCATTTATCTTTGTTTTTTTTGTTCTTTCTTCCTTTCTTTAAAAAAAACTGGCCTTTCATCAATAGGGCAACATTCAAAGAAAGTATCCTATTTCAGCCAAAAGATTCCATGCTTTTGGCTAAAGCTTTGATTGGTCCCTGAACGGGCAAAAATTAAAACTAAAACCTTTGGAATAATAAATAAAAGGGATTAAATGCTTTAATTTTAATTTAATTCTTACAGAGGGAAAAAAGCCTTCTGATCAGCTCTCCCCCGTTTTTTTTTGTTAATAAAAAGGTGGTGGCAACCTATTTCACAATATCCCCATTACATGTAATACATGAGCACCCTGATGCCAACTGAAGTCATTAAGCTTTGCAGGTGCTTTGCCCTGCTGCTAATCAGACCCCAGCAATCCTACAGTCTAATAATTACAGCAAACCTGCAAGGAAGCAGCATTTATTTTAAAGGATCTCACTTTGCACAGGCAAGAAATCCCTCGATCATCTGATGGATACTTATGCCTCTACGGTTCTGCATACCTCGGCTGGGGCAAATTTATGAACTCATATTGCCGTAATGAAAACAATGAAGTCCCCGTGAGAATGAGACTCAGCTCTGATATCCTTATTCACACAGAGTATTATTTTATCCTAGGAACAGTCATATTTAAAGGCAATGAGAATGCTCCCAGAGTAACACAATCAAACCTTATTACATTCTCATAACAGTAGCAGATATGTGTTAAATAATAGAAGATTCATAAGGTCTGTGCAATTACAAAGTAAAAGCACATTGAAGTATATAGATGGCTACATTAAAATATCATCTAAAGATGGGTATAATATGGATTTTTAACAAGCCAAACCAAAATAGGTGCCGGATCCAACGTTCTTATCTATAAAAAATACAAAAATTGAATCTCCAGCAACGCATAAGAGACTCAAAGGAAACTCATTAATTAAACATGTTTCTTATAATGTGCGCAGCTTCAAGTTTCACACTGTCATGTTTCAAAGGTGTATAATTGCAATAGTTAATGTAACACTCACCCTAATTTACACATAAACATAGATGCAGAGAGATCTTCAGCCCGCAAAGCAGTTCTTAGGAGAAAATACAAAGCTATTAAGGAAAGTGTGAATTAGGTGCGCCCACTTGCTTAATGCAGTGGAGACAGTGGAGCTGCTGTTTATAATGCAAAATGCAGCCGTGTTTGAAGCAGTCCACATGCAGTATTTTCTAGGATGTGGTCAGCTTGTCTAAGAGCCAGTTTCAATACACTGTTCTGCCCCGTAAAACAATTAAAAGGGACAAACAAGCCTTTTAAATTTGAGGTGATAGACATGAGCATGGAGGATTTATTGACATAAAGCAGGCTTGCACAATGTGCTCCATTGTTTCCCTCTTGTGGTTACATCACAACCAGAGGTTTATGAGCCTTCTAACCGCTGTGCTCCTTTGGTGTGAACAGAAAGTATCCACTCACAATGATACTACTCTCACTCCTAATCCTCCAGGGCTTTCCCTCCTGCTTGGTCCCTGCTCTGCTGGAGGCAAAGACTTCTGATTTAGAGTTAAGCACTGGTTGCTCATGAGCAATAAGTTCTTGCTTCAGAAAGGTACCCAGACACTTATTTAAACTGATCTCAATGGGATTATTCACATGCTTCATGTCCATTCTTAAGTACCTTGCTGAAGCAGACCTATCTGCCTGCATACCAATTCGTCCTGTTAATGCTTTTCAGAAAGCCACACAGGAGAAGGAAATCCAGCTCAGACCTCAACAGCCCCCATTCCTTCCCCTAAGCCAATGAACTTCATCAGGATAAAGGCATTATCTTAAATCATCATAAGCAGATTGAAATGTGATTCTACATCCTGCTTACCCCCAGGCAATTTCAAGGTAAAAAGACTTTTGCAACTTTTCTCTGAGCCTAATCTGCACAAAATGAACTGTCCCAAACAGGAGGCTTTACCCCACCTTCAGCTCTCCTTTCAAATACGAATTTTCATGTGTACCTAGGAGAACTTCTATAATCCTTACAATCTCCTATGCCCCGTGAACGGTGCTTGTGCCCAAAAGTTTGCAAATAAATATTTTGCAAATATCTAGTTGGTCTATTAAAAGATATCTTCTCTGCCACAAATTTTGATTCCTTATCCTAATGGTGTTTTTCACTTTTATTCCCCTGAAAGCAATGGATCTTGCAATAGGAGAGACTGTGAGTGAATACTGTGAGTTTTTAAGGTTTTTAAGGTCTGGCTAGACAAAGCCCTCACTGAAATGATCTACTTGGGGCTGGTCCTGCTTTGAGCAGGGGTATGGACTAGATGTGACCTCCTGAGGTCCCTTCACACCCTCATTTTTCTATGAGTCTAAGGGAGCAGAACCCCAGAGCAAGTGCTCAAGGTGCTTAGAAGTAGAAAAGGGGAACTCTGCACACACCATGATGGAGCTGGGTATAAAAATGTCTGCACTTAAAATGTATGCACCATCATCTAAGTACTGGAGAGTTGTCAAGGCGGAGGCTTTCTGGGTGTTACCTTGCTGTCATTCACACACTTGACTACTATAAGCATCTCTCCTTTCCAGAAGCTAGTCCACAGATGTATGTACACAATGTATATATAGTGATCATGACTTAGATGGACACCTTTCTCCCAGAAAGGAAGCAGGATCTAGTACTTAAGGTAGCCTGTCAAGCACTCAGGAAAGCTCAGTTCCTTTCCTAGCTCCACTGCAGAACAAATGTTCTGTGCAGTATCAACTTTGCAGTTAAAGTTGTGACTGCAGCTCATTTAGACATATCCTAGCTAGCCTGTGCAGCCATAAAAGTGTAGTTATGGCAGCACAGAGCTCAGTGAAGACTGATTACCCAGCAGACTCCAGCTTTGGTTTGAAACCCAGATGAGCTTTATGCTATCCACTGCCACCAGTGCCTGAGCTACCTAGTCCTTCTGAAGACACCGACGTGGCTGAGATGAGGTGAAACAAGATTGGCTGAGGCAAGATGAGATGGGAGAATATAAGCCAAGCTAATACAAGAGCAGATGGGAGAAATCAAGATGAGATGAGGTGCATTTTGCAGAGCTAAATTCATCATGGCCTTCCCTTTGATGGCAGGGGTGACAATGCAGTCATATTTGTCTTTATTTCTGGGCTTACAGCTAGGTGCCTGAGGCTAGGCACTTTTCCATGCCTCTCAGGTCATGCTTTCTGAAGCTTAAAGTAAGGAACACTGGATATTGCTAATGAGTACGCTAGTGATGCAGGCATGCTTAGCTTTCCAATTTAGGGACAAGACATGCTTTAGTTGCAAAAAGAAAATCCATAACAGAGATAATAATTGCCCATTGTGCAGAGGAATCATTAGATTTTTGCAACACACAAAAAAACCACTTCAGAAATCTAAACATTTGCCAGTTCAAACCTAATCATTTTCCAACCACCCTTCCTCCCACTGTTCAGCTCACAGGGGAGCTTGCATTGTCTCTCGCACACAATTAGCAATGGACGGGCCTTGCCAGTTATAAGTAATTTCAGTTCAGCTTGCAAGTTCCTTAGGTCAGGGATTGTGCCTTTTTATTCTTCACCATGAGGTTCAAAGCAACTGCTTGAGTGTTGGGATAGATAATAAAAAATAATAATAATACTTGTAATCAATCCAAATAAATGTCTCAACAGCAGTTTTCAACATGTAGGTTTCATCCTTTATTCACATTGCCTCCACTGACTTCAGCAGAGCACTGGTTTACACAGTAGAAAGTAAGTGGTGTAGCCAGTAAAGACTTAGGTAGAACATAGGGGCCTAATAAATAAGCCACCACAAATGATAGGTACTCCATGGAGCTGGATGGAGGGGTGGTTAAACTCATGTGATGCCTCGCTGTTGGAGTTTGAAGTTCTCCAATGTGGTGATTCACTGGCCCACCTAGGGTGAATCATCCTTTTGGCTGACACGCATTGGCTGATGTGTTGGCAGAAAGCTGACCCTGTCCCAAACCAGTAAAGCAGATAGGGATGAACTGTCTGCCTAAGTCTCCTGGACACTTTCTTGATAAGCCTGATCCCAGCATTTCACCGTGACTCTATTCCTTGATCTTTCCCGGTTGTGTGTCTGGCCGCTGATCTTTGACTTGCCCCTGACTATGGCTGTCAGCTCCTGACCCTGGTGTCATCTGTGGCTTCCTGACTCTGTCTTGGCTTTTGGTTTCCTGATTCTGGCGCTCTGACCCCTAGTACATTTCTGACCGTGTCCTTGGCATCTAGACTGCAGCTTGCTTACTGCTCTTAGAGCCTGGCTTGCCCATGCTGACTCCTGCTTCTGGACTCAAGCACCGGACCCTAAGCCTCATGACTGGGCCTGACTGCCCACAGGCCAGTAATGATCCTTGGGGCCCCACAAGTATTCATCTGTGGGTGCCCAGAATTGCTCAAGGCTGAGCAGTTTGGCGTCTATTCCCAACAAAGCCCAATAAGAAAACAGAAATTGAGAAACCATCTGGTAGGTGTGTATATGGCAAGTCTAACGTGCTGATGGGCTTATCTCTCTCACTAAGTCCTGTGGTGACCATTTTCTTTAGAAAAATATTAACTGCTAGTGGTGCCCTTTCATACTAAGTATTTTTTCACATGCTCCACACCGCAAATAAAGGATGCACTTTGTTTTTTGGAAAGGCAGAATAAAGAAAAAAGATTTTGCCAGAATTATGGCCATATGCAGTAGGGACAGAGGCTAATCTTCAGCTCACTCACCCTTCCTTTTTCCTCAGGCTGAAGCTAGTTTTAACCCCTTTACAGCTAAATTGTCAGCAGATCTCGGCTGCTCAGCCAAAAGGTAAAGCTGTAGCTCCTGAAGACTTGACTACATGGGCATATCTAGGATATTGAAAAGAAAGCTGCAGGGGTGTAAAACAGGAGGAGAGAGACCAGGAGTAGCTAAATTGCAAGATCTTCAACAAAATTGCCAACCAAGGTATAGCTTGATTACTGGAACAAGAACATTAAAAAAGCAAAGTGGGTCATTAACATTTGTTGAGTGAAGAGCAGGAATCAGATTGATTATAAGGAGCTAGAAGTCAATTGACTCCCTCAGCAGTGCTTTAAAGAAATGACACAGCTGCTATTCTGGATTAAAAAAACCCAGATTCCTCACTTGCATTGGGGAAAGGTATGTGTAGTATTCAAGTAAATATGGCACTTGTACCCGGGCGTGGAGGCTGCTCCAAAGCACTGTAATTCTCGTGTGTCAGAACAGACTCGATTAACCATGTCTGCTGGAGCAAAGCAATTACTGCACTCCAGCTGTCTCCTGAGTCTTGTGTATCAGCATCCCCAGGCTTAAAAACGGTGGTGGGGGTGCTTGAAGTAAAGCTCATTGAATAAGCTTTTGTTCAAGCATCCCTGCCACCATTTTTAAGCTCAGGAATCCTGATACACGAGACGCAGTGGTGCTTTAATTAGAGCAGCTCTGAGAGTGACTCTAATTAAAGTGCCACTCCGCCACCCCTGGAGCACATGTAAAAGTGCCCTATTGTGCTAACCTCATGATTAGAGTGGTCCCCTGAGGGAGACAAAAGCATATCGAATCTCTGCGTCAGGGGATGTTTATGTATCTTAATCCAGTGTTCATTTATAAATTAAAGAAGAAGCAACCCCTGATTCTCCCACCCAGTAGAAACCCTTAAGTACTGGGTCACACAGTAGGGCTTCCTCTCATTTGGCCTGTCACTGGCTCTGTAACACTTGTAGTGTCATCTGCACATGAGCCCAACTTCAACAGCAGCGTTGGACAGCTCCCCCACCCAGTCTTGACTACAGCCAGGTGTTTAGGGCATTCTCTGTGGAGGTATGGTTTTGAATCCCTACGGGTTTAGAGGGAATGAATGTCCAGTTTCCTGGACAAGTGCTTAACTACTAGGTTATCATATAGAAAATATTAAAGATAGCTTGGGACAACTACTGCTACTCATTGGGAAAAGTGAGCACTGCTGCACTCTTTCAAATAGTGGATGCATGCACCAACCTTCAGAAGATGATTCCAGGCTATGGATCACAAATGCAGTAAGGCATCTGGCTACAGGCAGGGACCCAGGCTGTGGGAAAGTGAATGAAGTTTAATACCATGTGTATGATGCTTCCCTTCAAATTTCTGGTCTTCTTTGAGGAAATATGCCCCTCCAACTTGTCTCCCCTGAGCCTTACCTGAGACCTGCAATTAGGCACTGTAAATGGCTCAGGAGCAGCTCTGAGTGCTTTCCAGGTGCTGTCCTCAGGTCTCTGAGAGCGATGAGATTCAAACCAATTTTTACTTTTTAAATTAAAAAAAAATGTCATCTGGATTGACAACATATATTTCAAGTTTCAACCCAATGCAATTTGAAATAGCCAAGGTATTAGACCCTGGAAATTGGAGTTCATAATGGAATTACTGACACTCAGCTTTACCTGAGTAGTTTGAGGGACGTTACGGTAATAAAGGTAGGATCTCTGTCATTTTTGAACATTCTTGATTTTCTCCATATAGCTTGTTCTTTTCCTTTTTTTTTTCCTACCAGATAATTAAGGTGTCTTGTTTGCAAATAATTCTTGCCTCACTACTTTGTGGTTCTCAAGAATGTGGGAAAGTCAGTTAAGAGGGAACATTAGAGTAGTCTCTAAATTTCTGAAGGGTTGGCATAAAGAAGAGGGAGAACTCTTTTTCTCCCTTGCTGCAGAAAGCAGGATGTGTAACAATAGCTTGAAATTGGAGTTGAGCAGTTTTAGGTTGCATATCAGAGGTGGGGGTGGGAAACATCTTCACTGTTAGAACAGGGAGGCAGTAGAAAAGCCTGCCTAGGGAAGTTGTGGAGTCTCCATCACTGGAAGTTTTTAAGAAGAGGTTGACTAACCATTGGTCAGGGATGATCTAAAAGTGGTAATGCCTGGAGTGCTCTGTGAAGAGCAGTACCTGAAAGCCCAGGAGACCCTCCACGCACATATTACTTGGAGATCATGACAAGAGTTCTTCAGCCCACAGCAGGTGGAAATTGGAGAGGACCATGCTCAACAGCCAGTAAATGAAGCAGATTTCCACAAACAACTTGGTTAGGAAAGGAGATTAAAAGAGCTGGAATGAATTCATGGGGGGGTAGGATGACAGAAAAGGGAACTCTGGCTCTCCAGTTAGGATGTGTGGAATTGCATTTGTGATCCCCAGGTTGCAATACAGAGTGAAGGGTGTTTGATTTTCCCACAGTTCTGGGGTTTGCTGGCTACCACATAGGCCAGGAAGGAATTTTTTTTTTCTTCTCTTGTTGCTACAAGTGTCAGGGTTATTTTCATATTCCTCACTTGTTGGGTAACAGCTGTAGCCAAGGCTTGGGACTTTGACTGGGGTATGCCGATGCTCCTACTGGGACAAAAACCCAGAAGTTCCTGACTAGAAGGCTCTTTCCCCTCTGCTCAGGGTCAGACTGATTTGCCATACAATGAATCAGGAACAAGTTTTATCTCATGGCCAGACTGCAATGAAGTGTACTGGGTTTTGCCTTCCTCTGTAGCAGGGGAATGGCCCTCTTTCTTGGCTATCTCAGGCATATTTTAACAACAGTTACAGCAGCGGGACACTAACTACCATTGCACTATCTGTGGTGTATTAGGATATTATATCTGGTAATTATTTCACAGGCTTCATTGTGTAGTTTTAGCAATAGCATAGACAATGATCTATACGGGATGGCTTGGAAAGGGGTAATTCTACCTCAGGGAAAGGCTTGATCTTGATGGTCTTCTCCAAACCAACTTTTCTGTGACTCTACAATATATTGGGCACCCTTTAGTTGAGTATCATGTCCCATGCTACTTGGAAAAAGCATCTGTTGCCTGTGTGCAGATTCTTGGCTGGGGCCCTCCAGGTATCACAGCCCTGCCCTCATCACCAACCCTCCATCTCCACAGGGCTTCTGGATGTGGCAGAAGACTGCGCATGGCATGTTTAGCATGGGGACTCTGGTGTGTGGGAGGACGGTCTTAGTCGTTGGTGGCTGGAGTCAGTGGCATGGCGAACAACAATGGCTGGGGCCACTTCTCTGTTGCAGCCTTCTTTCACCTTTACAGCCATTGAGCCCACAGCCTTCCTCCACCGTTGAGGACTTCTTGGATCGTTCTTTGTCCCCCTTGACCTTACCACCACAGGTGGCCTGACCAGGAGTGTGAGCTCCAGGCCTCATTACTCTCAGGGTCACTGGAACATGCAAGTCTCTTCACCACAACAAGGCGATGATCCTCAGAGAGGTTTTTGCTGAAGAATGTGTGAATCCAGAATCAGGCTCCTCAGTCACTTGAGGACCCATCAAGCCTGACGGACATCATCCTGGACTTTGAGGGACCACCAATGATTTGGGGGGGGAAGAAAGAAAGAAAAAAAAAGACACCAAACCTTGCCAGTCTCACCTATGGGATAATACATCATCCATGTCCTCGGTCCGGTTTTTGCTGATACCAGCTGACGGTCTGGCAGATGACATACCACTGAGTGAAAAGGAATGTAAGAGTCACAGGCCCAAAAGATCAAGCAAGAAGTGTGACTCCTACTTGTAGGTCTACTAGGTGGGTTTTGATTGGCATCGGGGGGTGTCCTGAGTTCTGGCCCCTGTTCCCTATGTTTGTATTCCATGTTATCCAATGCCGAGGTAACGCAAAAAGCACAACCAGGTTTGGCAGCAGGGAGTAGAAGTTTGGACTCCCCCATTTCACTAAGCCACAGAGTCACATTCCTGCCTCTTAATTCTCTGGACTAATGTGTATTACAACAGACAGCCATTACTTAACAAACAGAAAAACCTTGACAATAGTTGCCAAAGTCCAAACCCCGCCTCACCAAGCAGTGCCCACTTCACTGGGCTACAGTTATGTGACTCTTTTTTGTTCTCGTCTTTTGAGTCTCTCAGCCTGATGCTTTCCCAAACAGCAAGAAGCATAAGCACAAATCCCCTCATAATGAAATAAATAATAAAACGAGCCTAGAATTTGGGTCTCCCAGTTCATGGGCAAAACCTTTTCCCTTTCTTTTACACCACAGTGTTACACCACTGCTATCTGTCAGATATCCTGGTCGATGTCTCTGCTGAGTAAGCTGGATCCCAGCAGGGCACCTGCTGTCCTAGAAGTTGGATGGAACTGGATCCTGACATTAGACAAGTAAATAAGAAAGGAAGAGAATAGGATTGCTCTCTGGAGGCCTACAGCCAGTATGGGAGAGAAAAGTAAGATCAGTCTCTGGGGTATGCTTGGCTGCCCACTGAGATACCAGGAGATTTGGGTACCTTAGTGGTGGAAAAGGATTGCTGGCCAGATGGAGCTGCATACTTTTGGGGTGAGTGGAAGCAAGTGCTTAAATGCTTAATAGATGATGCAGAATCCACGGCCTTGCTGTCCGTGTTTGATGTGGCTACCTATTTGACCTCCTGAGTCTGGCACTGGGTTGGTTGGACCTTCTGCTCTTGGTTTCAGCTATTGAAGCTGGAGCTTCACGAAGGGCCTGATGGACTTGGTAATTCCTTTTGGATCATTTAGAAACTCCAGTTTAAACAAAAGAGAAACAAGTATATCTGGACCTACATTCAAAGTTGAGTTCTGGAACAGGGTAGGACTTTGAAGGGGGGCGGGGGGAGTGTTTTGGTTTTTTTCTTTCCATGCACTGTTTCCCCTTTCTCCCACCCCCTCCTCCCTTGGGATTTTTTCTCCCCTTCCTCCACACTCTCCCATGGGTTTGTTCCATTTCTCTCAAGGATTTGAGAAATTTCCTTTAATTCTACCAACTTTCAGGGCTTTCATTGTCAGAGCTGTCACCATCATTTAAGAGTCATAAGGACCTCTCTGGCCTCCCATAATTAGTCACAGGATGAATGTGAGCCTCTGAAACAGCAGACTCCCCAAGATGGTGCCTTACCATTTAAACTTCCCTTTGTAATAAACTGCCAGCATGTTTCTTGACCTGATGATCTCCTGTGCTGCCCATCCTTTTCATCAGATTCTGCTATAAACCCCTCAGCAATGGCCTCATGCAGAGAGTTGGTATCTAATGGCCTAATGCATTATGGGTAAGTGCTAGAATAGTATTGTGCTGCCAAACCAACTGGTCCTTATTTACTTTGCTTTTCCTGTGGCTTGTTCCTGTTTCCATTGAAGTCACTAGGAAGGGATTACTGCTCCTCAGCTACTATTTTAATTTATGAAGTAGGTACTTGCACTCCATCCCACATGACATAACAGGTAATGGGAAGCGAGACATGCTCATAAGAATGAGTCTTTCAGAAATCAAAATAAAACAGGAAACTTTAAGAACCTACTGGGTCAAGTCCCATTCCTAGATGTCAGTTGAGCTATTCTGGTGACACGTGAAGAGAATATCAATCTTTGTGTTTAAAGCATCTTAGTTTTCATGCCATTGTCTGCAAAACAATCTCAGCCTGTTTAATAAGACCCCTCTTATTATGGGTTCTTTCTTCAGGACAAAAATGAATGTAGAACTTCTTTTCTTATTGGGCTCAAAGGGTAGGTTTCAGTGGAGCTTGCACAACATTTAAAGCAATATCAATTATTTACTCTATAAAATACAAAGCATAAATATTTCAATTCATGTCAAGAAAAACATGACACACAAAAGACAAATGCTTAAATATGTTGCTTAGAGATTCAGACATGACAGGTCAGATACTAAAAGCACATAATAGCATAGGTATTTTTGCACTAATGGAAATATATATGTATTTCCATTAGTACAAAAAATACATAACCTTGAATGTTTTGATTAAACCCACAAAAGCATGGCAATTCTGAATTAAAGCTCCCATGGTGCTCTTATCTGAGTCCCTGTCTGCCTGACAGTACTACACAGGTGCCATCTAGAAGAGGATCTCATAATACAAGACCATAATGCTCTCTCTATGCCACCCAGGAGAGTTCTTTACATACACGCTGTAGTATAATACTCCTGACCAGTCACATCCTTAGTGCCTTTCCATTTATTTCAGTGGGAGTAGGGCTGGGCCCTTCATGACACGGTGACATCCATTTCAAAGCAGCAGGTGAGCAAGGTCTGCTATTGAGAATGAATACAAGATCTGGAGACATCCTACAAAACTCCCATACACTGTTCACAAGGCTCCCATTACTTTTAAATTACTATAATTATAGTTAGCAGCTCTGTGGAACCTATTAATAGAAGACCATAAATCACCCTGGGTGTAATTCCAGTGACTTTTCTATAGTTACAACCGGGACGAATTTGGCCCAATATTGATTGCAGCAACTAGAAATGGGAGGGTACAGCAGAAACTAGAGGTATTGAAAGATATTAAAACTGTGGTCTTAAATGTCATCCATGAACTTAAGCAGCCAATGTGTTGGAACCCCAACCACGGGTCTGATTCTTGGCTATGGGTTTGTAGCACAGTGGAAAGAGAGAAGGTGCTGTGCCAAACAGAAAAGAGTAAAGGGGGCTGAAGAGCACCTGGATTTTGAACTGCTGCAAGTGCCACTCCAATTCCCTTCCCTTGCCCAATCCATTCCTCTGCTTTCTGCTCCCTGCCCTATCTGTCACTGTGTGCCCTGCTCCTCCCCAGTCTACTGTGCCCCAGAGAGGTTGCCCATGCCACCTGTGGAACGTGTGCCATGGTCTGGCCGCCCCTGCGCTAGGAAACTTCCTTCCAGCCTACACCCAGCTTACCTCTATACCCAGGTTTCCAAAGGCGGGCAACATAGGGATATTTGTGATAGTGCTGTGTTGTGCCTGAGCAGAGGGAATTTTCCCTGGGACAGCTGTAGTACTTTTGCAGGCCCTACATAGTGCTCTTGTGTAGGGGAGAGCATAATTTCTTAATTGCTTTTAAAAAAATGTTTCAGTACAACTTCCATATTCCAGGAATTCTGTGGGTGCTTATAGACACGCTCAAGGGGTGGTAGGAGGGCAGGGAGGTGTACTTCATTAGCACAGCTCTGAAAGCCATGGTAATTAAAGGCACCCAGAGCATCACATGTACCAGCATCCCCACACTGAAAAATGGTAGTGGGCACTTCAAACTAAAGCTCGTCAAACAAGCTTTAGTTTAAAGCACACTGCCACCATTTTTCAGGACAGGGATGCTGATAGGCATGATTCTGGAGTCTGCTGGAGTGCAGTAATTAGGGTTACCATATTTCCAGCAGCAAAAAAGCAGACACCTGAGTGGTGGGGAGAGGCATATGACTATGGGGGGGGCAGTGATATGCCCGTGCCCTGCCTCTGCCCCTAACTCCTGAGACCCTGCTCCCCGAGCCCTCCCAGCCCTGCCTCACTCCCAACCCACAGCCCACACCTGCCAGTGCCCCACACTATGGACCTGCAGCCTCCTGCCCACCCAGCCCTGCTGGTGCCCCTCACTCCCGACCCGCAGACCCCCACCCCTCCAACCCTGCTGCCCAAGCAGTGTCAACACACACACACACACACACACACACACACACACACACACACACACACACA
>NW_017728992.1:196890566-196893525 GCF_001723915.1 Gavialis gangeticus | reverse complement strand
ACACACACACACACACACACACACACACACACACACACACACACACACACACAGAGTGTCTCATTACCAGGCTTGCTGGGGCCCATGTGGCGAGCACATGACCCCCAACAACCAATCATCTTGCCCGCTGCTCCCAGTCCCAAGCAGCCAGTCTGGGAGAGCAGAGGGAACAGCAAAAAATCCAGACATTTGCTCTTATTTTAAAAACCCACCCAGACGCAGCACAGGGGGCCAAAAAAGAGGACATGTCTGGGAAAACCCGGATGTATGGTAACCCTAAGCAATTACCATGCTCCAGTACCATGTTCCATAATTACAGCACATTGGAGCAGCCTCCCTGCACATGTATAGGAGCCCCATCTGTCTCTCTGTGTCCTGAATCATGTGCATTTCTATCCCTTCCAAACTTTTTGGTGGTTATGTGTTTTATGCAAATAGCAGACCAAATACTTTTGTTGTTTATATGATTGTTTAGTGTTTCTTAAAATCCCACTAAAACACTTGGCTTGGCATCTAGTGGCAGTGGCCAGCATAGATTGACTATACCAAACGTATTTGCTTTGATCAGTTTTAAATATTTCTCCTGGTCTCGTACAATAAGCAGCAACGGACACGTTCTCTCTTCTCTACGCTGCAGATGTCACTGGTTTGAATCCAATACTTGCACATAGCCTCTGGCAATGAGCCATTTAACACATCTCTGCTAATCCCGAACTACCATGCATATGCATTACAATTTATCATTCAATTTCTCTAACATAATCCCAAATGTAAGGAACTGCTCTTGCTGATCTGATTTTCCCAAGGTGTAGAGGTGGTTTTTACCTCCTCTTTGTTTCGTTTCCAAGCTGCAAGACTATTACTTGCAAAGCAACTTCCCCACAGAATATTTTGATTCATTTAAGAGCAAAGTCAGGCATCTGCAAAAGCTCAGTCATCTGCACTTAAGAAAGCATGCCTTATTTATAAGCCACAGAGCAAACAAATGTACTGCAAAAAACCAATCAGCACAAGAAAACAGAAATCTGGATCAGAGAAGAGTTGCGTGACAAAGAAAGCCTCTCACGCTTCATCATGTAGGTGAGCCTCTGCTTTTGGAAATTTAGAGCAGCCCTCAATAAGGGGCAAACATCACAGAGCATTATAGTTTAGACAAACTTGGAAATAAAAATAACATGCTAAAAATAACCATGCTGAAAATAACATAATTTGTTGCTGAAGCTCACATAGAGACCTCCAAAAATGGGGTTGGGGGGGTCATTAAATTAGATAGGTGGGAGGTTGGGGAGAGGAAATCACCAAGCAGAGCACTGATGTTACCTGGATTAAGCCTGCCCAACTGAATGGCAAGGTACCCAGATGAAAAGGCACATAATGAAGCAATTGATCTCAGCTTGTCAGCCAAGCCACAGATCTGCTGGAAAGCTGAAAACATCTCCCACCAAAGTAACCCATTACATTAAAGAGGAGGCAAATATCAAAGCTGCTTAACAAACACATTACACATCAAAGCCAGCAGCCAGCAAGAGGCATCATTATGCAGCCTTAAAAGGAAAGGTAAAACTCTAAAGCATCAAAATCTGAAGGATCAACAGATAATAGATAACAATTATGGGTACAATGTCATCTCCTTAGCCTCTTCTGGGAGAGCACAACCTGTAGCACGTAGCACTTTATTCTAATTCTCCATTATATTATTTAACATACTTTCTCAATTCAGTTTACTGCTGTATTCTTTCATTTCCTCTGAATCTGCAGCCCAATTCATCCATTACTTTAAACATATAAGTCCAGGTCTGGAAATGTGGGGGTAAGTCCACACTGGAAATCTGTCTTAATTTAACCCACTTATTTCTGTACGTGTTATTTGTACTGCTGTAGCATCTAGGAGGGGTCCTTTTTGCTAGGACTCCATTGTGCTACACAATGGCAGTCCCAGACCTAAGAGCTCACAGTCTAAAGATGGGACAGCAGGCAAAAATAAAGGATACAGACAAACAGGGAAGTACAAAACAATGAGTCGATGTAAATTGGGATGATCAGTGATGGTTTCATAGTTTCATAGTTGGTAGGGTCGGAAGGGACCTGAGCAGATCATCTAGTCTGACCCCCTGCCATGGCAGGAAAGAGTACTGGGGTCAAATGACCCCAGCAAGAAGATTGTCAAGCCTTGTCTTAAAGACCCGCAGGGTAGGAGCCAGCACCACTTCGCATGGAAGTTGGTTCCAGATCTGAGCCGCCCTGACAGTGAAGTAGTGCCTCCTGATGCCTAATCTGAATTTACCCTCTGCCAGCTTGTGACTGTTATTTCTAGTCACTAATGGTAGCGCTCGGAGAAACAGGAACTCCCCCAATGCCTGCTGGCCTCCTCTGACTAGTTTGTAACAGGCCCCCTCACTAGATCCCCCCTCAGCCTTCTCTTATGGAGGCTGAACGGGTTCAGGTCCTGTAGCCTGTCCTCACAGGGCTTTCTCTGCTGCCCCCTGATCATGCGAGTGGCCCTCCTCTGGACCCTCTCCATGTTGTCCACATCCCTCTTGAAGTGCAACACCCAGAATTGGACACAGTACTCCAGCTGCGGCCTGACCAGTGCCGCATAGAGGGGGAGGATCACCTCCCTGGACCTGCTTGAGATGCATCTGTGGAGGCATGACAACATGCAGTTGGACTTTCTGACTGCATCCCCACCCTGCTGGCCCATGTTCATCTTGGCATCAATGATGACTCCAAGATCCTTTTCTGCCTCTGCACTGACAAGAATGGAGTTCCCCAGCCTGTAGTTATGCTGCTGGTTCTTCCTCCCTAGGTGCAGCACCTTACACTTGTCAATGTTGAATCCCATCCTATTCTCTTCCGCCCAACCTGTAACCTGTCTAGGTCCAATTGTAGGCTATTTCTTCCTTCTAGCATGCCCACATCCCCCCTCACATCTTAGTGTCATCAGCAAATTTGAACAGGG
>NW_017728992.1:196890319-196890555 GCF_001723915.1 Gavialis gangeticus | reverse complement strand
GCTGATCTGGTCTCTGCTCAGGAAAATGGAGGCAAAGAAGATGTATAATAGGTTAGCTTTGTCATCTGGTGAGACGACCAAATTTCCTAGCAAGTCCTGCTGGGGCCCCATGTTACCCTTTACCTTCTTTTTGCCCCGTCTGTATTTAAAAAAGGACTTCTTGTTGTCCTTGATCCGGGAAGCTAGTCCCAGTTCCATCTCCACCTTAGCCTTCCTGACTGCCCCCCTGCACCCCC
>NW_017728992.1:196888022-196890189 GCF_001723915.1 Gavialis gangeticus | reverse complement strand
CCTCCCTTCCATTGGGTGTACACCTCCCTTTTAGCTTGAAGACATTCCCGGATGCTTTTGGTGAACCATGGGGGCTTTTGTGCCCTCCTGCTCTGTTTGATCCGTGTTGGGATTACCTCCCTTTGGGCTTGGAGGATCATCTCCTTAAGGAGCAACCACTCTTCTTGGACACCTGGCTCCTCTCCCTTCCGGGACCTCAGTGTTCTCTGACTAATGTCCTTAGTTCATTGAAGTCCACCCTCCTAAAAACTGGGGCTGCTGCCTTGCTGCAGCCCTTTTCCACCTTGTGCTGGATGGTGAATTCCAGCAGGTGATGATCACTGTCGCCCAGGTGGTCGAGCACCCGTAGCCCCCTCACCAGGTAGTCACCTGTGGCCAGCACCAGGTCCAACAAGGCGTCTCCCCTGGTGGGGCTGTGCACCTCCTGGGTTAGATGGAGGTCCCGCATTTGGGCTAGGAACCTACATGAGTGGTCAGACCTGGCTGACTGCTCTTCCCAGCAGATGTCTGGAAAGTTCAGGTCACCCATGATGACCACATCCTTTGACCTAACTACCTCCGTGAGCTGACTTAAGAATTCCTGGTCTAGCTCTTTGTCTTGGTTG
This sequence comes from Gavialis gangeticus, assembly GCF_001723915.1. Taxonomy (NCBI): domain Eukaryota; kingdom Metazoa; phylum Chordata; order Crocodylia; family Gavialidae; genus Gavialis; species Gavialis gangeticus. The sequence goes on along the minus strand of NW_017728992.1, from coordinate 196,889,584 downwards.
GGTGGTCTGTAGTAGACCCCCACCGTTAAGTCTCTTTCCCCTTGACTGCCTTGTATTCTAACCCAGAGCACTTCCACGTGCCCCTCCTCTGACTCTGTGCTACCTGGTGAGGATGTGTATTCCTCCTTAATGTAGAGCACCACACCCCTGCCTTTCTTCCCTGTCCTGTCCCTCCTGTACAGCCTATAGCCCTTGATATTCACCACCCAGTCATGCGTTGGGTCCCACCACATTTCAGTGAGCCCCACTACGTCTGGGTTGGTGCCAGCTAGCAGGACGGTAAGTTCCTCCTGCTTGTTTCCCATACTACGATCGTTTGTGTAGAGGCATTTGAGGCCCCCTGTGGATGTGTGCACTGGCCCCCTAATCATAGCATTGCCCTGGCCCATGTTGCTTACCTGTGTATATGTTCCGCTCATCAATCTAGGCTGGGCTGTACTTGTGAGTGCTGCTTGGTTTAGCAGTCCGAGGCTTCCTCCTCCTTTGTCTTCCCCTTGCCCTTCCATACACTGGCAATCTAAAGTTTCTCAAGTGATTTGCAGACCATGTGAAGACAATTATGTTTGATGTGATAGAGTCTGGGGTGCCAATAGAGAGATGCAAAGAGAGAAGTGACACCATCACAGCAGTGAGATTGGGAAATGAACACTGCCAACTCATTCTGATTGGGCATTGAAGTTGTCAGGGTTAAAGAAAGGGTTGCTGCAATAATTCAGATGTGCTGATAGGAGCCTAGATGAGTCATAAGGGCATGAATGGACAGGCATAGTTGTATCTTATTAGAGAAAAAATCTTCAAGATTTAGACATAGCTTAGATATGAGAGGCAAGAGAGGCCTGACCTGACTACCTAGGGTATGGGGATTAGTAACAGGGAGCATGGTGATGGCATTGATAGTGAGTGAGCAAAGAACTGTAAATAGAGAAGATGTAGAAAAAGCTGTCAAACAATAGAAATCCCATTTCAGGATACTGGCATTGTGTTTTGCCTCCAAAACTTAAGTTTTACCTAGAATGGAAATTCAAGAAAAGTTTACATGTAAAAACATTGACATTAAGCATCTAATGCTGAAAATGTTCAAATGAGACATTTTATGACAAAAATGAGGAACTGTTTCTGCTTTTTTTGACCTGGGGGGTGGGAGGAGGGGCATTACAATGTGTCGCTATGAGGAGGTTGCTGGACCCAGCACATGGTAACTGCTTCAGTATAGGGCTGTGAGTTATCAAGACATACTCAGATAACAGGTTTTAGCATGTGATGCCCAATTGCTGGGGTAGGGAGTAGTCTGGGCAATTGGGAGTCTCTGTCAGTTTATCACAGGTATAGGAGGGGTTCAGCCTACCCCCTCAGTCTCGCTTCCAGCCAGTGGTCTCAACTGGCTATCCTCATATTGATAATGGTCATGACATGTTCAACATAGATGTCCCTGGACAAATGGATGGTTTCATAGTTTCATAGTTTCTAGGGTTGGAAGGGACCTGAGTAGATCATCTAGTCCGACCCCCTGCCATGGCAGGAAAGAGTGCTAGGGCCAAATGACCCCAGCAAGGTGTTCATCT
>NW_017728992.1:196876581-196887012 GCF_001723915.1 Gavialis gangeticus | reverse complement strand
GTGTCGACACCACAGTCCCCCAGTTTCTTAATGAGAACAGGGTGAGAGACAGTGTTGAAGGCCTTCCAAAAGTCCAGGAAGACTATGTCCACTGCTACCCCTGCATTTAATGATTTGGTGATCTGATCATAGAAGGCCACCGGGTTGGTTATCAGATACCATGAGGCATCTCATCAGCTTCACATAACCAAGGCTGAGAAGCCACTACAAACGAATCACCATACCCAACACAAAATGCTAAATTCAGAAGAAAAATACCAAAGTGAAACCAAAGGAAAACATGAAAGAAAATGTGAAACCTCAAAATGAAGCAAGGAAAAACTTGGAATGAAACACAGTAGAATAGATGGTTTTATTTTAACTAAATCCTTAAACTTTAATGAAACTCAACATTTTTGTGGGGTTTTTTTCCCAATTAAGAGCTCTATTTTAACCATGTTGAGCTTGTGCTGATGATTAAATATCCACAGAGAAATGTCAGAGAACAAACTATGTTATTAGTTTAGACAAAAGGAGGGAGGTCAGAAGCAGAGAAGCAGATCTGTGAATCATTTGTGCAGGGATTGTAACTGAATCTGTGTTTATGGGTGAAACAGGATAATGTAAGGGAGAGAGGAAAGCAGAGGACCAAGGCCAGAGCCTGTAGAAACCCTGCTCAAAGCTGGAAGAGAAGATGAAGATGTCCCAAAGGATATGTTTAAATTGCAATTAGCAAAATAAGAGGAGAATCAAGTGAAATGGAGTCGTGTGATTGCACAGGGCAAGCTTTAGCCTAAAGAGGGAAAGCTCAAATTGTGCTTTGTGAATGAAGCTTCCCCTACAAATAACCAAGGTAACAGACATTGAATATAAACCCTGGCTTTCCTTTTCCATACTTGGGGTGTAAGGATAACCATGGCTAGCCATCAAACTAGCCATCAATGTGGACAAATGGCTAGGTCCACTGAAGAACTGGGGCATCTGAACATTGGGTGTAGTAATGTTAAGCCCCCACCCCCTGAGTGGATTTCAGGAGGATGTACTGAGGACCTGACCTTCCTACACGTTGCCTGGGGAGAATCAGAGTCTATAACCAGGCGAGCACAGACACCTATATTTGGTGTTACAAATAACTGGTCAGGTCATATTCTTTTCAATTAAACGTGTTGGTACTCCCTTCCCCCGTTCATACATTGGCATGGTGTTTAAAGCACTATACCTTGAGTGGAGAGATCTGGGTTGTGATCCACTCTCCTCTAACATTTTGCATAAAAGAGGCATTGCATAAATGATACAACTACTTCTGGCAGCAGGAACCAGAACCCAGGACACCTCACTTCTACAGGGGCACCCTAACCATGACCTCTTACATATTCTCCCATGCCTTCTTCCATGCCTCTTGCTTTCCTTTATGCACAGTGCCACATCTTTAGCATGAAGCTGGAGATTACTTTATCTCCTCCCTTGCCCCAAAAGTTAGGGTGTATTAAGTATATTCAGTAGAAACAAGGAAATACTACCACCATTATAGAAGGCAGTGATGTCACCTAGGGCTGTGTGAAATTTCTCTGGCGGTTTCATTTCAATGCTGTTTCGACATGTTTCAAGCTTGAAATGGCAAAATCTAAATGAAACAGAGAGCTTTGAAACAGCCTCAAAACAAAACAAGGCAAGTCGAAACATTTCAACATTTTTTAAGTGTTTTGAGTTTCGAAGCTCAAGCTGGGCTTGCCTGCAGGGAAATAGAAACTGAAGTGAGGAGAGGGAGAGAGAAGAGGTGGGAAGGCGGGAGAAGGACTGCTCTCATTATTGACTGTGTAGCTGGCCAGTGATTGTCATCCTTTCCTGAGGTCCCTTCCAATCCCAGTGCTCTGGGGGAGGGATGGAAAAACTAGATAAAAGGCAGCATTGTTTGAACTGGCCTGCTTTTTGCCTTGGTGTCAGTTGAGTGAGGGCGCACCTTAACACACACACAGTGTCACCCGCCCATGTCACAAGTTTTGCCTGTCAGCAACCAGAGGTGCAGGGCTCCAGAACCCAGAAGCTCCTGCACCAACCTCCTCAACAGCTGGTGGGCATCATGACCACAGCAGGGGCTAGCAGGCCCACAGCTTTCACCCTGCTGCGTGACACAGTGTCACCCATGTCATGCGGTTTTTTGTCAACAGCTTGAGGTACAGTTTCCCTAAAACCCCTGCACTGATCTCCTTGAAACTTGGCAGGCTTTGTGGCCTCAGCAGGAGCTACCATCCCTGCAGTTTTAACCCCATTGTGGTTTAACACATACACGTGACGTCGGTTTCTTGCTTTCAAGACTTTGAGTTGCAGTTTCCCTGAACCCCCTGCACCTATCGCCTTGAAGCTTGGCAGCCTTTGTGCCCTCAGAAGGGGCTACCATTCCTTCAAGTTTCATCCAAATCAGGCTAAAAATGACAAAGTCATAAGCTGTTTCGAGCTTCCCCGTTATAGCCTATGGGCTAGACGTCAAAACAGCATTGAAACAGCGAAACTGTTTCAACGAAACAAAATGGAACAGCAGTTTCAAACTGAAATGAAATTCAAAGTGAAACACTGTTCCGTTGTAATGTGAAACACGAGTCAAAATGGAACAGTGCCATTTCACACAGCGCTAATGTCACCCTATTCAGAGTGCTGCATGTAGTTCTGGCAACCAGCATTGAAAAAATGGATTTAAACTGAAAGGAGTTCAGAGAAGCATCGCTTAGGTGGTGAAGAAAGTGGAGATATTCTACTATGAAAAAAAAAGATTAAAGGAGCTTGGCTTGTTTAGTTTAACAAAACTAGGTTTGAAAAGGGATATGATTACTTTTTTGTAAATACATTCATGGAGTGATTATTAGGCAGGGAAAGGAGCCTTTTATGCTGACAAACAACATCAGCACAGAGCTAATGACTAGAAACAGGCCATGGATAAACTTAAAGGGGGGATTAGAAGATTACTAAGTTTCAAAGGAATGAAGTTTTGCCATAGTCTTCCAAGCAAAGTTGTAAGCATAAAGAACCTGAATTGTTTTAAGACTGACCTGAATACATTTATGAAGGGATTAATATTGATACTGGTACTCTGACATTCTTCTCAGCTGCTCTCCCTGCCATGTAGCCATTGAGTGCTCCCTGCGCCATGGCTTCTCCCCCTGCCACACCCCGTGGCTGCATGCTACCCCACCCCCATGCAGCCTTGTGCCACACCCCATCATGTGCAGAGCAGCGGGGAGCAGGACTGGACCCAGAGCAGCAGCAAGAGGGGTGGAGCAGGTCAGGACCCAGAGCAGCAGCCAAGGGTGGGGAGCAGGGCAAGACCCAGAGTGGCGATGGAAGCAGGGGAGCAGGGCTGGACCAAGAGCAGCAGGGTGAGGGTGCAGGGCCAGACGCTGGTCTTCATCCCCAGCTCCCCCCTCCCCACCATTCATGATGGATATTTTGCCTGGGGTATGGTGCAGGGACCATGAGGGGCGTGGCTTGTGGCTGCATGGGGAGCTACAGGGCATGGCGTAGGGAGCGGTCCTAGGGTGTGCGCAGGGTGCATGGGGGTCTGCGGCACATGGCTGCATGGGGGGTGGTGTGTGACCATGAGGCATGGCACAGGGAGCACCTGCCGGCTGTGGTCACATTGTGTGGAGAGTGGCCCCAGGGTGTGGCACAGGCCACACAGAGAGGCATGGCATGAGGCTTCAGGGGTATGTGTCACGTGAGCACAGGGTGTGACATGGGGAGCGCCTTTTGGCTGCAGCCATGTGGCATGGGGACCAGCCCCGAGACGTGGTGCAGAGCAGACAGGGTGTGTGGCATATGGGGGAGGAGTGTGTGGCTGCAGGGCATGGCAGGGGGAAGCCCACCTGCTGTGGCCGTGTGGTGTGGGGCTTGGCTCTGGGCTGTGGCAAAGAGTGGGTGGTGGGACATGGTGTGTGAATGTGTGGTGGGGGGCTGCATGGCTTGGGGAGCACCCAAGGTGTGGGAAGCACCTGCTGGCTGCAATCATGTGGCTTGTGGCATGGCCCTAGGGTGTGGCAGAGGGCATGCAGGGGGCTTGGCATGCAGGGGAGGTGTGGCATGCAGCTGCAGGGTGCCATGCCAGGAGTAGGTGTGGGGGGCATGCCCCACTTCACAGCCACGTGCTGCAGCTGGCAGGCACTGCCCACACCCCCCATGCCTGCTCCCTTTGTGGCACACCCCTCCCACCCTGCACATTGCACAGCTGCAGCTGGCAGGCTCTCCACATGCAGGGTGGCATGGCATGGCATGCAGCCGCACAGGGGGATGTGGAGTGGAGTGGATGGAGGGGTGTGGCACATTGCCACAGAATGCCATCTGGGGAGCATGCATGAGGGGTGTGCTCTACCCTGCGGCCATGTGCTGCAGCCCCATGTCCCCCTGCCTGCTCCCCTTGAGGCTGCCTGCAGCCTCGCACTTCCCACCCCCACACCACGCCCCCAGTATCCTCCCCCATGGTTGCAAGCCACGCCCACCTTGGCTGCAAGCCGTACCCCTGCACAGCCGGTCCCCACTCCCCGCAGCAGGAAGCACAGCCTGACCCCACCCGCCTTGGCCCTCCACCTCCTCCTGTCTGCCTGTCTGTCCTAAGGCTGTGGGCCCCGCATGCAAAGTTTTGGACAGACAGGTGAAAGTGGTAAGGCTTTTATTACTGCTCCCATTTTAAAGGAAAGGAAGAAGTTACAACTGCATTTCATGAGAAGTGTGGTCCCCTGGATGTGCCCTAGGCAGGTTCTGAGAACAGCCGCTGCATTGGGTCACTGAGGGAGTTTAGGTGGAGGAACACGTAATCTGAAGATTGTGAAGAGTTGTGCACAGGAGATAGGTGCTGAACTGCTCAGGCCGAGTTAGTTCTGGGCATGTGCAGAAGCAGAACTGCAGGTGCTTACAGTATGGACACGTGTACATTTAGAGGTGTTTCTAACCGGAAATGTTTTGAACGAGCAGCAGTTATGTTCTACTTGTTACAAGTAGAGAAGCTGAGAAGGATACAAATGCTCTAACTTTCACACTGCTTCATCCGGTGTTAAAACTAGAGCAGTGTTGCTACATTTATATGGTTTGGCTTGTCCATCACATAACAGCTGCTGCCCTTTTGAAATGTTCTCCTTTTGCACCAGCTCCAAATATACATGTGTCCATGCTCTCAGAGAGCTTAGAAGTCAAACAGAAAGGCACTGAGTGAATTTGGGTATTTCAAAAGTCAAGCAGCAGGTGATGAGTGGAGTGGATTTTGATCACATTTTTAGTGGAGTGGAGTGGAGTGGATTTTGATCATGATTTAGGTGACTAAATTACAGTTAACGCCTGCTTTAGGTGAGTAAGTCCTTTAGGCTCTGTACTGCAAGGATCCTGTTTTTTCGCAGATATTAGTAAAAAGTATTTCTAAGCTGGGATTTTGTTTAAATACAGTCTGTTTGAGGTGGAGAAGGATTCCCTGTAGTCCTTCAGGTTCAAAAATGAAGCTCAGGTAGAATGAATCTTTCCATCCTTTTACTTGGCTGGTTGCTTTGCTTACAGCAGGACTGTCCAGCTTCTAAGCATCCAGGGGCTAAATACCCTGTAGGCTGCAGCAGTGGGGGCTGTACACCTGTGGGATGCACCAGGGCAAGCCAGCTCCCTCCCACTCCCTGGCTGTACACTGCATGGTCCCTGGTACATTGGGTGGATGCCTCTCTGCATTGTGCACCTATACTCCACCCCTACTGATGCACCTTGATGCACAGCCCCAGGCTCACCTTCACCTGCCCATGCCATGCTGGGATGGGGCAGGAAGGAAAAGCCAGAGGAAGGTGATGAAGCCTGGAGGCTCTGGCTGCCCTTGTAGCCAGTGATATGAGGAGACAAAGAGCCGGGTGGGAATCTGGGGGCTACAACTTGACCCCTCCTGAACCACTAGTTGGACAGACGTGACTTAGAGTATATGGGGGTGAAGTTTACTTTTCCCTCCTCTCTAATGACACAGTGCTGGCCACAGAGAAACTAGCAGGAGTTTTGCCATGGATTCAGCGTGGTTAGGATTTCACCCTAAAGTGATAAATATGTCCTGAATCTCTCTAGCCATGAGGATCCTCTTTCTCACGTGCACGATGCACATGGTATATACATGGCAGGCTCCTTTTGACTTTGCTCCTCATTGTTATGGTGTTCTCTCTTTCTGTTCCTAAGCCCTTCCATACCTTTTCCTACTGAAGGGTTGTAGGCAGATAAGAGGAGGTCTAGATAGCTGCAGCATTTCAATACACCAGTCACTCTCATGGATAGGGAAAAGCCCTAGCATAGTTTGGGGTTTTTTTGTCTCTATCTGCCAGATATGAAGGCAACTTCACTAGAGGAGGAAGTAGCAATCTGTCCCTCTCTCCCTCTCTGTCTAGACTGATCCAGAGGAATCTGGATTTGTGAGGCCATTGACCACTTTCTGATTGTGTCTGACATTAAGCACAACATGTCGCTGAATTAAAGAGTTACAGATAAAGCCAAGAGCATTCAGCAGAAATAATTCAGTGAGAAGAATTCTGCTGTACAAAGCCCTGAAGCAATCACTCCTCCTCTTCCTCCTCCCCACTCTTCATTTGCAGTTATGTCTGCTAGCTGCTGCAGGCTAGATTCAAAAGTTGAAGTTAGGTGTTTAAGTCCAAAATTTAGACCCTTGACATCCCCACTTTATGCTTAAGGCACTTAAATTCCCTGGGCACCTGTATTTCCTCCAGCAAAGTCCCCTAAGCACCTACATTTTTGCTTCTGGGCATGCACAGAACTGCCAATGCCTTGACAGGTCGAAGCTATTCAGTGGTCATACCCCAGTGGGATTTACAAATTCCATCTAACTTGTTTGTAAGGCTTGATCAGAACATGCTTAATCCCCTCTGCCCCCTCCCCTCCACCACATACAAGCACAGGCAGAAAGTGGTGCAAGCTTCCACCTCATAAGCCAGTGACTAGAGAACTTGCATGGGCTGTGGGAGCCCTGAGTTCAAACAATTGCCTGAATAAATCTGAACCCAGATTTTCCACCTCCTATGGGACTGTCCAGAGCACCAAGCTGGCATGTATTAGGTGCATATACAAGGGATGTGTTCCAATCCTCCTGTAGTATAAATAATTAACTTTGTAGAATTAACTATTAATTGCAAGAGAGAGATTGATTCAGTAGACCACTGATAAGAAGACTCTCCTGGGAGGTTGAGAAATCAGGAATCAGTACCTTTTCCAATAAATAACGTATTAGTTGTGCAAAATTGAAGAGAATAGAATGAGAAGAGCTCTCCCTACAACAGTGGTCTCCAACCTTTTTAAGTAGATCACCTTTGGCATTTAAAAGCAACCCAAGATCTACCAAGCGCTGCCACACACTTCCCCTCCCCCAGCAGATAAGTCAGAGGGAAAGGGGGGGCAGATTGAGGCAGAGGGAGAAAAAATTATTTGGGGTGTACCTCCCCAGCAGGTAAGTCCCACCCGGCCAGGGCCCCATTCAACTTACCCCTGCACTTGCCTCTGGGGCACTGTCGCTCACTGTGGGGACCTCGATCTAGCCCCTGCCCCTTCCCTCCCCCATGGACTGGCTGAACAGCACCTCCTCTTCACTTTCGTTTTTTCAAAGAAATGTTGGACTCATGGATTCCTACCAAGGAGAGGGCTTATGGCTATGAATTACAAGACATAGTTTGCCCTCTGTAACAGGGAGACAAATAGTCCTGGGGTAGGAGCCCAGCTGTGGGGACTTAGCTGTTAGTTAAGAGCCCAAGGGGTCAAAGAGCAAGGAGCTTGACCTGGGAGAAAGGGTTTGTGGGTAAGGAGCAGACTGAAACCCTGTGGGATGTGTCTCTAGAAAGGGTCACAGCTCAAGGGCTCTCTTCTGCTGCCTGGAGAAAGGATGAAGGTTTGCCTTATTGTTTATTTGTCTGCTTGGACTAAAAAGTAGTATTTTGTATTGTGAGGCCTGGATGAAGGGATCCCAAGGGAGCAAAGTCAGGCAGTGAAGTTGCAGACTCCTATGCTTGTACAGGCACTGTGGTTTGGATGGTCTGAAGGACTATCAAGGAGCCAAAGCCCTCCTCCATAGCAGCAGGCACATCAACCTGCTTATATCCTCCACTTAAAGGGCCACAAACTTCCTAGATATTTCCTACCATTTATCTCAGTGGGCTCCTTGCTGGATGTGTTGGCCTTTGCAGGTCCTAATATTAGGCATATAATTTTAATTGCACATTGTATTGGAAGTTTAGCACCAGCTTGGCTAATGGTGGCTCCCCGCTGCTGTGAACATTTCTGGGGTGGGGAGGGGACGCATGGCCCCCAGATCTGTGCATGGGGCAGAAGCTATGTCCTGCCCTTTGTAGGCTTGGCCTCCCACCCTGCTGCCCTGCCCTGGGGCCTCCATGGGTGCGATCCAGGACTGCAAAGAACAGGGGGCTGTGCAGGAAGTTGCTTGCTGCTGCGAGCTCTGCACTAGGGCTGTGTGAGGCGTCGGACAGTGCTTCAGATCTGGAGAAGTGCTGGATGATTTTGCATCCAAAGCAGCATGTCTGGATCAAAACGATGGCTTCCTAAGACTTTCCAAAGCAGTGTGGAGCTTCTGAAATGCTTTGGAAAAGCGGAGCCGCCTCAGAGATCCAGCCATAGGGTATAATGAGGAAACAATGAAATATCTATAACTTTGCTGTTTTTTGTCTTATTTGGATGAATTATGAAGGAATTGTAGCCTCTGCTGAGACCATGAAGTCTGCCAAGTTTCAAGATCAGTGCAGGAGTTCAGGGGGAACTGAACCACAAATTCTTGAAAGCAAAACTAGTGTCACATGTATGTGTTACACCACAGGGGGCTGAAAACTGCAGGGGTGGTGGCCTCTGATAAGACCACAAATCCTGCCAAATTTCATGGAGATCAGTGGAGGTGCTTAGGGGAAACTGCACCTCAAGCTGCGGACAAGCAAAACTTGTGACATGGGTGACACTGTGTGTTAAGGTGCAGCAGGGTGAAAGCTGCAGGGATGATGGCCTCTGCTATGATGCCTGTCAGCTGTCGAGATCAGTGCAGGGGGGTTCTGGGTCCCTGCACCCCTAGCTGCTGATAGACAAAACTTGTGCCGGGGTGCTTGTGCAACTGTGTCTGTCATGGGGCATGGGAAACTATACTGGGGACCTGGCTGCTAAGTTACTGTGTTACCAGTTACCAATCAAAAATGATTCACTCAAGGACTAGCTCAATACACAGTAGCTAGCTAATGTAGGCAGTTAATTACCATCAATTAACACCTACAAAACCAGAGACTAAGGAGAGGAAATAATCAATACTGACAATCAACTGCTCCAAGACAGACACAGTCAGTTGCACAAGCACCCATGTCTGTCAGCAGCTAGGGGTGCAGGGCCCCAGAACCCAGAACCCCTGCACCAATCTTCTTGACAGCTGGCAGGCTTTGTGGCCACAGCAAGGGCCACCATCCCTGCAGCTGTCACCCTGCTGCACCTTAACACACACAGTGTCACCCATGTCACGAGTTTTGCCTGTCAGCAACTTGAGCTGCAGTTCCCCCCAGACCTCTGCACCAATCTTCTTGAAACTTGGCAGACTCTGTGGCCTTACAGAGCCCTGTAAGTTTGAGCCAAATCAGACAAAAAACAACAAAGTTATAGATATTTCTTTGATTCCGCATTATAACTTATGGCTGGATCTCCGAGGTGGCTCTGAAGCTTTGGAGCCGCTTCAGCTGGATTGAAGCAGAAACCCAGTCCAGAGCTCTGGATCAGATCCCCGGCGTCCAAACCAGCTGGATCTGAAGCCAGATCAGATGTCTACCGATTCGCACAGGCCTATTCCACACTACCCTGGCAAGTGTCCCCTGAATGCACTTCAGTAGCTAGGGTGGTGGCATGGGGTTGCATTCAGGGTACATGTCACCAGCTCATTGCTCAGTGGCAAGCAGCTTCCTGCTTGGCCCCACTGATCTTTACAGCACTACCTACTGGGCTGCAGAGGCCCCGGGGCCCCCAGGGATGGCAGCAGGGCAGGAGCCCAAGCCTGAAGTGGACAGCACGCAGCCCCCACCCTGTGCATGGATCTGGGGGCCACGTGTCCCCTCTGCCCCTCAAGAGCGTGTGCAATGGTGGGAAGCTGGCCCCAACCACTGCCTCCTGGGTGAGCCACCCATGGTCCTGTCCCGCTCCCTGCTGGGGCCCTCCAGCCACCACATTGCAGTGCCAGGTGCCAAGCCCCAGGCACTGCCTGGCTGGGCAGCAGCTCCAGTCCCAGCCCCGCCCAACTCCCACCCTCCCTCCCTCTCTACAGGTCCCTCAATCCCACCCACACTCCACACACACACTTACCTGCAGGAGCTGCCCTCCAGGCTGCCTAGAGGCTATGTGCATTTATGCCTGACTGCCTTCCTTCTACTCCCCCCCAGCCTCTTGCAGGCTGGAGCTCTGCTAGCCTACAGAGGG
>NW_017728992.1:196868929-196876242 GCF_001723915.1 Gavialis gangeticus | reverse complement strand
AGCACACAGTGACTCAGCTGCTGGAAGAGCCCAGCACAAAACTCGCCACAGGAAGTGGGGAACACACTCTCCGTTATCCCACCCACACTCCACACACACACTTACCTGCAGGAGCTGCCCTCCAGGCTGCCTAGAGGCTATGTGCATTTATGCCTGACTGCCTTCCTTCTACTCCCCCCCAGCCTCTTGCAGGCTGGAGCTCTGCTAGCCTACAGAGGGCTCAATGCAAAACTGCAAAATCCATAGTTTTCTCTCCTAAAATGAGAAATCCTTGTTTGCCTCCAGCAAAAATCCACAGTTTTCTACTTTTTCCCATGGGAAACAGAAAACCCGGATCCCTGCTGCTATGTCAAAAACCTCCTTGCAAGCCTAACCATAGCCACTTTCCAGGCACTGAAGAACTTAGGATTTGCTTTCTGCTAGAAGCTCCAGTCAGAGAGAAAGATGCAGCATAAATACTCAGTAGCCAAAGAGCCAAATGCTTTTTGGGAAGGTGTAACTTATATTTATTTGATTCCCCCTCCCCCATTACTATGTTATGTTATGATTGTGTAAGAGTAATTGTGTAGCTGTGATGGCCCAGAAATTATTTGAGGCAAGGATTTCTTAAGGTGATATATTTTATGAGACCAACTATTTAATTGGGATGGACCTGGCCTGAGGAAGAATGTCTTGCATTCAAAAGCTTGCCTAACTCTATCCCAACTACACAGTTGGTCCCATAAAATATATCACCCTATGAAATCCTTGCCTCCATGCTATGTTAGGCATTTTAAATGTGATTATGAATATGGTGTATGCATCCAAAAATGTTTATGATGAAAAGGTTTAGTTTTAGAATCTAAGTGAGGGACAGGGAATTGCTGTTTTTCTCAGAAACTCCACCAGGAAAATGTTCTAGCTGGCATAAAATGCCATTGCACTGTCAAAAGAACTATTTGAACAACTACCACTGATTCTGGGGCTGTTACAATATCAGCTGAGTGAACACATTCAGACTAGATGTAGGAGGCTCCATCACTGAGGAGCTAACCGTGAGATCGCTGAAGCTTGTCAATGGCATCGGTATGTTATCCTTAGATGTGTCATTTATTAAGTCAAAGGAGTTCTTTACTTGAAGGGAAAATTATCCAGGATCAGTGTCTCCTCAGAATTCACCTCCACAAAAATAAAGAAATTGCTTTCTAACATCTTGTATACAAAACAATAGAAATTCTCCTTGATTGTACAGTTTCAAAAGAAAAGAAAACATTGAAGCTATCTAATCATACAATGAATGTGGGTTTTCTTATACATTAAAAAAAAAAATCTTTGTTGAACCATGTCCCAGCCTCATCTAAGCATTTGAGTACCTGCTGGCCCCTAAGCACGTGCTGCTAATATTCCACTGAAATTGCAGGGACTCAAGTGATACTTATTTTAATTGCTTGGTTGAGTGTTTTGCTGTGTTTTGCCCAGGCTTAAGCTTAGACTGACAATTAGGCCCAGTCTATTGCTTGAGGTGGAACAGCACCTGCTAACCAGGCTTGCCAGTCCCCTCCTCCCCACTCCCCACCTGCAAAAATAAATAAATAAATAAATAACAGTCTGCAAGTTTCTGGGTTTGTTTTTTTTTATTGACAACCAAACTTTTCTTATTGCCATCTGCTTTACCTAATATAAATATAACCCTTCTGCCAGGCCCCAGATAAGAGCTGGGTTCAAATTTTAGGCTTTGATTGTCAGCAAAAAGCTTGCAGACTGCAAGTTTTACACTGTGATACCCCTACCCCAGGGTTCCCCTACTCACCCCCATGCTCTGATACTCCCAACTGTACCCTGCACTATCCACCAGCTCTGTTCCCTCCATGTAGGCACAGCCTCCACCATAGCTCTATCCTAGCTGCACCACCCACTCCACATCCTGGCTGAGGCCAGGCAGCCCTGCCTACCTATGGCCCAACAGTGTTACAAGTAGAAGACTGGATGCAGCAGTCGCTGCATGTAGCAGGTAGGGCAGAGCAGGCTACAGAGATTCACAAGTGTAACAAAGCCCTGAGAGAGCTCTGTGCAGAGTGCTTCACTCCTGATTAGCCACCAGGTGGTGCTTCTTTAACATCTAGCCTTGTTCATGGAGCTTCACACTGGGAGCTTCAAGCAAGTTTGCTTAATGTTTTTACTGATGGCTCAATTTTTTTCTGTACTGGCATTTTTAGGCTTGTTATTTACAGATCATCTATAAATTCAGGGGCAACTGGCACCCCTGCTAGTAGCTACTGAGGGGCATCTAGATAAACTTTGTGCTTGGCAGTCATAAACACTCAAGAGGCATAACCACCAATGACATTTGCTATTCAAAGGGGCTAAAGAGGATATACAAGCCATGAATCTTGTAGGGCTCAGCAAAACTTCTAGCTGTGTAGAGAGTGAGGAACAGTAAAGTGCAGTCATTGCTCTGTTCAATCTGTTACCCTGTGCCTACCTTGACTTTTTGGAATTGATAACTGTGGGGACTAGGGTTGCCAACTCTGACTGAAGCTATTCCGGGAGATTTTTTTTCTCCAATGTGACGTAATGTTATTAATTCTACTGTTCGACCCATTCACAATATCAATCTCTCAGATTGCTTTCAATAGTCACCGGGAGATCAATGCAGATTGCAGTAGACTCCTGGCCAAACTGGGAGGGCTGGCAACCCTAATGGGAGCAGAAGCTCTTCCATTATGCATCCATACAATGCATGATACATGGATGCCTTCATAGGAATGACCCATGCTAGTGTAGCACCACTGAAAAGGAATGTGTGAAAGCTTATATTAAGCAATAGCTGGATCTGGGGCAGTAATGAAAATGGATGGTGCTCTGAAAGATGCATATGCAAAGGCTGAGACCATGGAATTTCTGAAGGGGGAGATGATAAAGCCAGAAAGTGGAGTCTTGTGGGCCCCCATAGTAAAACCAGTGCTTGAACTTTCGTGAAGCTGGAGTGGGGTGTCTAAGCAGGATCATGACAGGGGTGTTTGAAGGAAGGAGTTTGGTGTAGTGTGTAAGAGGTTGGGCTAAAGGAAATATGGGCATGAGAACTAGTTAGCAACAGGCCACTGGATAAGGAGGTTGTCTTCTGAAGTTGTTAATGCCTGTCTGTGACTAAACCACAATCCACGCCAAACTCCCAGCAGCTTAGGTCCAACTGCAAAGCAACCAAGGAAGAGCTTTGTGGGGCTCCGAACAGGCATGGTACTTTTGTGAGAAGAAATATATGCTATAAACCTTGACAAATTTGTCTAGCATAGATCAGGCCTAAAGGCCCAAACCCCCAACATAAATGTGAGAGTCGTCAGCATGCGGTCAGGCAATTACAATGCGTTTAACACAAGGTTGTTTTGGATTTCACATTATAAATGCACTTCTTTCTGTTGAGAAAGACTTAACAGCATATTAGCTGCTGTTTGAAAGGCAGGGAAACCTCTGTGCATAGTAGCAACAAAGAGTGACTAGATTGGATTGAATGCCTTCCTAAGTGAGGCAGGCTGATGTTTCTTTCCCCCAGCAATAGCAACCTGCTTACAAGCCACCCCTTTTCAAATGCAAAACCATTATCTGCAACACTTTTCTAAGTCAGTTCAAAAGAAGAAAATCACAGTGGTTGCTGCACCATCTTCCACTCGGCTGATG
This sequence comes from Gavialis gangeticus, assembly GCF_001723915.1. NCBI lineage: Eukaryota > Metazoa > Chordata > Crocodylia > Gavialidae > Gavialis > Gavialis gangeticus. The sequence continues at coordinate 196,872,588 of NW_017728992.1, read as the reverse complement.
TTTTATTAATGATTTTTTAATACGCCGCACACACTTGGTGTGAATTGTTTTATTTTTCCCTTTGTGTGGTTTAAGTTGGGTATCAGACAGGACGGGAGGGAGAGGTCACTTCTTTAAATGTATGCAAGGTTGCCTCGGACATAACATGCTGTTTATACAACATAAATAACTGAATACAGGCACAAAGAAAAGAGAACAGCCTGACACAGGGGGATCCTGGAAAACTGAGAAGAGTACATTCCTGACTCTCCCATGCGATTATGTCAGCACCAATCCTAATTAACACAACTTGAACGCTTGGATTTGTGGCTCTGAATGTGTGAAGAGCATGCTGACTCTGGCTGATTTTTATATGTACCTTATCTGTTGTGCTGCTGCTAAGAAGCTATACGCTGTGACCCCTATTCCTCCTTCCCTCAAAAGCAGGTTGTAGTGATTATGCCCTGAAGTTCTTAGTCAGATAATAACTTGTGTAGTCTGTGAGAGCAATTCCATTGGCAGATAATCCATGTCAGATGACTTGGACTTTCTGTTCTCTATGTTTCTGAGACGCCAAAGGATTTTTTGGTTTTGCGGTTGTTGTGTTTAAAAAAAATGTTCCTGCTGAAAAATACAGCCTCTCGATAGATGAAAAAGTACAATGCAACTTTATTTTGTAAAGCAGTTTCACATTGGCTGGATCCTTGTAGTCCATGAAATCCCCTAGGGACTTTGCTGTTGCTATCAATTTTACATGGAAGGCACTTGCATACTCCAGAGATGGACAGCCATATAAAACCCTAAATAGATCCTAAAATCCTTTCCCGAGTTAACTGATTAACAGCTGGAGGGAGGAAGAAACAAAGTAAATGGAAGAGAGAAAATGCCCAGTTTTATATGTGGATTTGAAAAGGTATGAGATCTAATCTTGTTGTGGCATTGATTTCTATCGGTCATAGGCCTGTGTTTCTCTACTGATGGGTCACAATCTGCAGGCAGGTCACAAAAGGCATTCAAGGGATAGTAAGCCACTGAACATTTTATTATATACTAAAATTTAAAAAAAAATCTCGTTCCCTTACTCCCCATGTATTTTGGCCCTCCGAAGTCAAGTATTCCCTCTGAGACTCTTAAAATACATACACAAATAAACTCTGTAGGCTTGTCATTATTATCACCCAGGTATTTTTTACTCTGTCTTTTATAATGGAAGTAATGTGGTTGTAATTTTGCATAGAGGGTTGCCAACCTGAAACGATTGAGAAATGCTGGACTAGGTTATACTTTTAAATACGCACTTGGACAAAGAATGGGTATTAACTGGAAAAATGGCAAGGGGGCTGTATAACTTGGAAACACCCCTCTGAAATATAATTCCCCCCCTGCTTTGCCCAGCCTTAGGGCAGTGGTTGTCTTCTGCCTAGTCATTTCTATATTCCTAGCCCCGAGGTCTGGGTAGATGATATGAGGATTCAGATCTAACTCCTCCATGTGTGATTGTCCAAATATTCAACTACATGAGCATGATTGGGCCCCCAAAGATAATGAACAGATCCATACAAGGAAAATGTTGGCAGAGCAGCAGAAGAGAAGGTGCCCTATAGCAGCTGTTTAAAGGGCCATAGTTAAGGGGTTGATTATTATTGCCATTTATTCGTAGTCCTAAAAGCCTCAGTCGAGGACCAAGACCCTCCTGGGGCACCTTCTAGGATGAAAGCTGCTATCTAAATATCACGTTATTGTAATTATGATGTGGAACTTACTTACCTTCCCAATCCAGCATTCATGCCTCTTTTGAGGGCAAATCTGAACTGCTCTGATACTGATGGGAGTTGCAGAGCTCTAAAGAAAACACTTTGCTTCATGAGGCTCTGGACCACAGTCCTCTCGCAAGCCCCTTTTCCTCCAGTTTGATGCTGCCTCTGTGTCAGGCACTAAACGTGCAAAGACTGAAATAGTCCCAAATAGCTAGTTAAATCTCTGAATCTGTAAAAGGTTATTATAACCATACAGCAGAGACTATATGACATGTCCCCACTCTAATTTCCCATTTTCATGACAAAGAGATTCATGGGGAAAGAAAAGAAATGTCACAACAGGAGCCCATTCCCTTGACACTGGCTGCAACAGGGGAAATGGCTGACACAGAATTAATCTGTTGCCTCTACAATCTCTTTAAGCCATAATCTTTTGACATTTTATATAACCAATGTTTCAAACGGTGATGCTGCTTACTGGGAGCTTGGGCTGAGCCAGCTGGCAGCCACGGCTCCTGGCCCTTGCCAGATTGAAAGGACTGTGGCTCAGAAGCGGTGATAGGAAGAGAAGATGATTAGGTACCATGTATAAATCGAGTCTCTTCTCTGAGTTCATGCAGCAGCTGCATTCCTCGGTCGTATTTGCTTTATCTGCCAGCCCAACTGTTTGCATTAGCTACTTTGCCTGTTTTTCTCAAGAATTGAATTGTTAATAATTCAGGTGGAAAGTCTCCCTAAGTTTCTTTCAGCCTGTCATCTTGCCATTTCTCTCCCCTTTAGTTCTCATGATGTCAAATGTCCCATCCTAGCCTGCTTCACGGAAAGTGCATTATTCAGAGGAACACAGCTAAGATCTCAGCCTTTTGCTCCTATCTGGAAAGGAAAAGAGGAAAAAAGAAGCTTATGCTGGGCTAGGATACAGTCTTGTGGTTCCCCTTGAAGCTAATATGACCCTACAGTCTCCCAAACAAAACCAAAACTTGGCCTTTACTGCAAGGAAAGTAAGATGTTGAAGAAGAGATCATTTGAACGCTACAGCTTGACAAAAAGTCAGATTTTCCTTCCAGGACGTGGATACCATGAGCTCAAGTGGTGAGTTTCCAGGCTCAGCTCCAGCTCATATTGTTTCTAGGCTTTTTGGCTCCTCATCAGCTCTAATGGGGGAAATGCCGGGCTCTGCTGCTGAACTTGAGAGCCTTAGGGGTTGCCCTAGGAAGCCCTCAGGGGTGTTTCTCTGGCAAGGACCCTTAGAAGTACAAGCCAGCATTACCAGGGCTTCCAGGCTTTTTGCTAGAGAAAGTCCTTAACCACAAGGCAGCCCACTTGATTGGAAACACCTCAGTACTGCAGACCCTAGATTTATGGAGGGCCATACCCCAAAGAAGTCCAAACAGAGGGTATTTTTTGGAGCTTTAAATCCTAGAAACTGGGCTCTTCAATCCAGGAAGTAATCTGGCTGGAAACCAGGTAGCTTTCCAGTGAAAAGCAGCCAATGTTGTGTTGGAAGCTGCAGACACAGTTCTACAAAACATTTTGGTTGCACCAAATCATCCTTTCACATTGAAAAAAAAAGCCCCTCCTGATGGAAAATGCTCAGCCACAACCAGCACAACTAGACATCGACAAGTTCTCTAGTCTGCAACACCCTCTGCCCCCCTATTCATTATGTGCATATTCATGAAGCTCTGGAGAGGTACTGGAGGACTGGAAGAGCGCCAACGTGGTTCCCATCTTCAAAAAAGGGAGGAAGGAGGACCCGGGAAACTATAGGCCAGTTAGTCTTACCTCGATCCTAGGCAAGCTGTTCGAGAAAATTATTCTGGTACACATCCAGGAGGGGCCAGCAGGGGACTGCATGCTTAGGGGCAACCAACACAGGTTCATCAGTGGCAGGTCCTGTCAGACCAACCTGGTGGCCTTTTA
>NW_017728992.1:196854818-196868763 GCF_001723915.1 Gavialis gangeticus | reverse complement strand
TTCACGGTCAGGGCGGCTAGGGTCTGGAACCAACTTCCAAGGGAGGTGGTGCAGGCTCCTACCCTGGGGGTTTTAAGAGGAGGTTAGATGAACACCTTGCTGGGGTCGTTTGACCCCAGTACTCTTTCCTGCCATGGCAGGGGGTCAGACTAGATGATCTTCTCAGGTCCCTTCCGACCCTAGAAACTATGAAACTATGATACATTCTCAACAGGAATGGAGATAAATACTGGATTGGCCTCTGAACACATTTGCTTAAGCTTTGTCTGAAATTGCAATGCAAAAGGGAGAAATAGTAGAGTAAATGAGTGCTTGAGCTAAGTTTGGGAGTGATGGTTGTGAAAGAACAGGATTGGGAAAGAGAGATGATCAGAAAGATCCGAGAGAGAGAATAGCTTGAAGAGGTAGAAGCAGGCAGGGGGCTGATTGTTGTAGGTGCTGAGGATGGGAGCAGAGATAAAAGAGTTGGGAAGAAGGAAAAACAGGATTAATGTAAGAGAGAGAGACATGGATGGAAGAAAGGAAGGAAAAAAGAGATGAGATGTGAAGAAAAGTCATGGGAATGTAAAATGTCTGAATAAGCATCCAAACTTTGAGTCTCTGTTCTCAGTCTCCAGCAGCAGTTCGTCTGAATCCCAGAACCAGTCTCATTGCTTCCTGCACTGTACGTGCTGTCCCGCACTCCAGTTTCCTTCAGATAAATCCATGGGGTGCAGTCTCACCACAACCGCTAGGAGACTTTCCTGAATTTCTTTTGTAAATCCCCTGTTTTTCCCCTTTTTCCAGCTGTTGTGTGCCTGCTGTCAGCCAAAGCCTTTCTATCTTCTTCATGAGCTGTGTGTGGTAGCATGGATCCTTGCAGGATGTATTTCCTTTTGATGCATTTTGTCCATAAGCTCATTTCCCATCTCTCAGACTTCCATACCGTTCTGTCCTTGCGCCCCTGTCCCTCCACAAGCCTATAAAGGTCGTTCCTTGACACTCTGTATTAAAGGCTTTGGCTGCCAGCTTTAAATATTGTCACCTTGCTGCACATTTTTTCTTTGATGTCAAAAAAAGACTTCAGGGCTGTTAGTGCCCCTAGAAATGGATTGTGGAGCAATTTACATCCAATTCTTTCCATTATAAATTACTTTCAGCCTGGAGTGCTCATTGTCATCAGGCCTATCTGCAGCCCCCACAGAGAGTGCAGTATTTTCTGTCTCCTTTTCTCTAGGTCGGTATGGCAGCCTTGTGGGTCTCCCTCTTGCCCCTTTGTCCCAATTTGTATTTCTGGGGATAGTTGGTTTTGTTTCTCGTGGCCTTTTGAAATGGTGAAACTCATTAGTTTTTTTTCCTGTACTCTTCATCAGTGACTTGGATGTGGGTGTGAAGCGTGCTCTGTCCAAGTTTGCCAACAATACTAAAATGTGGGGTGAAGTGCACACTCCGGAGGATAGGGAACCATTGTAGGCAGACCTGGACAGATTGGAAAAGTGGACAGTACACAATAGGATGCAGTACAACAAGGACAAGTGCAGAGTGCTGCACCTAGGGTGTAAAAATGTCCAGCACATCTACCGGCTGGGAAGTGACCCTCTCAGCAGCACAGAAGCGGAAAGAGATCTCAGAGTCATAGTGGACTCCAAGATGAACATGAGTCGTCAGTGTGATGAAATCATCAGCAAAGCTAACCGCACTTTATCATGCATCAGCAGCTGCATGACAAATAGATCCAAGGAGGTGACACTTCCCCTCTATGCGGCGTTGGTCAGACCACAGTTGGAGTATCGCATCCAGTTTTGGGCTCTGTACTTCAAGAGGGATGTGGATAACCTCGAGAGGGTCCAGAGGAGGGCCACTCATGTGGTTAGGGGCTTACAGGACAAGCCCTATGAGGAGACTCTGAGGGACCTGGACCTCTTCAGCTTCCACAAGAGAAGGCTGGGAGGCAATCTTGTAGTCTCCTACAAATTCATTAGTGGGATGTAGCAAGGGATCGGAGATGGTCTGTCCACCAGGGCAGCTCTTGGGGTAACAAGGAACATGGTCACAAACTGACAGCGGGCAGATTTAGGCTAGGTATCAGGAAAAACTTCTTTGCAGTAAGGATGGTGAAAATTTGGAATGGGCTTCCAAGGGAGGTGGTGCTGTCACCTACCTTGGGGGTCTTTAAGAGAAGGCTGGATAGGCATCTGGCTGGGGTCATCTCTTTCCTGCCTAGGCAGGGGATCAGACTCGATGATCTGTTGAGATCCCTTCTGACCCTAGCACCTATGAATCTATGAATCGATGATTCACATGAACACTAGTTTCCATGCCTTAATGGTCAGTTTTGGAAGCCTGAAGGTGACTGGTTTAACTTCAATGACTTCTAATCTTTAAACAACTCCACTGCCACAGACAGCATTTCTGGAGCATCCACTGTCTCTTCCTTCTCAACTGATCTGACTCAGGGGGAAAATTCCCTTCTTGACCCACTTTGCAGTTCCTGCAAGGCCTGTTCTCAAGAACATTCAGCAATGGTAATAGGATTAACAGCAAGGGGTCTGATTAGCAAATAAGCTGTGTGAGTGCTTGTTTTAATCCCTCTGCTGTGGACTGCAGCAGGTACAGATGGCAGGAGTCTTTCTGGTCATGGCCAGTTGTGGCCCTTGTAGTGCTTATTACATCACCTAACTGATCAAGCCATGGGCCTCTGAGTAGCTTCCTGCAGAGGCCTAATTGCAAATTGAGATTGTCCTGCAGAACACAACTCCACCATCCATCTTCCCAATTTGCCATGTGCATTGCTTTGCCCTCTTTCTCTGTTGGAGATGGAGGGATTTTCCTACATACAAACATATGCATCCCTGTTCCCTGAGAGGAGCAATGTTTGGTGAACCCACATGGTGACAGGGTAGTCTCTATCTATGAGGCAGCAAGGGTCTGGGCCAGCTGAGGGGAAAAATAATGTGGGATGTTGGAACAGCCATTACACTGATCAGTCAGCCAAATATGAAGCCAAAGACACAGCCTTTGACCACTAGAGTTTTGTGTATAGCAGTGCAGAGAGGCTTCCTTTACTGAGGGGCCGATCCCTGGTGTATAGCAAATTCCTGAGAACATTTGCAGGAGACAGGAATTGGAGCCTAATGAACTGAGCTTCAGTAAATACAGACAAATAGTGATGTGGACTGAAAGCCCCCTATTGTTTAGTGCATTGTAGTGTGCCAATTGTGATTCCAGTTGTAAATTAACATCAGCTAAGAGTAAATGTTTCAGTGTCTAGAAAAATAAAACAATTGACTTCACCAGGAAAGCGCTGGTCCCACAGGGATATATTTTATAGACAATCTGAGTATTTTTTAACTCTGTGTCTTGGAAGAGAAACAAATCCTGCCAACTTGTAATAAAAATGACCAAGGAGAACAGTTGTACTATATCTTATAACAAGAAAGGGAGAGAGACTACAGGGTAAAAGAGTGGGAGAACCACATTATACAAAGGTGCTGCCATACCTGGACTGTTAATGTGGCAAGGTGGCAACTGTTTGTGTGTAAGGGCTCAATTCTGAGAGGTGCTGAGGCTACTCTTAAATCAGATGAATGGCAGTCAAGAAGCATCAGACTTATAGTAAAATAGGTCTTCAAAGGTACTTAGTCTACTTATCTTCTAGGAGTGGCCAGTGAAAAATACTGAGGTTTCCAAATTTTTCACAAAAGAAACAGGAGATAGAAAATGATTCTCAAATAGGTCGGTGATGAGGGAATTTAGCTGCTTTGGAGACCAATAACTATGTCTTAGCTCTCCCATAGTGCCAGTGAAAATCATAATTGTGGGCTGTCTCACTATTCTACAATCCCTTCTTCTCCCTCCCAGTGTTTTTATGAAATGCCACTCTGGATGCCACTGTTGCCCCACAAAATGCCACTTTTGCCCAACAAAAGTTTTGCTGAAACAGATATATTCTGAAAAGGTTTCACTTTTGAGAAATTAGCATTTTTGACAAAAGACAGAAAAAAACATTTATTGAAAAATCCCCACCCGGTTCTATCCATACCACCCAACTCCAACATGTTCTGCATCCCATCCAATTTGACTTTAAGTCAAGGAGACTCTGACTAATGCTTTCACAACCAGACTATCTTTCCTCATGAGCTATCTTAATATCCTTATATGACAAGGTAACATCCTTCTTGGATAAGGGCAATGCAGTGGCCCCAATTTATCTAGATTGAAGCAAAGCTTTTGATGCTGAGCCTTGTGGGAAACTGTTAGCCAAACTGGAGAGGAGGGGGATCAGTGCTACACTTGTGAGGCAGATAAGAAGTCGAGTCAAAGGGAGACTACAGCAGGTTATGCTGAAAGTTGAGTTAACTGCTTTCCAGCCAGATATCAGTGTATTCCACGGGGATCAGTCTCAGGCTCCTGTTTAGCATTTTTATTAGTGACCTTGGTGCTGAAATTAGAAATGTCCTCATTACATTTGTGGAGGCTGCTAGGCTGGGGGGGTGTTACCAATACAGGGGAGGGCTGCACTATTATACAGGAAGATTTAGATAATTTTGTAGACTGGAGCATAAGAAATGGAATGAAGTTTAACAGCATGGAGTGCCAAGTCGTGCACTTGGGGAATGCTAACGAGGAATTCAGCTATAAGATGACCTCATGGCCATAGCTAAGGCGGAGGGTTTTGACTGGGGTGCACTGATGCTTTGGCTGGTAATCAGAAGACTCACAGTGTGCAACCAGATGAGTGCGGACATGCGATATGCAGTGCCGCAGACCTGTCTGCAGTGCCACATACTGCACATGCAGCACATGCAGGTGTTCCCAGTGCTGCTAACTTGCAGCGCAACGCACTTTGTGGACCCCAGGAGATCCCAGGGTAAAAAACACCTGTGCCTAAAAAAATTGGGGGAGCACACGTGGCGGGAGCACATGCTTCCCAAAACCGGAGCCTGGCCAGCCAGAGCCGCACTCCAGCTACTGGCCAGGCTCCCTGCTGCAGCACTGCTGCAGCTCCAAGAGGCCCCCAGGACCCCAGGTAAGCTTGCTAGGGCCAGCACAGTTGCTGGGCTCAGCCCCCGCTACCCCATTCAGGGCAACACACCATGTGCCAGAGTGTGTGTGGCACAGGCATGCCCTGGGGATGAGCACCAGCAGCACACATTGTGCTGCTGCTGTTTGTCACCAGGCAAACACACATTCCCACTCATGGGGACATGCCCACAGGGTCCTGTCTGAGGATTGTTGCACATCTGTTCAGTTATGCCAGTTGCCGAATTGGGGTCCCATTGCTCAGATTAGTACAACTGAGGGTGGGGATTGCCTTCCTCTTCAAATGGGCAAGGTCCTTTTTGTAAGGTCTTCAAAGAGTATATTAACCAACGGATTCCCTATCATTTCATTGCAAGGGCATTGGCAGTATCTTTGTTTTTGCCTTGGGGGCGTCATAGAGTATTCTTGGTGCTTCTGATAATGTGACTTCAAAAGGCTATTTTGAGGATTCCTTGTATAAACGATTGCCTATAAATGCGGCGATCTGAATTTGATGGTCCAGTTGTTGGTTTGTATACTTAAATAGGGTATAGCAGGGTATATTAAGCTCTCAGTCTGACTTTAGTCTCCAGCTAGTACCGAATAAGTATGACCATGGCTCTGACCTTACACCATCACTCTATCCATAGATTTGCTCCAATACAGCCATTGTGGTTCAAGTTCCCTCAGTACACAGACCGCGTAAAGGCCAGCAGTGTTAGGGGTGACTTGTATCCCGTATGTACACAGGTTACCTGTCTCTCTGTGCCTCAGTTATGCTATAAAAAGACAGTGAAGAGACACATCCACCTTTCAAACCTGCTTTGGGATTCGTGGATGAAAAGCACCATAAATATGCAGAATATTCTTCTTCCTCAAGACAAGGCTGTTGACATGATTGGAAAATTTCCCCTCAGCCTGCTGCGACAGGTAGCAGGCGTGTGTTTACAATGCTCGTGTTATTGTGATAAACTAGTGTAGCCAGGTGTTGGATTTGAGTCTAAGCCGTATCTGCAGAGATGGAGACGTATAATTGCTTTGAAAATCTTATTGCAACAAGGCAAGTCAAAGCGGGCTCCCTGGGTAATTGGCTCGCAGAAATCATGAAGCCTGATTTGAGGTTCATTATAAAATGAGGCTGCTCACCGCGTACAAAAATAACAAGGCGTTTCTGTTGCCCTCTCATCCTTCTCGCTTGTCGATCTGTGCCGGCGGGAGTTGTTGTCCAGGCGGGCGCGAGGAGAATTCCAGCTGTTAACATGGAATGTATTCAGCTTCCCTTGGGAAATTATCGCCAACCATTTCTATAGACCACCACCCCATCTGCGGTGATTCAGACTGGATCATCCCCATTTCAGAGGAAGCCATGGAAACTACTTGAAATGGCACTCATAGAGCTATAGCAGACATTGCACTGCTGGATTCCTTTCTTTTTCTAATCTATCTGAGCCTCTGGCTAATCGTATTCTGCCTCTGCTCCTGCTACATTGCCTCCCTTTCTTCCACCCTGTTTAGATTTTCTGTTAAAACGTTTGACTGGAGAGACGGTCTCCTATTCTTGCTATGTCTTGCAATAGTGTTATTAGAGGCTTATTATCGTCTTAATGTGGTCGGAGCTGAATAGTCTGGTTTTAGCCTGCTATTTTGCTTGGTGATGTCTTGTTAGAGTTCTTGCTAATGTCAAGATTAATCAGGTTCTGTAGTCTTGTGCTGTAGAGTCTGATTATCATTGAATTTTCATATTGGAAATTTTAAGTACATCCTTTTATATACATTTTAAAATGGTTACTTTCAGTGGGAGATCATTTTTACACATTAGAGCCTAATCCAGAAAGGCATATTAATTATAGCTCCCAGTTCCAGGGGTCTGATTTAGGAAAAGCCATGTTGCCTGTATTGGAGCATGTATCTGAGCTCCCGCTCCAAATCAACCCTAGGCTTAATACCTGGAAGCTTCCTATTGGTAAAGTGATTTGTGTGGTGTGCTTGGCAGGTGTGCAAAGCATCAAACCCAACTTAACCAGTTAGCACTTTCCTGCCAGTGACTGCACTTTCTGCATTGTACAACCCACATATTGCTTCTAAGCCATGAGCCGAACTGTTGTCTCCATGACATAAGACAGATGTTCTACCAGGTAAATCAAGGTGAGGGCATTGATGCGTACTTTGTAACCAGCTCAGATTAAACAGACAGGAATCTCTCTCTGTCTAGTTGCTTGTTTGTGGAACAAAGGCAGAAAGGCAAAGATGGAAATACTGAGCACTGCCCATGCAACCGTGGTCTAAGAGTTGACAGCAAGAAGAAAACAAGGAAAGAGAGTGAATAGATGGGGTTTGAATGCACTTTCCACAATCAAGCCCAAATTCACAGGCAAAACACGTCCAAGTTTCTACTCAGTCTCAGGGCCAAGTTCACCTGGGATCCACAAACCTTTTTGAGTGCATCTGCACAGTCGTGACCGAGCATGGGCCAGCTTTCAAGCGAAGCAGAACTGATGTATTCTTGTTGGTGGTTTTATCCAGCTTCAACTTAAAAACTGGGCAGAAACTCAGTCGTTTTGGCCAGCTCCTGCTCCGGAGTTTCAGATGAAGTCAAAGCTATAGTTAAAGTGATCAAAATGGATCCACTAAGTGTATGCAAGTCCCAGCAAGCAGACTGCTGGGCAGCAGGGACTCATCAGAGCTACAAAAGTCTGTCTTTCAGAGAAGGGTAACAGCATTTGAAAAACTGAAACCAAACTGTAAAGGAAGCATCCAATTTGGGCATTAGCCTGCCTATAGTTATTTTACAAATCACATTTGTGGATAAACATAAATGCCTCATAAGTCTTTAATAAAAACAGACCTTTCATCCAATGAACACACAAACACAACCTACTGCGAAATGATAATTGATGAGTGTTGATTAGTGACCAAAACCAAGTGAATGCAATATTAGTTATGTTCTACTAAAGCCATTTGGAAAATCTTGGACACTTTCCACAAAACCAAGCAAAAAGTTTTAATAAGAACCCCTGAGGACTCAAAATCCCAGCAATTCTGAACTCTAAACCAACCCAACCTCTTCTAAAACAAAAGAACAATAGCAAAAAGCAAAGGAAAAGGGGGCAATGCTCAGGTATGGGGAAAGGTTTTTGGCTAAAAACAAATATTTTCAGCTAAAGCATAAAATGTTTGGTTCTTAATTTTTCATCCAATTTTTTTTTTCTAGGAAAACAGGCACCTTCCATGAAAATGTTTGTTTAGTTAACAAAGAAATTGGGGGCAAAAATAGTGTTGATGGAAAATGTTCATCCAATTCTATTTATTGCAGCAAAAGCAATATTTTCACTTCCCACACCAACAATGCTCATTAGTTATTATTACTTTGCTATTATTTTTATGGCTCCAGCTGGCCAGGTGCGTCACAGGTGGGTGGTGTGACAAATGTCCTTGGCATGAGGAGTTTCTAACTGAAACAATGGCAGGTGCTTAGAGGCAGTGGGGTGGCATGGGGAAGCGAAGCCTGCATCTTGAGGATTTGAAGATTTGTGCTTCTTCCGTGTGTACCATTTTCCCTTGCCTGCTGGTGGACGCTTTGCTGTGTGCACGGTCCCCTATGTAAAGTCTATTTGGAAAAAGTGTCTTTTAAGACAGAAATTGTAGAAGGGGAAGGAGCACGTCAGGCTAAATATGGAAAGTGATTACAGGCATAATTGTGTCTCTCCCTAGGGATATGAAACATAGTCAGGAGATGGCCATCCTGATAGTCTGGGATGGAAACTAGACAGGAGTCATTGACTCATTTTCATTGCAAATGAAGCTTGACAGACAGTGTCAGACACTCACTCTCAATATGTCAGTGTGAATCGCTAGGCCATAACCAGGCTGCTATTAGCTAGAGCTCCGTTCTGCCACTGAACGCTGTGACACTGTATTATTTGACAAGTCAGAGGAAGCTGGACCGTCATTCAATTTCTGGAAGAAAACCCATGCCTGATTTAAACCCGAGCACGATACCATAATGAGGAATGTGCCTGTTAAATGCAGTGGCTGCCCCTCCCCTCCCCCACCCCCCCAAAAATGTGGTTCATCTTAAAAAAGAATTTCAGGGCTTTGTGGTGAATCACAGTGTAGCTGAACTGATCTGAGGGATCAGTGCCCTCTTTTGCTCTGTGGGTCAGAGGCAGAGAGGGGCCAAGCGCGTCATTTTTGCTTTGTTTGCTTCATGCAAAACATGGGCCAGATGAAGCACCCTGTGCTTCAGTGAAAGAACAGGATGCTTTCAATGAAGCCAACTTAATTGACAGCATCTGAGGCTCTGGCACTTCTCTTTGTTCCATGTACCAGATGCAGAGTAATAAGATTACTAGACTCCATACTCCGTAAACTAAACTGGTCCTTTATTATGAGACTGGTGTAGAGAGATGCTGCAACAGTAGCTTGCAATCTAGCCATGTGCACATACGCTGGTTTCCATATTCCTCCTTCAAACCCTTCCCACTTCCTTCTGTGCTCTTCCCTCCAAGTTCTGTGCAATCTCGCATAGTCTTTTTTTTTCTTTTGTGTGGATTCACGTCCCTTGAATTTGGGGCACTAGTGAACCTGACATTCAAATGAAGACGCAGTCAAAGCTACTGCTGTATTTTGCTTGTTATCTGATCAAAACTATAAATGAAGCCATGCTCAATGGAAAGATCACTGAACTTCTTTAGACAGTTAGGAGCATGACCATGAGTTTATGGAAAAAAAAAATACCCGATCTAAATTGGGCCAGTTTTTCACTGAATAGTCATTTACACTTGAATGTTTCAATATCTGAACCATCTCTCAGTGAAATTAAGAAATAGAAGTGTTTTAATATAGCTCTTAATTTTATAACAAGAGATTCCCAGTGCTTCCTGCTCTTATATTTTGCAAGGACATTTCATTTAAGACATCCTGTTCCTATTTCAAGCCAGGATCAGCAAGGTCAGAAATGAACAAAGAAGTAAAATACAGTAAAGCCAACAACCTCATGTCTTAAACACATCCCTGGCTTCTCTATACTTACCTATATGCATTGTACACGCTTCTTCAGCTTTTTCAGAAGGAATTTCTTTATTTAAAATCCTTCTTTGCTACACACACACACACGTGCGTGCACACACATACACACACACACACACACACACACACACACACACACACACACACACACACACACACACACACACACACACACATATGCCATGCCCCCATATGGTCCTACACCCCTCCCCTCAGGGCCGCAAGCTGCACCTCTCCCTCCACCCTCGCCCCTCCCTGTGGCAGAGCACACCTTGGTTGCCTCTGCCTCACCTGTGTGTCTGTCTGTCAATAAGGCTCGCGTGGTGGATGTGCAGTTGGCCTGGAGCATTATAGATGGACAGACAGACAAGCTGAAGTGCCACGGCTTTTATTATACTTGAATGTTGACAGTGTAATACAGGGATAGTTCTAAATGATCTAGCTTGAGTACTGGATGAAATCTAGTTTGATAGCAAATTATTACATGAGTTAACCAAAAAATCAGGATGAATTAGCCCAGAAGAGGACTATTTAGTGTGACTATACTGCTTCTGGTTCCAAGACTAGCTCATTTAGAGGCAGTTCAAGTATTTCTACATAAAGTTCATTGTCCAGTGCAGCACTGGAGTCAGCTGCTCCTGGGTGCAGAATCTGCACATGCACCTGGGACCACAGCAGTATGAGCTTGGGCAGAGTCCCCCAGGCTGGTGGGGGAGTCCATAGGTTCAGCCTCAGGCTCTGAGTGATCTACATGGGGGCAGAGGTGCTGGCTGTGGCACAAGGGTACTAAAGTGCGGGGCTAGGGGGCAGGCATCCCCCACACTTTAGCACCCTCATGCCCCTGGTCACCCATCATCATCTACACATGCATTTTGGTGGAATTAAGTACTCTGCCGTAACACAGTAGCATCTCCAACAGTACTATCCTATGGCAGAGTTAATTAATGTACTGTGCTGTAATACTAGCACACATGTAGACAGTGCTGCTTTATTGCAAACCTAATTAGTTAACTCTGCAGTAAAGTGCATATGTAGATGCACCCACTGTGTACTACTACCTTCATTGGCTCTCCTTAATCCAGCAAATAATTATATAAATAAATGAAGCAATGCTTGGCAGGTGACAAATTAACATTAGAAATGAGACACAAACTTTGGATTATGAGTTGATTAATAAACTATCAAGAAAAGTGGAGGATTACCCCATCTTTATGTGAAGACTAGATGCTTTTCTGGAAAAAAAAAACATTTGCTTAGGTTCAATAGAGACATAAATGGGTGAAAATTTATGGTGTGATAGATAAGGTAAGGTCAGCTCCCAGACTACTGGACCAGTCAGCACAGTTTGGGGAGGAGGTGAGCAGCCCTCAAAGGAGAAAGAACAATTTAAGGAATTCTTAGAAAAGCTAGACATGTACAAGTCCATGGGGAAAGACAGGATGCATCCAAGGGTACTGAGGATGTTGGTTGATGTGACTGAACTATCACTGGCCATCATCTTTAAAAATTCATGGTGATCAGGAGAGGTCCCAGATGATTGGAAAAGGGCAAATATAGTGCCCATATTTAAGAACGGGAAGAAGGAGGATCCAGGGAACTACAGACCAGTCAGCCTCACCTCAATCCTTGGAAAAATCATGGAGAAGATCCTCAAGGAATCCATTTCTAAGCATTTGGGGAAGAAAAAGGTGATTAGGATCAGTCAGCATGGATTCACCAAGGGCAAGTCATGCCTGGCCAACCTGATTGCCTTTTACAACGACGTGACTGGCTTTCTGGATGTAGGGATACCTGTAGATGTGGTATACCTTGACTTTAGCAAGACCTTTGATAGTCTCCCACAATGTTCTCCCAGGCAAGCTAAGGAAGTATAGGATTGATGAATGGACCGTAAAGTGGATAGAAAACTGGCAAGAGCATCAGGCTTATAGAGTAGTAATCAACAGCTTGATGTCTAGTTGGCAGTCAATATCAAGTGAAATGCCCCAGGGGTTGGTCCTGGGGCTAGTTCTGTTGAGTATCTTCTTCGATGATCTGGAAGGTGGCACAGAGTGCACTCTCAGCAAGTCTGCAGATGACATGAAGCTGGGGGGAGCAGTAGAAATGCTGGAGTGTAGGGTTAGATTCAGAATGACCTAGTTAAATTGGAGGATTGGGCCAAAAGAAATCTCATGAGCATGAATGATGTGTGCCCCTAGAGGCTGGTGAGGCACAAACACCGCCCGCAGGTGGCAGTGGTGGCAGTGGGGGCATGGCGACAAGCAGGGAGCTCCCACAGGTGGCCAGGGTGGTGTTGGCGGCAGAGAGGGGTGGTGGTGAGTGCTGACTGGTGATTGGTGACCACCTGCAAATGCTGCCAGTAGTGTCAGCAGCAGCCAGCAGTGATTGGCAACCACTTGCAGATGCCACCAGCAGTGGTGAAGGGTGGGGGGGTGGTGAGTGGCAACTACCCGCAGGTGCCACCAGCAGCAAGGGCAGCGCTTCTGCCAGGGGGTGCACTGCCAATCTCAGGGGGTGCACCTGCACCCACATATACCCCCTACACATCGCCAGTGCTCATGAGGTTAATCAAAGACAAGTGCAAAGTCCTGCACTGAGGACAGAGCAATCCCATGCACCAGGACAGGCTGGAGGTGACTGGCTGCAGAAAAGGACCTGGGTGTTACAGTGCAATAAGCTCAATATGAGCCAGCAATGTACCCTTGTTGCCAAGAAGGCTAATGCCATCCTGGGCTGCATTGGTAGGTGTGTTGCCAGTAGGTCAAGGGAAGAGATAATTCCCCTGTATTCATTAATGGTGAGGTCACATCTGGAGTCCTGTGTTCAGTTTTGGGCCCCCCACTACAGAAAGGATGTGGACAAATTGAAGAGAGTCCAGTGGAGGGCAACAAAAGAATGAATAGTGAGGGATCTGGGGCACATGACTTATGAAGAAAGACTGAAGGAATTGGGCTTATTTATTCTAGGGAAGAGAAGACTGATGCGGGATTGAATGGCAACCTTCAACTACCTGAAGTGGGGTTCGAAAGAGGATAGAGTTGGACTGTTCTCAGCAGTGACAGATGACAAAACAAGGAGCAATGGGTGCAAGTTGCAGCAAGGGAAGTTCAGGTTAGGCATTAGGAAGAACTTTCTCACTAGAAGGGTAGTAAAATACTGGAAAGGATGGTATAATCTCCATCCTTGGAGGTTTTCAAGACCTGTCTAGACAAAGCTTTGGCTGGGTTGATCTACTTGGGGCTGATCCTGCGTTGAGCACGGGGTAGACTAGATGACCTCCTGAGGTCCCTTCCAACCCCTATTTTCTATGATTCTATAAGAAGTCAGACTATATGATGTAATGGCTCCTTCTGGCTTTAGAGTCTATGAATCTATGTGTGGTAATAGAAAATGCTTCATTTGTTTCCATCTCTAAAAACAGGAAGAGAAAATGAGGAAGGAGAGGAACTAAATATGAAATGTACACAATTCACTGCTCCTTGTATAACTGAATATCTCATCACAAGGTCCTGAGCATCCAAGACATGCAGTATCAGGTTCTTTGTCTATATAATATTTAATACCATTCAAATGACTACGTTGTTATTGTTATACCACAGGCAAGTGTCCTGCTTTTGAAACATACTGAATCTCAGTCAATAAAGAAAGAAAAAATGAACAGAACCAAAGTGTAATTATCCACAGCTGGTTCATATGTCCCTTCCTCTACTGACCAGTCAACCAACACTAACAGTCCCAGGAAAAACACTCAGCTTCAGTTTATTAATTGCTCAACAATCTCAAATAAAGACACAAAAAATCAGCATTCTGAACTGAGGATTATTAGTGATGAGTGCACTTAATTTCATAGGTTTGAAAATTAAATAAGAATTTTAAAGTCTTTTGGGACAGGAAAAAAAAAAATGAGACAGAAAAA
>NW_017728992.1:196847713-196849818 GCF_001723915.1 Gavialis gangeticus | reverse complement strand
TGCTCTCATCTGGGGTGAAAGGTCATTGAAGGACAGGCAAGGAGAGAAGAGAGCAAATGAGAACATCAAAAGGGACAGGCTGGCAACCCATCATTCGGTGGTCCTGAGGGCTGGTGCAATTAAAGAGAGAAGTCCGTGAGAGGAGAAAAGAAAAGTCTAATGATGAGGATAAGTGTCGTTTTCAGGGCACTTTTTTGGCCAGCTTCACTTTTGAGACAAAGGGTAAAATTTTCAAATACTCCTTTCAAAAGTGGCTCAGGCACATATAGACAGATTTTTAAAAGGGTGTCTCATAGACATTAGGAGGAATTTGGTTCTTATGACCATAACTGCCATTGGCTTTCAATGAGACCTAGGCTTCCAAAGCACAGATGTGCTTTGGAAATGTTAATCCTTTACCACTCAGAAGAATGGGTCTCATTATCTTTCAGGCTTAGGTACCTTTGAAAATGTTATCCTTTGGTGGAATTACTGTGTTAGAAAAAATCAAAAGAAGGAAAATGGAGCAGGCACTAGACAGACAAACAGGGCCTGTCTGCACATGTTTGATTTGAAGCCCAAGCTTAAGACTGATCAAAGTCGAATCCGAAACAAAAATTCAGCATATTGTTTTGCTGAATTACAGCCAGAACTTAGACAACATGCAAACTAGGAGAACGAGCATGTGAACAATTAACCATGAGGGCCAAGGGAGGCAGGTAAAGGGTGTAGGATTGTACTGTACATCACTGCTTTGCAAAATACACGCTTACCTCACTGGACGTGGAACCCAAACCATGGCAGCTTAGCCCTCTGAGTCAGACAGGTAAGCTACAGCACTCTGACTTCCTCCTATTGAGGACTGAATACCTGATGTAGTAGTGTGCACGTGAGCAGTGACCATGGCACAGGTGATGCCTTTCACTCTGCAGTAAGCTGTTCCCATGTCCTCACCTTACAACTTAGATGTTATTCAACTGGCGAATAAATGGGCAAATAGGAAGGTAAGGAAAGACAAGGTACCTCAAAGGCAGATGCACCGACAACACTAGTAAACAGTATTTTGAGACAGGCATGTCGAAGCTGAATGTCACCCCTCTACGGATCCACTTCCCACAATGTTTTCTCCTCTCTCAGTGACTCCTCTAACTTACTTGCTTTCCAAACTCCCTTACTCTTTCACCTCACCTCCACCCTTGTGCATTTGGCAAACACCTACATTCCCACATGCTAAAAAATATTAAAAACTTACCATGAGTTTTGCCTGTCAGCAGCTAGAGGTGCAGGGCCCCAGAACCCAGAAGCCCTGCACCTATCTCCTCAACAGCTGACAGGCTTCGTGGCCACAGCAGGGGCCACCATCCCTGCAGCCTTCACCCCGCTGAGCCTTACACAGTGTCACCCATGTGATGATCACCCATGTGATGATTTTTGCCTGTCCGCAGCTTGTGGTGCAGTTCCCCCCAAACCCTGAACCTTTCAACTTGAAACTTGGCAGGCTTTGAGGCCTCACTGGGAGCCACCACCCACGCAGTTTTCACTCCCCTGTGTTGTAACACGTAGACGTGACATGAGTTTTGCTCTCAAGAATTTGGGATGTAGTTTCCCCCAAACCTCTGTACCGATCTTGTTGAAACTTGGCAGGCTGTGTGGCCTCACTTGGATCCACCACCCCTGCAGTTTTCACCCCCACATGGTGTAACACATATACATGACATGAGTTTTGCTTTCAAGAATTTGGGGTGCAGTTTCCCCCAAACCCGTACACCAATCTTCTTGAAACTTAGCAGGCTTCATGCTCTCAGCAGAGGCTACCATCCCTGCATGTTTCATCCAAATCAGACCTAGATGCTAAGCTACTGTGCTATCAGTCAATCATGATTCACTCAGGAACCAGCTTAATACACAGTGCTAGCTAATGTAACCAGTTAATAAGCATTAATAAACACCTACAAAACTAATGAGAGGAAATAATCAATACAGACAATCAAATCCCTAAGACAGACACCCACCCTGCAGGCTCAGGCAGGTGCAGGTGCAGGCTCCCACCCTGGGGGTTTTTAAGAGGAGGTTGGATGACCACCTTACTGGGGTCGTTTGACCCCAGTACTCTTTCCTGCCATGGC
>NW_017728992.1:196837384-196847590 GCF_001723915.1 Gavialis gangeticus | reverse complement strand
TGACAGCTGGCAGGCTTTGTGGCCACAGCAGGGGCCACCATCCCTGCAGCTGTCACCCTGCTAAGCCTTAACACACACAGTGTTACCCATGTCACGAGTTTTGCTTGTCCACAGCTTGAGGTGCAGTTCCCCACAACCCTTGCACTTATCTCCTTGAAACTTGGCAGGCTTTGTGGCCTGAGCAGGGGCCACCACCTCTGCAGTTTTTAGCTCGCTGCACCTTAACAGACACGGTGTCACCCATGTCACAAGTTTTGCCTGTCAGCAACTTGAGGTGCAGTTCCCCACAAACCCCTGCACATAACTTCTTGAAACTTGGCAGTCTCTGTGGCCTTACCAGAGGCCACCACCCTTTTAAGTTTCAGCCATATCAGACAAAAAACAACAAAGTTATAGATATTTCATTGATTCCCCATTATACCCTATGGCTGAGCCTCCGAGGTGGCTCCGAAGCTTCAGAGCTGCTTCGGCCGGATCAAAGTGGAAACCCAGTCCAGAGCTCTGAATCAGATCACTGGCCTCCAAAGCAGCCAGATTTGAAGCTAGATTGAATAGCTGCCTATTCACACAGGCCTAGTGCTGAAGCCCCCAAGACAAACTGTGTCCATCTTGCAATGGCCATACTTACTAGTACTCAAGAAGCCCATCCATGGCAGAGAACCTGAAAGCCTGACTTGAAGCTTCTACAGATGGCTTAGTCATGGCACTAGACTTGACCATAAGAAGCAGAGACATTCCCTAGTATTCTCCTTGGGATGAACTTCAGTGGGATCTATATATTTTTATCAAAATTTAAATAGCACAACATGGACAGGAATGTCTAAAAATTGTAGACATGCCAGAAGTGGGTAGGTGCTTGGCTCCCTAATTACACACTTCCTGAGAATCTGGGATGAAGGAAACTTCCTCCTGTTGGTAATAGCCACTGGAAGGGCACAAAGCAGCAACTGAAAATTGACAAGCCAGAATAAGGCAGTAGCTAGTCTTCATTTAGTGGCCCAGATCAGCACAGTTTCATTGACTTTGGTGGACTGATGTTTCTTAATACCCATACCTAAATCCTAAGACATTCATTTCACAGTCAATCCATCACCATTACACAGTAGGCATTTTGATGCTGATAATAATAATAACAACAACCCTTAGTAGTCCATGGGGGCTGGATGGCATACACCCGAAGATACTGAAGGGGTTGGCCAATGTATTTGCAGAGCCACTGGCCATCATCTTTGAAAACTCATGGTGATCAGGAGAGGTCCCAGACAATTGGAAAAGGGCAAATATAGTGCCCATATTTAAAAAAGGGAAGAAGGAGAATGCAGGGAACTACGCACTGGTCAGCCTTACCTCAGTCCCTGGAAAAATCATGGAGCAGATCCTTCAGTCCTACAAAAGTCCATTTCTAAACACTTTGAGGATGAGAAGGTGATTAGAAGCAGTCAGCATGGATTCACAAGGGGCAAGTCATGCCTGACCAACCTGACTGCCTTCTATGATGAGATGACTGGCTCTGTGGTTGTGGGAAGATCTGTGGATGTGATATACCTTGACTTCAGCAAGGCTTTTGATATGGTCTCCAACAACATTTTCACCAGCAAGTTAAGGAAGTATGGGTTGAATGACTGGACTGTGTGGTGGATAGAAAACTGGCTCGATAATTTGGCTCAGAGGGTAATAGTAAATGGCTTGATGTCTACTTGGCAGCCAATATCAAGTGGAGTGCTTCAGGGGTTGTTCCTGGGGTCAGTTTGGTTCAATATTTTCATCAATGACCTGGAAGATGGCATAGACTACACCCTCAGCATGTTTGCAGATTATAACAAGCTGGGGGAGTAGTAGATATGCTGGAGGGTAGGACTAGGAATCAGAGGCCATGACAAATTGGAAGAATGGGCCAAAAGAAACCTCATGAGGTTCAACAAGGACAAGTGCAAAGTCCTGCACTTAGGACGGAGCAATCCCATGCACCGGCACAGGCTGGAGGCTGACTGGCTGGGCAGCAACTCTGCAGAAAAGGACCTGGGGGTTACAGTGGACAATAAGCGGAATATGAACCAAAAGTGTGCCGTTGTTGCAAAAAAGGCTAACGGCATACTGGGCTGCATTAAGAGGAGCACTGCCAGCAGATCAAGGGAAGTCATTATTGCCCTCTACTCAGCACTACTGAGGCCACATCTGGAGTCCTGTGTCCAGTTTTGGGGCCCCCACTACAGAAAGGATGTGAACAAATTGGAGAGAGCCCGGGGAGGGCAACAAACATGATTAGGGGGCTGGAGCACATGACTTATGAGGAGAGGCTGAGGACCTGGGCTAATTCAGTCTGCAGAAGAGAAGACTCAGAGGGAATTTAATAGCAGCCTTCAACTAGCTGTAGGGGGGTTGCAAAGAGGATGGAGCTGGACTATTCTCAGTGGTGGGGAATGACAGAGCACAGAGAAGTGGTCTCGAGTTGCAGAAAGGGAAGTTTTGGTTAGATACTAGGAAAAACTTTTTCATTAAGAGGGTAATAAAACACTGGAGCAGGTTACCCAGAAGTCTCCATCCTTAGAGCTTTTTAATACCCGGCTTGACAAAACCTTTGCTGAGATGGTCCTGCTTTGAGCAGGGGGTTGGGCTAGATGTGACCTCCTGAGGTCCCTTCCAACCCTCATTTTCGATGATACTGTAACAGATTTAGTTTGAGGCCTAATGTACATCATTCTGTTTTATGAAGCATTTACCTGCTTCAGTTAACTTTATGCAACTAATTCATAGATTCAGCAAACCATGCTTTATTTCATTTAACGTAAGGATCCAAGTATCCACTCTACTTCCCACTTCTGCTGCCAAATACTCACAGCATATAAAACACAGTGTTGTTATTTCAGGTTTGTTGTTGTTTTGTCGTTTTGTACTGCTATCACCGGAGTCATTTTGGGTTCCTTATGGAGGAATGTAGTAATTTATGGAAGTGAAAGATGTGATGAGGAAAATATTTAATTGAAACCGTGTCCAAATTAGCCATTCTAGACCTTGATTATTCTGACCTGTTCACAGACACACGATCTATATATAGGCTTTAATGAAGGAGCAGTTGAAGTCCAGTGTCTCTAAGGAAAAAAGGGAGCTGCGACTACGCAGACAAATATCAATACAAATGTCCCTCAGTGTGGAAATAGGAAAAATGTACTTCTCCTTATCAGAAATGAGAGGAAGAAAGTGATGCCTGGCTTGCCATCCAGGCATGAAAAACAATTTTGGAGGAATTCTGTGCCTCGACTTACCGCTCTGCTCGACATGGTCATCCCATGGTGAGCAGACCTAGCCTCAGAATCCATGAGGTTTATGAAAGGCACCTACTAGTAGCTCCCTCTCAAGCTGAAGGAGATAGGATGCTCAGGCTCTTGTTCTGGGCTTCAAGTATTCTTATTTAAATTTTCTAAAGAAGTTTTGCAAATGCTAATAAATAACTGGGAACTCGGTGTCACTAGCCACTAGAGACCTTTGTGAGCATGTGTTGCTTCTATTTAGCACTTCCATAGCAATGCTCATTAGTTATCCTTCTTCATGAAGCCCTCTGAGGGTGACTTGTCTCCAAGAGTTAGCATCACAGCAGGGATCGCAATGCATGTTGTCATTCTACTAGAGTGGGTATCCATCTATGCTAATGAGTGTGGGACTTTGGCTTATGCTAAGCTGTGGTTAAGCTAAGGCTCCAAGTAAAAGCGTGGGGAGAACAGGCCTTATTGACCACTGACCAACCCAGTAAGAGATGTAGAAAAAGAAGTACATGCTAATGAGCATGGAGGCACGTACTTAAAAAGGGAGTTGAGATGAGAGAAGAAATGAAGGGGGCCAGGCGTGAGCGTGGGAAAAAAAAAAGTAAAAATTGATATTTGGGGGGGAAAGCACAGATAAATATTGGTATGAAAACCTGGGTGTTTCAGATCAAACTATATGTGCCACAAGGACTGTTTCTTTGGAGCGACGGAAGGGAATATCATTTATGCACCCATTGCCATCATTGTCTCAGGCAGTTCTAGGCAGTCAGGCTGATTGCTAAAAAAGACCAGCAGATGTGCCATTAAAGGGACAGTAAACCTCTCTGGCAGGCCAGGTTCTGTGGGTACATGTGATATCTTTTATTAGACCAACTGAGTCTCTGAGCCTTTCACCCCCCAGAATGAATTTGAGGTGCTTTTTTTGCATTGTACCTGGGTTCCAGGAGGCTGCTTGCTACGACTGGCCTTCCAGAGTGCACAAACCCAAGCATCCTGAATACAGAGAATGGCAGCAAGCAAGAGACCACCTAAACACTCCCCCTCAGAAAAACATCAGGCAAAATAATCAAGAATACTAATACAAGGTGACCCCAGCCTCTGATCTGGTGACAATCTTTGCAGCATAAGTGTAAAACTAAATTTAGGTCAGAGGCTGTATTGGTGCCTCAGGACAGGAGCTGGCTTAGCTGCTGGGAGGCAAGTAAGGGAGGATCTCATGGTGTTGCCAGCTGCACGTGGGGAGAACATGCATCCCTGCAGCTATGAATTATTTTGAGGCCTCCTAAAACTGTAAAGTGAATGCCGTGAGTCCCACAGTTCAGTTGGGGTGCATGCTGAGTAATTTGTGTAATAGGATAGCACTCAGCAGCCTGGCTGTATAGAAGAGTATCCCAAAAACTGATTTACTCTTTTTTTTATCTACAAAAAAGAAAAAGAAAAAAAGAAAAAAAAAATGAAATCATTCCTTATTTCCCTTGCACAGACTGGATGCAGAATTTCTCAGGTAGCAAATACCTAAGCTTGACTGACCAACACGGTGCTTTGAAGAAACTGCTCTTAAAACAGAATTACTTAATCTGTAAGCTTGGAAGCAAACAAGTCCTTTTTGAATGTAGCATTTTAATATTAGGGCATGGAGGGGTAACATGAAAACTGAACCAGTTGGAAATTGTATTGGGAAAAGTGTATGTGACTTCACTGACTCCTTTCCGGAGGGTCTGTGTAAGTCTGTGACATGCCAATCACCCCCAGCCTTAACTAAAGGCATCTTGCCAGATCTCCTAGCCTGTGCCCCTGGTACATTAGCCAGTCATCCTTCCTGGCAATCTCTCAGTCTCTAGGAAGGAATCCTCTTGTATACATATATATGTATTGGGTCTCATTGTGCTTATCTCTCATTCTCATGCATCCTGATCGCACAGCAGATCAATCCCTCCCTCACTTCTTCTCTTAAAGCTCTTCTCTAGCATGGTTTCTGCAACACTTCTGACAGGCAGCTCAGTCACAATTGTCTTTTTGGTGCCGTGTGCTCCCACAATCTGTTTGTCACATCCTGCAGTTCACTCTTTCTCTTAAATTTGCATTTTAAGCCTATTGGGGTTGGGTCCCTTTTCTTAAAATATGCTGGTACAGCACCTAACATGATGGATGTTTTATTCCTGGCTGGGACCTCTCATGGGATTGCAATGCAAATACATGAAAATAAAAATACCAGACTTTTTAAGCAATATGAAAAACAAGTGTTTTAGCAGCTAGTAATGTTTCCTGAGAGGTATCAGTTTGCTTCTAAACCTCATAGAGTTGATGGCTTAAGAAAAACCTAATCCCTTTTTTTTGGTGTAATATTACACAGAAAAAATATTCCAGTTAGAAATAAAATATAAAGATAAGTGGTTTGAGCAGCTGGACAGGGGTATTAGTCACACCTGGAAGCTAGAGTTTTTTTTTCCTTTCCCCCAACAATATGAATGTAGGGCACATTCAGTGTTCAATATCCATTCCCCCTGTTACTCTTTAATAACTATTGCTATATCACTTTCTGTCTGGATAGAAGTAATTCACCTGTCCATCAGAAAGGGATGTAACTTCATGCAGAAAAAATTCTGAAGTTCTCTCTTCACTGTATCCCCAACAACTGGTGTTGATATCAAGTTCTTTAATTAAACTGTAAGCCGAAATAGATATTTAGCCTCCAAAGACTTTTTGGGCTCCTAACAGAGGTATGGTGTATTTCATACATTTCTATTATCTTGGCATGTTGGATATATATGGTTGATGGCTTTAAACCACATAAGTCTTCTGGGTGGCTACCTACCTTCTAGTAATTAGAGATTTGACAAAATCTATTGGAATAGGGGACTGGAATCCAACTAAGGGCTTTATGAGTCCTGGTGATCACTATATTATGAGACTGAAAGATGTTACTGGAGGGATGATGAGATATGACTGCAACTTTCTAGCACAAGGAATGCAATGAGATGCCTGTGCAAAGGTCTGAGCCTCAAAAGTCAGAATAGATCTAGAATCCTGTACCTGTTTTTGAACCCTGTTATGAGCAAGTTGTCAATGAACTATAGGGAATATGAAGAATATAGGCCCATGGTTAAGTGTTGAATTGTTTTGGCAGAAAAGGTTTGACATAAATTAAATATTTAAGTTAAATAATATTTCACTCATGTAGAGTTCTTCATTAGCAGATCTGCAAGACTGAGCTCTAGAAAGTCATGCTTTCTGCCTACAGTCTAACATGGCAAGGCAGAGTTAGCAATGCAACAGAAGCATTTGGTCTCAGAGTCACAAAGCCCCTTTTTCTACTGCATTGCACCACATCCTAGCATCAGAGTAGATAAACCTGTCCCATGTTAGTAGGTTCTGAACACCGTGGCCATGGTAGCATAGAAAAGTAGGACTGGGAGGGGCTTCCAGAAGTCATCTAGTCTGATCCCATGCATGAGACAGGATCTTCCCTATCCAAAACATCCTAAACAAATCCAGTGTCTAATCTATTAGCAAAATTACACAGTTGCCTCTGACACAACCACAAGACATAACACCTTAACCTGCCACAGGCGAAGCAGGGAGAACACCATGGGCAATGTCCTGCTGCTGAGAAGGTTGTTAAAATATGCTCAAGAGATCCAAGGAAGAAGGCAATGTCCCCCTGCTATTGAGGAAGGCAAAACCCCCCACAGCCCATACCAACTGACCATGGGGTAAGTTAAATTCCTTCCTGGCCCCACATACAGCAGTTTGTTTGACCCAGTGTGGAGAGCAAGAACCTTTACCCAGGATTCATGTGTTTAAGTCCCAGCAGGAGCACTGGCAACCCCCAGTCAAAATCCTCAGTCTTGGCCACAGCCAACACCCAATGCTTGTGAGGAAGGCAAACACCCCCCCCAAACCCAAACACGAATCCTGATGCATGTAGCAGCAGCAGGGGAACAAAATTCCTTCCCAGCCCACTGTGACAACCAACATACCCTAGAAGCATAGGAAATATCCACAGTAAGACCTAGGCATAGCTACTCCTAGGTCATCCCTGACCCATGCCTGTCCAACCTCTTCTTGAACACCTCCAGTAACAAAGATCCCACAGCTTCCCTAGGCAGTCTATTCCATTGCCTCGCAATCTGTTCCACTGCCTGAAGATGTTTGTCCTGATATCCAACTAAGCCTACTTTGCTGCAACTTTAAACCATTGGTTTGCATCCTACTCTCCAGCAACAGAGAAAAGGTGCTTTCCCTACTCTTTATGGCAGCTTTCAGATATTTGAAGACTGCTGTCATGTCCCCTCCTAAGTGCCATTTCTGCAAGCTTGAGCATGCCTTTTTCCTTTAACATCTCCTCATATGACTTGCCTTCCAAGCCCTCTGTCTTTTTTGTTGCCTGCCTCTGGGACCTCTGGGACTTTTCCATTCCTTTAAAAATGTGGAGCTCAAAACTTCATGCAACACTCTAGATAAGACCTAACGAGTAAAGAGTAAAGAGGCAATATTATTCATAAGTTCATAGATTTTAAGGCTGGAAGGGACTTTGGAAGATCATCAGGTCCAGCCCCCTGCACCAAGCAGGAAAGACAACTGGAGTCCGGTGACCCCAGTGAGGTGACCATCCAGTCTCCTCTTGAAGATCTCCAGGGTAGGTGATTGCACCACCTCTGGAGGGAGCTTACTCCACAGTCTGGAAACCCTAACTGTGAAGAAGTTTTTCCTACTATTGAACCTGAATCAATCTTCCAGGAATTTGTGGCCATTACTCCTGGTTTTCCCCTTAGGTGCCCTGGTGAGCAATTGTTCACTGAGCCCTAGATGTGCTCCCCTAGTGTAGTGGTAAGCTGCTACCAGGTCCCTTCTCAGCCTTCTTTTCTTCAGGCTGAAGAGTCCCAGCTGCCTCAGCCTTTCCTCATATGGCTTGCCATGCAAGTCTTTAATTATACAGGTGGACTTTCTCTGGACTCTCTCAAGCTTTTCCACATCCTTGCTAAAGTGCGGCGCCCAGAACTGGATGCTGTACCCCAACTGTGGTCTCACCAGTGCTGAGTAGAGTGGAAGAATCACCTCCTTGGTTTTGCTGGAGATGCATCAACTGATGCATGCCAGAGTATTATTTGCCCTACTGACTACAGCATCGCACGGCCGGTTCATATTCATATTGCAGTCTGTTATTACCCCCAGGTCCCTTTCATTCATGGTGCTAGTTAGTTTGGTGCCACTAAGCCTGTAGTTGTGTTGGGGGTTGCTCGTCCTGAGGTGGAGCACTTTACACTTCTCAATCTTGAACTTCATCAAGTTCCAATCCATTTCCCCATACGCAGACAAATGCAGGGTGCTGCACCTTGGGAGAAGGAATCCACAGCACACATACAGCCTGGGGAGTTCCCTCCTCAAAAGCACAGAGGCAGAAAAGGATCTTGAAGTCATTATTGACTCCAAGATGAACATGAGCCGCCAATGCCAGACCGCAGCCAGCAAGGCCAGACATACCTTGTCATGCATTCAAAGGTGCATCTCAAGCCAGTCCAGAGAGGTGATCCTCCCCCTCTATGCGACTTTGGTCAGGCCGCAGTTGGAGTACTGCATCCAGCTCTGGGCACCGCACTTCAAGAGGGATGTGGACAACATGCAGAGGGTCCAGAGGAGGCCACTCACATGATCAGCGGGTAGCAGGGCAGGCCCTATGAGGAGAGGCAACAGGACCTGAACCTGTTCAGCCTCCATAAGAGAAGGCTGAGGGGGGATCTTGTGGCCTGTTATAAACTAGTCAGAGGGAACCAGCAGGCATTGGGGGAGTCACTGTTCCCCTGAGCACTGCCAGGACTGACCAGGAATAACGGTCACAAGCTGGCAGAGGGTAGATTCAGACTAGACATCACTGTCAGGGCGGCTAGGATCTGGAACCAACTTCCAAGAGAAATGGTGCTGACTCCTACCCTGGGGGTCTTTAAGACAAGGCTAGACAATCACCTTGCTGGGGTCGTTTGACCCCAGTACTCTTTCCTGCCATGGCAGGGGGTCAGACTTGATGATGTGCTCAGGTCCCTTCTGACCCTACAACTATGAAATCATGAAATTATGAAATTTCTCCAGATTTGATTTCTGTACTTCTATGATGCAGAGGATGCCTTGCTCTCTTACTCCCTGCTGAAAGTTACCCAAATATTTGTAATTCTATTGAAAGTGTCACTATCACCAATATCACTTTGTAGAAAATCCATGTTGAGTTGCAAAAGCAAGCTGTAAATTGGGCATAGCATCCTTATTTCACTGAGGTTTACAATGTGAGAGCCTGGCAAAAAGCACCTGAATTTTTTTTCCCATTTTGTGCAAAAATAGTATAGCCCAAATGAATATTTTGGACATGACTTTTCTACCTTTATTCACAAAGTGTTTGCGCTAATGTCCAATGAAGTCAATAGCAGATCTTCAATTGATTTCATTGAGTATTGGAGAAGATGTGCTGAGTGTCTTGCATATATTTGCATTGGTTCCAGCCTCTCATTGTTTCCTCTCCCGCATCTGGGAACAACTGTTCCATTGCTTTTTCAAAAGTCCAGCATAATAGCTGAAATAAAATAAAATGCTTCCCAAGCATGTCTCTATCCCTTTGCATCTCCTTCCCCTCCAGAACCTTCATGTGCTTACTGCCAGAGGTGCAACTGGGCAGTGATGGTGTAGTGTCGAAGCAGCAGAGACAGCTGAAGGTTTGGTGCTGCCAGAGGGAGAGTTCATCTCTCTCTTGCCACCAGCATGTGTCAAGCAGTCATTTCAACACCAATTTTTGGTGGCAAAAGGAGAAGACATCTCTGTGACAGCAGAAAACCTCTGGCTGCTGTTCCTACACTGCATGCCATCATTGATGACACATAGGGGGTGCATGAGGCTGCATGTGCACCCACTGAAATCAGCTGTGCACTCCCTGGAAGTGCCAACTGCTAAACCAGAAGTG
>NW_017728992.1:196825582-196832384 GCF_001723915.1 Gavialis gangeticus | reverse complement strand
TCATAAAGCTGGCTCTCTTGGCCTTTGATCATATGAGTGGCTCTCCTTTGGACTCTCTCAACCCCTCATGAAGTGTAGGGCCCAAAACTGGATGCAGTACTCCAGCTTTGGCTTCACTAAGGCCGAGTAGAGTGGGAGAATGACATCCCTGGTTTTGCTTGAGATGCATTGGTGGATGCATGCCATTGTCGCTGTTGGAGTCACTGCAGATAAAGTGCAGGGGGTGTATGTGGGGTAGGGGGCAGGGACAGGAGCATAAGGAACCCTACACCACTTCATTCCAGCCCTCTCCTCCTACCTTAGACAGTGCCCAAGGCTGCTGCGCCACTGGCCCACCCAACATTATACCACTGATGCCTCTCTCTGATTTGTTGGTGGGGGTAGGGCGGGGTTAGCGGATTGCTGACTTAGCATGAGTTAGCATTGTGATGTCATCTCCAAAGAAGGCAAACACAATTCAGGGTAAAATATCATATGTATGACACGGTAAGTGACAGAACCCTCTACTCGATTTTGGTGAGGCCCCAACTGGAGTATGATAAGCAGTTCTGGGTTCTTCATTTTAAGAAGAATTTGCAAAAATTGGAAAAGATCCAGAGACAAGCAATAAAGATGATGAAGGGGTTTACTAGGAAGCACTAGGAATTTTCAGTTAGAAGAAGAGGAGAATGGGGAGGTAGAACACGCTAGTGGTTTCAAATATTTGAACCACTAATGGTAGAGAAGGAGAACAATTATTCTCTCTTGTCAGAGAGGACATGAAGTAAAGAGTTTAAACTGCTGCAAAGAAGGTGTAGATGATATTTCAGGAAAAATTCTTAATGGTAAGAACAGCAGGACAATGGAACAAGTTGCCCAGGGAAGTTGTGAAGCCTACAGCAATTGAGCTTTGAAGAAGAAGCTGGATAACCATTTGGGCTGTGCAAAATGGCACCATTCTGTTTTGATTTGGTTTTGACATGTAAATGGAACAGCATTTCATTTTGAATTTCATTTTGATTCAAAACTGCTGTTCCGGTTTGTTTTGTCAAAACAGTTTCACAGTTTTGACGCTGTTTCGACGGTTCACCCACAGGCTATAATGGGGAAGCTCGAAACAGCATTTAATTTTGTCATTTCTGGCCTGATTTGGATGAAGCTTACAGGAAAGGTAGCACCTTCTGAGGGCATGAAGCCTGCCAAGTTTCAAGGAGATATGTGCAGGGGTTTCAAGGAAACTGCACCTCAAAGTTTTAAAAGAAAAAATGCATGTCATGTATATGTGTTAAGCCACAGCAGAGTCAAAATTTCAGGGATGGTAGCCCCTGCTGAGGCCATGTTTCAAGGAAATAGGTGCAGGGGTTTCAGGGAAACTGCACCTCAAGCTGCAGACAAGCAAAACTCGTGACACGGGTGACACTATATATGTGTTAAGGCGCAGCAGGGTGAAAACTGCAGGCATGGTAGCCCCTGCTGAGGTTATGAATCTTGCCTGCTTTCAAAGAGATAGGTGCAGGGGCTTCTGGGTTCTGGGGCCCTGCACCTCTGGCTGCTGACAGACAAAACTTGTGACACGGGTGCTTGTGCAACTGACTGTGTCTGTCTTGGGGCACAGCGGGGTGAAAACTGCAGGCGTCCTAGGCCTTGCCATGGCCATGAAGCCTGCCAGCTGTCAAGGAGATAGGTGCAGGGGGAGTCTGGGTTCTGGAGCCCTGCACCTCTGGTTGCTGACAGGCAAAACTCATACCATAGCTCAGTGACACTGCGTGTGTGTTAAGGTGCGCTCTCATTCAACTGACACCAAGGCAGAAAGCAGGGCAGCTCCAACAATGCTGCCTTTTATGTAGTTTTTCCATCCCTTCCCCAGAGCACTGGGATTGGTAGAGACCTCAGGAAAATCCAGTCACTGGCCAGCTACACAGTCAATAATAAGAGCACTCTTTCCCCCTGCTTCCCCTCCCTCTCCTTACTTTAGTTTCTGTTTCCCTGCAGGCAAACCCAGCTTGAGCTTCGAAACTCGAAATGTTTCAGAAATTTCAAAACATCTGGACTTGCCTCATTTCATTTCGAAGCTGTTTCAAAACTCTCCGTTTCATCTCAATTTTGCTGTTTCGAGCTCAAAATGGGTTGAAACAGCATCAAAACAAAACTGCCGGTGAAATTTCACACTGCCCTAATAAGCATCTGCCTGGGATGGTATAAGAATAGCACATCTTGCAGTTGTCCCAAGAGTTGTACCCAGCGAACTTTGTGGTCCCCTCTAGCCCTATACATCTCAGACCATTTATATTAGAATGCAAGCTCATCAGGGCAAGGACTTCCCTGTAAAATACCACATGTAACTCTAGGCTCAATCCCACATGCTTTACATGACTACAATGACTTCAAGGTGAGTTTGAGGACTCCACACTGTAATCTAAATAACTTCCTCAAAGAGGAGGGAATAGCAACCTTGCTTGGCTTAGGGAGGGCTGT
The DNA here is from genome assembly GCF_001723915.1 of Gavialis gangeticus. NCBI lineage: Eukaryota > Metazoa > Chordata > Crocodylia > Gavialidae > Gavialis > Gavialis gangeticus. The sequence continues at coordinate 196,829,930 of NW_017728992.1, read as the reverse complement.
TATCAACTCAAAACCTTGCTTTATAGGTGGTTTGGTCTAACGATTAAGGCATTTGAGAACTGAGTTCCACTTCTCATGCTCACCTGCTGTGCGACAGTGAGCAAGATGCTTCCCTTTTCTCTCATCCTCATTCTGCTTCTACCCTTTCTTGGTCTTATCTATTAAAACTGTAAGGTCTTCAGAACTTTGATCTAGGTTGGATCTCAACACTCCTCAAATGAAAAGTTGCATGCCATTTTCAACCAAAAACTGGACAATGGTTCTGTTTTTTTAACCAGAAGCTAAACAGTCCCCACAAGTTTTGCTTTGTGTTTCTGGGGGTGCATTTAAACATGCAATTAATATGAAGCAATAAACTCCAGCATGTCACACTGGACTTTATTGCACTGAGGTGCTGTGTCTTTGCGTGTGCCTGGGACCGCAGGACATTGAGCCAAGCCAGAGGGCACAAATCCCTCTGATTAGCACAAGTCTTACATGATACAGGGATGTTCTTGTAAAGCTATGCCCCTTTGATTTACATCAGTTTCCATTTTCTTAAGAAAACAGAAATGTCTAGCCCTCATTCCTGTGAGGAGCAGCTTGAACTTGAAACCTCAGAATTACCCCACCATAAGGCAAATACAAGGAAATCAACATTTATTATTTATAACATAATCTGATGATTTTTAATTCAATCATACAGTTTTAGTGGACCAGACTCACTAATTTTGGTATGGCTGAGCTTCCTAATACTGCACCACTTCTCCCAACCTTGTCTTCCCCTCCCCCACCCTAAATGCTCTATTCATTTATGACACCCAGAGGGCACATCTACACTTGAAATTACTTTCATACAATAAACTCTGGTGCAGTTTGTACCAGAGTTTTTTGCTCTTTGGTGCAAAATTTGCACATGTGCTCAGGACCACACCATGTTGAGCTAGGGAGGAGAACCCTGCCTGGCATGGGATTTTGGTCTAGGGCTGCTCTGACCTGACTCGACATGCTGCAAAGTAGCTGGCTAGTAGCGGTGTGTTAAATGGGCCCTATTCAGTTTGGATTTGGATTCAGCCTGATTCATACCAGGCCTGGCTCATGAGCACTGCGATTCTGGGGTGGATGGAATATCCCATAGAAGCGTGGGGGGGTGCTGCAGACAAGTATTTCTGGTCCACTTTCAGGTCCACCAGGGAGTGTCCTGGGGGGCACCCCTGTGCCACCCCAGCTCGGTGATTGGCTGCAGTGGAACCCTCCAGACCCAGGAGGTACCAGTCACCAAGCTGGGGGTGATGAGAGGGGGCTCCCCAGGGCACTCCCCAGCAGACTTGGAAGTGGACCAGTAGTGCTTCTGGTCCACTTTTGGGTCTGCTGCCGAGCATGCTGGGGACCCTGCCCTACACACACACTCCTGTGGGAGCCTCCTTCCACCCCAGCACTGCAGCATTCATGAGCCACCTGATACCTCAAGGGATGTAGAAAAAACATTTCAAGCTGGGCCTATGTCTGAATCACTGAATCTTTCTGAATCTCTCTGAATCGATTCAGGAAGGTGAAAGGGTTTCCTGATTCAATTCAGATTCAGAGATTCAGCCACCAAATCGGGTCGAATTTCTGCCAAATCGAATCAGCAACCAAAGCTTTGCACAGCCCTACTGGCTGGGACATAAGTGTGCTCCAGTGTGGGGCTAGCTGGCAGGCAGCCCCTGCACTGAAGCAACCCTCGTGGCCCAGCGAGTCCTATCACCATCAACATGTGCATTGCTGCACACTACAGAATGCCTCCACAAAATAGTACTTGTATTTACAAGTACTAACCCACGGTGGAGTTAATTAGTTTCCTGAGATTTAATAGGCCACATGTGTAGACACTGAGACTTTACTGCAGAGCTAATTAGGCAGCTACCTCTCCTGTAGATGCATCAGATATATTGCAACCTGAAACTTGTGTTGGGGCAGTGTGAGCTGAGGAAACTAGTCACAATCTGAAGAAAGCTGCAACCATTGTGAGGTTCCAGAAAAATAAATACCCGTACACAGACCTTGAATGGAGAAGCCGTTCACAAAATCCCATTATGACAATGTACACATTGAAAATGAATGCATCAAAGAGGACCCTTTGTGTGCCTGCAATATTTAGGGATTCCTAGAGATACCCATCAAAAAAACAATGATTGAAGTTGTAAATAATTCCCCCTGGAGTGGTGGATGAGCTACAAAATAACTAAAAGATTATGGGGAAAAAACCTCGTCTTTAAGCATTTCAAAGCACTACATCAAGGACCCTGTTACCAGCACTTTTTTGTGTCTTTCCCCCCTTTATTAGCTCTTAGTGACGTTTTGAAATATGCCAGAGTTAATAAATGAAACTATAAATAGCCACTTTTTTTCCAGTTGCAAATACAGTATATTAGGTTTGAAGCCATCATTTCTGTTTTGCATAATTGACATCATTATCTGTCAGGTTGCTGGGCTCAGGCTTGCAATCATTATGAGATCATTAGAAAAAGGGTTGTAATAAGTTCAGAAGGCCAATCGGCTGTATTCTAATCACTGGAGAAGAGAGTGCTGATGGGGGCCTCGGGGAGAAAGTACTGAGGCAGCTAGAGGATTTTTAATGACCAAATCAAGTTAGGAAAATCACCACCTGTGCCTCAGTGAACAGGATAATTTTGGCTTGGAGTGAGGGCAGGCATAGATTTGTAATCATTTTATTTCCTCTCCCCCCTCCATTTTTGGCTGATTGTGCAGCCATTTTGCTCAGCATCAGAGAATACCCAAGCAGGAAAAAGACTGGCATAGACAAGCAAAATAAACAGGGGCTTGCAGATCAGATTGGACATACTGCAAGCTCATTTCAGTGTCGGGCTTTTCAGACACAAGGAAGAGAGGTCCTGAAGTGAAGTTGCTATCAGGATAGGGAAGATCTTGGGTGAATTCTCACATTTGCTGAAGACTGATTGTGGACAAGTCACTTTGCTTGTCTCCTTGTACAAAATTTATTAATCCTCCCGTCCTTAGTCACCCTAGTCCACTTAGCTGGAAGCATTCAGACTGCTTTCTTTCCACTCTTCATCTATCTTGTTTATTAGATCACAAGTTTACCAGGGCAAGGGATGTCTCTTACTTTCCATGTTTGCACCCAACCTCCAACCTCCAACCTCAATCAAGATCTGCAGTTGCAGGACTTGGGCTGAATGCTGGGGATCTTTTATTGTTGGTCACCACCATTTGGTCAAAATACAATTTTGAAAGTGGAAGCAGAGAGGGAAAACCTCAATCTACACACTTCTAAGGGAAGGATAATTTAATAGAAGGGAAAAATAGCTTTCTAAAAATATATAATCTATGGAAGGCTGCATATTAACAGGTGTTCTTGTCCTGGAAGCAGATCTTGCCAGCCCTAGTTGCTCTGGTTAAGCTTGCCTGGCAGTGACTGGCTCCTTCCTGATGCACCTAATGGTGTGAAAATGGCTCAGCTATTGCCAAGAGTCCATTTAGTCGGCAGCCTACTGCGGACAATATGGAGGCAAAAAGGGAACAGTTTAGAGAGACAAATGAGTGATTCGTATGAATGAACGCGTCTCTCAGTCACACTGTATTAAACATCTTAAATTATCTGAAGTATGCAGTTCCAGTAACCTTTCTGAACTTCAGCATAACTCTGGAGATTGGTGAGTAAAGACAGGGCCAGGTCAAAATTTTTCTTCCCTTCTATTGGCCTATTCTTTGTTTGTCAAGAAAGGTTCTTTGGTTGGTGTTTTTATTGAAACCTTTGACTTTAACTACTGCTCACTTCAACAAAAGAGGTGATTTACAACAGGAGACAGATGGCACCCCCCCACCAACTCTCCTACACTCTATGGCTTCTGATTTATTTTGCTCCAAAATAGGTTTTAAGCTGCCCAAGAGCAGGCTATGTTGTGTAAAATCAATATGTAAAAATAGCCAGCACACAAATCAATAGAATACATGCCAGTTTGCATGGAGGTGAAATTTCATTTTTTCCACCAAAGTGAAATATGGGTCTGAATAACCCAGGCCCCTGCTTCTTCTCTATAATCAGAAGAATCAAGAGATGCTTAAGGAGAATTGCATGGGGAGAATGAAGACAGGATTCCCCAAAACTAAGAGAAGGGGTGGTGCTATTTACTATAGGCAAAGTGTCATTTAGCCTCTGAGAACTGGAGACCCACTGCTTTAACAGGTGTCACTCAGAGATTTAGGGTCCATTCACTCTTCCTACTTGTGGTGAGATTTTAGATGTGTTGGCTGTCTATCTTTAAATATATGTCAACAGTATTTAGACCCCCTGAGAGCTGATTGATTTCTGTAGGTGACCAGCCAGCCAGCTAACCAGCTGGTTTTT
>NW_017728992.1:196817764-196820582 GCF_001723915.1 Gavialis gangeticus | reverse complement strand
TGGAGACCCACTGCTTTAACAGGTGTCACTCAGAGATTTAGGGTCCATTCACTCTTCCTACTTGTGGTGAGATTTTAGATGTGTTGGCTGTCTATCTTTAAATATATGTCAACAGTATTTAGACCCCCTGAGAGCTGATTGATTTCTGTAGGTGACCAGCCAGCCAGCTAACCAGCTGGTTTTTGGACCAAAGGACTTCAATACTCAGGGCCTGATTCTCTTCCATCTGTTGGGCATGTAAATGCAGCCTAAGTGTGATTCTACTCCTCCCTGCTTCAGTTTTTTTGCTGAAAAACTGTTAGTACAAAAAGTGGGTGGGTTTTTCCCCTCCTCGCTGCTTTTTTGGGACTGTACGTGAAGGGTCAGATGACAGCATGTTACAAAAGTCATTGCTTTAATGGATTTTCAGGGCTTTAAGCAGGGTGGAATAGGATTGTGCGTTGGCCTCTTTGGTCCATGTAGCTGTTTGGTAGGTGAAATAGGATCTGGCCCAAAGTGTTATTTTCCATAGCAAGGCAAAAGGCAGCTTTGTTATGTTCCTTTCTAGTTCACATTGTTTGCCAGCACACAAACTAACCCGCACTCCCAGCTGCAGCTGGCAGGTCTTTGCCCTGATCAGCAGTCAGAGCCCATCGGTGTTGTGTGAAAAGAGACACTCTGAGTGCTCCAGTCAAACCCTCTGTCCTTACCTCAAGACATCAACTGCTCCAGCATCGTCATCGGTGATTCCTTGATTCAAGGATGATCTACTATGGCTCATTGATGGGTCTTGAGGTGCCTTAAGTGTCCAATCCTTGAGCCATAGATCTGTCTTCAGAAGTTGCAGGTCTTTCCACAGGGTAGAGTAGGTGTTAGGTCAGGATTTCTTTCCTTTTCATTCTTCTACTTTCTCTTCTCTTCTTTGAGTGAGGACAAGCTGCTTTATGGCACCATTGCAGTGGATTATTAGCCAGCTCCTCCCAGCTCTTGATGTCAGCATCTGTTTTCTTGAGCTAGGTCTTCAGTGTGTCCTTGTAGCATTTTCCTCTGGCCACTGCAAGATCTCGGGCCACAATTAAGTTAGGAGTACATGGCTCTCTCCCCTACTTCATGGGCCCTGAGTTGAGGCTTCCTAAGCAGCACAGTGCCTTCCGGTTGGATATTGAAATGTATGGTGTCATAATACCTGAGACCCCAGGGGAGAAAATCTGGTTCTTCATAAGTAACCCTACTTCAATAAGTGGACCAAATTCTTCAGAAGTGGAAAGGGATCTCGGAGTCATAGTGGACTCTAAGATGAACGTGAGTCATCAGTGTGATGAAATCATCAGCAAAGCTAACCACACTTTATCACGCATTAGCAGATGCATGACAAATAGATCCAAGGAGGTGACACTTCCCTCTATGCGGCATTGCTCAGACCGCAGTTGGAGTACTGCATCCAGGTTTTGGCGCCATACTTCAAGAAGGATGTTGATAGACTCGAGAGGGCCACTCGTATGGTTAGGGGCTTACAAGACAAACCCTATGAGGAAAGACTGAGGAACCTGGACCTCTTCAGCCTCCACAAGAGAAGGCTGAGAGGTGCTCTTGTGGCCGCCTACAAATTCATTAGGGGGACACAGCAAGGGATCGGAGAGGCTCTGTTCACCAGGGCACCTCTTGGGGTAACAAGGAACAATGGTCACAAACTGACAGAGAGCAGATTTAGTCTAGACATCAGGAAAAACTTCATGGTAAGTGTGGCTTTCTTCACGGTAAAATTTGGAATGGGCTTCCAAGGGCGGTGGTGATCTCCCCTACCTTGGGGGTCTTTAAAAGAAGGCTGGATAGGCATCTGGCTGGGGTCATCTGACCCCAGTGCTCTTTCCTGCCTAGGCAGGGGGTCAGACTCAATGATCTGTTGAGGTCCCTTCCACCCCCAGCATTTATGAATCTATGGATCCTTCTCTACTGAACAGTGCCTAACTCTGCACATAGACTCACTGGGTCATTTTCTACCATCCTTACTTCTGTGACCGTACTACACACACAGTCCCACTGATTGCAGTGATCACTGCTGAGTTGGAAACTAGCACTGACATTCAGTAATGGTAGCAGAATATGGTTCATAATAGATACTGATATGCATGGTAGTAATTGTGATATTTAGGGCCTGGTTTAAATAGTGGTTTTGTACTTTGCATGAAGATCAAGAAATTAAGTGATTTTCACAGAAAAACATGAGGGAAGTGCTGAATGCTGCTCCAGCAGGGCTCCTGCATGCAGAACAGAGCTGGGGGAAGGTGATAGTGAGGCTGAAGGGCAGTGGACACCCATGGGCAAGAAATGCTGCCTATGCTTCAGCTCCTTTCCCCCATTTCGTGGCCTGCCTTGCAACCTTTTATCCACCCCCCACCCCTGACACTTCTGATTCCTGCCACCAGCCTGTGACCATGGGCTGGACTCAGCCAGCCAAATGGCCCTAAATCTGCCCCCTTAGCCAATCAGGTGATGTGGGGGGGCACCATGAAAATGGTGCCCCCTGCCGTGATTGGGCCACAATATTCGCAAGCTGGGCCAGTGATTTAAACCAGGCCCTAAAAATATTTCTTTTCTCCTTTCACTTTAAACTCACTGCATTCTTTACTTGAATCTATAGATATTTAAGCACCTCGTGTTTTGCGTTCAAAATACAGCGTTTCTTTTAACAAGGGCTATGATTTCTAGTAGTGATCTTGGGAACCTGGCTTAGACTGTTACCGATGAGTTTCCTTTCACAGCCTTTGACCTGCACAGAGAGCATATTAATCTGAAAGCTGCAATCTGCATAATTATTATTCTCTCCTCGGCAGAATCA
>NW_017728992.1:196810515-196812764 GCF_001723915.1 Gavialis gangeticus | reverse complement strand
TGGTCCCCCCTGCCGTGATTGGGCCACAATATTCGCAAGCTGGGCCAGTGATTTAAACCAGGCCCTAAAAATATTTCTTTTCTCCTTTCACTTTAAACTCACTGCATTCTTTACTTGAATCTATAGATATTTAAGCACCTCGTGTTTTGCGTTCAAAATACAGCGTTTCTTTTAACAAGGGCTATGATTTCTAGTAGTGATCTTGGGAACCTGGCTTAGACTGTTACCGATGAGTTTCCTTTCACAGCCTTTGACCTGCACAGAGAGCATATTAATCTGAAAGCTGCAATCTGCATAATTATTATTCTCTCCTCGGCAGAATCAGTTTTCTGCAGAAGTACACAAATAAGTTCACATTTCTGTTGACAAGTGTGGACTTGTTATGTGGCCTTTTGTGATATGTATATATTATTCGGGTAATTGAATATGCTTTCACTTTTAGCTTTGCCAGCAACAGTATGAACACAAGGCAGCAATGAAAATGATATGTTGTAGACTGTGAGTTACATCTTTCATGTGTATTTCTTCTCCCCTTTTAACTCCTGGGAGTGGTAGACTGTATCTATTTTGTTTTTACAGCTCGAAACAAATGAACATGGTTAGATATTTCCCTGGGATACAAAATGCTTGCTCTTAAGCTCCAAAGTCATGGCATTTATCAATAGAAACTTTGTGAAAGTTTTTATTCTTCAATTGGAGAAACCATCCTGGATCAATTTATGCCTGGTAAATCCATCCTTCATTGATTTCCTTCTGAGCAGATGGCTCTTGTTGTTTCCAAAAAAAAAAGTCAATGTAGTAGAATTTTAAAGCAGATGCAATGGTTGATTGATGCTTAAAAGTTAAATAATAATACTGCTAGTACTAATAATAAACATGTTACAACTTCTAGGAGAGCAGGCCGCTCCCTGCTTCTTTTATCTACTCAAGCTATTGTCTTTCAAACCCTCCTGTCTTTATGAAATAGAGCTAATCCTTTTTGCCTTCTATAAAGCAATTTCTAGTTGCTTACTGCAGGTAAGGGTTATCCTTTGAATGAGACTTATTTTTGTGAAGCATTCCTCATAGACCAGTAGTGACTTGAATACCAAGTTTGAGACACCCCTTGCAAGGCACAGAACGGGCAGTGTAACAAACCTTCCCTTTAGCAGAAGGAGCAGTTGGGGACCTAACATAGAATTGAAGGAAACATCTATTGGCAACTTAGGTCAGACCCATATGGACCATTTGACAGTCTTCCAGTGATGAGAGGTCTCTTAGCAGAGGCTCCAAAGGAAGAAGCATGGCAGCAGTCAGTTACAAGGTGACCCAAAGTCTCTCCTTATGTCTCCTAGTTCAGGGCTGGGCAAAATGCGGCCCGGGGGCCAGATATGGCCTGCCAGGCCATTCTATCCCCAAAATTAAGAAAATTAATATTTATCTTCCGCTGGCTGCCTGTCATGTGGCCCTCAATGGCTTGCCAAAACTCAGTAAGCGGCCCTCCACCTGAAAGAATTGCCCACCTCTGTCCTAGTTGAAAGTCCCTTTATACCTCAAAATATGAGGGTTTCTATCCCTCCCTTTAAAACATTTTGTAACATTATAATGCTGAATAGCTGTTGTGTCCATATCCCTAGGTAATCTCCCTTTTTATTCAATCCTGAAAAGCTCTTAGTCCTCAAACATCTTGGGAAAAGGAGCCTTGCAGGCTATTTTTACATTTTATTTTATTTTATTTTTGTATTTCCTTTTATAGCAGTCATAGAATCATAGAAGTCGGGTCGGAAGGGACATTATAGATCTTCAAGTCTGATCCCCCGCCAGGGCAGGAGAAAAAACTGGGCTCAAATGATCCCAGCTAGGTAGGCATCAAGCCTCCTCTTAAAGACCCCCAGGGTAGGAGCCAGCACCACTTCCCTTGGAAGTTGGTTCCAGATCCTAACTGCCCTGACCATGAAGTAGTTCTTACGGATGCCTAATCTAAACCTCCTCTCCAACAACTTGTGGCCGTTATTCCTTGTTATGCCAGGGGGTGCTCGGGGAAACAAGGTCTCTCCCAAACCCTTCTGGTCCCCCCTAGTGAGTTTATAGACTGTCACCAGGTTCCCCGTCAGCCTTCTCTTGTGAAGACTGAACAGGTTCAGGTCCCTCAGTCTCTCATTGTAGGGTCTGCCCTGTTGTGCCTGGCCCTCCTCTGGACCCTCTCTATGTTGTCCACATCCCTCCTAAAGTGGGGTGCACAGAACTGGACGCAGCACTCCAGCTGTGGC
>NW_017728992.1:196806780-196810305 GCF_001723915.1 Gavialis gangeticus | reverse complement strand
CTGACATGACCTGCCCCTAATGAAACCATGCTGGTTGCCCTAGAGCATCATCCCTGAAGCCGGCCCATCACAGATGTGCTCCTTGAGGATTTTCTCAAAGAGTTTCCCTAGGATTGAGGTAAGACTGACGGGCCTATAGTTGCCCGGGTCCTCCCTCCTCCCTTTTTTAAAGATGGGGACCACGTTGGCTACCTTCCAATCATCCGGCACCTGGCCCGAGCACCACGAGCACTCGTAAAGCCGTGCCAAAGGCCCTGCAATAACCCCTGCTAGCTCCCTCAACGCCCTGGGGTGGAGAGCATCTAGTCCCTCAACCTTGTATCACCAGACCTGTTTCTACATCTGGTATCCCATGAACTCCCAGAAAAATAATATTTGTATCCTCTACTCTAGTCCTTTTAATGCCACTGTTCAGTACCACCAGTGAAAAAATGAAAAAATAAAATCAGATTGATATAAATTGACCTTCAGTAAAACTCCATGGACCATTCATGGTTGTTAATCTAAGTCTTACCAGTGTGAGATTGTTGGTGGCAAACTGCTGTATTGTCAGTAAACATCTCGGCAACCTCAAAGCAGTGGTTGAAGTTCAATGGCTTCCTACCAGCCACCACACAGCATAGAGAGACACTTTAAAGAGGAAGCAGAGTTAAAGGTTGCTGGTAGGTCTCGGATGAGTTAAAGTCCTCATCCTCAAATGATGACCTTGAGACACCACTGTCCCAGATCTTTATTTATGAAAAGGATCTGCTTATGAGCTGGTGCTTCCCAACATTGCATCGAATTCTGCAAGAATACAAGTCTGCACATTGTTCCTTCAGAGCAGCATCTGGACAAATCAAATCCTTTAGCTAAGTGCCCTGCCTTCAGAGGACAATAGTCATGCATTGTGCACTTCAACTCTTGTCCAGTATTATACCATAAAGAAAGCACACATCTTCCTGCCCCTCACTGGCCACTGGTTACTCCATAAAGCACAAGAACTTAGAGAGATCCTTGCTCAAATAACTACATATGTTCTCCCAATATCTACAGTAAAGGCCTAGTCTTTCTCTGAGTTTTCTTGTGTGTGAATTTACTAACAAACAATCTTCTGTGACTGATTTGTGTCAAATCCCATTTTCATTTTTTCACAGGATGCATTTGTATCATGCTGCTTGTTTCTGAAAACCAAAAATAAAATGGAAGAGTGAATTAGCAGTCTTCTGTTTTCTACCCCATGGACATCCCAGGCTAGACATACTGTTTTTACTGAATAAGTTCTTTAGGATTGTATTTCCACCCATGAAAACTGAGTCATTAAAGTATTCAGAAGTCATACTTAAATGCATGGTGCGTTAAGTGCAATCCACTGCAATTTGATGCTATAAATACTGATCTTTGTATTCTTCCAGTTTTCCTAAGGTGAATGATCAGTTGCCAGATAGAAATCTAAATGTTTATCTTTTAAACAGTTACAGCATGTGCAAGTGTGGTCCAAGTTTCCTAATGGCTATAGAATGATTTCTGGATGTCTGCATAAATTGCTGGTGGGAACATTTTCCTTGGAGGTATGTGGGAAAAAAATGCAAGAATCATTTTATTGTGCATTACTTTAGTGATAGCTACAGTATGTAAAAGTGGAGTTTCACATCATTGTCATGATGTGTTTAGGACTCCAACTAAGTTTGGACTCCATTATAAAAAACACTGTACAAAGATTAAAAGACACCCTCTACCCCAAAGAGCTTATGCTTTGTATACACACACACACAGTCAAAAGGGAGAAGGGGAAAGAGAGACATGGAGATGTGAAGTAACTTGCCCAGGGCAGCCCAGTATATCAGTGGCAGAGCTGGAACTGGAATCCAAGTCACATAATGGTCACCAAATTCAATGACCTACTCAGTATAAACTGCAATGCCTCAAACTTGTTCTTATATATGGGTAAGAAAACTGCTGGAGTTCTGGGGTCTTACTTTATCAGTCAGTGCTGGTCTTGTAGGTATTTTAAAAAAGTACAGGAGCCACACGGCTGAGAATGGAAGCATGGGATTTTTGGAAGGGGAAGAGGAGCTCTCTGTCTTATTTCTCACCTGCCTTCCCTTGAATTATTCCACATCCAGTCCATTATTAGGATGTTGCCATCCTTCTCATCCTTCCCTTCCTCTTCTGCTACATAAAAAAGCCATATATTACCAGGTTCATCCACTTGGCTGAAAGCTCGGGCTGGAAGTAGTAGTGTAGTATAAAAGCACAGTATTTGTGTGGTTATAACTACAGGTAGAGGTGCACACTCTACCTGCACATGTCTTTTTGTATGTGTATTGTGTATGTGTACAGACAGGCACACAAGCCTGTAAATATACACACAGATTTATGCATGTGTGTGTTTGTACTCTATGGGTCAGATTCTGCTTTATCTTGTAGATGTGTAAGTGGACTTAGCTGCCTCAGTGTGATTGTATTCCACCCTGCTTAAGTCCCTGAAAGACAATGGGTGCAAGAGATGAATGTGTGCTCTCCATCCTTGCTTGTTTGTGACTCCATCTTAAAGATGACTGTGTGTTAAAAAGGTAAATGCATTAATGGATTTTCAGGACTCAGACAGGATGGAACAGACCCTTTGGTGCCTAGTAGGTGGAGTAGGATCTGGCCCTTTATATACGCTGCTGAGCTCTCCTCCGTCCCACCACCTTTGCTGTCAGATAGGAGTGCTTGCTAACGGAGCCTGATGGATTTTCACATTGTTAAGCCCAGTTCTATTAAGTGCAAGGTGTCATCTAAGGCAAGTCTGAAGGTGGGAGTTTAAGGCAAGGAGGATTGGACCTGAAGCTATTCTGTATCTTGTCTCAAGGAAGGAGAGGATGAAAAAAACAGTTGGCTGCACTTTACGAGCCAAACACCGAACGCACACAACTGAGTATGGCCTTCCTATTCCAACACATGCTCTCGTCCACCAGGACACGGGAAAATGACAAGTTGTAATGTGTGATACATATTTCCCATGCTTGGTGGGCTGGATATGGCCCATTTTACTTTGTAATGAAGTAAGTGGCCCTGAACACACATTCATTTCTGGTAATTGCTTTTTTCTTTGCATCACAATGCTGGAGGAGGTATTGTTTGTTTCCTTTTCCTGCTGAAGTTTATAAAGCTGCCTAATGGACTCTTTCTCTTTTTGCTCTGAGTTTTTGGCATTGTTCTAGCAGAGAGCGCTGAATAGATGAAAGATGCTACTTCTTGAAGTGAATGCCTGAGTGGACACCTTGGAACATGGGGCATTTGTGGAGGAGAGGGTAGCTCCAAGTTAGATTTGACCCTAGGGTCCTCCTACTATTATACATCAGGGTGCCCACAATGAATAATAGGGATCAACTGAAACAGGAGCCCATTGCACAAACATAGAGAGTCAGAGAGTTTATGCCCTGGGGAGCTGAGGGCCAGATCCCATTATGCCTGTACGTGCCTAAGTGGTACTTAGATAGTTGCATAAGTTTGACTATTGGCACTCGCACAGGATATTCATTCTGTTTCTACCACCCT
>NW_017728992.1:196796346-196801780 GCF_001723915.1 Gavialis gangeticus | reverse complement strand
AACATGGGGCATTTGTGGAGGAGAGGGTAGCTCCAAGTTAGATTTGACCCTAGGGTCCTCCTACTATTATACATCAGGGTGCCCACAATGAATAATAGGGATCAACTGAAACAGGAGCCCATTGCACAAACATAGAGAGTCAGAGAGTTTATGCCCTGGGGAGCTGAGGGCCAGATCCCATTATGCCTGTACGTGCCTAAGTGGTACTTAGATAGTTGCATAAGTTTGACTATTGGCACTCGCACAGGATATTCATTCTGTTTCTACCAACCTCCTAGATACACTTGTGCTGTGGTGTTTCCCTTCTGCCCATGCTCAAAAGGTTGCTCTAAGGCTCTGCAGGTTCAAGGGCTGGACAGAATCTCCTGGGGACACATCTAACTGCTTTTAAGTCCTCCAAATGTCAAACAACCGGTGAGTGTTTTATGCCAGAAGAGAGCTCTCCTGCCTTTCACCCTGACCTTCCCCAGGAAGAGAGACACCCAGGTTGTATTCCCCCTCCCAGGAGAGACTTCAAACTGCCAGGCCAGGACAAACCACTGCCCAGAGCACTGCAGCCCTCCAACTGAGGCAGGCTCAGTAGGAAATATCTGGCCCCAAACCCTCTCTCCTAGGCTGCCTAAAACATACAGCCCTTAGGAGGAATTCAAGTCTGAGTAGCTAGACAAGAACAACACCCAAAGCTGCACCTCTCTAGGATATGGACCATGTAGGTCTTAGGGGGTCTCACCCAACACCTTCTAGGGCTTAGCAAAGTGCCCTCACCACCAACTTATGGGTCAGACATGACTATTAAGTACATTTTTATTGATCTGGCCCAATGGCTACCCTTGAGGGAAAGTAGTACTGGATCAGAAAGAGACAGCAAGCAAGGTGGAGTCTAATTGTAGGGCATGGGTAAGCAATGTTTTTGGGCAGAGTTGCCAAAACCACCTACAGCCTCAGTTTGTGAGATGTTAGTGTGCCGGGGCAGACATTGAGGGAGCCACAAGGGGCCCAGGCCTTGTGCCAGTGCAGCCCCGACCCCTTCCCTGCTGTCTGCCCTAAAGCATGCATGTGCCTGCCACCAACAACAAGCCAGGACGGGACTCTGTGTACTCCAATGCAGCTGCTTACAGCCTCCCGAGTGTCTGCCACAGCTGGCCCATGCTCTGGGCAGACCCCTTTTGCCTGCCACAGAGCCCAGGCTGCTCACAGCAGGCAGCAGGGACGCTGCAAGCAGCGGCATGTGGAGCCCCAGCCCAGCTCATTGCTGGCAGTGGGTGTACACGTGCCTTGAGGTAGACAGCAGGTGGGCCTGGGGTCCGTGAGCAGCAGCCCGGGGCCCCACTGAAGGGGGTTGGGTAGGAGGTGCTCTGCGGGTGCCTCGCTGACATGGTGCCCTGTCTGCCACTGCTTGAGGGGAGGGCAGGGTGTATTCATGGTGAACTCAACACATGCTTCTGAAACAGCATCCCCTGCCAAACCATGCCTGTCCATCCCTTTGCCTTGGAGACCCCTGCCAGGCTAAGCCTAGCTATCCCCACTTCACTCTGGAGATTCCTGCTAAGCTGTACCTCCCTGTCCTCCCCTTGGAGACCCTTGCCAAGCTGCCCCCCTCCCCACCTCTGCAAGAGCTCCCTGACACCCAGGCAGCTGTAGCCAGAGGTTGCAGATCCCACTGGCTACTGCAGGAGGTCAGAGCAGTGCAGGAGCAGCCCTGGATCTATTTAATTCTATAGGGCAAGTCCAGACGAGCGGGAACATATGTTTCCCTAGGAACAAGTAGCAGCAGTACAAGGTGTGCCACCACTAATTGTTCCCAGGAAACGCCCATGCCATGCACATTCTGGTGCATGGCCGATTACCCCGGGTGGGGTAGGGGAGGTTGGGGCCAGCAATTGTGCTGGCCTGAGCAGCCTTACCTGGGGTCCTGGGGGTTTCCAGGAGCTGCAGCCTTGCCACTACTGCAGTAGGAAACCTGGCCGGCAGCCAGAGCATGCTGTTGCCATGTTTTGGGTGACGTGTGCTGTTACCATGTTCCCCATCCCACTTTTTTCAGGCATGGGTTTTTTTGACTCCAGGATCTCCCAGGGTAAAAAATACCCCTGTGCTACAAAGTAGCAGCTCAGGAAATGGCTGTATGTATGGTGTATGACACCACAGATCTGTCTGTGGCACCACATACAGCACATCCGCACTCATCTGGAAAAGCCCATAAGGATTAAATCTGCTCCCAGCAGGGTGCATGTGTAGATACGTTCCCATGACAGGCTTATTGCACAGTAATTTACTGTGCAGTAAGCCTAAATCAAATTAATTGCATGCATACATGCATCCATTATCAGCACAGAGTCAGCCAGTTGCTGACAGCACTTTTTCATCGTCTACAATTTTAGGGATTTGCACATTTCTGGGCATCTATGGAAAGTTGTATCACAATGGAATATAGATGGAGTTCTATGTTTCCAGGGAGGAATGGAATTGCTTCTGAGCAAGCACAGCAGGACAAAGTTAGTTGCATATAGTGAAAATTTAGCCATGTAAGGAATGTATCTGTTTTAGCACAACTTGAGCTATTGCACAAGGGGGAGTAGGAGATTTTGGGGTGATTCAAAACCTTCAATACAATGTAAGTGGGAACATGATATTAATGCAAGGTAATTTTATATGTAATTTTTGCGGGATTTTCCTGGATGAAAACTGCATCTCTATCACAACCAGACTGGCTTCCCTTTAGGCACTTATGGAGCAAATGAAATGGCTAGAAAAACTAGGAAAAACAGTACAATCATCAGCGAACAAACTTGTACTATATTCCCCATTTACAGGTAAGGAACTAAAATGCTAAGCACCAGGTTCAGACAGATACCCTAGATGTGCAAACAGGACTTAAGTGGAAATCAGATGCAATATAGAAGAACCTGACTCGAGATACTGCAAAAGCCCTTAGAAGCCTAAATTCATTTATAGCCCTAAGCAGTCTTCCACACATGCACAGATGCACATTGTCTGAGCAGCTAGGCACCTGACTCCCACCAAAGCTTCGTCGTGATCCAGGACGGAGATAGGATGATGCCTACGTTCTGCCTAAGTCTCTAGAGAGGCCTGGTCTGTTAGAGTCTTGTTACATGTTACACTGTGAGCTGCTCAAATATTGATGGGTGTTAGCACCAGCGTGAGGTTGGAGCAGTCACACGTTCAGGCCAGCAAGTGTCTAGAAGACTGAAAGGTAAGAATCCTCCCTCCCCTCCCATCCTGGGCTTCTCCTCCTACCCCCTGCCCGCCAGGGGTCCCCCAGGACCACTCTGCCCCTGGTCAGTATAGAAGTAAAGGAGAATTGTTCCACTAACAGTGGAAGTTGGAAGTTCGAATTTTACCTTTCAGGGGAAAAAAAGTCTATGCTAGGCCAGACACCTGCCCTGTCAAAGTGAGAGCCACATCTTGCACAAGTGGAGCGACAGTAATAATAGCTATTTTAGAAAGAATACAGCCATGGGCACTAAGTAGCTCAGAAGACTCCGTATTCTATCTCCAAAGACCAGCTGAGCTCAGAAGTAGCCTGGATTTGTTATTACTGTATTCGACTCAGGCTTTAACAGAGGTTTTAGTGTTGTGCAAATTTTACAGTAAACTAATGTTCTTTAAAAAAAAAAAAAGACAGCTCTAGGGGCTTGAAAAAAATCCTATTTGCAGTGCAGGCCTGGATTTGACATTCTCTAACTACTGCTCTCTTTGCTTTAAATTCATTTGCGTGAGAGAAAAGGTGAAAACAAAGTTGCTGAAAATCTAAAAATCATGCTGGGGGTTGAGGTGTCTGTGTCTGGGTTTTGAAAATCCTGACCTTCCATGTCCTGTGCCATAGTTTAATATCTATTAAATGTGTGTAATTATATTCCCCTGCCCATATAAAGTGATTTAATGACACTGGAGGGTAGGCACAACTTGCCACAAATGCTAATACATAGGTGTATATATATATTATTTGCATAAGAACACTGGCTTAGGGAAGATGTCTGGACTGTACCCATGTATGTGTATCACTCCATTGTTTCATGCAAGACAGTTGTGTACATGTCACTTCTATTTCACATTTGTGCCCAGTGCATTTGGACAAGAGTATGTAAAAGTAAAGTGTGTATTTATTTCCCTCCAAACAAGTTAAGCATGTCTGTGCTTCAGGGCGAATGTCTCCCCATTTCACTCTTTTACAGCATCACTCACACTCCAACATCAATCTCCATATCCTAGGGAGGGATGTGCTGAGTGCTTGGGCTTGCAATTATGGCAGGTGCACAGCTCTCACAAAGGAAATAACTGATGGGGAAAAGGAAAGATGAAGCTTTTTGTAGCAAGAGAAAATGGAGAAGACCGAGAGAGGGATGATTCAGCGATGACAAATTCAGCTCTGTCTTAAAACAATCCGTCACTCAGTTGAGAACAATCCCTCGCAAACACAGTGCAGGACTTCTAAACACAGGGGTACCTTTCCGTAGCGATGGGAATATAATGAAGTATCTGCTGTGCTGAACATGCAGTAAGATAAAGCTGCAGCCAAAAAGATGATGTACAGGGAAATTAAAAAAAAACCCATCTAGCAATAAGCACACTGCTAAAAACTACCTGCTGACTCAGATTGTAGACGAAAAACCTTGGGCAACCTATGGGACCCTCCATAAGGTTTTTTTGACTCACTCACATTCAACAGGGATGTTTTGAGATACAGTTTTTCGGCTAGTGACACATTAGCCGTACATAATAGTTTCATTATTTGTATTAAAGCAACACTTGTAGGACCCGCCACAATTTACCATGTGTCCTGAGGCCGTATTTTTTTTTTACACTTAGTCCCCAGCATAATTCCAGAATGGCACAAAATAGCCTCGTTACATATGAAAATCAAGGCCCAAATGTTAATGTTGCTGTCTGTGTGCATCTCTGCTTTTCATTTACATGACTCTAAACCACAAGTAATTGTGCTGTAGGAATCACAAGTGCTTTGATCATCTTGCTCTACAGGCCCTTGTCTGTGCCTGGGGAACCTAAACAGTACTTCAGTATAAATAATAAAGAATAATAAGTAGCATTAAGAGCAGATACTTAGCACTTCAAGAATCATCAGAGTAGCTTGGATCACAGCCTCAGTTCCACTGCAGCATATCTGTCAATAAATAGGCAGAAAAGATGATACAGCAAAATAACAGACCGTATGTCTGCTCATAGGCTTTTTCAGCCTTGGCTTTTTCCTTCATTATGTACTCTTTATTGTAGTGCTAAGTTATCCAGAGGACAAGGGCGAGCTATGAAATGGAATATATCTCTTCTATACCTGCAAAGTAAAATCTGTATTTATCAAACTAGGTTAACCAGGACTGAGCTGGGGATTTATTCAACACATCGCTGGAAAAAGGGGGTGGGATGCCAGAAGGCTGTGAGAGCAAACACAAGAGGCATC
>NW_017728992.1:196786374-196796087 GCF_001723915.1 Gavialis gangeticus | reverse complement strand
AAAAAAAAAAAAAAAAAAAAAAAAAAAAGCCGATAAGACACACAATAACTACAAAATAGAAACTTCTGAACTGTATCGAGAAGGAATGGTATGAGTGTAAGATCAGACCCTGGAAAGTTATCACAAGCGACTCATACTTACCATGCCTGACAGATACTCAATATTTTGATTTACTCTGGTAATATCGTGGAGGAAATTCTTCTGCAAATCTGGACTCACCTTCCATTTACAGTGACCCATGTTATCCAAATGTACACGGTTGACGCTTCCGGGCCACCATTTTCTAGCTGTGTTGTGCAGAAATATTCTTTCCCTCCGTACCACATGGGGAATGTCATATTTTCTCATGCCTCCCTGGTTCAAGATGTAAAAACTGAAGCTCTGAAAGAAAGAGAAAATGCACAAAGGGAATGAATCCATTGTTTTGTAAAACCAGTGAGACTCCCTGGACTTAGGTCTCCACCTGGCCTCCATCATAGTATCCTTTAAAACCACAAGAGACTTCAAGTCATTTATCCTCACAAAATAACTGAGGTAGGGAAATGCTAGTACCCTCATTTACAGATTTCTGCTGCCCCCTTTTCTGACCAAGACTGTAGCTCTGTCAAAGCCAAAGTGGGAGACACCAATTTTAGTAAAGTTCTCAATGGGAGAGCGGTTGTTTCTCTGGTCACTGGTAAGGAAAAACCTCACACAAACCCCTGACCATTCCCCCATGTGGGTGGAAGAAGAAAAAAAAATCAGTATGGAACAAAAAGTCTCCTGCTGCAAAAACAGTTTGTCAATCTTGGGGCTGTTGTAACAGCAACTGAAACCCAAAGGGACTGTCTATTGTAGACATAGCCACTTAACGGTTACAATGCTTCAGAATTAGGCACCTTGCACAGGGCTGGACACAGGCATAGGTGAACCAGATGGCCAGAAAGGGGGCCCGAAAATGGTACTTTTAAAATTATTATTATCATTATCTCTGGCGAAGTGGAGGCCCAATACTAAAAGTTCACCCAGGGCTGCCAGGAGTCTAGGTATGGTGTGGCCCATTGGCGACACATAGGGAGTCCATGCAGGTGCACGTGCACCCCCTGAGATTAGCTGTGCATCCCCTGAAAGCGCCAGCCACAAAACCGGAAGTGCATTCTGGTTTCACTGCTGGCTCAGCAATCGGCCACTGGGGTACCCCTCCCTGGTCAGTGATCGGCTGATGGGAGACCCCCACCCTCGTCAGTGATCTGGTGCCCCCCCAGACTCAGGAGGCACCAGCCGCCCATGGGGTGGCCCCAGTAGGGCGATCCAAGGCAACCAACTTAGGTGATAATGATTCTTACACAGACAACAAAGAGGGTTAGTCATCTCCAAAGGGCAATTTCCTAGAATCATAGAAAAGTAGGCTTGGAAGGAGTCTCAGTAGGTCATCTAGTCCAATCCCATGCGGGGCCATCCCCAACTAGATCATTCCAGTCAAAGCTTTGTCTAGCTGGGTTTTGAAAACCTCAAAGGATGGAGCTTCCACCACCTTTCTTGAGTAACCTGTTCCAGTATTTTACTTCTCTCTTAGCGAGAAAATTCTTCCTAATATCTAACCTAAAGTTCCCTTGCTGCAACTTGAGACCATTGTTCCTTGTTCTGAAATCTGCCACCACTGAAAAAAGTCCAGCTCCATCTTCTTTGGAGCCACCCTTCAGGTAGTTAAAGGTTGCTATTAAATCCCCTCTCAGCCATCTCTTCTCTAGACTAAATAAGCCCAGTGCCCTCAGTCTCAGTCATGTCCCCCAGACCCCTCACCATTTTTGTCATCCTACACTGGGCTCTCTCCAATTTGTCTGCATCCTTTCTGTAGTGGGGGACCTAAAATGTGGCCTCCCCAGTGCTGAATAGAAGGAAAGTGTCTTGCCAGTTGACCTACTGGCAACACACCTACCAATGCAACCCAGGATGCCATTAGCCTTCTTAGCAACAAGGGCACACTGCTGGGTCATATTCAGCTTATTGTCCACTGTAACAGGTCCTTTTCTGCAGAGCTGCTGCCCAGCCAGTCAGACCCAGCCTGTACTGGTGCATGGGATTGCTCTGTCCTAGGTGCAGGACTTTGCACTTGTCCTTCTTGAACCTCATGAGATTCCTTGTGGCCCAATCCTCCAATTTCTCTAGGTCACTCTGAATCCTAGCCCTACCCTCCAGAGTATCTACTACTCCCCGCAGCTTGGTGTCATCTGCAAACTTACTGAGGGTGCACTTAAAGTCATCTTCCAGGTCACTGATGAAGACTTTGAACAAAACCAGCCCCAGGACAAACTCCTGGGGCACTCCACTTGATACCGACTGCCAACTAGACATCAAGCCCTTGATTACTGCCCTCTGAGCCTGATGCTGTAGCCAGTTTTCTATCTGCCTTACAGTCCATTCATCCAGTCTTTACTTCCTTAGCTTGCTTGGAAGATATCTGTGGGAGACTGTATCAAAAGCCTGGTGAAAATCATGGTACAGCACATCCACTGATCTCCCTACATCCATGCTGATTGTTCCTTGTCACCTCCTTCTCCTCCAGGTGCTTAGAAATGGATTCCTTGAGGATCTTCTCCATGATTTACAGTACATAGATTCTAAGGAGGGAGAGTGAGCCATTAGGAAATGCTGGGTACATGACTGTATGTGAACTCCTCCTCCTACTCCAAGTTTAGACACCCTATTCAGGTATTTCCATCACCTGGGGATCCAGTGTGTCCAGAAAGGAGGTGCCTAAAATGGTTAATGCCCTTACTGGCAAGAATGTCTACCAATACTGCACCCCACTAAGGTACCTGGCACTAGCTGTACCCAAGCAGACTCTTTGCTGACCTCATTGTGCGGCCATTTTGGCTCTCATTCCATATTTAATAGCAGCCCAAACAACAAACCTCTATTCAACATCATTTTTATCTTTTTGTCCTGCCTAATCTAGCCAGGCTTTTTATTTCTTCCTGCCACTGCTCAGCCAAATTCCCTGTTCCTATCAATTTGGTCCATACCTCAGGCTCCCAATTACATTTTGACTTCTGATATCTAGTGTCCTACCTCCATCTGGTATTTCCAGTCCCTGTCTCTTACTCTCAGCTTCTAAAAGGATCACCCAGGCATCAGTCCACATAGCATCCAACTCAGGCCAACAGCAGCATTCAGTTCAGAGAAAGAATTTGGTAATCATTAGCTTGAAATGGTACAGCATTAGTTTGTTAGAAGTGTCCACATGTTACTGCTGAATTCTGAATTTGAGGCGTGCGTAGGGATTCTCTTTTATTTAGATAACAGCATTCATGACATAGGGTTTTCAGGTATCTTGATAGCAGAACTAGAGCAATACAATAGGGCCTCCTTGGAGCATTTATGAACACCACATATTAATTCCCTCTCAGTCAATGGAGCTGGAGTGTTACCTCCATCCATTTCAGATGAGGTGTTGTCTCTGCCTTGTGGTGATGTTTGTGTAGGTTTTCATAATTTATATTGTATTCTCAATTAAGCTTTATGGTAAGCATCTGTAGCTAAATCCCATTTGTTCATATTTCATGTTCTCTCTTATCATTTTAGGGGGAAAAAAAGCTGCTGTTGACAGTGACAGCAATAAAATGAGATTAGGTTTGTACTGTATAACAGGACTTTTTATTTTGATCTCCAGTGTTGTGTCATGTGTACCATGGAGGAAAGCAATGTGAAAAGAGTGTAACAGGAACAGGATTCACAGGAGAGTTTTCATTTCTCCTTTTTTAAATCAAGTATCATATCAAGGAATATAATGGGAAAAGCAGTTTAAGGGTGCAGGCATACATAACATTTGAAATGTTTCAAAAGGTTGCCATATATAGATTTACTGGTGGGATAAAACACTCCTAAGAATGACAAAAAATGTACCTACAGCGAGCTAGCAATATTTTGTATTGTTTTGTGCCACTTTACATCTGGATGCGTGGGTCAGCCTCCAGCATCCCAAAATGCAGTGATCTGTGTCTGCCCACAGTGGTCTCCCTGCACTCTGGCTGTCACTGCTGCTCCCCGCAACTAAAAGCCAGCAGTGGCAATGCTGTCACTACCCGGGGTGCTGAAGTCCCTGGTGCTCAGGCACCCTGGGCATTGCTGCCCCAGGCACTCTGGGTGCTCCCCAGTTCCCTGGGTCTGGTAGTGGTGGGGCGCTCCAGGAGAGCAATGACAGAACAGTAGGAGAGCATTCATTATGATCCGCTCTGCTCCACTCCACCCGAATGGGGGTGGGCAGAGCAGAGCTGCAGTTCTGGGAGATAGGGACTGCAGGGCCGCACTCACAGTCTTCTCTAGTAGTCCTGACCTATTGGGGGAAGGGGAAGTGGAGCTGCAGATGACTACAACTTCCTGTTGCATCCCACACTGCTGCATAGAGACATGGTAATTCTGAAGTGCTCCAAGTCTACTTGTGTGCTAAAAGCCTGAAACACTATGTTTTCTAAATGTTTCCAAGGGTGTTGTACTGCACAACTACAGGTTACTATGTGCAATGTCAAACCTATGTTACCAGTCATAAAATGTTGTGGCTAGGATCAGCCCAACAATTTCTATCAGTGTTGTATTTTGATAAATTGTGCTTTTTAATATGTTTATAGCTATACAGTATAACCTCATAAATCCAGATATCAAAAATCCAGAATTATCGAAAATCTGGCACTTCTTAGAAGTGCACTCCATTAGGGAGTAGCAATGGCCAGTCCCAGAGCAGCGGAGGTGGAAGTTTGCACACAGCAGCTGCCACTGCCGTCCACCAGCCTGCACTGCTGCTCCACATGTGGGCGCTGCTCCGGGACGGGCCGTCGTTACCATCCCTCCCTCCGCCAGCCTGCTCCAGGACTGGCTGCTGCTCCAGTTTCAAAAATCCAGAATTTTTATATTTCTGGGAGGTTCTCTGTCCCAAGCATGCCAGATTTATGAGATTATACTCTGTGTGTGTGTGTGTGTGTGTGTAGCCACAATTCTTGTGATATGCTGTAACACCATATTTTTAGTTTGGGCTGAACAATTAAACCAGTTAAAATGGTTTAAATATATATAACTGCTTTAATTGTTCAGACCAAACCAAAACTATGATGTCATGGCATGTTACAAGAATTGTAGCTCAATTGCTTCATGGCCTAATTCTCTTTTATGGGCCAGACCCCCTAACTATACAGCATCTCCCATGACACCCTGTGTGTGCAACTATATGAACAAGATCTGCCTTGAGGTAGCTGAGACATGCAGGTAAAGGTATGATAGGATCTGATGCAAGAGCCACACAATCATGCCTCCTGCCAGACCACACATGCAAGGCAGGAAGTGTGAAGATGGGATCCAGCATCAGCTCCAATCACACTTTATTGCACCAGCAAGTATTAAGCACCTATGACTGTAATTCCCACAGCTGATGGGACTCCCAGCCACAGAGGAGCACCTGGCCACACATTCAATTAATGGCATTATAAACAGCCATAAAGTTATTACATTTTTTTGTAGAATAACTTTGTGGCTTATTCCTTGTTTTATGATAATATTAAGTGATTGAACATGTGGCTGGGTCACAGCATAGGACGTGATTAACTGGTTGAGCACATCTTAAGTGTTACATGTAGATGGGACCTCAGTGGCATTTCCAATTCAAATCAAACCAGACTTTGAGATTTAAGCTAAAATATTTATTTTCTAGCTTTTGTTTGTTTGTTTGTTTTTTGGGGGGGGGGTTGCCAAAAAGTCTAAATGTTTGTGTGCTTACAAAATACCTGACCAAGACTAGGTTTTTTTCTATCTCCCCACAATAATTTACTTTTTGCCACCTACATTAAATTACTGTGGAGATTCTTATTTACTACATGAACCAGGAGACTTCAAGGCAGGTCTTCTGGATTTTATTCTGGCTCTTCTCATTGAATTAGTGTGTAGTCTTCAGCAAATCTCAGTGACTCATCTTTCAGAACCATAAAATAAAGGTTATATTAACTTATCTCTTCCACTCAGGATATTAATTAATGTTAATAAAGGATGGGGTGTTTTATGTTTAGGTGTCTAAAATAAAATACCTATATTAGATATCTACAAATTGTTAGGCACCCAAACTTGAAATGCTTGACATAATGTTTCTCGTGTGTCTACACATGAATTTGACAGGAGTTTGGGTACCAGAAACCAGCTCTTTCAACATGTACCTCCGTGATACTGTTATTTATAGAGAGGTATAATTAGTCTCTGCAAAAATATGCAATATGAAGGCAAGTATGTTCCTCAGTTGTCCAATTACATTATATTATTCTTGTCATATTAATGGGGGCTCATGTCAGAATACCAGTACTATATATTACCTAACAAAGGCAGGAAGTTAAAGGTGACTGCTTCCCCTGTACAATCCTTGACACACATCATGCAATCTTATTCAGAAAGCAGGAGCATGATAATGCAGATTCCCATGAGTTATCATTTCTGCTTTATCTTATTTCCAGGAGCAGCATTATCCTCTAGCTCCTATGGTCTGCCATGACTTGGTGTGCAAAACTGCACATTGCATTGTGCTGCACATTGAGGTCAGTGTGAGCCACCACTGCTCATGGGAGTCTCTTCTCACCATCCCTGCCTCAGCAATGCTTCTCAGATAACTTTCAACCCAGACAGAGAGTTAGCTAATGCCTTCAGGGTTTTAGTCATTCCTGGGAAAACATTACCTTAAGGCATAATTAGGAACCATGTGATTATTCAAATAAGCAACCATCATTTCAGAATGCAGGGCCTGATTCAGTAACTTATTCATGTGATTAGCTTCTGTGCACATGAGCAAGATTCACAGGATCCTTCTCCTACCTGGAATTCATGTATAATCAATTCCATTTCAGTTTAATACAATGGCCCTGGATTCCCTATTTCCCCCCTGTAACAACATGGAGATTAGAATGGAAAGTAGGCCTCTCTTGCTGGCATAACATTTAAAAGAAGCACATGTTAAGATGAACACCTGCTGGTTTTGACCTTCAGAAGACATCCTTTTCATAATGACTAGCAGCCTGAGCTGTGACAGTGGACTATACCCATTATGCAGTACAATGTGACCTTCCTGTGGTGCTTGCACTGAGGAATATCGCCATGGTTGCAGTCAGCACCCCACATTTTGGAAGGGAAAAGTAAAGACCAAGCAGTGTTTATGCCTTCAGTTTGGTCAGCCATTTGTGTGTGCATTCCCTGGATACAGTGACAGTAGCTAAAAAGTGGGTAAAGAATTGCAGCACAAAGTTGAAGAATCCTACACATGAAGTTTCAGTTATGCACAAATGTTAACACTCCCCTGAGCTAATAGTACTTAACCCTGGGCAGGTCTAGGAATTCAAAAAGGGAGATGCAGGAGATGTCTCTAGCTCCACAGGAGTGGTTGGAGCCCACCCACTCTCCCCCACCCCACAACTGGCAGGCAGGCTGTGCCATGGCACCAGCTGCCGAGGACTTTTTGGAATCCCTGAAGCAGGAAAGACTTCCCCTTAACCCACGATGTCAGGGTCTTGGTACCAGCCTGGGCCAAGTTCTTCAGGAGCCATACCCTCAGTAAGCTTCAGCCGCACTTTAGGAACAGAGAGCATCTTAATCGTCTGCAATGAGCACTGCCTATCCATTCAGCACCAGCGGGGTCCCTGGGTTCGCAGACCGGTCAACGGTTGTGCTGTGGCAAGCCTCCTGGCTCCTGCATGTGGATTTTCCTATGTCCTGACACTGGTTTTGTCTTATTTCTGGACTTTGGCTTTGGATTTCCCTATGGATCTGTTTCCTGGCTCCTGACCCCAGTTTGGCTATGCTTTGGGACTTTGCCTTGGGAATTATCCCTCACATTTGTACCTGGCATCTGATCCCCAGATCCTGACCCTGGACTGTGTTGCGGACTCTGCCTCTGGATTTCCCTCTGGATTTGGTGATATGCTTCCCATCGTCTGATCTAGACCTGGGCTCTTGCTTTCCTTCAGGGGTCTAACCATTAGGCAAGAACATCTACAGCTCAGTTCCTTACACTCAGCATCCCCTCTCCTCCAAGCAAACACTTTCCTGACCTTCCATTCTCCTCCCCCACTCTCCAGCAGAGGTTGCTTCTGGGTATAGAAAGGGGGCGGACCCACCCACCCACCACCACTGCTATCCTCAGGGACCCACCCACCACTGCTATTGTCCCCACCCATGAACGCCACATACCCCTGGAGGCTGGGGGGGCACCGCGACCACCTGCAGGCGGCAATGATGTCAGCAATGGGGGCATGGTGGCGGTGAGCAGGGAGGTCCTGCAGGTGGCCACAGTGGTGTTGGCAGTGAGGGGGTGGATCGGGGACCACCCACAGATGCTGCCAGCAGTGTCGGCAGCAAGTGGGGGGGGGTCACAAGTGGCAACTGCCCACAGGTGCCAAAACCAGTATTGGCAGCGCTTTTTGCAGGGGGTGCACCATCAAGCTTAGGGGGTGCACGTGCACCTGCATGCACCCCCAGTGCATCACCAATGCCCCCAGCTAACTCTGTACTACACCTGCCCTGCTCAAGCCGGGGATAAATGGGTCGGTCAGCCCTTCCAGTGTCTGTTGCCTGCCCAGAGTCCCCAGGTATTCCTGATGATCAGGAAGAGACACTGGAAGCAGTACCTGCCTGCTGACCTGCTGCCCGTGACCCTCCCCAGCACCAGGCACAGCCATACCCTGCAGCTGGAGCCCCTGAGCAGGTGGGGAAATGTGGTGAAAGGGGAGGGAGCAGGGACCCATCTAGTGACATCGCCCCAAGACTGGCACTCCATGCAGCCAGTCCATACAGCCCTCTGCTACAGCAGGGCAGGAGCAGTATATGTTTCCCCTGTCTCCAGGTCATCCAAGGACAGCATTGGCAGCACATGGGTCCCCCTTTTTTCACACTTGGTCCCCCCAGGTGTCCCACTCGAGCCATGCCTTGGAGATTAGGCCTGTGTGAAGCAGCTAGTATTCACTTTGGATTCGGATTTGGATTCAGCCGGTTTGGGGGACAGAGATTCAATTTGGTGGATTCGGCCAAATCTGATTCAGAGATTTTGCTGCTGCTGAATCTCCGAATCAGCCAGGCCAGGCCCATCCCCCACCCGCTCGCCCAGCCAGGCAACGGCTTCCCTGCCTGCCCCAGCTCTGGCACTTATTTAAAAAAAAGCCCCAACTTACCAGGTGCTGCTGGGCGGGAGGCGATCCCCACTTCTCCCCACTGCCCCACACTGCATGGGGGGCTCTGCACGAGCCCCCCAACCCTCCCTCACTCCCCCAGGCCCCCAATGGGTACCCCGCCCTGGCCAGTTCTGGCCCTTTAAGGAAAAAAAACAACAAGAAAAGACCTGCCCGCACTCAATACTCCTGCTGGCAGAGGGTGATCCCTGCTGCCCCCCGCTGCCCCACACCACATGGGAACTGTGCACAAGTCCCCTGAAGCCTGATGCCACTGCAGGAGTGGTAAATCCTGGGGCTTTTCTCTTTTTTTTTTCTTAAAGGGCCAGAGCTGGCCTAGGTGGAGTACCTGTGAGGGGGCTGGGGGAGTGAGAGGGGTTAGGGGACTTGTGGCAGAGCCGCCCATGCAATGTGGGGCAGTGGAGGGCAGCAGGGATCGCCCCTTCTACCCATCAGCCCCCAGTGAGCTCCAGTGCTTTTTTTAAAGATACCAAGAGCTGGAGCAGGCAGGGCAGCCATGGGGGGCTGGGGGGACTGGGGGGGTCAGAG
>NW_017728992.1:196782636-196786267 GCF_001723915.1 Gavialis gangeticus | reverse complement strand
CCCCTCCCCCAGACCCCCTTCCCTTGCCCCTTGTACTTAACAGCTCAGAGTTAGTTCCAGTTTCCTGCTGCAGCCACCGGAGACTGACCAAATCATCAAAGCTCTCTGAATCTTTTCCGAAGATTCAATTCGGATTTGGAGATTCGGCCACCAAATAGGGCCGAATCTCCTTCAAATTGAATCACCACCCAAAGCTTCGCACAGCCCTATTATATATTGCCGGGGACCCAGGCTTCTGGGGATGTGGGGAAATATGGGGAGGGCAGCAGGGTACCAGCCGCAGTCTCCAACTTAGGGGGGGCACAAAAATAGCAGCTGCTACCATTGCCTTTTACTGCTGCTGCCCAGGGCACAAGATGGGCCAGCTATGCCTCTGCTTCTTAGTCCTGTTTCAGAGCTCTAGCTACTATACTATGCTGCCTTCCCATGAAGAGAATAAATGAGAGCTCTTCGTATCTCTAATACAGCCTGCTGTTTTAAGATGTGTCAGACATTCAGATTAACACTTGCTAAGTGCATTTAAAATGCAAGCAGACTTACTGTCAAGCAGTTTAACGTGTGTTAAGTGCTATCATGGCTTTGCAAACTTGTTCCCCAACAAGCAAGGGTTATCTCCTAACATAAACTAGCTTTAATAGGTCACTACAGTTGAATGATTTACAAGTGAACTGTGACAAGCCCCTTATTCTGAGGGAGGTAAAATTTGTCTATATTTAGTTCATGATCCAAACAAATTATTTAGCCCTATAAGTGTGAGAAAATTATTGTAGAAAACAAGAAATATGAAAATATTTGCATTCTTCCAAAACCTAACTCAGGTGAGGTGAATATACATCACCAGCAAGACAAGTCCAGTGAAGCATTTGACACACCTATGGCTTAATGGATGGTGTCAGTCAAAGCAAGCTTGATACATAGGCCAAATCTCTGAACTGAAGAAGTTGGGAGACTAGCCAGAAGGCAAACTCCAACTAAACATTAGCCTGTAAAGGTTTTACTGTAAAGCAAGACGTTCTTAAGACTAATGAACTTTGCCAAAAGCATCTTAATGTTAAAAAAAAATGTTCCTTTTTCAACTCCAATGCAGCAAAATACATTTCTAAAGAAGCTGTTCGGCAATTGTTCTGTTATGTATTTCTTGGCAAACTCA
The DNA here is from genome assembly GCF_001723915.1 of Gavialis gangeticus. Taxonomy (NCBI): domain Eukaryota; kingdom Metazoa; phylum Chordata; order Crocodylia; family Gavialidae; genus Gavialis; species Gavialis gangeticus. Next base: position 196,785,117 of record NW_017728992.1, on the reverse strand, counting down.
CTGTCTGAATAGAATTACAGACTAATGGCCTTCATTCAGAAAGTCTTGGTTGAATTAAATAATTAGAGAAGGCTGTAAAACCATTTTTCCCCATCAGAAATAAAAATCTTCAAGCTAATTTTCCCTGTTGAAAAGTATTGAACATGTTGTACTAATGAGGTCTTTGTTTCAAAATGAAAAAATGACTTAAAATAACACCTAGCTTCAAGAATTTGAAGTTAGAATATGGTTTGTTTTTAAAAGCAATTCAGAATGAAACTTTTTTTTTCAATATGTCCCCATGAGAAAATAATGCTGTTCCCTCCAAACTGATATTCTCCCATTAAAAATGTCAGTTTTCATGACATTGTAACTTTTGGTGCATAAACTTTCAATAGATACTATATTAATCAGCTTTTAAAACAATACTTTGCAAAAAAAGAAAGCAACAGCATCACCAGTCCATTTAGGAAAAATGGTAAAAATTAAAAACAATACATATCTTGTAATCTAAAGCATTTCAAACTTCTGACTCATTTAGCCATTTTTATATGCATCTATTAGAGTGCTGCTTAAGGACTTTTAGGCTACATCCAGATGAGCAATCACTTGCCTGTTGCGACACCTCAAAGCACTTTCAGAGAACACAAGATGCACAGTAAGAATGAAAAAAAACGTTCCCCACACTGCATATTTGCAGCACAGACTCTAAATTTGATACCAGGAAATCCCAGTATGAAAAAATAACATGCCAGAAAAAAGTAGCCCAGAGGCAACTGGAGACTGGGTCCTCCAAGGAGACACTCTGGCACCTAACCATAGTATCTCTAATGGCTGCCCTGTGCCCCTGCTGCTCCAGCACACTGCCTTGGCATGCTGGGGCAAATAAGAGAGGGGCAAGGCTGCAGTGGTGGCTCAGACCTGGCCTCTGTCCCAGGTAAGTAGGGACATATGGGGGGGGTGCAGTAGGTGGAGGGACTGTGTGAAGGTGGGAGGGATGCCAACCCCCCTCTCCCCCCCACATGGTGCACAGCCCCCCCCCTCCAAAACAGCAGCAGGCATCAGGGTTCTCATGCCCACTCCTGGCAGGGTGTGAGCCTGATCCGCTCACATGCATCCTCAGCAAGAACTGGGCCACTCTTGTTGTCACCTGGCACCACACACAGGGACTGCATGCCCTCGGGCCGGGTCAGGTCCAGCCTCCATGGAGCCGGCCTGGCCTGACAGCGTGTGGAGCACATCAAGGCAGAACTCAGTCCAGCCTGAGGGTGCGCAGCCCCTGTGTGTGGTGCTGGGACCCCAGGTAACAGAAAGACCAGCCCGGTTCTGTTTGAGGGCATGTGCAATTCAGCTGGGTCTGTGCCCTGTCAGAAGCCAGCATGAGCACCCCGAGGGCTGCTGCTACAAGGGGAGGTGGGGGAAGATGGCATACCTGCTCAGGGCCAGCATTGGGGACCCAGCTAGAAGGCAGATGAGCTGGCCATTTGGGACGAAGAAGGCACACTTCAACAGTTCAAAGCAAGCCACCACAATGAGCACATCTTCTGGGTGATAGCTGCCCAGGTGGCAGAGTAGGTGCACCTTGTCTGCCTTCTAACTGGGTCCCCGGTGCTGGCCTTGGGCAGGCTTCTCTGCCTGGGACTCACCACTTGTCTCACCAGCAGGGATCATGGTGTTCCCTGTTTAAAACTTGCACATTCTCTAATAAAAATACCCAAATCTCTCATTAAAATACCCAAAATACATGTTCTTCCACAATTAAAATGAAACACCACATAGAAAGATCAATTCTGCAATGTTTTATTGATATTTTTACAAGTTTAAAGCAATTTGGAAGCCTATCAGTGCCACTATCATCATCATAACATGAATTCAAAATATCTACACACATTGACATTTGCTTTTGGTTTTTTATCATAGAAAAATCAGAGCTGCCCCTCCCCGTTCACTCACTAGGATGTGGGGTGCTGAGCAGCAATGATATGCTGGTGCCCTACCCCTGCCCTTGCCCCTCTTTCTCAACCCACAGTGCCATCAGTGCCCCCACTCCTGACCCACAGCCCCTGCCTTCCCCCACTAGCTCTCTCCCAGCTGCAGCTCTGTCCCAGCACCTGAACATGAGTCCAGCTGCAGCTGTTCCACCTGCTGCTTTTTAGGCCCTGAGCAGTGACAGCCCTTGCTGTTTTGCTCCCTGTGCCCAGGCCCCAGTGATCCCCATGACGTTCCCGGGAAGCCCTCGACTGGGACTCAGGGACTGTGCTGGGCAAGCCCCTTCCCTTCCAAACCAGTCTCCACTTGCACAGGGTACTCTAGGGAGACTCTAAGCCCGACCCTGGCAGCCTCTCCTGCCCAGAGCTCTCCCCCACCCCGACCCCCATATCTCTCTCTCTCTCACACACACACCCCTTCTGCCGCCTCCACCCCTCCCCCGGCCCATCACAGCCCTCCAGTGGTTCCTTGGACCAGAAGCCCCCAGAGGCTGGTGCTCCATGTCCCACCATT
>NW_017728992.1:196777034-196777636 GCF_001723915.1 Gavialis gangeticus | reverse complement strand
GTGAATAGCCCATTCTGAACAGCTCTCCTTTTTAATTATACCTTAAAACAGTATTAAATGTTGGCTCCGTTCATGCCAATTGCTGTTTGGTTGTAATCACTGCAAGAGCTCTTGCACATTGGGACATTAATTTTCTTTTCATCGATGCTTTGCTTTTATGTTTGGAAGGGAATTTGAAAGCATATAGGCTGAAGCAGGAAATATTGCAGAGACGCATAGGATGATAAATTTCCCTTGTGATACAGTAGAGTCCAATGAGGAACATACGTTTCATTCCTTTCTTAAAGTTCTTGCAGGGACTTGGGGTGGGGGGGTTGTACGTGGGTATGTGTGGAGGGGGTTTGTGGGGGTGGTTTGAAGGTGTGGGATTTGTGGGTGGATTGTCAGGGAGTTTGTGGGTGTGGGGAGACTGTTTAGGGGGACTCTGTGGAGGTAGAAGAACTGCTCAGGAGGGGGTGGGTCCCTTCCCTGCCCCCCTGGTACAATGCACAGGCCCCCACAGCAGCAGCAGCAGCTGTCAGGGTGCTCGTGCCTGGTCCTGGTAGAGACCCCTGGTGGTGCAGGGCTGCCTCTGACTGCTGGATGCACATGGCACTGGCCTG
>NW_017728992.1:196770569-196772034 GCF_001723915.1 Gavialis gangeticus | reverse complement strand
GGCATGTGCAATTCAGCTGGGTCTGTGCCCTGTCAGAAGCCAGCATGAGCACCCCGAGGGCTGCTGCTACAAGGGGAGGTGGGGGAAGATGGCATACCTGCTCAGGGCCAGCATTGGGGACCCAGCTAGAAGGCAGATGAGCTGGCCATTTGGGACGAAGAAGGCACACTTCAACAGTTCAAAGCAAGCCACCACAATGAGCACATCTTCTGGGTGATAGCTGCCCAGGTGGCAGAGTAGGTGCACCTTGTCTGCCTTCTAACTGGGTCCCCGGTGCTGGCCTTGGGCAGGCTTCTCTGCCTGGGACTCACCACTTGTCTCACCAGCAGGGATCATGGTGTTCCCTGTTTAAAACTTGCACATTCTCTAATAAAAATACCCAAATCTCTCATTAAAATACCCAAAATACATGTTCTTCCACAATTAAAATGAAACACCACATAGAAAGATCAATTCTGCAATGTTTTATTGATATTTTTACAAGTTTAAAGCAATTTGGAAGCCTATCAGTGCCACTATCATCATCATAACATGAATTCAAAATATCTACACACATTGACATTTGCTTTTGGTTTTTTATCATAGAAAAATCAGAGCTGCCCCTCCCCGTTCACTCACTAGGATGTGGGGTGCTGAGCAGCAATGATATGCTGGTGCCCTACCCCTGCCCTTGCCCCTCTTTCTCAACCCACAGTGCCATCAGTGCCCCCACTCCTGACCCACAGCCCCTGCCTTCCCCCACTAGCTCTCTCCCAGCTGCAGCTCTGTCCCAGCACCTGAACATGAGTCCAGCTGCAGCTGTTCCACCTGCTGCTTTTTAGGCCCTGAGCAGTGACAGCCCTTGCTGTTTTGCTCCCTGTGCCCAGGCCCCAGTGATCCCCATGACGTTCCCGGGAAGCCCTCGACTGGGACTCAGGGACTGTGCTGGGCAAGCCCCTTCCCTTCCAAACCAGTCTCCACTTGCACAGGGTACTCTAGGGAGACTCTAAGCCCGACCCTGGCAGCCTCTCCTGCCCAGAGCTCTCCCCCACCCCGACCCCCATATCTCTCTCTCTCTCACACACACACCCCTTCTGCCGCCTCCACCCCTCCCCCGGCCCATCACAGCCCTCCAGTGGTTCCTTGGACCAGAAGCCCCCAGAGGCTGGTGCTCCATGTCCCACCATTGGTGTGGGCATGGGGCAGGGCTGCAGTGTGGCAGTTGCCCCTGCAGCCATAACTCCTGCCAGAAGGTCCTGTCCTGTCTGGCAGCTGGGCATGCAGGATGTGAGATATATGGGGGGATGTGGTGTTTTTTGGGGGGAAGGGGCGTGGAGGATGAGTGCAGGGTTTGTGAGCAGGTTAGGGGGGTTGTGGGTGGGTCTAGGGGTTTTGGGGGGCAGTGTGGGGATTGTGCAGGGACTTGGGGTGGGGGGGTTGTACGTGGGTATGTGTGGAGGGGGTTTGTGGGGGTGGTTTGAAGGTG
>NW_017728992.1:196767231-196769503 GCF_001723915.1 Gavialis gangeticus | reverse complement strand
GGGGGGTTGTGGGTGGGTCTAGGGGTTTTGGGGGGCAGTGTGGGGATTGTGCAGGGACTTGGGGTGGGGGGGTTGTACGTGGGTATGTGTGGAGGGGGTTTGTGGGGGTGGTTTGAAGGTGTGGGATTTGTGGGTGGATTGTCAGGGAGTTTGTGGGTGTGGGGAGACTGTTTAGGGGGACTCTGTGGAGGTAGAAGAACTGCTCAGGAGGGGGTGGGTCCCTTCCCTGCCCCCCTGGTACAATGCACAGGCCCCCACAGCAGCAGCAGCAGCTGTCAGGGTGCTCGTGCCTGGTCCTGGTAGAGACCCCTGGTGGTGCAGGGCTGCCTCTGACTGCTGGATGCACATGGCACTGGCCTGGGTCCGGCCTGGCCCACATCCCCTTAGACAGAACCAGGATGGTTCCTGCTTCTGGTGTCACCACATGCTTCCACATGCCATTGGGCAGGACCTGGTTGGGCCTGAGGGCATGTGGCTTTTGCCTGCAGTGCTGGAAGCTGTGGGTGGCAGCAGGAGCTGGGGCAGTTCTGTCCCAGGGCGTATGGGCTGGGCCAGACTGGTGCCATGTCAGCCACAAGTCTGAGGTGTCTCCGCATCAGGGTCTCTGCCAGGAGCAGCCATGAGCACCCTGATGGCTACTGCTACTTCTGGGTGGGGGGGGTGCACCATGTGGGGGAGGGGAGCGGGCAGGGGACCCACACCTCCCAAGCAGCCCCCTTCACCCAGACACTCCCTCCACCCACACACAGTTCTCCCCACCTCTGCAGCCGCCCCCCTACACTCACAGTCCCCCCACCCCTACATCTCTACTTACCTGGGACAGCATCTGGGTCCAAGACACTGCTACAGCCTTGCCCCAGTCCTATTTGCTCCAGCACACTGATGTTCTGGCTGGGTGCCAGAGTGTCTCTGCAGTTTCTTCAGGACCCAGCCTGCTCCCCTTTTTCCCAGGGTGTTTGTTTTTTGATACCAGGATTTCCCAGTATCAAAATTGCAGCATGGGGAGCATTTTTTCATTCCCAGTGTTCCCCTTGTAGCATCTCAAACTACTTTGAGATGCCGCAACAGGCATGTACTCACTCATCTGGACATGTCCTTAGGGTTCAAATACCTGTAGAATACATTATTTTTTTGAACATACTATAATATAAATAAAATATGAAAAAAGACATTTTAAAATAATTCCAAGTTATCACTAGGATAGCTTTTTTTTGGGGGGGGGGGGAACAAAAACATTGCTAATAGAGACAGAACTGGTATTGTTACCTATTATTATAGATGCCTGAAACCTCCTGTTTTAAGATTTTTGTTTTTTGGTTTTTATCATTTTGTCCAACTTTGACTTTTGGGGCAGAAACCCTGCCCCCCCACCCCCCTTAGGTGTCTTTGACTGTGTTGTATTGATCATTTAAACTAAAAGTATTCATCCATGTCTGCATATGATCCTATGTGTAACAGAGTGCCTGCTCGGGGTTGATCTCCGCGTGGCCCGTCCCCCTGTTTCTGGGCCAACAATCTGTCTCCTCGGCTACCACACCTTGATCTTAATTGATTAATTAGAGGTCTTAATTAAGCAGGAGGCTGCCCATTCTCAGCCCCAATGCCAGGGGGTGCTATCTGCAGCTCCATTCCTCCCCTACACTGCAGCCCAAGCCTTGCAGATGGCTTCTAGGTATTCTCATCATCACTGGCCCCACACTGGGCCCCAAATCCTTCTGGTTGAACCGCAACCTAGAATTCTTTCATCAGACGGCCTCATGCACCTTCATACAGGCTATATTGCTCCCCAAAACCATTTTCTCCTCTCGGGTGTGGTCCCCTCCAGGACCTTCAGCTACCAGCCCTGGCCCACCTCCAGGCCAGTCAGAACCCCAGGCCCTTGACTTTCAGGTGTCCCTCATGGTGGGCCCCAGGCCCTTTTGACCGGTCTGGTCCTGGCCCCAGCATGGGCCAGTCGAGGGTACTATCTCAATTGGTCAGAATCTTTAGCCCCTCACTCCCTCCAGGGGTCCACCCTCTGGGCTCAGATGACACCAGGGTGTTCTCATATGCCCGAGGCCCACACGATGGGCCCAAGAATCCTACTGCAGGACCCCATCTGGGTTCCTTCTTTCAGGTGGGCTCTGCCAGCGTCATACCAGGCCACATCTCCCTGCCACCTGTTCCCTTTCCGGGTGTGGTCCCCTCACTGGGACCTTCAGCTCCTCTAGCCCTGGTGCACCCCCAGGCCAGTCAGGACCCCAGACCCACCTCTCGGTGGGCCTCCTAGCCC
>NW_017728992.1:196755884-196762231 GCF_001723915.1 Gavialis gangeticus | reverse complement strand
TTGGGCATCCCTCTCGGTGGGCCTCCTTGCCCTTCTGACCCTCCTGGTCCTGGCCCCCCCCTGGGCCAGTCAGGGGAAACTCTGGCAGGCCTTGCTTTATGACCTGTACTCTTTTCCAGGGGTCCCCCTCTCTGGGTTCTCCTTCATGGACATGGGGAGCTGGGGTACCTCACACCACAACTGGTGCCTCAAGGTCTCACAGGGGACTCTCACTCCCCCACTGGGGCAGCAGGTTGTGGTGCTACTATGGATGTTATTTTCAACCCACACTCTGCCTCCCAAAGGTGGAGGACTTATCGGGGTCAGGGCTCAGCTCTCACTCTCTCTGTCTGAGCCCCCATTCTCCCTTCACTGGGCTCCACATCACCCTCTCCCTGGGGCTTCTGATAGCTGCCCCCTCTCGCTGGGGCTCCACAACGCTTCGCCCTCACACTGGGGGCTGCTCACACTTCCCCCTCACACTGGGGCTCGTCAGCACTTTCCCCTCACACTGGGGCTCCTCAGTGCTGCCCCCTCACACTGGGGGCTGCTCACACTCATAACACCCCCTCTACTCAGGGTCTCGGAGCTTCCCTCCTCGGGGCTTAGGTGGCTGTAACCATGCCTGGCCCCAACTCTCCCCCTCAGAGTCATGAACCCCTGCAGGGCTCAGACAGCCTCTGCCATACCTGGACCTGGCTCCCCACTCTCCTCCTCAGGGCTAGCACCCCCACAACTACCTCCGATGGACCTTGACCCACCCAAAGGTGAGGGCTAGGGGTTAAGGCACCAACGTGAACATCTTCCCAAATTTAGGCCTTTGAAAATCAGCTGGGACCAGCTCAGTAGTTTAGCACCCAAATCTCTGAAGATATTTTCCTCCCTAAACATACTCTGTCTCTCCTTTACTTTTAAGTGTGCACGTGCTATTCCACAAAATAACTATGCAGGCTCCATCACTTCACAACTCCTGTTTTACCAGACTGTATGCATCTGAGATTGAGCAAGCTCCTTCCCAGGGATACAAGGGCAATGCCAGACTTTCCCTGTAATTGCTGCAACCCAAATGTTATGCGACTCAACACAGAACCTGAATGAAGGGCGTTTGTATCTCCTGTACTCTCAAGACACCCCTCTGTTGGTACTCAGGCAGCTTGGGGAAAGGAGATGCCAAATCCAAGTGCAAAAATAACAAAGGACCAACAGAAGGTGGGGAATGGAGTAGACTGGGACAAGATGCCTGTGAGACAAGGACTGGACTGGAGCATGAGGTACTGGGAGGGAGGAATATTATGGTGGTATGTGAGGCTGGTTGACTTAAAAGACTATGAAGGGGAACTGATGGGAGAGAAATCTGAGATGCATTGGACCAGAAGAGTGTGACTCAGAGTTGGGGGCCAAGCTGGGACTGAAAGAAGTGAGAAAAAAAATACTGGGGATAGGAGGGGAGATGTCTGAGAGCCAGTTGGCTGGGAAGAAGGGGATTGATGAGAACTTGGGTGAAGGAAAGGCTGAGATTGGCCAGGCAGGGAGCATGAGATTATGAACATGTGGAATGGTAGGAGCATGAAAGGACAGCTAAAAAACAATGCTGAGATGTGGGGGAGAATCAGAAGTTGCACTTGTGTACACCATGTTTGTTCATATGAGCTTCCACCCTGAAAGAATCTGAACTTCTTGGAAGGCAAGAAGTTACCTCAACAGCCATGAAAATAGAGTATCAAAATCTTGCAAGCTCAAGTCCATACACTGCCTCAGACCTGGAGATTCCAGAGAAATTCATTGCCTTATACCAAGGTAAAGATAATATTATTATGCCTATTTTAGGGATGGATAAGCAAAGACACAGGAACCAAGTGTTTTATATTATTTTATACGGGCGCTTTATGGACACACAAATTCTGATTCTCCACCACTGTTACCAACAATACAGAAGCTCCTTTTTTCCCTTAGTAGTATCCTCTTAAGAGGCACACTCTACCTGTAGAGGAGAGCGATCTAGCGTGGGGCCCCAGGAAGCAGCGCAGCTGGGCTGCTGCCTGCCCCCGGCATTATCTAGCTCAGGATACAGGGAAACCACCCAACTGGGCTGCCTCCTGCCCCCAGTGCAATCTAGTGTGGGGCACCAGGAAGCAATGCAGGTGGCTGCCTCTCACCCCTGGAGCAATCTAGCATGGGGTACTGGAAATTAGCCCAGCTGGACTGCCTCCTGCCCCGCCACAATCTAACATGGGGGATGGGAAGTCAGCCCAGCTGGACTGACTTCCCATCCCCAGCCTATAGTCAAAACATTTTGACTTTCAAAACATTTCGACCAGCCTTGGTTTGTTTCGAGGCTATTTTGATGGCCTTTGTTTCATTCTGATACTGCTGTTTCAACCTCAAAATTGGTCGAAACAGTGTTGGAACAAAACAGCCAGCAAAATTTTGCACAGCCCTACTGTACAGGTATTTGTGTGGTGTCTGGTGATTTGTTTTCTTATGTAATCATTAGAGTCCTATCATTATTCAATGTATAACACAGGTGTAGAACAAGTAATTGTTCTATTGCATGTCAGAAGTGTAACCTCTTTGCACTTCCTCTCTGCTAGTTTGATCAGCCAACTGACAGCAATTAAAGGCTCTCTAGTTATACTCAGTAGCCACATCTACGTAGGCACTTTACAGCAGAGTAGATTAATTAGCTGCAGAGTAAAGCATCACTATCTACAAGGCCGATGGTATTAAGCTGCAGAAAACTAAATTACACTGCAGTAAAATAGTACTGTCAGGGACAGTACTATCTTACACCAGGGTAGTTTGTTGTGATTAAATGCACATGTAGACACTGACTGCAGGCATAAATTGCACCCCATCAGACCAGCCAGCAGCAGGCCAGTCTCCTGTGTGCTACTTTGAGTGCCCGCATGCCCTAGCCAGCCCCTCTGCTGCCCAACACCACCACCTGGAGCCCAGGGCTAACCCCAACTTGCTGCCTGCCACCCCGGGCCTACTGTACCCCAATTCAAATTGCTGCTGTCCTGGGCACATGTATAGACAGTGCACCTAGGAATAGTTTACTCCAATTCAAACTGCTCTGGAGTTTATTTCTTTGCATTAATTGTATGTGTAGATACACCCACTGTGTCATTTCCTTAAGTTTAAGTACTATATCCAGCAAACCAGAGATGAAATTCAATTGTGTAGGGCTGGGGCCTGGTCAACCCAGCTAATCACAGCAACATATTCTACCAGCTGCAGCTGGGGAGACTCCATACCATGCTAGCAGAGACCTGGCCCCAGTTACACATGCCATGATCACTCCCCATCTGGACTCACTCCAGCGCAGTTGTTTGGCTGAGACCTTATGTAGCTAAATGATGCACTTCCTAGCAAGTTTCTCAGTTCAGTGAATAAGCTGATTACTACAGTGCTGATGAAGTCAATCCCATTGCATCCCAAACATATGGTTTGTACATGCAGCACAAAAAATGAATTGTAAGGTTCCAGGGTGTGTGTAGTACTGAGTTCAATATTAAAGCCCCAACGAACTTCTATCACGTATTCTTCAAGGTATTTGAAGTTACTTCAGGATGGTTTAATTACTGATTTCTAGCCAGGCTGAACACAGCTATAAAAAGCCTCCATCCAGAGCTGTGTCTAGATGCAAAGCAGTTTCAGGCACCTTTTGGTGGCCATGTTTATATACCTGTTTTCATCTGCATAGCAATATCCCATACCCAGAAGACTGAGGATTATTTTGTATCTGGCTCCAAATGGAGCCTTAGGCCATTTAATCTTATCCATCACTGTCTGGTAAGGATTGTGTTACCGATACCAAAAGTAAACATCCATCAGTTTATTCCAGGGATTCAGTAAACCTAAACAATTTATGGGAGATACTGTATTTGCAGTTGAAATCAAATAATTGATCTCTGTGTATGTTGCACCTGTTTCACTTCCCATGAATCAAATTCACCCTGCAATAAACAAGTTCATTAACCATGTGAGGATTATTGGAGAGTTCACTTGAATATTAAGTAAATAATTTGCATTTTACGAGTATGATGGCTTTGTCCTGCCAGTGGAAATGTTATTTGTTGTATATTTATTGCACTGCAGTTCAGATCCTTAGCAAAAAATATTTTGCCAGTGAAACTTCACCGAATTTTAATTCTTCTTTGAATGAACAGAGACTGTTTTTTAACTATCTTCATTTTTAGCTCAGGGTAAAAAAAATAGCCGGCAGTCTGTTCCAGTTAAGGTTGACTTTTTATTTGTATTGAGAAGATAATAGTATTTAGAACTCAGTTGAGATTGGGGGCTGATTGACTTGCTTTACTGAACAAATACATAAGAAGATATACTGTCTTTGTGCTGAACAGTTTGCAATCTAAATGGACAAGTCAAAGGGCAAGAAGGGGCAGAGAGGGAAGTGGCTTTCTCAAGGTCATATGGCAGAGGCAGGAACAGAACCAAGTTCCAACACTCAATTCTCTGGACCACACTTGTGCTGTCACTGGAAATACAATCTGATCTTTGCATTTGATAATGCGCCCTCACAGCACAGAATGATGTCAGCTGATTAATGTGGCAGACAGGAGATTTGAAGATCATCCAAGGTTAATACAATAAACAATTACAGAATTTAGGATGCAGCAGAAATCTTATTGTCTGACAACTCTCTAATTTTAACAATGAACTACCTATAAGAGGAACCCTGCATGCGTGCTCCCACACACACACACACACACACACACACAACCTCTGCATCAACTACCAGTTATTGTTCATGTTTCAGTACTGTCTAGAGTGAATATTGCTGAAGTCAAGGCCAATGAAGTCACCCTGAACTAATAGGTACAGCCAGAGCTGAGAGAGGTTATATGGTCTACTGGATGCAGCACCGAGCTGGCAGTTCTAGCCTTGTTTTCTTCTATTGTCTCTATTCAAGTCACATAAGAGAAATTACTAAGCACAATGTCTAGGGTTGGGCATCTACAGCTAGGTCCAAAAAAACCCTAATTAATCTAAAGGTGTTGTACTTAACCCTCCAAACAAAATTCAAAATAGTGTATTAGGGACTCTATCTAGTGGACGAGTAGTATTACGCACCTCAAAAGGGTGATCCAACAACCTGCTGAAGAGGGAGCAACCTAGAGAAGGGCAATAGAAACTGCTGAACAAAGGGCTCATCTGGGATCCTTTGCCCCCACCACAGCTCAGGTGCATGACCCAAGTTTGCAGGAAGGCACCTCTGTCTGCTTGGGATCCAAAGCCTGGCATCTTTCTCTGCAGGCAGACACCTATGCCTATACTTTGGCAGGGTATAGCACAGGTCCATTTAAGAGCGGACTGTACAGAAAAGAATTCAAGATTCAGAGGGACCTAAACAGATCACAAATTTCAGCTCAGCCTTGAATGACTTGTGCTCCCAGTGGCAGCAGGAGCATGATGGCGGTAAGCAGGAAATCTTGCAGACGCCGCCGGTGCTGTCAGCGGTGGATTGTGGGGGTAGCGAGCACCAACCAGGGGTCGGTGACCACACACAGACACCACTGGCAGCAGCAGCAGCAGCCAATGGCAATCACTGACCACCCACAGAAGGTGCTGGCAGCAGTGGGGTGGCAAGTGGCAACCGCCCACAGGCGCTGCCAACAGCGTCAGCTGCGACTTCTTGTAGGGGGTGCACTGCCATGCTCAGGGGGTGCATGTGCACCCGCAAGCACCCTCTATGTGTCACCCCTGAGCTCAGCACTCCTGGGGGCACCTAAGCCCTATAGGATCTAATCCTTTAAGCAACATTTTAGGTATCTCAATAAAACTCCAGATTTTGAGAGATGCTGACCACTCCCACTAAAGTGGGCTCCTCTGAAAATCCAGCCACTTACAAGAGGCCAATCTGAATTTAAGTGCCTAACTTTAGCCACTTAAATTTAATCCTGGAATGTGTAGAAGTCAAGGCAAAAGGATATATGTTGAAGGCCAGTGGGCACATCTACATGAAATGCTTTGAGCACAGGAGACTAATTCTAATGCACGTTACCATGGCAGGCAAAACCCAGGCTAATGCATTAACGTGCAACAGAATTAGTCTACCGCACATAAGCATCACCTAAAAAGCATGTGCTAGCGCTGATACACAGTAGTACTGATTACAGCGCATCAAGGTAGTATCTATAATTACAGGTAGTTGTCAAGGAAAATTTTGATTGAATGCTGCCAATGCAGAGAGAATTAAAGCTGACATGCACAAGACAAGCTCATGGAATTTTCCATTGGGATCACCCAGCATGTGTCCCCTGGGCAACGCCAAGAGCTGTCAGTCAGGCTGACCTACTTTACAGCCCTGCGCATGCTTGGTAACAGTGGAGAGCTCAGGCTTACAC
>NW_017728992.1:196753345-196755873 GCF_001723915.1 Gavialis gangeticus | reverse complement strand
TGACCACGACCGTGAGCTTGGCTCGCCAGCTCCGTGTTGCCCGACAGTAGTAAACGTAATGCACCATAATTATGGCACATTAATGAACATGTAGACGTGTCCAGTGACTAGCAAAGTGTTTTCAGGACTTGCGAAGTATTTATTTAGAAACAAAGGGGTTGTGTTTTTAAAAAATCCCCTTTTAAAATTTGTTGTAAAAAATATTTTTTGGTAATTTTCAAAGAAAAAGTACCACTTTTGAAACTAAAAAGCAAAGTAATGATAAAATGTAGAAATGAACTGTTTATGGCTTTTCAAACTGATTTTTATCTTTTTTTTTTTTTGCTGAGACTATGAAGCTATTCACTGAACCCTTCTCAAATACATGAAGAGTTTTGTCAACCTGAAACTACATTGTTAACATTAAATACTTCTCTCCTCTTATTATTTCGGAGCAGACCAGCGAATCCACAATTGATAGGAATGTACATCGATCCAGGATAAATACTGTTAGTATGTGCAGTTTTGGTGGATTCTCATGGCCTGTCAATGATACAAAGCATTGCCTCCCCTCTAACATCAGTTTGGACTCCAAATTCTGATCATGAATATCAGAGATCTTGTTGCCATTCCAATACATTTAAGAAATAATTTAGAAAGAGAAAAGTGGACAATATTGAGCGCATGTTTGGAAACAAATGGACTCAAAATACTTCCCACCCCACCAGATCTGATAGCTTTTCAGTCAATTGATCTGGGTTTCAGTTTGTCAGTCTCATCTTTCAGAGAGCTTAAGGAAGATTACCAATAGACAGTCAATAGTAACTTTTTCAGATCTATTTATTAGCACTGATACTTAACAGGGCTATAAAAGGAGCAGAGGTTTTAACAACAAGGCACAATAGCTTAGCAGAAAGGTGCTGATTACCTGGCAAAATTTTGCAGCAAGCTGTGTTTCCTTTCCTGAGAGCCAGTGAAAATTTTGATTTTCCTTCATTGCCTAGTTTCTTGTTTCATGCATTGTGCTTGTACACATATAAACTGTCAGAGTGATGTGTTCTAGGGTGAATGCACTGAATTTCAGTCTAACTCAGCAGCACTTCAACATATTACTATTAAAATGTAGTTTCAACCAAAAGCAAGTTAGCTAATTCTTCTAGTGATTGTTGCACCAGGTGACTAGAAATCATGTCATTTAATTTCAGTAGAAACTGATGGCTTGCTGCCAAGCTGGATTCGAGCACTACTATGATAATGTTAAAAAGTTATGACGGGAGAGATCCTTTGGGTTAAAAAATTAATAGTTTCAGACAAGCTGTCAAGCTGTTAACATTAACTTGCCCTAAATCTAAAAAATTATATACCCAGAGTCCCAGATTCACACTTGATTGTACCTGACTAAGAGGTTTTCAATTCTGTAATGATTTTTGGCACTGGAAATATGCCTGCAAGGTTCAAACACTTTAGAGGAAAATTGCACAGCAGATTCTATGCAGGCTTGTTTGATTACAAGATCAGAGCAAATTGACTGTGGATGTTAGAAGCAGGTTTTGGTCCTCGTTTTAGAAACTTTGAGAACATGCTATGAACGATTGTGAAACCTTATGAGCAAGTGATAAAATACCACTGGTTACATCTCCCTTTGTCCTGTTGAACACAAATGTAGACCATAAAAGGAAATACTTGTGAACTTCCAAAAGCTTTCAGAACTGAAATAAAGTAGGGCTCAATCAAGTCAACTCTTGATGGTATTTCTGCACAAAATAAAGCTATGCTGGCTTTTGCCCATCTCAAGGGGGATTCTCTTGTATGGGGATGTCACATATAGAAAGAGAGGTCAAAATGTCAGAAGAGAGGGCTTGTTTAATAAATAGACTTGGATGACTATCATGGGTGACCTGAACTTTCTAGACATCTGCTGGGAAGAGCAGTCAGCCAGGTGTGACCATTCACGTAGGTTCCTAGCCCAAATGCAGGACCTCCATCTAACCCAGGAGGTGCACAGCCCCACCAGGGGAGATGACCTGTTGGACCTGGTGCTGGCCACGGGTGACGACCTGGTGAGGGGTCTGCGGGTGCTCGACCACCTGGGCATCAGCGATCATCGCTTGCTGGAATTCATCATCCAGCTCAAGGTGTCAAAGGCCTGCAGCAAGGCAGCAGCTCTAGACTTCAGGAGGGCGGACTTCAATGAGCTAAGGAGAGTAGTTGGGGAGGCATTGAGGTCCCAGATGGGAGGGGAGCCAGGTGTCCAAGAAGAGTGGTCGCTCCTTAAGGAGACGATCCTCCAAGCCCAAAAGGAGGTAATCCCAAAACGGATCAAAGGAGGCAGGAGGGCACAAAAGTCCCCGTGGCTCATCAAAAGCATCTGGGAACATCTCCTAGCTAAAAGGGAGGCATACACCCAATGGCAGGGAGGGGCCATCACCAGGGAGGACTATACTGTGGTTGCTTGGGGCTGCAGGGGTCGGTCAGGAAGGCCAAGGCGGAGATGGAACTGGGACTAGCTACCCAGATCAAGGACAACAAGAAGTCCCTTTTTAAATACA
>NW_017728992.1:196738408-196753019 GCF_001723915.1 Gavialis gangeticus | reverse complement strand
GAGGGAGGGGCTCACAGAACTTTTATTTGAATTTAGTGGCCAATCAGAACACTCACAGGGAAGAAATTTCTAGTCAGATTACCTCATGCTTTTGCTGTTGCTGAGCATGCGTCTGTGGGGAAAGTAGGTCAAACATGACTGACAGGTCTGCAGGTCACCCAGGGGGCACGAGCTGGGTGAGCCTTGGAACTTTCCACTCACAGACTTCAACTGCGCATGTCAGGTACAGAACTTTTGTGTTGGCAGCATATACTTAGGATTTGTCCGAGACACTTTGTAGCTATCCACAGTGAAATACTGTAGCCCAACCCTTCTGAGGGGCATTCTTTTCTAAATCCTACTTCTTTATAAACTCACACATAAATAAAAGACCTAAAAATTAATGTATTACATACCACAACATATTCAGAGAACATTTTAGCTTTACATTGAAACATATTTAGTGGGTCTTTAGATAAAAATGTTTTCTCCACATTTCACCTTAAAGAGGGCTCTCTGGGCGATATTAACTGCACAGCGCAGAGCTACAGGAGACAAATAGGTTCACTGCATGATACCATATTTTCTCACATACAACATACACCATTTCCCAAAAACCAGCTGCTGAAATTTGGAGCCTGCATTGTACATGAGACATATGTTGAGATTCTGCCACTCACCCAGCAAAAGCCAAAGTACCTCTGCACACAATCCACGGGGAGCAGAACAATGAGCAGGCTCAGCTCCCTATCTGAGTAAATTCAGTGTCTCACTATGAGGAAAGATCTTGTTTTTCCTTTATTCTACCTTTCAAAAGCAAGGTATGCATCTTACTCCACAGAAAGTTGTACACAATAAATTATGGCAATAAACTTCAAGACATCACAATACCTATTAGAGTTCTTTTGTGCAAAGGAACTTATACACTGGATTGTATAAGCTCCACCAAGGGAACTGGCCACATTCACATCTTCATCACCTTGCACCATCCAAGACTATTTCCCATCTATAAACTAAACACCTGTGAAACCACAGCCCTTGGTGAGTCAAAGGCTGCTGAGCTCAAATCTGAGCACCACTGATATAAATGCATCAGGGTCTACTGCCTATGCTCAAATAAAGTCGGATCTATCAGATGAAGCCAGCAAGGTGTAGCAAGTTTGGCATGTAACCCAGTCACCACAAATGGAAGACAGTGTACCACAGTGAGTGGGTGGGCACTATACACATTGCTTTAATCGCCCACATTTTAGCTTTCTACCACAACTCTGTTTGACTCCAAAAACTAAAGGGAACAGAATTATTTTCTTATATTAAAAAAGCGGATACATCCTCCATCCCCTTTCTCTTCATGGTTGAAAAATGGCTTAAAAATTCACTTATGGACAAATACCAAACCTGATATATTTATTTTTACCTGGAGGAAATGCACTTAATGCCAGAAGCTTATCCAAAAGTTCTCCTAACTATACATTTGGTTCAGAAAAAATATTTAAAAATCCTTGTTTTTCCTGCACTTTGTGGACCATCATGGCTACAGCAACACTCCACACCTTGTATTTTGAAATGTGGACATTTTATGAGGCTGAGTAACAAAAAACAGGTGACAATGACAATCTCTTGGAAATCCTTAACTTTACTATAGCTGTTGCTAGCACTTCAATTAGTTGATAGCACTACTATACCTGTTGCTAGCACTGTAACACAGACACTTGGAACAGACCCCTGGCTGAAACAATTATAGTGTGCATAAAATTTCATTAAAAGCACATCAAAAATTCTTATGGATACTTTTATTGCTTTGAATACCAGTTAGCCAATGAATGATTGTATTATCATAAACAGAATCACCACACAAGCTAATAATACTTTGCCCCTTATTGTAAAGTGTTGGCATTTATACAATACTAATTTGGAGAACAGTCCATGAGTTACTCAAAAGGATGTGATACATCTAGAAATATAAACAACCTAAATAGAGACAAATTAAAACACTGAATGAAAAAGATTTTAAATGAAAGAATATTCCAGTCCTGATGACTGTTTAAAAGTAACCTGTGTTTAGAGGATGTTAAGTCTCACGATATTTTTTACCTCCACAGACAGACAGTTGCAAGACCCAACACACCTGGCCTCTCATAAGTTCACGGAAAGGGGAAAGTGTTGGTGTTTTGGCATATTTCTATGATCCTGATCTTGTGGATTATCACTCTGAGCGCATCTACACAAGACATTTACTGCAGTTGACTAATTAGCTCCACAGTAAAACATCACTGTGTACTAGGGCTGTGTGAAATTTTGACGGGTGTTTCATTTTGAAGCTGTTTCGATGCATTTCAAGCTCAAAACTGTGAGACAGAAATGAAACAAAAGGCTTCAAAACGGCTTTGAAATGAAACGAGGGCACCTGAAATGTTTCAGAAGTCTTGAAACATTCTGAGTTTTGAAGCCAGGCTTGCTTGCAGCTAAACAGAAGTGAAGGAGAGGGAGGGGGAAGGTGGGAAAGGACTGCTCTGATATTGATATCTAGCTTCTGGTTCAATTCTTCAGCTCTCTGATCACTTCCTCCAGCTTGCTGATCTTTTCCCCAGCTCTTCCTGGGAGGTGCGGGCCCCTGATCTGCACATGGGGTTTCAGCAGGTTGCCACTGCAGGCTGGGGCCAGCAGCAGCCACTTGGCACAGACCATGCTGAGTGCCAGGAAGACTGTGGTGCTGCCGCTGGCCCCGGCCTGCAGTGACAGCCTGCTGAAACCTGGCACACAGATCCGGGGCCCGCGCCCCTCAGGAAGAGCTGGGGAAATGATCAGAGAGCTGGGGGAAGCAAGCAGAGAGCTGGGGAATCCAACTGGGTGCTGAGGAATATTCAGGTTGGATTCCCCAGGTCCCTGATCTTTCTCCCAGCTCTCTGATTGCTTCACCCAGCCCCTCCCAGGGGCCATGGGCCCCCAGATGATGCGGGATGACAGCAGGCTGCTGCTGCCAGCTGGTGATGGTGGTGGCTCTGGGCTATTTCCCCAGCTGGAAGCAGCAGCCTGCTGAAACCCCGCATGGAGATCTCAGGGTCTGTGCCCCCAGGAGGGCTGTGGGACTGTGCCAGACTTCTCCTGGGAGGCATGAGCCCCCGGATCTGCATGTTTGCTTTGAACATTTTGAGGTGCAGTTTCCCAGACAGCCCTGCACCTATGTCCTTGAAACTTAGCAGGCCTCATGCCCTCAGAAGGGGCTACCATCCCTGCAATTTTGTATCTGAATCAAGCAAGAAATGACAAAGTTATAGATGTTTTTATGATTCCCCATTACAGCCTATGGGCGAAACATAGAAATGAGTCGAAACAGTGTTGAAACAGCAAAACAGTTTTGACAAAATGAAATGGAACAGTGCTTCAAAACAGCAAAACAAAACACTGTCCCTTCAAACTGGTGAAACAGAAGTCAAAATGAAACAGTGCTGTTTCGCACAGCCCTATTGTCTGCACTTGCAGTGCTATTAGGACAGAGTAAAATAATTAACTCTATTTTAGAATAGTACTGCCAGACACAAGTACTATCCTATGGCAGAACTATTTACTCCACTACAACGCATGTGTAGGCACTGATGGGGCTGGTTGGGGCAGGAGGTTGCCTCAGTGTTGGGGCTGCATTCCAGGTAGCCCCACACTGAAGCACCCTTATGCCCCAGCCAGCCTCTCTACAGCATATTGAGCCAGGTCAGAGTAGCCCTGGGCTGGCAGGCTGATCCCCAGGACCCCCTGCCAGACAGGGCTCCTCTGCCCTGGCTTAATATGCTGTGGTCCTGGGCTCATGTGTAAACTGCCCCAAGAAGCAATAAGCTCCAGTGCAAACTGCACCAGAGTTGATTGTATCAAAGTAATTTCACGTGTAGATGCCCCCTCTGGGTGTCACAAAGAAATAGAGCATTTTGGGTTGGGGAGAGGCCAAGGATGGGAGAAGTGGTGCAGTATTAGGAAGCTCAGTCATACTAAAACTCATGAGTCTGGTCCACTAAGATTGTATGATTGAATTAAAAATCATGAGATTGTGTTAAAAACACCTTGTGATAAATGTTAGTTTCCTTGTATTTGCCTTATGGTGGGGTAATTCTGAGGTTTCAAGTTCAAGCTGCTCTCCACAGTAATGAGGGCTAGAAATTTATATTTTTCTTAAAAAAATGGAAGCTGATGTAAATCAAAAGGGCATGGCTTTACAAGAACATCACCTGTATCATGTAAGACTTGAGATAATCAGAGGGATTTATGCTACTTCAGTTTCTGCATGTTACCTCATTATAGCAATTACAACTCTGCAATGACTGGGCTCATGCTCAGACTGGTATTTGCTTTCTGCATCTATAGGATAGTCTGCAGCTTCATATCTAGGCAGGCAGTCAGGCTCTGAGTTAAGGAGCATGCTTTCCGAAAGAAGTGCTCTACAGCCTTCTGCTGACCAAATCTTCAGGCTAGTTCATGTTTTCTAGCTCAGAAGGTAATTGCATAGGTTTGTCAATGGTTCTGTTAAATGCATACATATGAGTAGCAATGCTGGCTGTATTTTATGGTCTGCATTCTGAAATCTTTACCGTCTTTGCCAGGTTTTGAATTTATTTGTTGAAGGGAAAACATTTTGCTGAAATATTTATGGACTTTTTTTTTAAAGACCAGAGGCACTGGATTTGTACTGTATTGGATTTGTACTGAATAAGCACAGACATTATTGGTCCTAATCCACTTTGGGGCTGAGAAAGCCCTGACTGTCCTAACTCACTTGGATTTGAGTGGAGTGGGATTTGGCAGTGAGGGCAAGGTGGGGAAGAGAGATATCAGCTTAGTGGATGAAAGAATATGTGTTAAATTACAAGAGAAATGAAAAGGTTTCAAGATCAGATAGACATAAAATGAAAGCAACCTATTGCCCAGTTACTCAATAAATATGCTTGTTTAACTGTGAAGCTAGGAAACTAGCACTGGATTAATTAGGTAGTGAGGGTCTGCACCCAGATTACTGTATAGCATACAGAATATATTACTATTTGCCTTGTGGCTAAGTGCAATGCAAGTAGCATGTGGCCTTTGAGCTCCGGCACAGCATGATGAGGGCAGAGCTCAGAGGCAGAGACAGAGTTCTTTATGGAGGCAAACGTAAAGAAACTAGACAATAACTCTATTGCTGAACTCACTGTCTCGATCCCTCAGTTCAAGGGAGGGGAATGAGGCAAAATCAGAGCAAGCTCCTGAGTTCAGACTCACCTCTTGGTAAAGCTAGGGATGGGCAATCATTCATGACGACCTGAAGCATTCCCAGGGGTCGGGAATATATAGGGAAATCAGAGACCGAGACAGACTAATACGATAGGAGTCTGGGTCACTGGAAATGTCAATAGCTGGGCGGTGACCAAGTGAAGTATCCCATAGATTGCTTCTTTATGAGACAGCTAGACAGATTTCCAGCCAGTGCTGGAAGGGAGTTTCTGTTCCTAGCACATACCTGGCCTGATGGCACAGGGAACAATAAGAGAGAAGAGCTGAAAGGAAGATTTAGCATACCAGGAAAGAAGGGTACATTCAGGGCCTCTGTGACAGCTTTCCTTGAAATGCTTTTAACTCTGCATGCAGGGCATCCTAGGCCAGGAAGATGTCGAATCCCAAGAGTTTATGTGAAGATGGCGAGAGGAGATTGTTTAGTGAATCAGAACGGTTTTAAGGAAGAGACCTGATGCCACAGAGGAGGATCCTCTCCACCGTCACTGAAGTGGAAGCAGGTTGCTGACACACACAAGACTTAGACATAGACATGTGATTCTGCCTGAGCACTAGGAAGAAGACAACACATGTCAAGGACCATGCAGGTCAGGCAAGGGCATCCACAAAGGAGGACGAGAAACTATAGTTTCATAGTTTCATAGTTGTTAGGGACTGGAAGGGACTGTACAGATCATCAGGTCCAGCCCCCCTGCACGTGAGGACAACTGGGATCAGATGACCCCAGCAAGATAGTTTTTGAAGATTGCCAGGGTGGATGACTGTACCACCCTGTCCTTTGTGGGGAGCCTGTTCAAAACTCTTGACTTGTAAAAATGGTTTTCCTTATGCCTAGCCTGAAGCGATCCTCAACCAGTTCTCTACAACAGGGTTGTTTTCAGCTTTCTCTAAAGCATCTGGCACTTAGCTCTGTCAGAGCCAAAATACTGGTTTGAAACCAGTATGAAGATTGCTACACATTTGCACTTGGGGTGGTGTGAGCTACCACCACTGAGTCCACGGCAAGTTAACCGTGAAGCCCAACACAGTCAATATTAACTATGCCACTTTCCAGCAAAGTGCCTCGGCTATTCAGGGAACGTTCCCAGTTTGAGCATTTCCCAGTAGTTTCATCCTTGAAGAATCAAGGCACAGGAAGAGAAAGACTGCTAGCCTTTCAATGTGAGAGCAACTGCAAACAAAGAGAAAGCCATGACATTTTGGTTTTCCTGTGTGTATCAAGAAGCTGCCTCGTCTGAAGGCATTAAACACAAGACATGAGAAAGAGCCATAATTTGATTGCAAAAAAAAATTAAATTTTGACCAAAATAGCCAGGTTTAGGAGTTTTGTGTGTGTGCGTGTATGTTTAAGTCAACAATGCTGCCAGCCTCTTTTTCTTTTTTTTTTCCCCCTTTCATAAAAGCATACATTTGGAGGGAAGAAAGCAGGATTGTCCATTTAGTATGCTGGTAATTCAGTACAAAAGAGCCTTGAACACTTACTGTATCCTCAGTTGGTATGCCACCGATCCACTGTATCATTTCAGATGAGAAAAAACTATAATAAAAACTAAGAGGAGCTTTCCCACTTCAAAAGAGGTGTTTATTTCTTTGAAATTTTAGTTAGAGCTTGAATTATATTACAGTGTATGAGGGAGATATCAAGATAAGGAAAAAATCCCAATTATCCACTGAAGTCTAGGAAATAATATTCACCCTATTTCTGGCCATTTCATTTACAAAGAAATGTCTAACCAGTGGCTACATGCCCTTTCCTGCAAGAAAGAAGCGCCCATTTTTTTCTGATTAACACCACTTGCTTCTATTGCCGCTTTTTATTTTAAGTGTGTGCCAATTTCAAAGACTGATTGAGAAAAGTAATTAAGTTGGAATTGCTTTTAGGTCCCCATATCATCACCATTTTCCTTCTCCAGCCTATGTTTTTGAATAAGGCCTTGAAAGAGTTTGCTATAGTTTGCAAGATTTCCTCAAGCAAAATATGCTGTATTGAAAGAAAAAATAGGTGCATCTACAGCACAGCATTGTAGGCAGAACTATAACAGCCAGGGTGTGACTTTTTTCATGCTCCCAAATGGCCTAGGCATTCAACCCAAACATTTGCAGTTTAGATAAGGCTTTTGTTAAGAAGTAAGAAGGAAGTGGTCACAGAAAGGAAGAGAAGACAGCACAGGAGTGACTCCATCAGCTTAGCACTGGTAGCTCAGCTCTGTAGAGTAAATGGCATCTTTATGGCCTACCTATGTGCCAACTTTGAGCGCGAGGCAGTAGTGCTGCCCTGAACAGGCTAAATCCTGGACTGGACACAGAATAGCCATGTGTGCCAACCCTGCAGCCCCAGAAACTGGCAGAAGAAGCAAGGGGGAGTTCCCACTTTTATACAGAAAATCTTAGGTGTTAGGGTCAGGATCTGAATTACAGGGCTAAGCCCTCCTCCTCCCCCCACAAGGGACAAGAGCCCCCCGTAAGATTTAAAAATCGTAACCTGGGGGGAGGCTCTTTGATTTTATTAGGGCATTGTGATGGGCAGTCTAGTTGTTTTTGCAGACCCCCCAAGAGTCAAAGTGTAATTCGAACCCCGGTCAGGGTCCCAAGTGAACAGGCCAAAGGGAGGGAACAGGTAAAAAGTAAAGAAACATCAACACTGTGGTAACATATATTTGCCTTAATTTCCCCCCACACACCTCTGGAGTTGTCCCCAAATAAGCCTTTAGTCTAAAAGTAGCCTGTATCCAAGGCTGAGTCCAGCTCCTTCAACCCACAGGGCTGACAAAGCCTGTGAGATCTCCAGCTCCTCTGCGCACTCCTCCATGTAGGGCTGGCTGGTTCCACGTCCACGCTGCTCTCTCTTCCCCTTACTCCAGCCTCAAACTTCCTCTTCCTTTTCCCCTGCCCCCAGGTCCTGCAGGTTTCTAGAAGTTGCACTCCAAATTAACAGACATCCTAGTTCTGCAAACCTGGTTCTACCTGCTGTTACATGCATTACATTCACATTACACGTGTTTGCACAGTCCAGAGTGCAGTTTAATTAGCACTGTCGTGTTTAATTCGTGCTAATTAGCTCATCTGCAAGGTGCCACAAATGTGGCTGAACTGCTTCCGCTTCCAAATGTAGCTCATGGCGAGCAGTGTAATGTGTTTGAGGGTGCCACTACCTGGTATGGTAAATTTTTTGGTGTAGAAATGCTCTGAATCTCAAGATATCAAGGTATTTTATATAGCTAAGTAAGCATGACCATCTCCATCTTATGGATAGGACAGTAAAATGCAGAGAGGTGAAGTGGCCCACTAATAGGAAGGGAAGGGCACCGTAGTCGTACAGATTAGGTACGGCATTGGGAGTGAGGAGTAATATGTCTCTGGTACTGACTTGTTTAAGTTCCCTGAATTCCGCTTTTCCCTAGTGTTAGCCTGGGCACCTGGTGTTGTGTGTGTGTAGGAGGGATGGGGGTAGTACAACCCATTCATTTTTAGGACTCTTACTAATACATAAAAAACACAGAAGAGTTTGAGAACATAATTTCTTATTTGTATCATTGTATTAACAGTGGATAAATGTAGCCATCGCACAAAACTGCTTATTAAAGCATTACTTTTTTTTTAAACGCAAGTGAACAACAGACCCAAATCTGAAAAAACACACCCAAACAATGACCTTTGTGACAAAGATGAAGTTAGGTTGCTTGTTGGGATGTTCCACACCGCAAGGTTTTTTTCATGGATGGGGTTTTGGTTGTAGCCATGTTTGTCTAAGGCAGGGGTAGGCAAAATGCGGCCTGGGGGCCAGATATGGTCCACCAGGCCATTCTATCTGGCTTGTGGGGCCCCTAAACATTTTAGAAAATTAATATTTATCTGCCCTGGGCTGCAGCCCTTGATGGTTTGCTAAAACTCTGCCCAAAATAATTGCCTGCCCCTGGTCTAAGGATACAGGCAGGCCAGGTTCTTTGAGTAGAGGTGATATCTTTTATTAGACCAACTGAGTAGTTAGAAAAAAGTTCTTGGCAAGCTTTCGGGTGCAGTCACCCTTCTTCAGGCATGAACAACAGAGACTCTCCATGCCTGAAGAAGGGTAACTGAGCCCAAAAACTTGCCAAGAACTTTTTTCCAATTACTCAGTTGGTCCAGTAAAAGAGATCACATCTATTCAACGAACCGTGCCTGCCTTTCTCATGGATGCCTTTTGTTCTGGTGGGGAAAGGGCTTAATGGTTGGATTACAGAGTGGTTTGGTGCGGAATGGCAAAAAACCGAAGTGATTGTTTAGAGCCCCTTCTATAGAAGAAGGCCCTGGAGAACTGGGCGGACTCATTCCAGTCTACCTTCTGGATTTTTCTGGAAAGGAATATTTCCTGTGAATGCCAGCTCTTTCTAGAAGCTGGGGGGAAGAGATATATATATAAGCAGGTGAGCCTGGAGATCAGAGCCTGCACCTGCCAGCCTGCAGCCTGCTGGAGTCCACTGAAGCCTGCCCATTTTGAAGCTCCAGAGAGTGGAGACAGGAGGGATCTGACATGTGGGGACTGTGGCTGAAAAGCTGTAACTGTGGGGCAGACACAATCCTGCTGAGGGCCAGCAGAGAAGCTGAGACCCCTGGGGATGGGGGATATTTTGCTGTGGAGACAGTAATGATTCCTGCCTGCCAAGGACCCAGAGGACCTCTGCGAGGAGCCCAGGGTCTCCTGAAGTCTGCTTGATCCAAGGAACTGCCTGCCACTGGAACCAGCTGTGGACTAAAAAGTAAGTACTGGTCAGGCTTGTGAGTGAAGTGATGGGATCTAGTGCATTTTGAACATTTATTTTATGTTCTGTCTTCCCAAGTTACATTGTAGCATTTGGCCTAATTATTAAATTTGGTCTCTTTTATCTCTAAAATTTGGCTGTCCTTTGAATCGGGTTATCCCACCTCAAGGGGCACTTGCATCTCCATGGCCTTGGCTGACTCAGGGTTCCATCAAAATCTTCATCCTGGCTCTATTGAAATGAATTCTTCTACAGCAATAGCTGTATCCTTGCATCACATGTTTTCCATTGTGGAATAAAGCCATGATTTGAAACAACGTGGAATAGTTGAAACTACACTCACGTTTCCCAGTGCCATCAAAATAACTCCCATCAGCTTCACCACTTTATAAAGCATTTGACTTTCAGTTTATCTGAGTAAACTGATACATTTCTGAACTGATCTATTTCTGAACTGACTTTAACAATCCTCCTATAAGCTGACAGTTGGCTCATAAGAGATGAAGGCAAGTATTCAGTTGCTCCTGAGTGAAATCAGAACAATACACTTGAAAAGTACTTTGAACCTGTGTTTCCGTTATGCATAAAACTGTCACAGTCCATGACTTGTCAGAACGTTGGTAGCTTTCCTTTTAAATTTAGTTTTAATACTGGACAATGTAAAATCAATAATTTCTATATATATTCAGTCGTCAAATTCTTTTGCTGAGTATGTGTAGCTAGCTTCACCACTCCATATTTGTGTAAACTCGGGCACTCTCCTACCCCTTCGAATTTTAGGAATTCCAATAACTTTACAGGCCAAAATTTTCTACCTAAATAAATATTGTAACCCTCCTTTGTCATTTGCCAAGGGATTTCCCTTTTTGCCAGAAGTATTTGACCTTTGTAAGGTTTTTGACAGATTCTTTCCCCATTTAAGACTTTCCAACCTGGGTCAATGCCAGGAGAATTTGGATTTGTTTGTTTAAGCTCTTATACCACCAGTTCAGTCTCACATTTCAGGTTTTGGGGTTGTTTTATTTTTTATTTATTGGAGGGGGATCATTGCTTCTTTCATAACTTCAAAAAACAGTTTTAGAAAACTGAGGCCAACAAGGAGATTCCATCTTGTTGGATAGAGGACATAGTTTAATGGACTGTAACATTGTGGCAGGAACTACTGTTCCCAGCAAGTTGCTGGGAAAAGAGGAAAGAAGCAGGGTGGGAGCCATAATTTCAGGGAAAGAAAGGGCTTGGCAGAGAGAGAGGGAGATAGAAGGAGAGAGGGAGAAGTAGCAGCTGGTGAGATGCCTGCTGAGATCCAGAAACTGCAGTGGGACCAACTCTGCTGCAGGTGGGTCTCAGACAGGGAAAATATAGTAATTGAGACTAAAGACTGGGTTGAGAGTCCCCCTAGAGTTAAGGGAAGGCTTACGGTTTCTTCAATATATTGCACCACATTGTTCATGTTCCCTGTTTGTTATCTTGCTATCTATCCCTGAAATGTTTTTTTATCACTGAGTCATTGTTATTGTCTGTTATGTTCCCAATCTCCTTAGCCTGCTGGCCTATGACCCTATTCCCCCAGAACCCCACCCCCATATAAAATTGAAAACCCTCCTTTTGACTCCTGTGTAGTTTCCAGGGTTCACTACAATAGATGTCCATTGATATAGTCCTTTTATTTTTAATATCATATCATAAAATAGAGCGTCTTGCTTAGGTTATTTCTTAAATTAATTTTGTGAGCCTTTCTTGGGATAATATTATTTTTAATACAGGCCAGGCATACCAGATTTAAACATACTCATAACTGGAATTATGTATATAGTTTATGTTTCCTTCTGCTGCAACCTGCTTGCTACACCCATTAATAAGCCTGATATATCAGAGGCACCCTCCTAATATTGTCCACTACAGGTGTTCATTCTTAGATTTCAATAATCTATTTTATATGAATATATATAGTAATATATGTCAGCTCCCATTAAGTTATCTTCCTTGACATACAGGTAGAACTGTCTAATGTAATGGACTTTTTGTGAATATTCATGCCATCATCCACATATTGCAGGCATTAAACCCCTTTCCCCGTGTTTCATCTGCCATCATAGGGAAGCATTTTCTGGAAATGTTCTCAGAAATATCCCTTATGATCTTAAGAGCCATGACTTCCATCTTCTCATTTTGAGTAACTGGATTCGTGAATTTGTCCTGATTCTTTTTCAGACACTTTGAAATATCAGGGACATATTCTACCTGAACACAGCAATTGAATAAAGATGAATCGAACCTCTCCACTTAAAGGTGAATTTTTAGCTTCTGTGATATAATGGCTTTTCAGTGCGAGTCCTCATCTAGCAAGACAATGGACACCATTTAGTATTTTCCTCAGGATCTTACTCGTCCTTTGATTCTGAGTGTCTTGACATCTTACCATGTCACCGACATTCGTAATGGTCTTTTGGGAATTATCAGTTCCATCACGGTGATGGGAAGAAGCGTCAGCCTCTCTCAAATTTGTCCCAAGCTTTTTTCTAATTTGAGAATCCAGAGAAGTAGAGAACTGTGTGAAAGCTTCAACTCTAGTCAAAAGTCGTTTGTGCCTAAAAGCTGTTCAACTGTAGAAACAAAGTATGCTGTCACTGACTTCAGAATAATGGGCCCTCTGAAAAATTATCAAACCAGGATGAGCAGAAAGAATGGCCTTGTTTTCCAAAGTTAAGCACAGTGAAAGCCTGAAGTCGTGATTGATGAGGTGTCTTAGAAAAGCTAACGGTAACTGGCATTTGGCTGGTATTGCAGGTAATGGCAGAGACACTTTAGGACTACAACTGAGAGAAGCTTTATCCACTTGTGTTGAAAATGTCATGTCTCCTGGAAATGTTGTGTCTTCCTTTTTAATCAGCCATGTTTTAAGCCATTTTATTTTAGCACCTTGGAAATATTCACTTTATTTTTTGTAGTTTGCTCAGTCACAACGGCATGGAATTGCAGAAATCGAAAAGCTGCTTCAATCATTACAATATTCTCTGGCAAAGTGAAAACAATTATGTGACCTCTGAGGTGACATCGACCAACATAGATGACCTCTATGATGCCAAATCACCAAGCTTGGGGGCACAGCAGTGACAAGCATAGCATGCCTACTCTCCATATACTACTTCTAAAAGGATTTAATGTAGCTGCCCATAGAGCAGCACTGGGGGAGTTCCAATAAGTGTCCTATAGAGAGCTGATGTACACCCAAGTCCATGCCAAAGGAGCTATGTTATATTCATGTCATGGTGTAGGCACATGCAAAGCTGGTGTGCCATGCAGAGCTGCAGCTCTCTCCAGTGTGGCCCTTTGACAGTGCACACAAGCTAATAGTCACTAGGCTCTTACTGACAAAGCTTAGAACATGGCAGAATGAAGAAAGGGAAGAATTTACACTGATATTATTGGTGACACTGATTTTTATGCTTTGCTTATACTCACCCTCTGCATTTATTTCTCCTCTAGCTATTTTGAGAAGGGTGTGGCAGAGCACCTTTGGTGCCTGCTACTTTAAGGGCTGAGAGCAGCTGGCAGGTGCAGGCCAGCCCTGATGAGGCAGCCATTTTAAGGTTAGGCCCACAGGGCAAAGGCAGCAGCTTGCTGCCATCAGTCATGAGGACAACATCCAGCTGAGCTGCTGCTCAGAACATCTTGGAGGTAAGGGAAGGAGCTTTGGGGATGGCAGGAGGCTCCTAGTCCATCAGGTTCTCATCCGCCCATTTCATGAGTCTGTCCAGATCCACCTGGATCACCCTCCTATCCTCAGGTGTGGATGCTTTACCCCAGAGTTTGGTGTCATCGGTGAACTTGGCCAGTCCGCTTCTGACACCAATGTCCACATCATTGATGAAGGTGTTAAAAAGTATAGGCCCTAGGACCGAGCCTTGTGGGACCCCACTGGTCACAGCACACCAAGACGATTGGCTCCCATTGACCACCATCCTCTGGGTCCTACCGCAGAGCCAGTTCCCCAGCCAGCAGATCGTGGTGACGTCAAGGTCACAGTTAGCCAGTTTAGCCAAGAGGTGATCGTGGGATACCAGATGGAAGGCTTTTTTAAAGTCGAGGTATACGACTATGAAATGTTCATTTTGGTATCAATAATGGCTCCAAGATCCTTTTCTGCCTCTGCACTGATGAGAAGGGAGTTCCCCAGCCTGTAGGTACGCTGCTGGTTCTTCCTCCCCAGGTGAAGTACCTTGCACTTGTCAGTGTTGAAACCCATCCTGTTCTCATCCGCCCACCCCTGTAACCTGTCTAGGTCTGACTGAAGCCCATTCCTCCCTTCTAGCATGCCCACTTCCCCCCACATGTTAGTGTCGTCTGTGAATTTGAACAAGTCACTGATGAAGATGTTGAACAGTGCAGGCCCGAGGACCAAGCCCTGGGGGACCCCACTGCCCACATCCCTCCAGGTCGAATAGGACCCATCCACCACCATTCTCTGGGTGCGACCCTCCAGCCAGTAAGTGACCCAATTGATTGTGTAGGTGTCAGTGCCACAGTCCCCTAGTATTTTAATAAGAATGAGGTGAGAGACAGTGTCAAAGGCCTTCCTAACGTCCAGAAAAACCACGTCCACTGCTACCCCTGCATCTAAGGATATGGTGACCTGG
>NW_017728992.1:196723350-196738075 GCF_001723915.1 Gavialis gangeticus | reverse complement strand
ATTTAAATACATCCAGTCCCTCCAGAAGTTTCCTGACTAGGTCCTCACTGACCATAGGCCTGGGTATGCCTCCCTTGGGGCCTATGGGGGTCCTGGTGGGGGGGGAGGGGTGATCCAGCCCCTGCTCAGAAAAGTGGAGGCAGATAAATTGTTTAATAGGTTAGCTTTGTCGTTTGGTGTGACAACCAGATTTCCTAGCATGCCTTGCAGAGGCCCCACGTTACCCAGTACCTTCTTTTTACCCCTTATGTATTTAAAAAAAGGACTTCTTGTTGTCCTTGATCCAGTTCCATCTCCACCTTGGCCTTCCTGACTGCCCCCCCTACAGCCCCGAGCAACTGAGGTATAGTCCTCCCTGGTGATGGCTCCTCCCTTCCACTGGGTGTACACCTCCTATGTTGGTGATACCTTCTGCCTAGGTGCAGCACCTTGCATTTGTCCTTATTGAACTGCATCCTATTCTGTTCTGCCCACCTTTCCACCTACCCTCATGTTCATCTTGGAGTCAGCAGTGACTCCAAGATCCTTTCTCCTGCTCTTCTGCTGAGAAGGTCCTCCTGGAGTCTGTAGGAGGGGGGAAGTAGGACTGAAGGCCAGTCTGAAGGGCTGCACCAGGGGGTGTGTTGTTTAGGGCTGAAGGATGGCCAGAAGGGCAATATATGGGCCAACCCCCAAAAGCATCTGAATATGAGTCACCCAGTGAGGTTCTAGGGGCAGAGTCAGCACAATGTTCAGTGAATTGACTGGTCACCATCCACACGAGGGTCACAGGAGGGGCCCAAAAGGCTGCACATCAGCTACTCAAGGCGTGAGAGTAGGCAAGCCTGATGGCCAACAGGAGCTGCTCAAAGGAGCAGGGCAGAGTGAGTGTGGCCCAGTGAGGGGCAGCATGCAAAAGGGCCAGTGAGAGAGGGCAGACTGCAAGAGGCCCCAGTGAGAGGGGTGTGGTATGAGTGTGACCCCAAATAGGGTAGTGTGCTACAGGCCCAACAGTGGACTGAGTTTGGATCAGCCTCAGGCTGGAGCTGCAATAGTAATATGAATGCAATATGCAAGGCATGGGCCATGGTGTTGGGATAGTACGGAGCCATAGATAGCACCCCCTGGCACCAGGGCTGTAAATGGGCAGCCTCCCATGTTATTTATATCATACCAGCAAGTCGTGGTAGGCAAGACTGGGCAGCCTGCCCTAGACAGAGCGGCGGGCCGCTGTGAAGATTGGGCCCTGACAGTACCCCCTGTCACAAAGGAAAATATATAAATGAGATGGAAGTTGGAAGCACTTTGACCCCCGAGCCATGATAGGATCAAAATATAAGTATGCAATGATAGGCAAAGAATCATAGGCTCTTTGGTGTCTGTCCTCCCTCCCATTGTGGAAAGAGCAAATGGAACTCAGGGTGGGGTACAGAGAGGGAAAAAAGAAAACTGCTGAAGTCAGTCTCAGAGGAACAACAGCTGGCTGGAGCTAGCTTGGATCTCCCTAGGAAGAAAAGGAGTTCAAAATCCTCACTGAACAAAGAGAGGGAGAATCAATAGACGTTGAGTGGAAAAAAAGGAAAGAGATGGCCTGCAAATAAAGTGGTACCTGCACAGCAAGGTAAACTGAACTGAAGCTCACAGAATTCCCCTTTCAAAAAGAAAAGACCTTGTTCACTGAGACAGTTCCCAAATGAGGGAAAAAAAGCTAGAGCATGATTATCAAGGGCATAGTACTGCTTATGCTCAGAACATGGCTCCCATTGATATTAGCAGCCATGGTGTGAGCTCAGGACTCCTGCAATTCAGAACTAGGGTGTTAAGTCAGGAGCCCTGAAAATTAAGAATATGCGGTTAGCGACCACCTACGAAGGATGTGGCTAAAGTAACTTATTCATGCAGAATCATTTATTGTGGGCAAAATAGCCTATCTTTCATTAGCAGCACTCTCAAAAATGACCAAACAGATTGGGCTGAATATTTTCAAAAAATAGCTGGAGACAGTCACCTGGCCTGGAAAATCTTGGACAGTTCCTTTGGCAAGGAACTAGGTAACTTTAATAGCAGGCAGTGTTACCAGTCCCATGATACATAACCAGCACTGTAGTTGTAAATGGTGAATACATTGGCATTTTCTTCTTACTCAATCTTCCAATAACTCCTTCTTCTGAGAAAACAGATTTATTTTCAAATTCTTCGCTGTTCTGATTAGCACTAAGTTAACTCACTAGCACTTTCCTGATTTCCTAATAAACTTTTAAAAAGTAAAAACTTCCCTAGTGCCCCTAAAACCTTCTTTCATCTTGCAAAATATGAATTCACTCATTTCCTTGCACCTAGGGGGTTTTAAAGATGAGAGTTTGCCTGTTTTGCATAGAAGACTACCATTCATGACTGCACAAGCAATAGGAGAAAAACAGCTAATTAAAATCCATCCTAGATCATTACTTACCATAGAAAGTAGCAGCCATGAACTACACAAAGCAGATGTAACTGCACCACCTAAGAGAACACTATAGCAGTTTCACTGCATTTTTTATGTCTGGAATGTAAAAAAATTATTTAGCTTATTTGTCTAGTCAGGACTTCAGAGAGACTGAACACAGCAGGGGGAAGGGAAATGCCACAGATGGAACATAGTTTTGCCAAGTGGAAGCTCATACTCATTATAAAGTGCAGCTTGAGCTTTCCATCCATGTGGCTGAGACCTAAACTAAGCATGACTATGCATGAAAAAAGGCCTAGGCATTGCTGTGGACAGGTGAACTAAAACCTCTGCTCAATGTGTTAAAAAAAGCAGGCAGAACATTAAGTTGTATAACAGAAGAGAAAGAAAATAGTCCAGTAGTGAACCATCATGATTTTTAAGGTATATTTTGAAGGGTATTTAGTCACCTTAAGACCCACACAGACACCTAATGAGATGCGTAAAACAACCAAAGTACACCAAGGCCCAGATTCCAAGGGATTCACACTTAGGTGCTACAGAGATTTAGGCCCAGGCACCTTGCCCAAGCGGGTGAATCAGTTTGACCAAGTTAGCCATATTGGATCCTGTATGTACAATGTGGGGGATTTAGGCCACATGCTAAATGATCTTGTAGGTGCCTAAAGAGGATTTTGGTGTAATTTAAGTGCCCATGTCGCAAAGAGTGATCTAACCAACCCTGCTCAGCAGCTGCAAAACTACTTCAGCATCTCAGTTAATTTGATACCTTTGTTTTGTGCCAAAATATCCCTACGCATCTACATTCGGGCTACTGCAAACACCTAGAACAACCCACGTCACAAGCTTTGATGTCTAACTCCAACCTAAGTGTGCTGGGAAGTCATTAGGTCCTGTGTAAGTCCCAGATTCCTTTAGCAAAATCGAAGCACACAGTAACTGTTTGAGCAGCAAGCAGGAGGAGCCCACATTTTGCTTAGTAGTCAGTGGTAAGAGCACTTGCCCAGGATGTCAGAGACTCAGGTCTAGGCTTTCATCCTGAAGGACTAAAACCCAGCTCTGTTGCCTCCCAGGACAGTACTCTAACCAGCAGCCTATGGTTTAAACTGGGTGGAGTCCCCACTAGGTAGCTGCTAGTGCAGGAGTGATGTGGATAGAAGCACAAGCAAGAAGGCTTCAGTTCTAGAGACCATGGCCTATGGAGAAAGAGTGAACAAACTGGATTTGCTTAGTCTAGAGAAGCAGAGACTGAGAGGAGACACCACACGAGTCTTCAAATATGTGAAAGCCTACTGAAAAAAGAAGGCTATAAATTGTTCTCCTTGGCCACTAGGGTTAGGAGAAGTATTAATGGACTTAAATTGCAACAACAGAGATTTAGATTAGGAAAAGAACCAAAACTGTTTAACTGTAAAGATAGTTAAGGACTCAATAGATTACCCTGGGAGGCTGTGGAATAAGCATTAGTGGAGGTTTTTAAGAGCAGGTTAGACAATGATCCATCAGCAATACTTTAGGTATGGTTGTTGCTTTCATTGGCTAGAGAGATGGACTAAATGGCTTCTTGAGTTCCCAGCTTTACAAGGGTAAAAAATGGTTAGGTGTTTTTTATGTACAATGTGATCATCTACATTTGGTTACATACATTTAAATAGGACAAAAATTAGAGACAGTATGAACTCTCATGTTTCAGTACATAACCCAGTCGTTTGCTATGGTGATTAAGACAAAACTTTCCAAAAAGGGAGATTACCCTACAATTGTCTTTTGTGGAGTTTCTTGCACATCTTTTTAGTGCAAATATCTGGGACTCACCATTGTAAGAGACAAATACTGGATTAGATATACCACTGCTACTGTGTTCCAATGTGGCAAGACCTGCATTTTTATGATCTTTGTTATTGTTATGCTGATCAAAAGTCTCGAGGTCACTTTAAAAGACACAAACATGAAGTCAGTACTAACTGATCAGTGTTGTTCACAATTCAAAATGACAGGCCACAACTGGTGCACGTTGACTTATCATACAGAAATGGTACAAAGAGAACAGTATGAAAGCTATAAATGGCCTGAGTCCTTGGCAGGGCTCCCTGGATTCCTGACAGTTATAACAGAAGATTCGCCTTTGGCTTCAGGCAAGAAAGTAACCTTCTTTTCCCTCGCAGCTATCCTAGCTGTAAAGTGCTCGGGACGATATCTACCAAGCCAGCCTCAGCCTCAAGAGTGCTGTGAGGATCGAGCAGTCAATGCTCTGCCTCCCTGCTTTCCCACTGTTGCTTTCGAAGCTATTTGTGTGTCTTCCCATCATTTCCTCTGCCTGCCCTAGGACTTGCCACACATGCCTAGAACAGCTGTTCCTTTCTTTACACCATCTTGACCATGTTGTCCAACCCTGCCAGAGCAACCAACTACCCAGCTATAGCCACTTCCATGGCTTTTCCACTTCCACACCCCAAGCAGCTACTCTTAAGAGTTCCCTGCTTTCCTGTTATGGCAGGGGTTCCCAACCACCGGTCCATAGCCTGGTACCAGGACACAAAGGGTTGGCTTCTGGGTTGTGGCAATAGCCCCCCTGTCATAGACCCCAGCGGTGAGGGAGGGAGCGGGGCGGCTGGGGTTGGGGCAGGTGCTGCACAGCCAGGCAGAGTGCGGGATGGAGACGTGACTCATCTGGGGGGTGCAGGCAGCTCCCGCTGCTGCGTGCACCCCGGGATGGCATGGGGGGATCATGTGCTCCTGGATCTGCGCATGGGGCAGGGTGCACTGGGACCAGGGCAGAGCCAAGCTGTGCCCAGTGGTGGCTGGGTGGGGCTGCACTTGGGGTGGGAGGCAATGGTGCTGTGAGTGGGGCTACAGGAGGGGCTGCTCTTCTGTACCTAGGGATAAAGAACAGGAACAGGGAAGCCACACCTGCCATTGTTCATCACTTCCAAACACTCTGGCCCAGAAGGAAGATGGGGGATTGAGGCAGGCTGGGTTGAAACAGCACACCACAGAGCTGCTGCTTGTGGGAGGGGACCGTTTGGAGACACGTCTTTTCAAATAGATCTGAAATCTTTGCTTGCAGCCCAGGTCCTGATGCAGCCACAGCTGCATTTGTCAGGCTTGGGCACTCTTCTTCTCTTGGGTGTCCCTGGCAGCTGCAGGACCCGGGCACTAGTGTCCCCTGCCCGTTCTTACACAAGCAGCTTGGCAGCACCTCCTTCCTGCTCCATACGGGGGCTCCAGCAGCAAGTCCCTGCATGGCAGCACAGGGCAGCCCAAGAGCTGCTTTGCACCAGGGTGCCAGGACTGCCAGGAGGAAGAAGTTGCCTTGGCTGGGGTGCAAGCCCACACTGCAGCTGCTGAGGGGGGAGAAAACTCCTGCAAGGAGCCTGGGAATTTTGGGGAGCCACCTGCCACCCCCGCATTGCTCAGTCCCATGCCCCACCCCGGCTGGACTACCCCTGCCCCAGCCTCACTCCCTCCCCCATCACTGGGGCCTCAATGTACTCCCATGCCCCTTCCCACACAACAGACTTACCAGCTGGACCTGGCTGCTCCCCACATGGCCAGGCTGTACACCTCACAGCCTCCATGCTGCGCTGTGGGTGTCTGCACACGCAGCATTTATCAGCTGCATTTGTTCTGCATGCCCCCTATGACTCTTTTAAGTACCCCTAGGGGTACACGTACCCGTAGTTGACAATCACCAAGCTAAGAGATGATCAAGAAGACTTCAATGGATTGTTTTCTTAGAAAGAGTGCTCCTGCGAAAAGGGGCAGTGAAGTTCTGAATGACGGAGAGGAAAACTGCGCAGAGGATGTACGATGCCAAGAAAATGCCAAAAAATGGGAAAAAAGCAACTTTCAATTGCAAGTATGACTCCTTGTACATAAAGTATGGGTTTATCCCATTGGGTGATTCACGGGCTCTGAAACCACTGGGCATTATATGTGCCGAAATGCTGTTCATTGAAGCAATGAAACCTTCCAAGCTTCTTCGGCACTTGGAGTCTAAACACCCTGTTCTTGGAGAAACACCTGTAGATTCTTTTTTAACAGAAAAAAGGAGAATATGAAGGGCAAAAAAAATTACTTTGCAATGCCACGTATGCAAACACAGCTGCATTGAGGCCATTGTTCTAGTGGCTCACCAAATTGCCAAAGCTGAAAAGCCTTTTCCAATTGGTGAAGAGCTGATTCTTCCTGCTGCAAAAGATACCTGCCATGGGCTATTTGGGGAAATGGCAGCTTGCAAGGTAGGACAAGTTCCTCTTTCTGACAACACCGTTCCCGGGAGGATCGATGAAATAGCTGAGGACTTCGAGGAGCAGTTGTTGGAGATGATAATGGGTCTCCATAGTTTTTGATTCAGGTGGATGAATCAACTGATATTGAAAACAAGGCAATGCTGTTAGTATACATGCATTATGTTTCTGAAGACGACATGCAGGAAGATTTCCTGTGTGTGGTTTCACTGCCTAACAACACAACAGGGGCAGAAACCTTCAAAGTTTTGCATGATCACATTTCAGGCAGGCTCAACTGGACTTTTTGTGTAAGAGTTTGTCCCGATGGCACTGCTGCGAAGACTGGAAGGCTTTCCGGCTTCACAACTAGGGTAAAAAAAGTGGCACCTGAATGCGAGTCTACCCACTGTGTAATTCACTGCAACATGTTGCCAAGCCAAAGATTGTCTCCTGAACTACACAACGTGTTGAGTGTCATGATTCGTATTCTCAATCATATCAAAGCACATGCACTAAATTCACATTTGTTTGCATCACTCTGCAAGGATATGGGTGCTGAATGAAAGCAGCTTTTCCTGCATACAGAAGTTCATTGGCTATTGCGAGGGAAGACCCTGACCAGAGTCTCTGAATTAAGAGAACAGTGGCAGAAATTTCTCTCAGACAAAAAAACCACCATTAGCTGGGCATTTCAATGACAAGAACTGGCTCACTAAACTCACTTATTTGAGCAACATATTCACTGTACTGAACAAACTCAATCTCTCGATGCAAGGAAGAATTGCATCTGTTTTTAAAATGGCAGATAAAATCACAACCTTCAAAACCAAGCTGGAAACCTGGGGGATGCGTGTGGATAGGGGAGTCTTTGACATGCTCCAGAATTTTGTAGATTTTTTGGGAGAAGCTGTGGGACTTTCCCAGTTAATAAGTGAGCACCTGAAATCATTGTCTGACTCATTTGAGCACTATTTCCCATCTTTAAGAGACCTAACAATTAGGGAAGAATGGATCTGTGATCCATTTCTGAATGCCCGCAAGGAGTCATCCTTGCCACCACTGCAAGAGGATCAGTTGATTGAGCTAACATGTGATGGAGGACTTGAAATGTTGTCAAATTCAACCTCATCTCTGTCATCCTTCTGGATTAAAATAAAGGGCAAATATACTGAACTCAGCACCCTAGCTCTGAAGACCTTGCTGCCGTTTCCATCTGCCTATTTTTGTGAAGCAGGTTTCTCTGCAATGACTGCTACCAAAACCAGCCTATAGAGCAGGCTGGATATGCGAAACACATTGCAAGTCTCGCTGTCAACCATCATGCCTTGATATTACTTGCGTGTGTCAGGCAAAGAAGCTCAGGGATCCCACTGATCCTTTATGGATGATGTTCCTGATTGTTAAATAAAACAACAGAGATCCCTCTGTTTTGCACCATGCCTCTGCCTATTGAGTTAGTTTTGTGTCATATGCAGTTAGGATGGCCATCATAGAGGACGTTCCAGTTTTCTGCTACTCCGTCCTCTGTCCTCTATTGATACAAAACTGGATGCCTTTATGTCCTCTGTTTTTCTCTTCAAGAAGAAATAGAGGACATAAAAGCATCTGGTTTCACATCAATAGAGGGCAGAGGACAACCGGACTATCCTCCCTCATGGCCACCCTACAGCTCACTGCCTCATACACTGCCTCCGATCCTCACAACCATCCCCACCACAGAAAAAATAAATAAATAAATATGCAAATTTAAATATAAGTATGCAGATTTAACATGTAAATTAATTTGTTTCTATACCTGGCCTGCCAAAATGCTTTGAGTGAGTTTGCCAGTCCTCAGCATAAAAAGGTTGGGAACCCCAGTGTTACAGCATTTGACTGACCTGTGCTGGCTGACCCCTATCATCCCCTGCACACTTGTAAAGAAAAGCAGCAGTACAATGAACGTGCTTTCCTGTCACCAGATTTGCTTCTGCCACGTAGTAGTGTTCTAGTCTTTATGTTCTGCCAGGGTGCCATGAACTTTTACACGGCTATTCTTTTTTTGCTCAAGTGCCTGCATTGTAGTGATGGGGGAAGCAATTCCTGAATGAAGGTCTCATGAAGATCCTTATGACAGAGGATGTTCATCTGGGTAAGAGTATCAGCTGAGTGATAAGTCTTGGTGGTTTGTGGTGAGGGGGAGATTCCTTTTCTTTAAGACCCCCCTGCTGGTTCAAAGACACTCTGCTCTATGACATGAGCTAGAGATGACTGAAAAACTTCTGTAGCAGGCAGAGGCTGCAGCAGCTGCAGTTAGAAAACCTCCTACTCTCATTAGTGCTGCTTCATTTCAGGTTACCTGGGAATGACTGTGGGAGTCTTATTGCTATTCCTGGAACATGTAAGCCACTCAAATCTGAGACAGGATCACACAAAAACTAACCCATCTTTAAAATTAGGGTCACATCAGATGTTTTCAGGCTTCCATCAGCCAATGTGTAAATTCCAGTTTGATTTACACATCCTCTTCCTATTACTGTTCTCTCACTCATATTACCTTGAAATATTCCTGTACAATATTCAAGCACTGAAGAACCTAATCCCAAACCAAGCTGCTAGGAGTTCTAACTTTTTACAATGCCATGATAAAATTTTAATAACCATTCTCCTTTTTGATTCCTTCTCACTCTCACAGCCCCCAACTCACCAACTAGCAAAGGGATAAAGCAATAAAAGAGAACATTCACACAGGAATAATCTCCTATTATAAAAGCAGAAAGCTGTGCATTATCTCTTTTTTTTGCACTCTTATAAAAAAGATATTTACTGATCTTCAGGTGCCATGCACTCTTTTGTATTTCATACGAGCTTTTAGGTTCTTGGATGCAATGCATTATATGTACAGATGCACATGTGCAAAGAGTTATTAGCAATGAAATTCTGCAGTGCCCCACAATTACTGACAATGTAGTTGTTATTTTTACGCCCTCTCAGAGGGACTATTTTGTTCTTAAATGTGCCTGCTATATTTGCATAATAATATGTGATATGGATTCTCTTTCTTTTTTAATGGAAAAGGGAGGATGGACATGATATAACCAATTTGTCCCCGGTGCTTGTTTTTTCTCCTGTCTACTCATCCCACTATTCTGCAGAACAAAAAATCTGTTTTTACAAAACTTCTGTTTCTGTCAAAAAAGGTACATTATCTCTTTAAGAAGAAGAAGTTTGTGGGGTAGAAGTTTGAAGTCAAAGACAGAAAGGGTGGGCAAGAGCCTTGTCTGCCAAACATCAGTGTAGCTCAGGGGTGGGCAAAATGCATCCCGCGGGCCACATGTGGCCCACCAGGCCATTCTAGCCAGCCTGCAAGGCCCCTAAACATTTTTAAAAATTAATATTAATCTGTTTTAGGCTGCCTGTCGTGCAGCCCTCAATAGCTTGCCAAAACTCAGGAAGCGGCCCTTCACCCATAATAATTGCCTGGTATAGCTCCATTGAACGCAACAGAACTATGCCTGTTTTCTCTGGTAGAGGAATAGCTATGCATGAGCTATTCTCTACCACCTGAGAATCTGGCCCCAATATTTAGATATTATACCATCTGCCTTATTATAAAGAAGTCCCTTGTTCAGAATAAAAAAAAATATTTTGATAGATCTTTATCCTGGTCAATGGCCACTTTCTGGTGGATGGACTGAATACTGCTTCCTTTGGAACTATTAGTCCACCTACCAGCAAGGAAGTCATGAGGATGGGTACAGAGTCCTCTCTCACCCCACTGAAACCCTTTTCTAAGTTGGACAGTAAAGAAATAAGAAGCCTACTAACAGGCCAAATGTGCCTATTTCTCTTGCAAAGCAGTAACAAGAATGAAGCAAAAAATCTTACCATTGAATTAATGAGCAAATAAAGTTGTTCAACTTAGATTCTGCTACCCTGTTCATGCAGACCAGCGATTCACACTATAGCAGATCTAGTAATGTCAATGAAAGCATTCATTCACAAAGATGGCACTCAACAGGAATAAAGGTCAAATTAGAAGTCATAGAGGGTTAGGGCTAGAAAAGACCTCCAGAGGTCATGTAATCCAACCTTCTGCCTGAGTCAGGAGCATCTCTATTCAAACCAACCCATGCAACCACAATCTAAACTCTACATAAGACTACCCTCAACCCCGATGCAGTGTAGACGTAACACTGTAAGCTGCCACAAGTAAAGCTGGGAAATCCTAGCTGCCAATGCCCTGCTTCTATAAAATATCAATATACGCTTCAGAGGTCCTAGGCAGAGGAAGGCCAAAGCTGCTACAGTCCATACCAATCTGACCATGGGGTAAAATTCTTTCCTGACCCTAAATTGTTGTTAATTGGCCTACTGACTAATATTTATGGTGTCAAAAGTTAACAACTAGGGCCAAGTAGAATAGAAATTAAAAAGGCCTAGAGGAATTCTGTTGATTTGGGATACAGCCTCTGAAAATCAAGGGTAGAAGGATTGTCTTGATAAGAAAGAGGATCAAAACGATCAGAAGAAACTATTGTCCCAATTCTCTTCCACTCTGAATGCCATTAATCCTCACTATCCTGAAAAAAAGGATGAGGCTTTTTCTAACTCCTTATTAGTCGATTATTCCACCCCTTCAGCAATTCCCAATTCCTTTCACTGCCCTAAACACCAAAACCAAAGCAGAAATGTCTTCTTCCATCTTCTGTAACATGGGATGGGTTACTGGTGATTCCCATACTTTTCAGCTTCCTTCACATTGAGCTGATCTTCCAGAAACACCTCATTTCTCTCATTGTTTACGTACGGCGAATATCACTGATTTGAAATCCCGTTTTTTGGCCAGCTCAGGCATGCTGGCAACTGGCAAGCAAACTTGGGGTCAGATTTGATGGAGCAGAGGTCAATGAAATGTCTGCTTTTCTGATCTTGTTATTATCGGTATGCTTCTTTCTAACCTTCTATTGTTCCAGAAATCTTTCAAGCATATAATAGGTAAAATTCCAATGTATCAGAACCTCTAACTTGAGTTGACATCTTTGCGATTTGTTTCCCATGGCAACTCATTCAGGATCCTTGACCTTGATAGAATAGCTAATGTGGTCATCCCTAACACATCTTTAACACCCTGGTTAGATTGCGAGTAAGCAGTGACAAGTGCATTTGCTCTACAGTCCTGTTTTGTCCAGGCACATTTGTTTTATTAACACTTGTCTGCTATGTCCCAGTACTGGTAACAGTGGACAATAACTTCCCTTAGGTCATATTTAAAAAAAAAAGCCTGACATTTTTGTAAATATGCTGTATACATTAATAAGTAGTAACTAGGTTCACTGGATCCACACCTAATGTCAACAGGCATGTTTCCAGAGCAATTTGTATTCCACGATTTCAGATGGCTTTTCAAATGCAGGCAATCATTGTTATCCCCATGTTGTAGAGGAAGATGCTGAGCGTACAGTATTTCACAACTGAGACATTTATAACCCAAGGATGCCTTTGAGTATGGAGGCAAGAGTGACTTTTCCAAGGTTCCAGAGTGAATGGCATAGTAGGGTGAGGTTTATATCGTCCTTAGTCCAGTGATTACAAGGAAGATGTCTGGGAAAAAGTGGAACAAAACAGATGCATGAAATTCAATCGGTAGAATCCTGACCGCAATAGTGTTAAATTTGCCTCTGACTTGAGTAGGACAGGATTTTTCCCAGTGCGTAATTTATTTGAGAATCACTCAAAAAAATCCAGGAAAAAAAAAAGTGGGCTATTTGCTGTTTTGTTTTAAACAAAACTTAATCCAAAAACCATCATTACTCAATATGGGAAGCCCAAGCCACAGTCCTGCTCAGTAATTCAGGCAATAAAACTCTCTTGCAATTTAAATTGAAGTAACCAGTTTGCCAAAAGAGGTATCACACAGCATCCAACCCTATTTTAAAAGCCAGCTAACACCCTGTGTATATTAATCATAGTAAAACTCCAGACAGGACACTTGAAATGAAAAGTCCAATACAGAGTAATTCAACTAGGAAAGGTAGTATACAATAACTAAATTATGAGTAACTAATACATTAGAGCTTACACTGTATGTACAAGTTATTTGAGGAGTCAACTGATTCTGTGAAGAAAGCAGAAGAACGGTTTCTTGGGTCCTGTCTAACTATTATCATTATTTAACAAACAAAAGTATATGTGAGGCTGCAGAGGCTTTTGCTTACACAGATAAGATGCCTATCCAGCAATATTTTAAAGCTGACTTGCAAATAGAATAACACAATTCCATCATCTCTAGCTGCAGAATAATGCTAATAATATCTTATATTAATTTACCAACTTTCAGCCTGGAGGGATTCAACATTTCTGCATTAACTGCTTCAGACTTGATACTGATCTTTCACCAGTGTAGATCAGGAGGTACACCGGTAACACCAGAATAGAATTGGAATCAGCACCAATATTTACGCGGAGGAAAGAGAAGTAGGAGAAAAAAAGGAGGATAGTCTTCTTTCATTTCCTTTGGTGTAAAATGAGAGTTCTTCTAAGAAAATGGAAACAAGGAGTAAAAGGAGAAACAAATTAGGGCATCACATATCTAGAATCTTTGATTTGCGCCTGAAAGACCTGTGCCGTGGCTTTAGCATTTTACGGGCATTGATGACTTCATTTGTCATGTTGGTCAAGAACCATCTTGGATGTAGCATTGTACAGAGGGGTGTATTTTCAATAAGCAAAGCCTGATACCCCCCCTCTGCTGTATGCTTGATCGTTTCATTGATGAGGCCACAGAGTCTACACATCTTCTTGAGGAAAAATATCTTTAAATTATTGGTTGCAATATTCTGGCCTGGATGTCATACACAAACCCTACTTTCATCAAAGAGCTTTCAAAGTCTTAACTAAGCAGTCAAGTGCTGATGATGAACTCAGTCCAGTGGGAGCACAGAAGTAAATTTGCTGTATAATGCC
Source organism: Gavialis gangeticus (assembly GCF_001723915.1). Taxonomy (NCBI): domain Eukaryota; kingdom Metazoa; phylum Chordata; order Crocodylia; family Gavialidae; genus Gavialis; species Gavialis gangeticus. The sequence goes on along the minus strand of NW_017728992.1, from coordinate 196,724,473 downwards.
TTCTGCTGCCATCCCTGCATCTGTTCTTGAACTGACCTCTTCAACTTCTATGACAAGGTGACAGGTTTTGTGGCTGGCAGGGAGAGAAGTGAATGAGCTATACCTCAATTTCAGCAAGACTTTTGACATTATCTCCCATGACATTCTCATTAGTAATCTGAGGAAATACAGTCTAAATGAAACTCTTAAGGTGAAAGCATTGCATCATTGTGCTCAAAGAGAAATCATCAGTGGGTCTAACTGGGAGAATATAGGTGGTTAGCCATGTAGTCTGGAGTCATAGAGATGGTAGGACATGGTGACAACTTAGAGACTGGTTCAGAAACATGAACCATCATAAGCAACATCCTACTTCATCAGATGCTATAAATGGACTGGCAGAAAGAAAAGTGTGTGTGTAAGGGAAAGGGACAGAGGAAGGGGAAGCTGCTAAGAGAGGTAATAGGTAGATTCATTAAATCAACTGAGACAAACAAGGCAGTTTACACATGGAGGGGCATGGGACTTAACACCTGGTCCATGCAATAGGTCATAGTCCCTGTTGAGACAATCCAGTCTATGAGTGGTTTCTTGTTCTGTAATGCCAAGTTCAAAGTGTTAGGGCTATTAAAATGCTTTGCTTGTTTGTCTGAGAACAGCTACTCCAAATTAATTGATGGAATGGCCACAGGCTTTTGTGTCTTTCTAAAACTGATGTCAAATTAGTGTTCATTCATTCTTTTCACTTAGGGTTTGCCTCATTTTCCCTGGCCAACGTAGATGCCAAAGGTGCACTATAAGCAAGTTATAGCCTATACAGTATTAATGGAAGAGCAGATGAACGAACCCCAGGTTTTATAATTCATGTTGTTTGGTCCAGTGATTAAGTGGTCCATGTTGATAAGGAAGAGTGCCTGGGGCCATAGCAAGGCCTGGTGGCTTGGTGATAAGGCATGTATTAAGTAGTGGGTTCCTAGAGAGAAGTTTGAGGTTTGGGGCTGCCTGTAATCTAGGACAGGTTTGTTCCTCGAGGCTATCTGGATATGGTGTCATTATCCAGGATATGTTGAAATTGTTCAAGTGACATGTCCAAAGTGTGCAAGTTGGTGGCTGTAAGCCATGCCCAGAGAAATCCTATTGTCCT
>NW_017728992.1:196700358-196718350 GCF_001723915.1 Gavialis gangeticus | reverse complement strand
GAAATTGTTCAAGTGACATGTCCAAAGTGTGCAAGTTGGTGGCTGTAAGCCATGCCCAGAGAAATCCTGTTGTCCTTATCATGGGGTTGGTCTTGTAGCAAGTTGGATCAGGGTCTGAGTGTGGCTTTATTCATTTCATTGGTCATGGTTTTAGTATTGAATTGTAACTGTGGGAAACTCTGTTGTAGTTCCCTGAGGTGTGCACCCTGCTGTGATCTGTAGATCATTCATCTTTACCACACTGGGTATGATGACCCATATATGGAGACGTATCACACTTAAAGGAAAAAGTTCCCTATATTTTTATGATGATCATTATTATTGTGGAAGTGCCTAGAGACACCCAGTAAAATTAGGGCCTCATTGTGCTAGGTGCTGTAACATCACTCAGAAGATACAGTCCTTACCCCAAAGAACTTATAATGTTAAGACCATATTTTCATCGGAGCTTAGATGCCATTTATGCACCAAATGAAGGGGTCAGAGTTTCCAGAGATTCAGGTCATGAGGACCTTTTTGCAAATCTATCCTCCAGTGTTTGGACACTGTGCCCATTTGAAAGCCTGGCACCAGCTATTAAGCTCTAAGAAGTCAAAAATCTAGCTTTAAGCACTCACAAGCAATAAAAAAGAATGAGAAAGTTACTTGATGGAGGTCACAGAAGAGGTTAATAACATTGCTGGAAAGAGAAGAGATCTCCAGACTCCCAGGCCAATGTCTTAGCCACTGAGCATCCTGTTTCCACATGGCTCAGGATTTCCTGGACTCTTCCCGGAAGTTACATTAAACGTTTACTAGCAATGTGAATCAGTTCATCAAGAATATCAATAAACCTTTGAACAGTATGAGCCACATGTTGCAGTTTTAAACTCAGACTTTGTTTCCAGTGATATTTGTAAAAAGTTTGACTTATAATTAATAGAAGTGCCATATTAATAAAAGTGCCATATTATTTACATGGTTCAAGTAGGTGCAAGTAAGCCTTAAACAAACTTCCCCACTAAGCAGCTTCTCAGCTTTTCACATAGTTAGCAGATGGTTTTACCACAAACAGAAGGACTATCGCTGTTCTTTAATCTCTTTTCATTGTAGGGAGCTACTATTCTTTCTACTGCAGTAATAAAACATAAATTCCTCATCCTTCAAAGCAGCCTTCACCTGAATAGTGACTGTACTCCCCTGTTGTTGGCTCCTGGTAATCTCTTTCCACTCTGTTAAGTCGGTGCTCTGTTCAGCTCAAGAGATTTTTTTATGAGGCCACATTGCCTCATACTGACGTAGAATTGGTGGGCTCCTCCTTGTCTTCCTGCCTGGTCTGGACAACGGAGCTACACCAGGGGCGGGCAATTATTTTGGGTGGAGGGCCGCTTAATGAGTTTTGGCAAGCCATCGAGGACCACATGACAGGCAGCCAGGGGCAGATAAATATAAATTTTCTAAATTTTTTAGGGGCGCCACAGGCCAGATAGAATAGGGCCTGGTGGGCTGCATCTGGCCCGTGGGCCACATTTTGCCCACCCCTGAGCTACATGGAAAGAGCAAAAGGAGGAGTCTTGCTACAGGAGTCTTGCTACAAAGTCAGGTAAACTGTACAAGTAAGTCAAGTAAACTTGCTACAAAGTCAAGTAAACTGATAACATTGGTAGGTTTAATATTCACCGTGGAATAATACAAATCCTTAGAGGTTTGGGATGGGGATATGCAACCATCCATTGATTTCAGTGGAATATACCAAGTTTCCACCACTGAGATGCTATACCCTGACTGCTCACAGCTCCAGCTGAAGAAGCTGGTAGGTGCTAATACTTGGCATCTCTGAAAATCTTCTTATTTTTCTTTCAGGAGTTAGACTGTACTAAGAGGTATATACAGAAGAATAGGGTAATTCTGTCATGCTAATGAACAAATCAATGAAACATCTTTACCCTGCATTGTGGGTGCCAGTTTGATCATCGAAAGGCCCAGAAAGAAAAAAAAAAGGTCTGGGTACAAGTACTGATAAGGGATCAAATAAAGCAAGTTTATTCAGGAAAGAAATACAAAGTAGAAAACAGATGGCACAGAGAGAAAGATATTAGGACTCACATTTTGCCTTTTCTATACAAGTAAAATGAGAACTGGTAAAAAAGGAAGTAAAAATGTAACTAGTATAAAATGAATAAAAAGAACTAATTCTCTGTGTAAAGTGCCCACTGTGTTTGATTTGCTCTGGTTACAAAGCAGGGGGGCAACTGAAATGTGAGGAGGTTTTTCCAATACCACTTTTACACTGGAAACAATGGAGCCCAGATTCAGACTTTAGTACGACTTCTCACTTTGGACCGCTTCACTCTTTTTTTTCATAGATGCTGGGGCTGGAAGGGACCTCAGAAGATCATCAAGTCCAGCCCCCCGCCCTAGTCTAATGAAGACTTCAGTCCCGTCTAGCCTGCAAATTACTGTCAGGCAAACATTATGCACTTTTGAACCCAACACAATTTAACCCTGCTCACAGAACACTGCAGGAGAGTTCATTAGCAAGCTGATGGGCTAATTGTTACTGCCCCTTGGCCGTGATTATTAGCCTGCCTCCAGCACCTCGCAAAAGCAGTTGAACTGCCTCCAGTTCCAGAAACAACCTGCATGAAGCAACATGGTGTGTCTGAGCGTGCTGATCCTTGCACAGTAAGTTTGCAGTGTGGTTATGCCTTCAGTGAGTTTACCCAAAACACCAAGCGGTTAATGGCAGAACTGGGATGGCATCCTAGGAATTTGATGTCACTGTCCCCCGTTTTCTAACTAGCAGGCACTACTGTCTCCTTGTAATTAATACAAATGATATTTATTCCTTAAGTGACTAGGGACACTTTTTTCCTCTCCATTATCTTCTTTGATTAATGACTTTCACAGTGTGAAAACATCTGGGAGAAGTATTCTCCTGTCTGTTTCTGTCTATGTGTGTCTCTGCTTAGAACTTACGTGTCTGCCGTAGCTGCCAGCTACTTTTTCAAATGTCTCCAGTAAAGCTGTTACAGGCACTGCCTTGAGGACTAGGTTTTGTCAAATGTATTCCTAAGCATCAGAAGACTCCAATGCCATGCGGTAGGAGTTAGATAATTAAGGGGACTAAATCAAAAGGGTGAAGACGATGAAACTCAGTAAAGGTAAATGTAGCTCGAATAGTAGGATTAAACTTTCCTGACAATTACATCTCTTAAATTTGGAAACAGACTTTGTCTATCAAGCCATTTAGAAGTTAAGTTGACAAATCACTAAAGTAAAAACTCTAACATGGGTACTAATCTTGTATCAGCAGAGGGAGGAGTCAGGTAACAGGAGGTGGAACTAGGATAATTTGTTAAGCACAATATTGCTTTGCTGAAAAAATGCAGATTTGGGCTGACTCAAGCCCATTGCAAATGTGTGTTTTGATGTTTCAGTTCAACGATGAAAAATAATCTAAAAAATCTAAATAGTTCATTTTGTCACCATCTACATTACTACATCTTTTGATTATAAAACAGAACACTGCATTTCATTTCAAATACACTTCAATTTTATTTATGAAAATTTTTTTAAAAAGATCCCTCAAAAACCAAATAAAATGTTTTGCTTGGAGTCATCATAATCTTTTCAGCCCCAAATGGCTCAGAAAATTTTTAAAAACTGCAGTTCAAGGTGACCCAAAACTTTTGTCTTCAATTTTTCAAAACTTCAATCAAATCTAAAAAAAGCAACAACAAAAACACCCAATTATTTGCCTAACCCTACTAGTAAGTCTTTTTCCTCTCTGATAAGTAAATAGTAATGGCATCCACATCTACACACCACAGTTTACCATTGAGGGTTCCATCAAATTTCCTGATATGATTCATCTCCTAATGCTGGCCTCCAGTAGATGGTATGCTGCCAGAAAACTGATTTGCTAATTCTGCCTGTGTGTCCTTCCTGTGACCAGACTGTTGAAAGTCTGTCGAGTCAGTCCAGGCATTAGTGAAGTAGCCCCGGCCTGCCCAGATGTATTTGAGCACACACTTAGCTTTCATTTTGTGATTATATCAGAGACAGAAAAAAGAATGTCTTATTTATTCTGGGCACTTTTGTTGATGACATAGTGGTTGCTATAAAAGCTGGAAAGTCAGATCAATTTTATGAGCAATTAAATGGGGTCTATCCAAAGGTAATTAATTTTATGGTGGAGGTTGAACAAGGTGATAGTATAACATTTTTACATGCGCTGATGAAAGGAGGAAATGATGGCTCACTGGCTATTAAATGGTTCCAAACGTTCTCATTGTAGGCTGTTATTTATATTTTAGGTCTGTTCAGCCTTTTGCTATTAAAGAAGTTCTCATCTTCTGGCTGGTTAAAAGAACAATTTATGCATGCTCTAATAAATATTATATATCAAGTTCTTTATAAGATTAGCTATTCACTTTATAGATGGTGAATATCTTACGCTAATTTGCAAAATGTGACCAACAGTTAGATGTATATCAGTGAAAATAACAGTTCCCTCAGTTTTCTCGGAAAGGTAATGGAGAAAATGCATATAATGAACAGCAATTGCTTCCTTAGGGAGTGCAGATGCGAACGTTCAGAATGCAGTTAACTAAATGCACAGAACACCACTAAGATGAACCACAGGACTCTGATAAGCAGTCACTGCTCAGGGAATTAAAATAACTCATCCCAATCCAGAACAAAGCAGGGGAGGTAAAAGCCATGGTTGTGAACACAGGAATTACCAGACTGGATCAGTTATGAAATCCATCTCATCCTGTCTCTCACCAACCAGTATGAGACGTTTCAGAAGAAAGTGTGAGAAAGTAGATAATCTGCTCTTTCTTGGTGATCTCTAAATATTAGCATTTGCTGTAATCCATGAAGCATGAGATCTGCAAATTTGACAGTTGTTGATGTTGAGTATCCTGCAATATTTGTAAGGGGTGCTCCTAGTCTCTCCTATTGAGACTATTTCATTTTTTCCATACACTTTGTTACTAAGGCAATCACCAGCTCTCTTACTTGGTCATTGGGCCATTTACTTGAGAGGATGGTTGAGTTCCTGTTCCAGTGAACTTGCAATAATATATAGAAAGTGGAATGGCATCAACAGGATCCCACCCAGACGCACACTTCAGAATGCACTTTGTCCTGGGCATATGTGCAAATCCCATTAGACACAAAAAGGAATTGGACCTGGGTGTCCCACCACCCCATGCCCTGGATGTGTTCTTTTCCCCCTGAATAATTTGGTAATTGGTGTGGGTACTCACCTAGGGAGAGGCCCTCCTGTTTAGATCTCTGACATGTTCCCATAAGAACACTAAAGGTAATGTATTTTAAGTTAAATTAACCCTTTTTAAGAATAACTGGTTGAGTGAATTAGGAATGTGGAGTTGTAGCCTAGCATATAGGGCACTAGGGTTAATATCTCAGTCCAACACTCTTCAAAGCCACTGGCTGATAAGAGGGGGAGTCGAGCTTTGCTTAGTGACCAGATTATTGAAAAACATCATGGACAGATTCTTAATAGACACCACTCCAGTTCTTGGTTTTGGCTAGGTCTCATGACTTTGAGAAGGAAGATGGATAAACATAATATGGACTCACTGTAAGAGAACGCTCCTTATGAAAGGGATCTGAATTCATCGATACAGTTAACCTTAATAATTCAAAGGAAGTCATTTCAATAATGAATTAGGACAACTTTGGGAGCACTTTGGTCATGGTTCATGACAATGGCTCACTACAAATCTTAATAGCGCCTTACAATGTCAATATGTGCTTTATGTAAGGAGCCTATTATTTGAACTGGTCATGAAGGCAAAATTCACCTCTGTGTGTTGGACCAGAACAAGATCTATTCATCACGTAAGTCCCACATGAACCCACAAAACATTTCTTAACTGAGATGTAAGTGGCACACAGACCTTGCACTGGCCCTTTATGCATGAGTGAATTGAACTGGTAAGGGACATGTCTATTCACAAATAAGTTATTTTATGAAGAATGCTAACATTAATCAGATGAATTAATGAATGAATGATTCAGCCTGTTTCATCCAGAATATCTGGATTTGCTCCTGCAGGGTAATTCTGGGTATTAAATTACTATGAGAAATAATTGCTGCAAATGAATAGTGATAATGTCTGGGTGCTTTACATTAAATAATTGGAATCACTTAACAGTAGACATGCATATCCTGAGTGAACAGCATGGAAGTTAAAGTTTAGGCAATTTCTATTAAACAACTAAAATTAACTTGTTTTATCCAACTTGGTAAGCAATAAAGCAGGGCATTTTTTTGGTTCAGTCCATGAAAAAATAATGTTGGTCAAAACAACACAGGTTTGTTAAGGTTTTGCAATAAAATAGGAATAACAAATAAAATAAGTAAAATTAATACAATTTCAAAAATTGCCCCAAAATGAAGTGTTTGGTTTTGCCAATGATTTCAACTTTTATTTTTCTTTTACATCAGTTCTAATTTTTTTTCCCCAAAACAAAAAAGTTGAAAACTTTTTGTTGAAATATTTTGGCATTTCCTAAATAAACCATTTTATATCGAACATGTTCAATTAAAAGTGTTCGTGGTTTTCTTTAAAATCATTTTCACCATGTTTTTCAGCCAAAACTATTCAACAAATTGACTGACATTTGCGAATAGTCTGAGTCTCCCAATAACTCCCTCTTTCTGGCAAATGTATTATTATTAAAAGGAAAAAATGGCAAGTACTTGTAATTAATCTGTGCAATGCAAATGTAGGCAAACCGAGGTTTTCAAAACCTATAAGGAAGTATCCAAAAACTGGGATTCCATGCACTGTTTTGAGCTAAGTACTGGTAATATTTTTTATAGACAAGTTGTTACTTCTGTGATTGGGATCTTACTATGGCAGCCCTAATAGACCTATAAGGAATTCAGCACTAATGAGTGCTTCTAAAATATTAAACGTATTGGTATTTTTTCCTCCTTCATCAAATCTAGTCTATGCCTCTGTGCAAAGCATGAAATACCTTGAAATGGTAGGATTCACATTTATATTTTCAGTGTTATGGGAAGTCAGTGGTATGACTTCTGTAAACAGAACAGCATTCAAAGTGTCCTGATATGTACCTAAACTGATTCAGGGCAACACCCAACTTTGGAGCACTTGTCCAAGGAAGGAGATTCAAAATGTTCTGGTTGAGGGTCCAGCATTGCCATACAATCAGTGGAGAGGCTTCAAAGACTCCTAAGAATGATTCAGTTTTATATCTTACATGATCTATACAGAGAATGGCTGTGTGCCTCACAAGGGGAATTTGAAATCCATAAGTACAGCCAATAAGAAAAGCAAAGTGTCCAGGCATGTGTCCAAACCACAGCCCCTCTCAAGCTTTCATGTTTCCATTTACTTGCAATTCATGACATATACGGAGTCACACTTCTTAGACGGTCTTCTTCTGTCTCTCTCAAGATAGGTGATTGAAAATGGTGGTGTACTGAATTCTCACTCAGGATAAGGCAAAGAAACAAGCAGGAGGCTGTGTCTGCAGACTATGGGCTCTGGCTTCCCCTGGAAGGAGTTGTGTTGGGGTTGTTTCTGGGTTATGTGAAGAAAGAAAACAGGAAGAAATTTGTGTCTGCTGTCTACTGAGATAGAACTTCATATGAAAGGGAAATCCTGGGTTTTTCCTTCTTCCAAGCACTCTTTATGCATTTGACATGTGATGGTTATTTGGGGGAAAAAAAATTAGGAATGCCCATAGGACCTGACACTAGAACCCACGACTCCCTACTTCCAGAGGAATGCCCTATCCACTAGGCTACAGCATTCAGCTCTCCCTTGCTTCTTTTTCATGACTCGCACTGTTGGCTGCCCAATGGCTCTGCTTCAACAGATGGGCTGGTGAGTACCATTCTCTATTAGCTATCCTGGTGTTTAGGGTACTCTTCTGGGAAGTTAGAGATCTTGTTTCAAATCCATGCAGAGGAGGGGCTAGAATACAGGTTTCCTATGCACTGGGAGGCTGTTCTAACCACTACGCTAAGGGTAAGAGCTGGGCAGCACTCCCAGGTTTTAGCTGAATTCAGTACTTTTGATGTTAGTTCTGTTTTTTGTCTGCTTAATAGTATGGCTGTCTCCATGGACTTCAGCAGAACCAATTTAAATTGCCCTCGAAGGCAAGTGAGAGCTACCTGCTGAAATGAGGACATGTGCATCTAAGTTTGTCCACGTAGGTATCCTTGCCATCTCAAATGTAAGCAACATGCTGGATTTCATGTCATAATGAGTTTTTAGTGTATTGGTTCCAAGGGATTTGACAGCACTCTTCAGGACTTAGGCATCAACTAATGCCTAAATCTCAGTGAAGTGCTTACTGACATCATTTGAATCAGGCCCCGAAGCAGGAAAAAATAGTGAATACATGCAGTTTTATAATATCTTTCAACTAATGACTGCAAAGGGGGAAATTCACCCTGTGTGAAGGTAATAATAGTCATTCATCATTTAAGTCATCAGGATTTCACTCTGAATGCTCTACAAACATTGATTACTTATCAGGGATCATTATACTTAGAACAATCTGAAGCAGAGAAAGGACTAATATTTTCACAACTTGAGTACCTAAAGTTTAGGATTTACACAGCCAGTTTCAGCCTGTCTGAATGGCACTGAAAGATAACATAAGACATTTTGCTCCTGGTGCCTTGTTCTTACTATTGGGACATACTTTCTCATATTTATCCACCAGGTAATAAAATCTTAAACAGTATATCCACCCAGAGGAATAACATGTGTCAGTAATCTCTGTTAATAGAAAGAGATATTAATATCCATAAGACGACCTCCCCTGCTTAAGTTTTTCTATTATATTGTGTTTGATGTGAGTCAGTCACTTCTAGCATGGCCATTTAAGCTTCTGTGACACTAGAGGTATACAATAAACTAAGTCCAGGCTTTATGATCGAGTGCAGAAAAAGCCAGAAAGTTCCTTACAATATTAGAGGTGAGCTATACCTCAGGAAATAAGTATTTCGAGTCCATTAAAAATGAAAAGGGTCATGAATGTATCAGTAACAGATTTATGACTCTCTATGAATCATTCCATCCCTCAAATTTACCAGTGCATAATGAAGACACACTTTCTTTATTCAGAATAAATTTACAGTGCCTCAGCTAAATGATATGCAGCACAATTATTGCACTTGGTGTAGTCCATGGTTATAGATCTTTCAGCTCTTCTTGTGCTATGTTTTTTTTCCCTAGAATTGATTATACATACCGTAGCTCTTTTAATCCATGCAAGGTTCTTGGACATGCATGGCATAATGAAAGAAGAAATCAAATCTGCCATTTCTTTCTGCACAGAATGGCAAAGCAGCACCTGAATGATCTTTCAGGCCAGATTCTCTAAGACCTGGAGGAATTGTTAGAAGCACTGAGGGGCTGATTTCAGTGCTGCTGCTAAAACGTTGTTCTCAAAGTAATTCGTAATGTATTGCTTGATTGCAGAAGTCTTGATTGCACCTCATTCCAGCTAATACTCTGATAACCACCTGTCATTCTAGAGGATCTTTTGCTGAATGTACCTGATGGGAAGGCAACAGAATTGGGTTCCCTTCCGTGCAAAGCCATGGAGCTCAGGTCCTTGCAAAACAAGTCACTTGAAATCTCTCTCCGTTTCTTCATCAAAAAATGGGAGTAATAATAGTTCTGACCTAGCCCATAGGCAGTAATCAAGACTAATTCATCAATGCTGCTAAAGTGTTATAAGACTCTTTAATGGCAGGTGTCATCAAATGTTCAGTGTGATCTCTATTTTCTGTCTATGGTATGAGAGGCCAACACCTGCACTGGCTTCCAGGCAATTCCACTGATTTAAATAGAGTGTCCAGTCAACAGAGTATTTTGGATCATTATCTGTACATTACCCCAGAGGCATAGACTTACTCTCTGTTTATTGTCTTTGGGCACCTATACACATGCAGTGAAGCTGCTCCAATGCACTTTAAATACAGTGCAACAGAGCAGAATCAATTAATTGAGTTTATACGTGATACACTGATATATATTTATACGTAAATACATTTATACGTGACACTCTGGGCACTTTAATTAGAGCAGCTCTCAGAGCCGCTCTAATTAAAGCACTACCCCAACCTTCCCAGAATATGTCTATAAATGCCCTGAGACTAAATATACCAAGGACAGTTTTATTCATCCCAGCAGAAATCTGAATACAATAGGACTGTCGCATAAATGCCGGTGTCATTACTGATGCTAACACCACTAGCATAGATGTGTTGATTATTCGTCATCAGCTGAAGTGGAAAGGGCATTGTGTGTGCATGCCTGATGTACATTTACCCAAGCAACTGCTATACTCCCAACTTGGCCAAGGACAAAGGGCATGCGGGGCCAGAGAAAACGCTTCAAAAACCCCCTTAAGGCAAAAATTAAGAAGTGTGACATTGCTAATTGCCCAGGACAGGGCTACATGGCAATGTCTTGTGAGAGAAGGTACATCTTACTTTGAGGAAAACTGCCTCACCCTTGAAGCAGAAAAATGACAGAAACAGAAGGAAAGGAAAAAAGACCAAGAAATCTGCAGTTCAACTTTCCCTTTAACCACCACCTATGGTGTCTGCCGAAGAGTCTGTGGCTCTAGGATTGGTCTTCTTAGCTGTCAATAGACTCATCTACAACGCTTTACTTGACCCAGGGGGCGATCCTCCTCAACCATGACAAACTGTTGCCACTGCCAACAAGTCTTACTCAACTTCTACCACCACTTGTGGGTAATCTGTGCACCATTTACTATGTGTGCATTCAAAAGACCTACAGGTTTGATTTTTTCCACATATTTTTTATTAATGCTCATCTCCACCATTCTTACTACCAATAGGAAGTTTGTTTTTAGGACTTGAATTTTTAAATAATAAATGATATATAAAAAAACTTGAGGGCGATTTTTAGTGAGAAAAGGCAGTAGAATTGACCAACTCCGGTAAACTGTTGCTGCAGAAGACAGAAATGGTAGCAAATACGAAAGGGCCACTGCAGACATTATTCCACTAATGTTCCAGAACTTACTGACAAGTGACCACATTTAGTGAGATGAACCTGGCTCCTTCATAGCTTAATCCAAAGCCTAGTAAAGATTTTTTAATTGGATCTAGTTTAGATCAGTCTTTCAGTCTTTTACCTTTATGCTGACATTGCTAATGCTCATGCCACTTAGTCAAACCTGATTTTATAGATGGAATATTAGGAATGTGACCAAGAAGAACAAATGCCTATACTTCTCAGATGATAATGACCTTTAATAGCTACAGTTAAGGTTGAAATAGTGATGTGGAGAAAGAGCTCAATAGGGTATTATCAATCTCTTGAGCCCAAAAAAATCTCATGTCACTCTACCCCTTCTTGAAGTGACCTCATATAAAACATCTGACTTGCTTATACTCAAAGTAGTAAACTGAGATTTCTGTTCAGATTTTTGTTGTAAAAAGTTAGTATACTAGAAACCAAGTACTCCTGGACCAACCACTGAAACTAAGTAAAAACAGGTTATTATAATTATCGTAATTACCACCTACAACACTGATTTAAAGTCCTACATTGTTATATAACTGTTGACAAAGAATAGGCACAGTCTTAAAAAAGCTAATCTGAACAATATATATGTATATATGAAGAAAAAAGTTCCATACTCTTTGCATTAAATATGGGGAAATACAAGATGTGGGTGTCCAGTCTACTTAGAACAAATACTTCTTGACAGTTGCTGTAATGAAGTGGAACAACACATACAATAATACCAATAACATTTTTTTTAAATAAACCCTGGAGGGCACAACTTAGACCATGGCTACATTGCGCTAGATGACATACAACCATAGAAGGAAAGTCCTATGTCCTAGAGCAGATGAGAAAGGAATATGATTTCCATTTCACCAAAGGAAAACTGAGGTCACACATCAATAGAGGCAAGAAATGAAACCACTTTCCCAAAAATGCAAAGCTTTAAACTCAAGACTGCCCACAAAAAATCAGGTCCATCATTTCCTAATGGACTTTAATTTTCCATTGCTTCACACCTCATGTAGACATTTATATCTGTGCAAAGTGGGGGTAACACTTGTAGCCCTCCATCCACCACAGAGTTTTCACTTTGTGCACGTGTACACTAGATGGAAAGCAGGAGTGAATCAAGGGTGCTGAGAATCAGGTGGCAGGAGAGAATCAGGGTCCTGGACTGGACTGGAAAGGAAATAATCAGCAGTTCAAGTGAAGGGAAGAAAAAAGGGAGAATCTGTCCTTAAAAAAGCAAAATCTAAATCTGTCAGCGTGCTGGAGCCCATTAATGCTGAAGAATAGGTGAGACTGTAAGAAAGGAAGACTCATTCCCCAGTACAGGGAACTACTTATTGTCATTTGTTTGTCCTAAGCTAGACGACTGACTTTTCTTGTATTTTTCCAAATTACATTGCCTGAATGATGTTCACAGGAGACAACCTTTTTGATGTTATTGAGGTGAGGTTGTTTCTGTAATCATTTTTCTTTCTATTATTTCTATAACCTCCCTAAGTTCCCCTTAATTCTTTATTTCTATCTTCCAACTCTTGTGGCTATTTTTTTTTTTAATCTAGTTTTTCCTTTCCCTCTGTCTCTAGCCCTCTCCTCCTATTTCTCTCCTTCTCTCTCACTTTTCCTCTCCCTCCATCCATGTCAGAATTTATCTTTAGGTCCCATCTCAGCATTTCTGTTCGGGAACACTAGTAGCAGTTCCAGTGTCATACACTACTAGCAGAGTTTGCACTGGATGCTAAGCCAGATCCACTTAAGATGTGTACAATGCCTTTTTGTAGTTGCCTTAAGTGTCCCAGGCCTTGCTTTTATCTCCAGGGGTAGATCTAGGATTTAACAAAAGGGGATGCAGAAAAGTGACTGGCACGGGAACATCTTGCTCCCATCCTTCTCTCCCTTTCTCCCAATCAGGGCAGGCAGACTATGCCATGGGGGCAGCAGCTAGAAACCTTTTTAAGTCTCAAAGAAGGTAAGAATTCTCCTCTCCCTTCCTTTCCCTTCCTCTTCTTTTCCTCTCCTTCTTCTTCCTCCACAAAGGTACGTTCCCTCCCCTCCCCTCTCAACCCCCCACTCCTGCCTGCCACTGTCCTTGCTGTCCCAGAGGCAAGGGGAGTCCCAGAGCTGCTCCATCTGGTGGCTCTCCCTTCCCTGCCTGCTCCCCCTGGGTGATCAGGCACAGGGAAGGGGAACCCTGTCACCACCGCTGCTGTCCTGGCCTGAGCCCAGCTATAGTGCACCCCAGCAGGACTGGGACATGAGCTTCCCTTGCCCCCTGGGAGTGGCAGTGGCAGGTGGGAGAGGGGATAATGGAAAGGGAAGGACTGGGAAGTGATGGGAAGAAGGAGGGGAAGGAAGCATGGAGGGGAAGGAAGGACACTATTTTTTACATTGTTTAGGACTTAAAAAATGTCCCCACTGCCACTCCTGCCACAGGGTCAGAAAGCAGGGGTCCAGTCATGCCACTGCACCCCCTCTGGATCCACCTCTGTTAATCTCATATCTGAAAGACAGGATGTTTATCAACACAGTACCCTTAATAACATAATGGGGCATTGGTCTATACAACTGTAAAGGAAAGGATGCTGCTGCTAAAGTACTTTCTGTAACATCTTGAAAAAGATGCAATCCTGAGGTAGCACAACCTCATCATACTTGTGAGCATTGATTTCTACCAACATACCGCAGAAGTTTCTTAACCAATGCTGCCCATACCATTTTAATAGCATATTGTCTATACAGTCATTTGCAGAACAATAATATATTTCTGTCAATATATAAGAATACTTGATAAAAATAGTATGTGTTTAAGTAGTCTGATTTGTATAGCCACCCATTGTTCACGCACACTTTTAAAATAGGAGAAAAGCCTTCGTTTTTCTAATGCAGAACTCGCCTGACTGCAGCCACTCAAGCCAAGAAGTACAATGAAAATGCTCATGGGCTGAAAAGGAATAAAAATCTGAAGGTTGAACAAAATGTTGAAAAGAAGGTGTCTAAGGTTCAGATGGGATTTTCAAGAAGGGATAGTGATTTGTGGCATCTGAGATACTTCACATGTCTCTGACATTCAGAAATCGCCAAGCACACATTCTGCAAATAAGTTACCCTGGGATTGATATACCCCATGGTTTGCCCCTCTTTGTCAGCTGGGCACTTGATCTTTTGAAATCTGATCTTAAATGATTAGTTGCTATGATGGAGCTAGAGGTCTACAGCTTCCTTTTCCCGTGCCTTACCTGAAGTAATCGGATCTAAATCCTCCCTTTACTCCAGCCTCGAAAACACCAGGGGAGCCAACTCTGCCTCTTTCCAAATCCAAGTTCTCACTGATGTCGCTAGGGCCAGAATTTCCTTCCAGGAGGAAAACACAACAAAACCAAGTCCTGGGATGGACCCTCTGTCACCTGGAACAACTGAGCTCATTCAGACCTTAAAATGTCCCAGGATTATAGCAGAGTGCCTGTTCTCTCTGGGTTGCTTTGAGTATTACAGATCACATTACCTGTCATTTCACAAGCCGAGCGCAGCTAACTTGTGTCCCTCAATCCCAGCTGAAATGGACACAATTCCCCCACTGTGTCCCTTAAAGGAAAAAATATATATCTCCAAAACAAAACGGACCCAGACAGAAGAAGTCTGCTCCAAAGCTAATCTCTGGGGTACTATTTTCTGCCACCTAATTATGAGGTACAGCAACTACTATGCAAGCATGAAAAGTACAATTCTTGTTAGCCTGATCTTAATTGATGCATATAATAAATTATGACTTTGCCTAATTGCAGCTGCTTTGTGCCAGTGAGAAGAAGAGGAGGGGAAGAAAATGTATTTCCAAAAATAGATTCTGCATAGATTACTAATTTATTAAAGAATACTGTCAAATCCTTGAGCTGGTGCAAAAGGCTTTAGTTAGAGCTGGAATACATTCAGTGTGTGATGTCCCACCCAAGTCTGTAGTCATACATCCTGATGCTATTGCGATGCTGGCAAATGCTGCACCCAAAGATAGACATGGGCAGCCCATTGTAGACACGATAGTGTTGCTGATGACAAAATGTGATATTTCCTTGAAGCCAAGAAAGTTCACAAAGATGTATCCATTTTAGGGAAGTTGTCAACAGGAAGGTTTCTACCAACAGGGGGGACTCTACAGTCATTTTTAGAGATATTCAAAACCATCATGTGACCTTTTTCATCTAATAGCGGGTATTCTCCCACCGGTCTGCTTTGGGCAACTGGTCCACAGTTTTCAGCTTTGTTCCTGTTTGGAAGAAAACAAGTTTCAAGATTTCAGAGAACTGCCATGAAAAATTGTCACCCTCTGATTAGCGCTACACAGGAGTAACTCATCAGGACAGCCCCTTGCAGCATTTACTGACAGTCCACTGTAGTTACTGACAGCATCCAAACTGCTGGATTGAACAGGCCAGGGGCTAAATCAGTCACTACCACAGAAGATGAAAAACCCTTTATTTGGTGTGAAAATATAAGCTGCAGAGCAGTATCTTACTAAGCCCAGCTAGTGATCACCTTTGTGCCTTGTGGCTTGAGGACAGGCAGCTTTCAAAGGGCCTGAGTCTACAGTTGCTTTGCAAACTTACACAAGAGAGGGTTTTGCGGAAGTGGCTATAAGATGGCATTTAGCTAAAGTAACTGCAGATGTGCCTCATATTTTCACAAGTCTGAAATTCACTTGAAAGCCAACTAAACCCTACCTAAACCCTCAACAGCAATGTGAAGTGGGGTTAGTGTGAACAGGCTGTCTTGTTGCCCCATGCACACAGGGGGATGTCCCTTGTAAGAGTTCAGTCTTGCATAAACTTTGCTGAACTTGCTCTTCAACGCTGTCCTCTAGCAGCAGTTACAGAAGTCATTTTATAGTGGCTGTTCTCCCCTCTCCTTTTACCTGTTAGATTACTTCATTAGACTTGCTAGATTAGAAATGAGATTTCACAGAGAGCTGCAAAGAAGGCCAGTTCAAGGCTACACATGGAGAAGCAGCATGCTACAGATCAGGGAAGGGTCAGCCTTTGTCTGGACCAGTCATGTACCAATGCATTCTGCTTTCCAGAAAGATACCAGCACTTCAGACAGTCTGGACCCACGGTGTCCAAACTGCGGCTTGTGAGCCACATGCAGCCCACTGGCATGGTACCCGTGGCTCTCTGGGGCTTCTCCGACAAAGCCCTTCCCACTTCTCCCTGAGACAGCTCCAGGGAACAGTGGGCTGCCTGGGGCAGGGGCTGCAGCCATGCCATTTACCCCAGGGCATGCTCCTCGTGGGGAAAGCTGGAGCGGCTCTGCAGTGCAGGGGTGGGGAGGCACCTCTGCTCCAGGTCACTCAGCACCCCCTCCCACTCTCTGGCTTCGGTGGAGGATCAGCTGTGGCTCGCAGGGTGTGTAACTCTGGCCACCCCTGGTCTGGATTCTTCTGCCTAGCACCCTTCAGAAAGACAGTTGTTGGAATGACCTTAAGGTGCCTTCCCTTCCTGTGTGCCAATTATAGGCTTTGTTCTGCTTCCAGCTATGCGAACACACAACTGCTAGTGACCTTAGTAGGTGTCAGGCTGGTGTATTTGATAGCAAAACTTCTTTTTTTCTTCTGTGCTGTGCCTTCCTGAAACTTGTACAAAAATATTCAGCAAAATCATTTGTTTCATGACTGAGTAATTCAGAGCAGAAAGCCCACTCAACCAAATCATCTGGATCAGGCTCTAAATCTTCAGTAAGGAGGTCAGAAAGCTTAGTGTGAATGTTACGCAAGAGCCGCTCTGGAAAGCAGCAGAGGGCAGGAGGGGTTGTTAACGCATCCCCAGCTCCCAGAGGAGCTGCTGTTGTTTCTGATGCTGTACCTGTGACTTCTTCTGTACAGCAGTGATTTTTTTTCTACCTGTTTGAAGGAGCATATATCTTGAGAACTCCCCAAACACACTCAGGATGTGTTTACATTGCCTCCAACCAGGCTAGGAAGCACCACAATGAAGCATGGTATACCCACTTTATACACAAAGAGGCACTGAAAATTGCAAGGGAGTTGCTGCTTGGGCAGAACCAGCTGCTCTCAGCCACTCCTAACTGGAAGACAGGGAGCCTTCAAGGCAGATGCCCAGTGACACCATTCCAGCACCTGCATTTCACTATTTCACCATTAGGTACAAACAGGGCAGGAGCAAATGTGCGTGCCATTTTTTTCACAGCGGTGCTCCCTAGCATGGCTGGCGGCATGCCTTCATACTCTCTTGCTAGAAAAAAATGGTTTTCTTGTCAGGAAGGAATTATGTTGACGATGCGTTATTCATCTGACAGTGACACCTGGGTAGACCCAAGGCTTCCATCTGCCATCTTTTGAGATCTGAGGTGTGGGGAGAAGATCATATTGCAAAAAGGCATGGCTTCAGATTGTGAATCCTAACTAGAACTGCAGTGTTTGGGTAAGTCCAGAGGTTCAAATAGCCCAAGGCAGAAGTGATTTTAGTTTAATGCTTTAAGTGCCCTAAGTTAAGTCAAGAGCAGTCAAAACAGACGCTTGCCCTTCAGTGGGAGTCACAGAGGCTGCCTGCACTGGCTGAGGCCAGCAGGTTGAGGGTGCTTTCACATGGCTCCCATTGTGCTCTGCAATTTTTCAAGGCTTCCAGAGACTCCTGATCCTCCCCCTCTACGCGACGCTGGTCAGGCCACAGCTGGAGTATTGTGTCCAGTCCTGTGCGCCCCATTTCAAGAGGGATGTGGACAATATGGAGAGGGTCCAGAGGAGGGCCACGCGCATGACCAGGGGACAACAGGGCAGACCCTACAGTGAGAGACTGCGGGACCTGAACCTATTCAGCCTCCACAAGAGAAGGCTGAGGGGGGACCTGGTGACTGTCTATAGACTCACTAGGGGGGACCAGAAGGGTTTGGGGGAGACGCTGTTTCCCCTAGCGCCCGCTGGC
>NW_017728992.1:196695614-196700240 GCF_001723915.1 Gavialis gangeticus | reverse complement strand
TCACAGTTAGGGCGGCTAGGAGCTGGAACCAACTTCCAAGGGAAGTGGTGCTGGCCCCTACCCTGGGGGTCTTTAAGAAGAGGCTGGATGCCTACCTGGCTGGACTCATTTGAGTCCCGTTTCTCTTTTTGGGGTTTTTTGTTGTTCTCCCGCCCTGGCGGGGGGTTGGGCTAGAAGATCTACTAGGTCCCTTCCAACCCTTAATCTATGAATCTATGAATCTATGAAAAACCGAACTGCTGAAGCACCCCCGATTGGCTGTAAGGCATGAGCAAGCATGCCCTCCTCTCCATACTACATCATCAAAAACTCTTCCCCAGTCCAGCCGTAGGCATCCAGGAGAGCCCCAGAATGAGCACCCGTCATTGTGACTTCCATGTGTCTCCATGTCCTGGCTGGCCCATACCTTGTCATGGCATCCCACTGCTCATGCCCAAGCAGGGAAAAACAGGCACTGCAGCGTGTCTTGATGGTCACCCTGTGTGACTCTCACTGGAGGCTACAGGGCATCATGTGTGCCCAGATGTGGCAGCAGGTCTCCATGACATGTGCTTTCAGGCAGCCTGGTTCTGCTCCCCTCATCCACCACTGCTTGCCAGAGTGGACCACACCTGATGCTTTGCTGCCTCCCAAGACCACAGGTCACCAGCTCCCTCTCACCACTCTGCCTCTCCCAGGTGCCCCCCCACACACCAGCAGCTCACAGTCAGGTGACAGTGGGGAGTGCTCTGCCCTGCCAACATCCAAGACCCCCCCCTCAATAGGGCCTCTTTTCCTATTGCCCCTGGGAAGAATCCCTTGAGTGGGGTACAGCATGCTACACAGGGCTGGGTGGTAGCCTCTCCCACCACTTCTAGCTAGGAAGGCTACCAGGTCTCTGTGGCAGGCAGTGCTGGTTCCAGTCAGGGGTCTCATAGAGGGGATTTCATAGATGGACACCAAGCAGCCCAGGACCCTCTCTGTAAAATCTCTCTTCTGGCACTGTGACTCAACTCCACAGTGGTCCAGGTTGCCTCCTCCAAACATCAGGAGTCAATGTTAACCCCCCCACACCATTCCTGCACCTTGGCAGTCCAGGTGTAGGCATCTCCATCCTTACCATGTTCCTTCTCCACATCTCAAGTCTTTCCTCATGCCAGTCCTGTACCCCTGGCACCAGGAGTCAGCCGTGCATGCTGGCCTTGGTAGTGACATCCTTCATGAACTGTGCAGTTGTTCAGGCCCCTGGCCTTGGACTGCCATTGCCTCTCCCACATGCTAGCTTTCCTTGCAGTTATGGGGACACTGGAGTCAAAGAAGGGACACAGCCTTTTTGTGAGGTTGCAACTTTTACTGGTAAAAATGAAGTAGAAAGGGAAGTGTCTCGGCCCTTCTCATCACTCACCTAGGCACTTAACGTGGAGATGCCAATGAAGCTATGGTGAGTCCCCTGTCTGGACCCTCCCCCCCTGTGGCTGGGGCCACACAGCTGATCTCCACCTGGCACAGCAGAGACCATGGGTTCCAGCTTTTGGAGGAGCAAGCCATTCCTGCAGTGGGGCAGGGATAGGTTAATGGGGAGAGAGGGAATGGCTCCTTCTGCAGGCACTGCAGTGGACACTGCTTTGCTTCCTCAGAGGGTCCAGGGACCCTAGATCCCTCTGGGTCTCAGACCATCCCTGGAGCAGTCAGAAGTCTTAAACCTCCCCCTTCTCCCAACCTTCCCTTTCAGAAGAGGTGTTTCAGCACTGGGTCCCTGAAGGAGCAGCACCTAGGTCCCAACATTGCCCATTTGAGACCTGGCTCAGACAGCCAAGTGCTTATGCTGCCCCCTTCACGCATGCTTCCCTTCCAAGAGAGGTAGTTTGGCCCTGTGTCCCTTCTGCACCAAATCTTCGCTCCCAACATTACTTGATGAAAGTCAGCCAGGCCCAGAAAGATAAGCTTTTCCACTACTCCTAGAGGACCTCCAGCCAATATGGCATTCTCTTGCTGCCAAACAGGGTCCCCCAAGACATTTGCAGGGGGGGCATCTGCTTTGATGGTGTGCTGGGGAAGCCTGAGTTGCCACTCAATGTGAGCATCCACCTCAGGGCCTACCTGTGGCTTTGCTATGATGAACTGACACCCCTGGAAGAATTTGTGATCACCACCATTATTGACGCACTACTGAACCCATGACCTGACCCCAGAAGCAGTTGTCTAACAAAAGTTCTACCATGTGTTGCCTTTGGCTTTCCAGCACCATTCTTCTACTATGAATACTCTGGGTGGAGGGGGGAGGGGCTGCTTTGTTGTCAGGGGCTCAGGAAGTAAAAAAAGATGGGATGGAGTTATCCATGGTCCATGGTGGTACCCATGGGGTACCAACATCCATGTATGGGTAGCAGTGTAGCTGCGAAGGGCTGGATGGAAGGCTAGAAGGGTGGCAGGAAGGTTGGAAGGGTGCATGGATGGAAAGAGCGGAGAACATGCAAAGGTGCAGATCTCAATGCATGGCTCCCCCTCTCACTGCAGCTGGGTGTGGTCTCTGCTCCCACATGACACAGGCTTTTCTAGCCAGGCCACCCCTACAACCTCAGATTTTCCAGCAGACACCCCAAGATTCTAGCAACACCCCGTACTTCAGCCTGGAAATTTCCAGTGACCTCTATGTGCAACATGGAGGCAGCTGGCCACACCTGACCTGGTCCTGAAGTTTCCAGGGGTATCTGCCTGCTTGCCTCAGTTTGGATGTTCACTGGCCCTCCCCACCACCCACACACCCCTCCACCTTATTATTCTAGGACCTTGTATCTGTGGGCCAACCCCCCCACCCCAAGCAGGGCAAGCCATGGAACCTACAGAGTTGCCTTTGTGCACGTCCAGTCCTGATGTTCTGCCCCCTGCCACCCAACCCACCAGAGAGAAAACTACCATACAGGATCCTGCTCAAGGGTGGGTCCATGCTAGGATCCAGGTGGCAGGGTCCCTGGTTCTGGCCACTTCAGTGTGGTCTGTAGGTGCCAGGGCTAGGCTCCTGCAGGGCTTCTCCTAGGCTCCGTGTCAGCTGTGTGTGTTCATTGTTGGGTGTTTCATGACATGGGAGGGAGGGGGGATGGTCATAGTCTGGGGATGCAGGTGCCACAGCTGGTGCCTTGGATGGCTGGAGTAATCAGTGTCATAGTCTGTGATCATCACCATATAGGAAATGTATAGCTTTAGTCAACACCAGGCATGTCTACACATGCAATTAATTTGAAGCAATAAACTCTGGTGCAATTAACACTGGAGCTTATTGCTCCTTGGCACTGTGTTTGAACGTGCACCTAGTTCCACAGCATATTGAGCTGGGTTGGAGCAGTCTTGGCTGGCAGGGGCACCAGGGGTCAGCCTGCTAGTCTGGGGCTGCTCTGACCCAGCTCAATGTGCAGCAGGGGGGTTAGCTGAGGCACAAGAGTGCTTCAGTGCAGGCCTAGCAGCAGGCAGCCCCCACACTGGAGCACCAACCAGCCCCGTCAGTGTCTACACATGCATTGCTGCAGAGTAAAGAACTCCACCATAGAATAGCACTCCTGTTTACAAATACAAACCTATGGCGGTGTTAATTAGTTTACTCCTTCCTCATATCACTACACGTGTAGATGCTGAGACATTTACTGCAGAGCTAATTAGGCAGCTCCACAGTAAACCTCTTGTGTAGCAATTATTTTTCATAGATTAGAAGAGCACTGTTTTTCTTCACATGTAAAGAAATTGGTGTTTTAGGAGAGGATGCTCATTCTACTCTGCATGTAGTGTCTTCAGCACTGTGGATTCTCCCTACCTAGATTTGATCAGAAACTTCTGTACCAAAACTGGTGTTTCTTAAACATCAATTAAAAAAAAAAAGCATATTGATTTCACTAAAGACTACTATAGGGAAAATATAGAAAGAATGTACTTTATTTTCAAATATTTCATTTTGAAAATTTCTGAAATTTTGTTATAAGGATCCAAAATAATGTTGACAATCTTTTTTCTTCTTTTTATATAAACATATATTTTCATTATTTTTACATTGTTTCCTGATATGTCAGTGGCAGTGATACATTAAACATAACCAATGACATTTTAAAATATGATACAGAAATTGAAATAGTTTAGTTTTGTTTCGCTTGTTTAAAAATAATTTTATTTCATTAAAAAGTCATTTCATTACAATACAAAGAGGGGGCACTTTGGGGCACTTTTGTCTAGAAAGACAGAAATGTTTTAATAAGAGCTAAATAGCAACTGCCCTTAATGACTTAAAAATATAATTAAAAATATAAATATAACAGTATTACAAATCTATTATTCTATTGAAATGTGCCAGCAGGGCATATCATACTACTGTATTTTCTTGCATACCACATGCCTGTAGCAGGCTTAGGACTCTGACCCCAGAGTCTGACACTCGCTGGTGGTGAGGTCAGCCTGTTTTTCTCTCCAGCTTCTCTATTGCCTCCTACTTTTCACTGCTAAACTGTCCATGTTGAATATTATGATGAATTTGGGAGGTTGCCTTTAGAAGCTGAAGTAGCCTCTTCAGTGTGTTTCCTTCTTAGCACAGTCCTCTGAGCTTGTTTGCCCTCAGTAGAGGATGATAGCCATACAGAACCAATCCAAGAACTCAGCGGAAACTGT
>NW_017728992.1:196682898-196690614 GCF_001723915.1 Gavialis gangeticus | reverse complement strand
GCCATACAGAACCAATCCAAGAACGCAGCGGAAGCTGCTACATTACACAGAACTGAGAGTAAATGATGGTGGACATATGAACCCACCAGGGCTACACTAGAGATAGGGCTTACAGGAAGAGCCTGGTGCATGGTGCAGTGGGGGAAGCATGCCTCCCCCACTCCAGGCCATGCTTCCCCCACCACACAATGCACCAGGCTCTTCCTGTAAGCCCTATCTCTAGTGTAGCCCTGGTGGGTTCATATGTCCACCATCATTTACTCTCAGTTCTGTGTAATGTAGCAGCTTCCGCTGCGTTCTTGGATTGGTTCTGTATGGCTATCATCCTCTGTAAAAGGTAACACCGCACAGGCCACTTCCTAGGGCACCCCTAATGTCCTTCACTCACCCCTTACTAGGCACCTCATGCCTTGCAGCCATCAGGTCAGTGCTTATCTGAGACCTAGGATTGGCCTTTCCCTTAGCTGTTCCCCACTTCCAACAACAGCCCTATGGCTTTCCCCTTTGTCTGCTGGCTCTTGTCCATCCCAACATTCATCCACCTGGACTTTTTGCTCACTGGCTAATGTCAGCCCAAAAGCCTCAATCCCCTCTCAGTTACTCACTAGATCACCCTCACTCTTGGAGGACTCCTACTCAAAGCTAACAAGGGCAGCTTTGCAGCAGTCCTGTGTCCTGAGTCTAAATGTTATCTCCATCTGGAGCCAACTGGACTCCACCCCCTTCCACTCACACATTCTTTAAGTCTATTAACTGGGGTCAAGGATTTCTCATTAGCCCCAAAGCTCTGCCACCACCACTACTTAAATAGGTGCCTGGAATTCAGCTCCCTGTTATATTCCCAATTTCCAAAAATACCTGTTTTCATTGCAGATCAGGATGAAAAAATAATTGCAAAATACCATAGATTTCCCATGAACTGGAGATTTCAAATTTTTATCACTGTTATGGCTACACAGAATCCTGTTCCACTGCTTTCCACTTAACTGGAGGTGAAGCACCTATCTCCAAAGTAAACTAATGAAACACATTTATGTTAATGTGGCCATGTCTACACAAGTGGTGGACTGTCCTGTTGTGCATAAGCAAGTACTAAATGACTGCACAGTAACTGGTGTTAGTTCATAGTACCATTGCCACATGGGTTTGTTTATTTTTTCTGACACTACTTCACAGTAGCAATGAGCTACTGTGCAGTAGCTCTTTACTACTGTGCAGTATTTTTGTCACATAGTTAATGCCTGGCAATGCTACTGAACAGTAACAATGAGCTACTGTGCTGTAGCTTGTTGCTACTGTGCAGGAACATCTCATATAGATGTGACCAGTAGCTACTATAATCACCCTTGCTCCATGCCATCTTGCATCAGCAAGTGGTTTCTATAAATATCTCTGTACCAGATCACTCTGAGCACTTATATACATGCAGTGAAGTTGTAATTACAGTGTGTCAGAGCAGACTTGATTAATTGAGTCTGCTGGAGCATGGTAATTACCGTGCTCCAGCAGACTCCAGTGTCATGTCTATTAGCTTCCCTGTGCTGAAAAATGGTGGTGGGGACACTTTAACTAAAGTTCTAATTAGAGTGGCTCTCAGAGCCACCCCCTGCAACTCCCAGCATATGTGTATACACACCCTCTATGACTAAGTACAGACAGTGAAAAGCCCGGAGGCTGTATTAACTCAATCTTGGCAGGTTAATTTAAGCTGCATAGATTGAACTAATGAGCAAATGAACATTCACTTTTGATTCTGGAAATGCAGTCATAGGCCTGCAGTGGCCCAGGCTGAAGCTAGAGGGTACTAATGCATGCCTCCCTGATCAGCTGGAGCAGACAGCTTGGGCCGAGACTAACCTGCTTACCCTGCAAGGGGGGGTTGTGGGGAAGGTGCAAACCATCCTGGGAGACTGGGAGTTAACTTGAAACTGGAGAGGATCTGATACTGAAGTTCAAGAAACTGATTTAACCTACATCAGTTAAGTAAGATTTTACATCCACCCAGGCTTATCTTAAGCCAGTTTCAGCCATTTTGAAAGCAGTTTATGTGCATTGAACTTCTGTTGTGTTACAAATTTGAACCAATTTCCAGTCACCTCTACCGGTTTACGTGTAATTCTGTTCCTAGCCTATGTGGTAGAAGATTCACAATAAGCCATGCACTGTGACCATGCATGTGATACAAAAGAAAGAGAGGCTGTCTTTTGTTCATGTATATCAGCCTAGTTCCACTGATTTGAGTAATTTAGAGCATTTGAGGAGGTGACCAGCATATGTTCCAGTCTCCCTAATCACTGCATGAATCAAGTATGCAAGGAAATGTACAAATACAGTTGTATACACATTCTTTATATTCTGCTCCTGAATTGGAGCCAAATCTAATGCAGAGTTACCAGTTAATAGCTGTCAATAGGAAGAGTGGTAAAAAAGAGACTAGTAGGTGACAGGGAGTTCAGGGTGGTTTTTTTATATATCTACCTGCAAATCCAAGTTAATCTGCAAATAAGAATTATTTTAAAGGGATAGTCTACCTTTCCAAGCATCTGTTCTCTGGCTAATAACAAAGATAGTAAAGACACCTTTCAGACACCTGTTCTTAGAAAATAAGAAGTAGCAACTTTGAGATATACATAGCCTCTCAGGTAACCCACTTGGTGGTTACTATATGTTCCCTAATGCAGTCAGTGCTAGAAATGCCTTTTAAAGCCATTCAAACTTTTCCCTGGACAAATACAGAACTATGCTTTATGGCATAAACTTCAATGTTCTGAATAGTCCATTTTTCAATAACCCTGGTAACAATGCTTCCAGCTCTCCATCGAGGATGTTTTTTTCCCCAGGTTCCTGTATCTTAAGCTTTAATTTAATATTATCATTTGGCGCCTATACGGGAAGACACAGACCTTGTTTTGAAGAGCTCATGGGTATTGCCCACATATCAGACCTCCAGGGCTAATCCTAGACCAGGGGTTCTCAACCTTTTTCAATTCATAAAATCCCTCAGAGAATGCCAGCTCTTAGCTGTCATTCATTTTTTGACTATAGAAATATAATAAAGCAGTTCTTCATTGCAAAGACCACAGCAAGTCAGAATGGTCTTGACACTGTAGGTTCCTCTTTGAAATCTCCAGGTTTATCTTGTAAATCGTGTGTAGGTGTGTGCACACATAACAGTACTAATATTGAATGGCACTTCTACCACACACTTAAAAGATTTTGATGGCATCCCAGAATGACCTGGCACTCTGGTTGAGAATCACTGCCTTGGACTAATCACCTTCTTATTATTTTCTGTGTTCCTTTTCCATTATACAGCTGGTCATAAAATGTGAGTTGTTAAACAACTGCAAACTTTTGACTTTTTCCCCAGATTTCAAAACTTTCCTGTTTTGCTTTTTCTATGATGTGTTCCAAAACATCTGTCACTGATATTTTGCATTTCCCTCATTTTCAACTTTTTTCTTCTTTTACTACCCCCCCCAGATATTTGTTGAAAGAAATTTTGAATTTAAAAAAATTGCAATTGTAACTTAACAGTGCCATGAAATACATTATGAATATGGGGAAATTTCAGTTTTCAACAAGAATGTGTGCGCTTCAAATTTGGAAAAAAAAAAGACAATTTTTCCACAAAAAAAAAAAGTTAAAAAAAATATGAAAAATCTCCATGACTCGTTGATGCAGAATGAGATGTGTGTGGTTAGGACAGCAAGAGTTCTCAGTACATGTTTTGCTGTCTTTACAAACAGCTACCAAAGTTTTGTAATCCAGTTTGCCTTGCTAAGAAATATTTATGTGGATCTGTTCTTGCTCTATTTGATTCAAGAGCAGTGTGCTGGAAAGGATATCTAAGGGAAGTTAGCTTCCACTAGCAGGTTCTCTTGGGGCCGTACTGTATTAGCCAGTTAAGTCCCCCTAACTCGTGCTTTTTGTGGTTACAGATTGCATTTCCTGCCCTGCTACTACATACATAGAAAGGCCCCTTCCATTTTCTCCTGACTTCTGGGACATTCTTTTCCATGGACTTGTTAATGCATCTGTAACAAACAAGAAATAACTTGCAATCTTGGGCCAACTTTTAACTGAGTTTCACTTAACCTAAATCCACATTCTGTACACATTTCTCAGCCAGCTTTTGGTAGGAACCCCTCCAAAAAGGGGGAAATGCCAGGAATGGCTTTATAGTGTCACATGGAAGTCACACAAGGCTGGTTGCTTTCAGTTCTGACTCCAAGCCTGGCCAAACTCAATTGTTTCAGGTGAGTGGTGCTTTTGAGTTTGTTCATAACTGAACATCAGCTCAAAAGCCCTGGGATGCAGACCTATAAGACATGAACCAACACAAGAAAATGCCTTCCAAACTCTCTGCCATCTAAATCCTCTTTGTTTCATATAGCTCTAGCAATAACAAGAAACTGGATGGGCACTACCTGTACTTCAGCAGGCAGCATTTGTTTCCCTGGGGACAACTACAGGTAACCTTTTCCCTTGTTTTACCTTTACACAGTAAATAAGTTTAAGGGGTTTGTTTTCTTTTTTTTTTCTGTGTTTGAACTAGGAGCTTGCATATTTCTTCTTCAATTACCCAAAATCAAGAAGATCCCCTGAGACAGGTAAACTTAACTAGAAACTGGAGGAGGAAGTTCCAAGTGGAACAGAATGGTCCTTTGCCTGACATGTCTTCTTGGATTTTCTCAATTATCTGCACATGATGATCTAGTAAGCAAGCCTATAAACAAACCTGAGATAAGCCAGACAGTATCTGAAGTTCTACCAGCATCTCTCACAGAAAGGTCACCAAAAAAAGTACCGCATTCTGTTACGACAATAGAGAGAGATAGTAGTAAGCCATATTCCCAGCAATCCCCAGTAGTGGTGAAGAGTAGGGCTGTGCAAAACGGCACCATTCTGTTTCAACTTGAGTTTCGAGGTTTTGATGGAACAGCATTTCATTTTGAATTTCATTTTGATTCAAAACAACTGTTCCAGTTCATTTTGATGAAACAGTGAGGCTGTTCCGATGCTGTGTCAACGTTTTGCCCATTCGCTATAATGGGGAAGCTCAAAACAGCCTCTCTCATCCAGCAGGCAGATGGGGCCCACAACTCTGGGAGCACTGTGGGGGCTGTGCCAGTCCTCCTGGGGCTGCGGGGTCTGATCTGCCTGCCAGATGAGGGAGGTAAGCCAGGTGCTTCTGCCTGAGACTGGGGAGCTGGGGAAGGGAACTGAGCCTGATTGCTCAGTTCCCCTTCCCAGTGCTACAATGGGGCTGGGGAAAGAAACTCGGCCCAGCTGGGCTCTGTTCCCATCCCCTTTCCTCAGCCCAATCTAGCACTGGGGATGAGAACTCAGCCCAGCTGAGCTGAGTTCCCATCCCCAGCCCAATCATACAGCTGGGGAGGGGAACTGAGCAATTGGGCTCAGTTCCCTTCCCCAGCCCAATTGCAGCACTGGGGAGGGGAACTGATCCCAGGCTGAGTTCCCTTCCACTGTGCTGTGATCAGCTTCCTGCAACCCAGCCCCGGGAGGTGGGGAGAGCCAGGGCTGTGCTCCTGGCTGCTGCTGGGAGTGCAGCCCTGGTTCTCCCCTGTCTCCCACCACCTGACTTTGAAATGTTTCAAAACATTTCAATTAGCTTCATTTTGTTTCAAGGCTGTTTTGAAGCCCTTCGTTTCAGTTCGAAATGAGTCAAAACAGTGTTGAATTGAAACAGCCAGTGAAATTTTGCACAGCCCTAGTGAAGAGTGATACCAGCAGCAGAATAGTGACCCCCAGTGGTGATGAGTAGGGATCTGAATAAATTGTGGTGAGACAAAAGAATTTCTGTCATCTTTTTGCAGCTAACACCCCCCTCACCGCTGACTGTCTGAGGGGCCCCAGCAGCTCTGCTCCTCCCCACTGACTGTCCGAGAGGCCAATCACTCATCTTCAAACTTCAGCATTGCATCTGCTGAAACTTTTTCACTTTCCTGACTGGTGCCTTCACTGAGTCTATGTCATTAGCTCAGCCTCTCCATAGCTGTCTCTCAAACGACATGCTCTATGGCTGAAGGGATTGATACACTTCCTTTATATTACAGTAAGCTTTTTTTTTCTTCCAGGTGATTCCATGCAGAATCACAGGAAACTCCATTTTCACGGTGATTGCAGAAACCATAATTTTTCATGGTTTTCCAAGAAAATCACAACATTTTAAGAAGGTCCCTAGTGATGAAGCAAGAGGAAAGGTTGAGGCTAGCCAGAACACTGGCCCCACTAGCTTATCCAGGTTCACCCTGTGTTGAACTAGGAGAGAACTCTGATTATATGGACTATGATAACCTGGTACTAATAGGTTGAGACAGGTTACTTACTGTTAAGGGCTTACTCAAAATTGTTCGTTTGTCCCATTTTCTTCCTTTTAATAAACCTTCTTATAGTCTAATATGACTTGTGAGTGGAGAAGTTCACACTGAAACACCCACATAACATTTAATTTCCAGAGTTTCTGGGTGGGGGCTGGAGCCAAGATAGAAAATTTGTGCAAAATCCCTTAATTGAACTCAGCCCTTCTTACTGCCATACAGTAAGGGTTCTGTGTCATTAAGACAATAGAGACAATTGTCTGGCATTGAACAATATAAGCAGTCTACCAGGAAGTGCATTTTTAGTGTGGCAAAAAGAGGTATAACCAGAAGTAACAGAAGGCAATAACATAAATACCTAAATTGAATAGCAAGGGGAATCTGTTACATCTCACTCCATTACTTGAATCAAATTGTGGACCAACTCATTCAGCCTTATAAACTTGAATGGGTTACCTAGAACTAACTGTGGGAGCATCTACGTGTTCATTAATGTGCCGTAATTATGCTGCATTAAGTTTAACACCCATAACTATTGGTACTAACTTCATGTGCTATAATTAGCACTGCTGCACATTAGCACTGGTGAATACTTTTTTGAAATGTTATTGTGCTGTAGACTAATTCTACCATGCATTCATGCATTAGCAGTTTTTACCTGCCACACTAATGCACAGTAAAATTAGTATACTGCGCCTTTAGTGTCTTGTGTAGACACACCTACTGAGGACAGAAATGGTCCACTAAGACATATATAAACTCTGCCTCTCTCTCTTCTTGTGTATAGGTGTAGGGGAGGCACATAAATATTTATATGTACACATACACTACTATATGCACAAAGATACGAACAGATAAAACAGTTATCCCACTTTAAAAAGACTACAGGGATATATATAGCTCGGGTGAATCTCTTCATAGTATCTCACAGCATTTAGGTGGAGGCCACATGCTATATTTTACCCGGACTGTATTCAGAGGGTAAGTTTTGTGGCTTAGCTCATCTTACAGCATCATAGGAACCAGAAGTTGAAACAGGTACAATAGATCAGTCTCTTCCTATGACCAGGTAACAAAGAGCTTAGATGTGAAGGAGGAAGTTAATGTCATCTTCTTGGACTTCCAGAAGGCCTTTGACAGTATCCCCCCCAATTTTGGTGGGCAAGCTGAGGGACTGTGACATTGACAATGCACAGTCACATGGGTGGCAAACTGGCTCCAGGGGCGCACCCACAGGGTGGTGGTGGACGGGTCAATGTCAACCTGGGAGGGTGTGGGCAGTGGAGTCCCCCAGGGCTTGGTCTTTGGGCCAGTGCTGTTCAATATCTTCATTAGCGACCTGGATGAGGGTGTGGAGAGCACCCTGTTCAAG
>NW_017728992.1:196676699-196677898 GCF_001723915.1 Gavialis gangeticus | reverse complement strand
GATAGGTTTAGGTTAGATATTAGGAAGAACTACTTCACTGTAAGGGTAGCCAGAGCCTGGAATAGGCTTCCCAGAGAGGTGGTGCTCTCATCTTCCCTGGAAATCTTCAAGACGAGACTGGATAGGCACCTGGCTGGGGTCTTATGACCCCTCCTACCCCCAGTGCTCCTTCCTTCCATGGCACGGGGTCGGACTCCAGAACAGCTGCGCACTGGCCAGTGGGGGCCAGGGCACAGGTTGTGGGAGGCCCTGCCAAACCCCTTCCTCCTGAACTCCATGCTTCAGCCTGCCTGCCCCACTGCCCACACCCTTCATCCCTTACCTACCCTCAGCACCACTCTCAGGACATGCACATAGATGAAACAGAAAAAAAAAATGTTATTACCCTCACAACCCCCATCCCTATCTCTCTTCCTCCCCCCTTAACAAACAGAGCCCCTCCCTCCTCAACCAACAGCCCTTCCACCATCCTCCCCACCCACCATAGCTGTTTTGTTTATCCACAAAGTGTGCACGCATGTATGTGCATGCATGCGTGCACATACATACATATACATATTGATGTATTAAGAGAAAGAGTTGGTTGAAATTAGCTTAGTATTATTTTATTATTTCATCCCTTTCATCTATATTTTATTCCTATATATTTAGCGAGAGACAGAGAAAAATAGGTAGGATGTGTGGGTGCATATGTATATATCCGTCCCTTTCAGATATTCTTCCTATATATTTAGGAAGAAAAAAAAAATATAGGGTGCATCTACATGAGACACATTAATGCGAATTAGCCTAAATTAATGTGCATTACGGGCACACGTCTACACGTGTGCACCCTTAATGCACATTAATGTAAGCTAATTGCACCTTAATTTGATATCTAAAAATGCAGGTATCAAATTTAGGTGTGATTAGTTAATGCATATTAACTCACGTGTAGATGTGATCTGGCACTAAAAGTTAGTGCCATGTCTGCCCTGCCACTAGGGGGCTGGCCTGAGCCCATCCCCAGGGAACATCTAGGGGTTAAGGTGCTTGGCATCTGCCCCAAGATCCTGCCCCCTAGAATCCCCCACACACAGACTCACATCCTGGGCTTGAAGACCCAAAATGTTGTAAATAGTTTTACCGTTCTATAGTTTTCCTCTTGTATATAGTTTCCCACTTGTAAGCAGTATTGTTTTTATTGTTGGTGAGTGAGG
>NW_017728992.1:196666231-196666555 GCF_001723915.1 Gavialis gangeticus | reverse complement strand
GGGTGTGGGCAGTGGGGCAGGCAGGCTGAAGCATGGAGTTCAGGAGGAAGGGGTTTGGCAGGGCCTCCCACAACCAGTGCCCTGGCCCCCACTGGCCCATGCGCAGCTGTCCTGGGGTCTGGGCAAGAGGGGACCTGCTGAGGCCAGCAGGGCCAGAACCAAAGCCACCAAGATTGCAGGGTACTGGTCACTGATGGCAGGGGCTGAAGCAACCCTGGTAGGGGGAGGCAGCATAGACAAGGAGGGAGCTGCCACATAGTTTCATAGTAGCTAGGGTCAGGAGGGACCTGAACAGATCATCTAGCCTGACCCCCTGCCACAGGC
>NW_017728992.1:196658681-196666183 GCF_001723915.1 Gavialis gangeticus | reverse complement strand
GGGAACTCCCCAGCCTGTATGTATGCTGTGGATTCCTTCTCCCAAGGTGCAGCACCCTGCATTTGTCTTTGTTGAACCCCATCCTATTCTCATCTGCTCACTTTTGTAGTCTGTCTAAATCTAGTTGCAGCCGCCCTCTCCCTTCAAGTGTGTCCACCTCGCCCCACATCTTAGTGTCATCAGGAAACTTGGACAGGATGCTTTCCACCCCTTCGTCCAAGTCGCTGATGAAGATGTTAAACAGTGCAAGCCCTGGGGTACCCCACTGCTCACATCTCACCAGTTTGAATACAACCCGTCCACCACTACTCTCTTGGTGTGCCCCATCAGCCAATTTTTTATCCATCCAACTGTGCAGGCATTCATGCCACAGTCGCTTAATTTATTGATGAGGATGGGGTGAGAGACAGTGTCGAAGGCCTTCTTAAAGTCCAGAAAGACTATGTCCATGGTGACACCATCATCCAAGTATTTAGTTACTTGGTCATAAAAAGCAATCAGGTTGGTCAGGCAGGACCTGCCTTTGATGAACCCATGCTAATTGCCCCTGATCATGATCTCCCCTTCAGGCCCCCTACAGATGTGCTCCTTGATTTTTCTTTCCAAGATCTTCCCCAGCACTGATGTGAGGCTTACAGGCCTATAGTTACTTGGGTCCTCCTTCCTCGCTTTCTTGAAAATTGGGACCACATTAGCCAGTTTCCAATCCCACCTGTGTGCTGGGCTTATGGCTCCATGCCACCCGTATGCTGAGCTTATGACTCCTGGGAAGGGAAGGGGCAGGCCAGAGATCAGAGTTCCCTAGATGGCTGCCAGGCGCTGGCAGCTGGTTCTGGCTTCAGCATGGCTGCCAAGTGCTGGCAGTCATGCGATCAGAGACAGAAGATCCACCTGATGGCCACAGGAGCACATGGCAGGGCTGTAGGGACTTTTATATCTATATGTATATCACCTCTTCCTAATTTTATCTACATATATAAATACAATTAGGAATTAGAAAGAATAGATATAGCTATAGATATATTTAGCTATATATAGGCACATCTACGCATGCATTTAAGCATGACTAAATTTAATGTGCATTAAAAGATTTTTGGCAAGTGTCTACATGCACAGCGACTTGGGACTAAAGTAAGTCCCAAGTCCCTGCAGCCCTGCCATGTGCCCCTGTGGCTGTCAGGGGGATCTCTAGCCTCTGCCTATATGACTGCCAGCACTTGGCAGCCATGTTGAAGCCAGAACTAGCTGCCAGTACCTGGCAGACATCTGGGAAACTCTGATCCCTGGCCAGCCCCTTCCCCCTGCCCAGGAGCCATGCCCAGGAGCCATGTGACCAGTGCAGGGGCAGCATGTGGCAGCTCCCTCCTTGTCTATGCTGCATCCCCCTGCCAGGGCTGCTTCAGGCCCTGCCCCTGTCCCTGCCATCACTGACCAGACCAGTGCCCCACACTCCTGCTGGCCTTGGTTCTGGCCCTGCTGGCCTCAGCGAGTCTCCTCTTGCCCAGACCCCAGGACAGCCGTGCACCTGCCAGTGAGGGCCAGGGCACTGGTTGTAGGAGTATATAAAGGAAAATCTGGAAGAAAGGGATATATAAATACACACCCACATGTCATACCTATCTCTCTCTGTCTCTTGCTGTAAACATGTGCATGCGTACATACACACACATACAAGCACACACTTATACATGTATAAATACAGACAGAGAGAAAAATAAACCCAACCCATTTGTGAGGAAACTAACAGCTAATTAAATGTTATTTTACATCTCTCTTTAAAAATAAAATAAAATTTTAAAACTGCCTTTGTAATAAAAACAAGTGAAAACAAGTAAAGAGATGACTTCTAAAATTTGAATAAACCCAGATCAGCAAGTCTAGATGATGGGAATCCTGGGGTTTCAAAGGAATTAGCTAACCCACATACAGAACTTCAGACAGTTATTTTAAAAATATTATGGAGAATTTCCAGAGAATTATATGCAGTGACAATCTTCAGGAGTGTGACCCCAGCAATTACTGCCTGGTCAGCCTAATTTCCAACCATATTGAAATAACAGAATGACTATTATGGAACAAAATCCAGGCATCTAGAAGATAAAAGGATCATGAGTAATAAGCAGCATGAGTTTACAGAAAAACAAATCATGCCAGCCAAACTTGATTGCTTGTCTTGAGCAATTAGTGGATAAAAAGAATGTAGTAGATATATCTGGATTACACAAAAACATGGACTGCAGTGTCACAGGAAATTTTACTTACAATTTTAATCTAAATCAGCTTGAATATGAAAATTGTCAGATACAGCAAAAACAGACTGTAAAGCCGCAAGAGGTAATAATGATAGCAATGTATAAAGTTGGCAGACATGTCTAAAATACCACAGGAATCAACATTGGGTCTAGGCTCATTGACATCTCTATCAGTGTTTTGATGAAAAAGAGGCAAAAGGTAAATGAAGAGATTTCACAACAAGAGGCTATGAACACTGGTAAGAACTGCAACAGAAAGGGGCGCAAAGGGGACAAATAAGGATTAACAATCAGCCATTATCTCTGGTATCTATGATATATGACACAGCCCTGATTACATACAGCTGACTCCACATCCAGAGGCAACAATGCAAAAATTTTGCAACAATTTTGGTTGAATGCATAGGCAGAACACTGGGTTGGGCATTAAATGGAGTCAGAATTCTTGGGTTTTATTCCCAGCTCTGTCTTCTCCATGATCTGGGCTCAATACATTCATCTCTGCACGGCTCTGCTTCTCTTTCCTTGTTCTATCTTCCTAGGTAACTCATTAACACATACTCATGGCCTCACAGTATGTGTTCAGATAGGCAAAGTCCTGGTTAGTCCCTTAGGCTTGTCTACATTATGGTGCATCTCAGAAAGGCCTGGGCTGACTATGCCCCATCCGCTCACCTCCACAGAAATGTTCCAAAACTAGACAATCATCAGGAGACTTCTCCAGGCTTGTGCCTTGCTGCCCTCTCTTGAGACCTCCATCTCCTATGGGCCTGCTGGGACTGAGCCCAGAACAGCTTCACTGGGATACTTCCAGATTTAAAAAGCATCAGTGGGTGGGACATGCTTGATTCTTGTGCTAGCCCAACTTGCCACCACCATGCTTTATGCCAGCACTTAGGGATCTCTAACTTCATCATTGGCATGCTTAAAAAGTAGGTGAGGAGGCCCCTAGGAAAGTGATTCAGAGAAACAGGCTAGGGCACCTAGGCTCCCCGTAATATTATTGGGAAGAGTTAAGTGCCTCCAAAGAGAGATCACAACAGCTCTCACATTACACAAGGAACTGCCGATAGTGGCTGCCAGTGACCCAGCTTTAACAGGAGATGTAAAGAATACTTTCACCCAACCCATTCTATCAGCCCAGTGGGTTGGACACACTCCTGGGAAACAGAAGCAAGACAGACATGGAGCCTACGTATCTCATGCCTTGGAAAAGTCCCTCAACCACCAGGCTGCTCTACATATTAAGGGCAGTGTTGTCAACAGTTTTGCCCTGAATTTGATGTTGTTGATGTGGTTTAATCATGTTGGGTATTTTTTTTCA
Organism: Gavialis gangeticus; assembly: GCF_001723915.1. Taxonomy (NCBI): domain Eukaryota; kingdom Metazoa; phylum Chordata; order Crocodylia; family Gavialidae; genus Gavialis; species Gavialis gangeticus. Next base: position 196,662,607 of record NW_017728992.1, on the reverse strand, counting down.
GCTGCCTCCCTGGGCCACGTTGAATTGCCCGAGAACTTAGAGGGAGTTAGCCACTGAAATAGGTCCTGCTAGTCATTTCTGAGCAAATACGTGCACCTAAACATGACTGCCCGGGGAAAGATGCAGTCCCAAATGGCAGCACATCATAGATTTAGGCACATGGTAGTTTAGGGTCCTGGCACCAGGTCAGTTAGGATCGCTTCACAGGACTGTAGGCATCCACCTCCCACCTAAGTCCCAGTTAAGTATGTCCTGAGACAATCTGATTATGACCACCTACTGTGAGGTGAGATTATATCGGCCTAATTCAGGGGTCTAAGGCAGCTGGTACTGGTGTCTCCCAGAGACACAGTCTTGTAGTAGAGGGACCTAAGGTCTGATCCAGTGTGTTACTTCCTTTTTGATCTTATGTGTCCCAAATAGAAACTTAGACTGAAGCTTTCACAGGCTCAAAAAACAACAGGGACACATGGTAATACATGCAAAAGTAAACAGCAGGATGCCATTTAGATAAATAACATTTACAGAACTGTGTGAACTCCTTGAGCCCAACACTGAATAAACACAGAGAGTACATCTATTAGCTGTAAATGAATAAAACAGTATTTATAAAATGGGTAATTTGGATCTGATTAATGTTTATAAATGTGTTTACATAAGAATTGGATATTAACCTATAGCTCTAAAGGGTTTAATTAGCCTTGGAATATTGTCTCAGTGTACAATGAAAAATAACTAATTCACAAAGGAAAATGCAAAAGAAATCTGCAAGCACAAATGAGGTCAATTAATTAAGCAATTTACATAAATTTAAATGGTTATTTTCAGGGCAGTTTTGACATTTTGCTCTTCCTATTCCCATCACACCAGCAAAATACTTTTCTGTCACCCTGTTTATGAGACACATCAATCATCTAACAGGATCACAGAATATCAGCACACGCTGTGGTATAGCAGTTTCCACACACAAGCCTTCTGAACCGTGCAGAATCGAGCATCCCATTTCCAGCTGTACTATCTTATCACTAGCAGATGCATTTGCAGGTTGCTATAGCTTCATTCTTACCTCCAAATGGAGAAAAGAATATGAAATATGACTTCATCTCCATTGCATTTTTGCACCCTGAATGCCAAACGGATGGCAACAATTACAGATGGGTAGATATTTTTCACACAAGCAGCCAAATGCTACATATTTTGCTAGTCAAAATATAAAATAATTCAACTGGAGTTTCACTAGATTTAGGATGGTGAAAATGAGAACACAGTTTGGCCCATTTGTCCATACAGCCCTGCACATACCTTCAAATGCCAGAACAACTTTCTGTTTTTAGCATTTCAGATTCTACAATCTATAATTATAATCACAGATGAAATTTGTGCTATCTCAGAAAGCACCAGGTAGGTAAATGATGACCCTTCAGTGACAACCATCATACATACTTATTCCCCAAAGTAATCTCTAGTACTAGGGCACAGGAGATAGTCTTCTGCAGACAGTTAGAGTTGTTTCTGTACTTGTGCAAAAGTCAAAGTCTTTTTATGATATCCTTTATTGGACCAACTGTAGAGTTAGCAGAGCTGTAGGAAAAGCTTTTGGGCATACAGTGTCCTACATCCCATCTAAAAAAAGTAGGCACAGGTTGAGTTAAATAGCAGAGAGACTCCATGTAAATACAATCTGCTTGGAGGGGTGGAAGAAGGGTCTGAACTAGGAGTGAAGAGGGGTTATCAAGATCCATGTTAAGACCAAAGAAGTGCAGTAGGGTACACACTCTGTTTAGTGGCAGAGTGCACATTTCCTGGACCATCACAGCTGCAATCCTCCAGTCCTACTTTGTATTCATGAAAATGCAGTACACATACTAAGTAAGGCCTTGATCCAGTAATTAGGTAGGCAGACTGCCTCCTGGCTGCAGTGGAACTTTCAACCATCTGTGGTATCATGGCCCCAAAACTCTAGCCAATGAACAGTCTGCTCTTTGTGTACTATTGTCCTTTGGTCTTCAAGAGGAGCACTTCCAAAGTTCTCAATGAGAAGGTTTACGAGGCCCAGAGCTGTCTAGTTACTTCTGTCTAAGGGGAGAGGAATTGAAAGATATTTCTTAATCCAAAATGGCTAATTCTGATCATGATCTCTTTCACAAAAATGCCTGAACACCATTGTTGTTTCTAGCCCCACAAACAGAAACAATAAAAAATTCAAAACTTCAAAACAAAAATTTTCAATAGAAATCTTGTGCTCCAGACCCAATTCTCCCCCCGTCCCAGCAGCATAGAAAACAAAAACATGCAGACACACCAAGCAGAAGCATCACTTCTTCATACTGCTCGGAGGGTTGTATGAAACAGCACTGTTCCATTTCGACTTGAGTTTTGAGGTTTCAATGGAACAGCGTTTCATTTTGAACTTCATTTCATTTTGATTCGAAACAGCTGTTACATTTTGCTTTGTCGAAACAGTGAGGCTGTTTCGACGTTTCACCCATTTGCTATAATGGGGAAGTTCAAAACAGCCTCTCTCATCTGGCAGGCAGATGGGGGCCCACAGCCCCAGAAGGGCTGCAGGAGCTGTACCGGTCGTTCTGGGGCCGTGGCCCCCTGATCTGCTTGCCAGATGAGGAAGGGAAGCCGGGTGCTGCCGCCTGGGATCGGGGAGCTGGGCAATTGCTCAGTTCCCCTCCCCAGCACTAGATAGGGCTGGGGAAAGGAACCTGTTGCCATCCACAGCCCGAACACAGCACTGGGGAGGGGAACTGAGCCCGGGCTGAGTTCCCTTCTCCTGTGCTGTGATCGGGTTCCCACAGCCCGGCAGTAGGAGACAGGGAGAACCAGGGCTGTGCTTCTGGCTGCTGCTGGGAGCGCAGCCCTGGTTCTCCCCTGTCTCCCACCACCTGGCTGCTGGCTGCTTCAAAACTCAAAATGTTCTGACTAGCCTCATTTTCTTTCAAGGCTGTTTTGAAGCCCTTTGTTTCAATTTGATTTTGCTGTTTTGAGCTCGAAATGAGTAGAAAAGTATTGAATCGAAACAGCCGGTGAAATTTCGCACTGCCCTAACTGCTCAGTCCTTGGTTGTTCAGTTACCCAGAAGGTAGAACACTGTTACTTAAAAGCAACCACGGATCCCTTTTATCAGTCACTAGTGTCAAAGGTAGACTCAACACTTTCCATCTTGCATCTTGACTGTGAGCAGGAGATAGACTGCTACTGCCAGGCCCTTCTCCCCCCGGGAGCCGAAGGGTAGACTATGGTCTCCCTCCAGGACAAGGGAGGACTCTGGGACCTCCCACTCTGTCCAGTCAGGAGCATGGACCAAGGTAGTCAAAGGCCCTAAGGCCGACTGCACCAAGACCCCTGCCCCGCCAGAGCTTAGCAGCAGGTACACAACTCTTGCTGCTCCAGCAGACCCTGCTGAGTTGCCAGCTCCACAGGCAACACAGGCTCAACTGCAGCTACCGCCCCCACTCTCCCCAAGACAAAACATAAGGTGTTTGTCGTGGGAGACTCCATCCTTACAGGGACTGAGGGGTTAATCTGCTGCCCTGACCCCTTAGTCTGGGAACTCTGCTGCTTCCTAGGGGCCCGCATCTGGGACATTGCGGAGATGATCCCTAAGCTCCTCCAGCCCACAGACCACTATCCCATGCTCCTTAATCATGTAGCCACCAATGACACAGCTTGGAGTGCTCCCAGCTGGGTCATGAGGTGCTACAGGGATTTGGGAGTGGAGCTAAAGGGTCTGGGAGCCCAGGTGGTGTTCTCGTCGATCCTCCCAGTCTTGGGCTATGGGCTGAGGAGGGAGAGGAGGATCCACATAGTGAACCAAAGACTGCAGCGCTGGTGTCATAGGGAAGGCTTTGGCTTCCATGGCCACAGCCCACTCTTTGGCAACAGAGGCAGTGAGCTGCTGAGAAGAGATGGTCTCC
>NW_017728992.1:196652984-196653681 GCF_001723915.1 Gavialis gangeticus | reverse complement strand
CTCTCTCCCCTGGGGAGGAGGCTCTTCTCAGCTAAACTGGCTGACCTGCTCCACCGGGCTTTAAACTAAGCCGGCTGGGGAATGGGGGGACTACCGCCACTCCTGCCCCACTGAGCAACCCTTGCTAAGCCAGCAGGCCAAGGCGCTTAAAGGAGCCCACCCCTGCCCCAGCCCTGGTACAATGTGTGGGTAAGGCAAGAGCCCCCAAGGGGACACTTGCCTGCCTGAACACAAATGCCAGGAGCTTGGGGAATAAGCAGGAGGAGCTCGTCCTCCTGCTCAATGCAAATAATTATGATGTGATAGGGATAACGGAGACCTGGTGGGACTCCACCCATGACAGGACCACGGGTATAGATGGCTATACCCTGTACAGAAGGGATCGCGTAGATGAAAGGGGCGGGGGTGTAGCTCTCTATGTTAAGAAAAGTTCTGCATCCCTGCAAGCTGATATTGGCAACCAGGGTGGATGACTAGAGATCCTCTGGGTTAAAATCCGTGGGGAACATGGCACAGGGGATACAATGGTGAGAGTCTACTACAGACCTCCCACCCAAAGTCAAGATCTTGACAAGGAGTTTGCTCAGGAACTGGCTGAGGACACATGCTCTAGGACCATGGTTGTCATAGGTGACTTCAAATACCCACACACCTAATGGGAGGATCACTCAGCAAAATCCGAGCGGTCGCAAAGCTT
>NW_017728992.1:196648510-196649827 GCF_001723915.1 Gavialis gangeticus | reverse complement strand
ATTAATACTGACCTCATGAAGGAACACCTTGAGAGGCTGGATAGCTTCGAGTGAAATTTTGGATTGCATTAATAGATGCATTAGATGCAATACATGGGAAGTGATGGGTGCCTCTTTACTCAGCACTGGTTGGGCCTCATGGAGCGCTCCCCATCCCTGACCCCCATCTCTCTTTCTCTGTCTCACACAAATTCCTGCTGTCACTTCCACCCCTCTTCCCTGCCCGACACCCCCTCCCCCTAGTGGTTCTTGCAACTGGGAGCCTCCACAGGCTGGGGCCCTGTCCCAGTACTCCTCCCAAGTAGACCCCTGCCAAATTTGCCCCACCCACACACAGTACCCCCACTCACACAGCCCCCCACATCCCTACTTGCCTTGGTCGATTGACTGCTGCAGCCTTGCCCCACTCCTATTTTCCCCAGTATGCAAATATGCAAAGCGTGGAACATGTTTTTGTTCTTAGTGTGCCTCTTGCAGTGTCTCAAACTTCTTTGAGGCACTACAACAGGCACATGCACGCTTGTCTGGATGCACCCACTATATTCAGGTATAAATGTGTATTCATCAGTTGCATTCATATCATGCTGCAGGAGCTCATGAACAATTTTATCTGACCAAAAATGAGGCACCAGGACATAGTCAAAGCTAAAGAGAAGAATTAAAAAATAGGACAACGACCAGAACCTAACTTTGCCATTTTCTGGCCTTAAGACTTTCACTGTCCTATACAGCTTTAGTTCCATTACTAAAGTTAAGAAGAAGATTAGTGTAATTATCCCTATTTATAGATGGGGAAACTAAGGCAGAAAAGCTATAATACTTGCCCGAGTTTCCAGTGTCTGTCAAAAGTTGTTCCTCAATCTCAGGCCTTTGCTTAGGCTATGGGAACATATATCCTCCTGTCACTTAGGAATGAAAAACTGAAAGGTTTATCAGTATTTACAACAAATGGAAGTTGAAGACTCTCCAGTAGAAACTGTAATTCAGTCTTGATGTGCTGTGCTGTACATTTCTGATTTATGGATTAGATTGCATCCTGTAACATACAGATTATATATGGGGCTAGAGAACTAGGGAGGAGCAGATGTCAGCTCCATTTGTTCCTCCTGAGTAATGTGATTCCTCTTTAATTCTATATTTTGTCAATACAGAAACTCTTCAGTGATTCTGAATAGGGATCAAGCCATTCAACTCAATTGCATTGAACTCAGTTCAGATCTCATCTTCATTTACCTGAGCCTGTTACCTCTGTATTCTGAAGGCACCAGCTCTAAAATTTAGATTTCACAGATTTCATAGACATTAGGGCTGGAAGGG
>NW_017728992.1:196639743-196647511 GCF_001723915.1 Gavialis gangeticus | reverse complement strand
CTGGGAGGATCAAAGAGAACACCACCTGTGCCTCCAGACCCTTGAGCCCCACTCCCATATCCCTGTAGCACCTCATAACCCGGTGTTCAAAAGGAAGTTGTGCAAGCATTGGCAAGGGATGATTTAGGATTATTTTTATGCTTCTGGGCTTTGGTGATCAGGAAGGAGTATTTTTCATGTCCTGCTGCTATATGTGTTGACGTTTTGGGGATTCACCTTCCTCAGAAGCTTTGGGTGCTGGCTGCAGCCAAGGCTGGGGATTGTGGCTGGGGTGTGCCAATGCTTCTTCTTAGGCTTAAACTCAAAGACTCCTCACTATAGGGTCTTGCCCCTCTGCTCATGTCAGACTGGCTGCCATATTTGGGTTCAGAAGGATTGTTATCCCCTAGTCACATTGGTACAGATTGTGGAGGGTTCTGCCTTCTTCTGTAGCATGGGGTGTGGTCTTTTTCTTGGATCTCTCAAGAGTATTTTAACAACCCATTTAGCAGAAGGAAATTGGCCACTGTGGTCTCCCTCATTGACCTGTGGTAGGTTAGTGTGTTCTATACTGTAATTGCATCAGGATTGTCTGCAAAGTTTGTCTAATAGGTTAGACAATGGATTTTATAGGATACTTTAGATAGGAAAGATCTTGCTGCTGGTGGGTGTAAGCACTAGATGAGCTGCATGCAATGGCAGGAGCCTCCCCACCCCTTCCTGCACCCCGCAGAGAAGTCTCAGCTTTCTCCCACACCCATTCCAGCCTTTTCCCCAGCCTGCAGCTGCAGCCCGTCCCACACCGTGCAGACCCAGGGGGCACACACTCCCCTCTCAACCCCCGGACAAGCCACTTACAGCTCTGTCCTGTGCCTCTCCCCGCCCTGGCTGGTCAGCACCTGCCCATGCCCCAGCCCCAGCCCCATTCCCTCCCTCACCTCAGAGGCCTTGATCTGCCCCCACACACACCTTCCCTCCCCTTCCACCACTCCAGACTTACCAGCTGAACACATCAGAAATCATATCAGTATTGGCCAATATGCCTCCTTAAAAATTGGTTATAAGTATCGTCCCCAAAAATCTCTGTTGTTTCACCCCTAAAATATATAGGAGACGGGCTATAGCTACATGAATTGCAAATCTGAAAAAGTTTTAGGTTAAGGCAGCCAGAACAGTGTGTTTTGATAATATCAGCATTGTACTTTCTATATTATTATTACAAATACATTTTTAAAGAAAACATAACTTCAATAAAAATTGGAATATTTTTCATTTAGAAACTTTCAAACAAAATGTTTTGATAATTTTGATTATTTTTTCCAAGCAATTTTCAACATGAAACTTTGTCAAAACTAACTTTCAAAGTGAAGACCTTTTTTAATGCATTGGCATTGTCTGATTAAAATGATCAAAAATTCCCTATCAGAATCATCAATCATGTACAGTTTAAGAAGACAGAGGTGGGAAGGTGACATAGAAATAAATCTTTCTTTCAAGTTAAAGTCACACTAGAGAGATATAGCATCTTTTCCCAACTAGTGCCAAGTACAAGAGTAAACAAGTTTCTTTCTCTTATTGCTTCTCTACTCTTATTCATAAAGATCCACTTTAATAAACTGTAGAACTGTTAGGCAAACTAAGTTTTCTGTCAGCTCATGACTAACTGGAACACTTTGGCTTCATACTACTCCTCAGTGTTTTAATATCTTTAGAGGGGTAATTAGTGATTATGTCTATTGTGGATATATTATCCCAGTCACTAAAACATACAAGAGGAAGAAGGAACTCCCAGAGCTTTCATATATTACTGCCTTCCCTAGAGAACCTGTTTCTTGTATATTAACGAAAGTACCCATCTGTTTAGGTTCAGTGTAACTGTAAGGGAGTAACACTTTTGAAGAGCCTAACAGAAAAACACATCTCAACACATGCACACAATTGGCTGATAGTAAAATGTTTGGGGAGAAGTACAAACAGTCCACACATGACAAAGGCATGTCTGTATATGGGTTTCATGCAGTACTTCCCATTTGATTGGAGGTGCTCTTTGGCTATAGCTGATAAGGATTTTTATGATTAAACAGTGTGTTCTAAAAAATGATATTTTATTGAAATTGAAAAAAGCACTTTGTGATATTGTACCAGTTTAAATTAAATTCTTGTTGGAAAACTTCTTCAGTCTGTAATGGGGTTTCCAATCCACACACTAGACACAGACCCACTCCAGAATAGCCAATAGCAAGGTATAAGGACACTCAACTGAGATGCAGTAGAGTAGCAGAATGAATATGAATCTTCCACCCACCCTGGGTAAGGGCTTTAACAGGTTATTAGCTATTCTAGAGACTTCAGTTCTTCCTCCCTACCTACCACATTTCCTGAAAAGCTCTTAAAAGATTTGGTTTTACCTCAGTAGGGATCAGAAAAAAACCTGATTTTGGCAACCCTTACCCTAAAGAAGTTCTTCCTGATCTTTAACCTAAATCTTCTCTGTGTCAGTTTGTGGCCATTGCTCCTAGTTACTCCAAGGAGTGCCCTGGTAAACAGAGCATCTCCTATTCCTTGCTGCTCCCCTCTCCCCCCCAGTGAATTTGTAGGTTGCCACAAGATCACCTCTCAGACTTCTTTTGCACACGCTGAAGAGATCCAGGGCCCTCAATCTCTCCTCATAGGGCTTTGCCTGCAGGCCCCTAACCATACGAGTGGCCCTCTTCCAAACCCTCTTGAGGTTGTCCACATCCCTTTTGAAATGTGGTGTCCAAAACTGGATGCAGTACTCCAACTCCAGCCTGACCAGTGCCACATAGGGGATGGGATGCTGTGTCAAAGGCCTTCTTAAAGTCCAAGTACATGACATCTACGTCAACTCTTGCATCTAAGCATTTAGTGGCCTGTTCATAGAAAGAAACAAGATGTTCATCTTGGTGTCAACAATGACTCCAAGATCCCTTTTTGCTGCTGTGCTGCTGAGGAGGTCCTCCCCCAGCCTATAAGCATTCTGGTAATTCTTTCTCCCTAGGTGCAGCACCTTGCACTTGTCCTTGTTGAACTGCATCCTATTCAGTTCATACAGCTAAGTCCTCAGGAGTTTCTGAAAACCCCACTAAGTGCCTCACTGGATCTTTACATATGACAATACTTTTAAGAATCTAGGTAGAGTCCTACTCTAGCCCTTGACGGCTAGAAAATTATATTGAGAGGTTTGCTTTGGGGAATTCGCTTCCAGGTAAAGTAGATATTGCATCAGAACAATGGTCCAGAGCAATGGCAAGGGTTAATTGATTTCTAAAAGCCTGTTTGTGACACAAAGTTTCCTTCAAAGCCCATTGGGTCTAACACAGAGAAGCAGCAAGCAGACACACAGGCTGGGAAACTGAAGACATGTACCACACTGTTTAATAACAGAGATGAGGGACTCTGTTGTGTTGCCTAGGTCACGGTGCCCATCTGCAGAGCCCTTGAGATTTCTGGTTTTGGGCAATGAATCAAGTTAGGAGGACACTGGAAACAACCAAATTAGAATATGTGCATGTGATGGGTTTGTGAAACAAAGGAATATACTGACAGGACAGAACATGGGACCTGGCTGACTGTTTTAGCAGACAGGCATGGGGACTTGGACCATGAATTTCTTCTTTACCTCCACATGAGAGATCAATTCCAGGCCAGGACTGTGCTACATTGGCAGTAGCATAACTAATGGAGGGGGAGAGGTGTGTGTACAAAATAGCAGCTGCCATAGCTGTGCACAGAGCTGTCCTGTTACATGAACAGTATGATGATGACAAGGAGACCAATCAGCGATGCCCAAAGATAAAGTATCATAAGAGAAGAGAAAGTATACAAAAGAAAGGATTTCAGAGCAGCAATGGGTCCCTGAGAGGGGAACCCAAGGTCACCATGGACATAGGGCATACCACCAGCCCATCCCACTCCAGTGAAGGGGAGGGTAGGCCTCAGCCTCTGACCTCCAGGCTACTGGCATCTGACATTCAAGAGAACCCCAGGGTGAAGCTTACATACTGGCCAGATGTACCTTGCCTCTGATGGCAGCTCCAGGACTGCTTGATATATAATTGTTTGCATTCTTCTGATCTGCTATCACTGCAAATCAATACAATTCACCTACTATCAAATGGAGAGGTTGTGATCAGTCTGAGGTGTTTGGGTCCACCCAGAACAAGATATTTGGGTCATAAATCCAGGGCAAACAATGGCAACTGCACCAGGATGGGGACAGTGACTGTTACTCAGGGACTGGAACCAGGTCCAGTGCCAACAATTGGGGACTGGGACCAGGACTTGAGGGCAGTAACCTGACCCATCAGGGAATTTGTTGATATAGAGTGAACCTCTGTAGAGGGCTCGGCCAAGACTTGTAGTGGAATAAGGCTGTGGAACCATGGGTAGAGACATGTTTGTAAGGTGAAACCATATAGTAACTCCAGCCAGGGTTGTAAGCTAAGTAACCATTTTTGTGTCAGAGTCTTTTGTGGAGGAGGATGTTTGTTGCACTGCTGACCAAGGCGACAGTTGTTTGTGTGGGTCAGGCAGAGGAGTATACAGAGGTACAGATGTGCTGGTGGCAGGAGCAGAAATTTTGAGGAAGGCAGGGTCACAACCTGATCTCAGAGTATGCCTGAGGTCCATGGTTTGGACAAGGGTACAGACTGTGGTCTGCTTGGGTTAAGTAAAATAAACTTCTTTTGTGAGTGTGAAAGGAAACCAGGAGCAGAAAAAATTGATCTTTCTGCTGTGATACTGTGTGAGCGAGCAGGGAAAGAGTCTCTGGGACTCTGAGGCATTTGATCAAGACTGTGTTTGTAATAGGAGAAGTACCTAAGGAGAGGGCTGCTTCTGCTAAGGAGAATGTTGCTTTGCAGGGACTGTTAATGGCATGTGTGGCGTTGGTTATAGGAGCAGTGTTGTGTGTGTCCTCTGGAGTCTGTAAAGTGGCAACGCAGCTTCAGGGAGCTTGGGCACAGTGAAAGGAAGAGCAGGAAGGGGCCCAGCCCCACCCCAAGATTGGAGGCAGGGGATGAGAAACTGATACCTTTTGATCCTGTGTGCCCCTAAGAATAGATAATGATTTCTGGAGGCAGCCGATCATCCTAGGAGTGAGGAGGTGAAGAGGGGACACAGGGGGGTAGCCAACCACTGTCATTGGACACCTGCTCATTCACTTCGGTGCATTGGTGTTGTGAGGCAGTAGCAGAGGATTTGTGCATTGAGAGGCTGATCCTAGAAGGGAAAGTGTCAACAGCGTGTTAAGCAGAAAGGTTTTTACAAAAACTCAGAGTGCAGCTTTGTAAACAAAGAGTCAGTGCTGAGTAGTTATTTTAAATAACTTAAATGGGTTTTATTGGAGGTGCCTGCTTTTTTTTCTTTTTTGCAGACGTGGTTTTGAAGTTCTCTTTAGGACTGAAGGTTTCCCATAGGATTGTGTGTGGTTTGTGACAGGCTGTAGAAGGACAGTATCTTTGCTGTCAGAGAAGAGACAGAGCTTTGCTGGATTGGTTTTAATAAAGCAAGGCCAGAAGGTGCCACTGACAAGCAAGGATTGTGAAGCCTGCAGCCCAGGAAGAAATATGGTTAAAGCAGTGCCATCAGAGTTATAAAGGTCTACCAAGAGAGAGGGAGACCCATAGAGTGAATGTTAAGACCCAGAGAAAAGTGTAGGGACTTCAGAAAACTGCTCAAGAGAGAAGTTGAGAGTGAGATATCTATGAAAGGACTTGAGAGAACAGACCACAGAGCCCAGAGAGGGATTGAGAGTGGGGGGCTGAAGAGCAGGGCCCAGCAAAAGTTCATGAGATCATGGAAAGCCAGGGACTCAGTCTGGAAGGTGGGTGAAGCAGAGTCAGTGACTTGTGGCTCAGGAGGGGCCAGGAGAGCGTGAGACCAAATGGGTCCAGAGGCTAAGAGTGGAGCTGAGAGACAGAGAGATCTGATGAGAGGTCTGACAGCCTGAGAGAGGCCAAGTACCAGTGAGGCTAGTGAGCCAGAGGTTTGCAGCCCAAGAGAGGCAAGTGTTAGCAGGGCCAGATAGCAAGGTCTCACTGTCCCAGGAGTGGGGTCAGGACCCAAAAAGGGGTTAAAATCTGGAGGACACAGCTGGAGACCAAAGGGATGCAGAATCCTGTACCCCAAAAGGAGTCTGTAGGAGCTCTGAGAGACCAAGGGGTCTGGCAATCCAGAGGTGGGGCCCTAAACAGGTCAAAAGATTGAAAGAAAACTCTGCTAAGACTGCCAAAGCTGGGAGCTTAAGTTCTCAAATATCCTGAGAAGGGGCAGGGAGCCCATAAGTGAGAGACTGTGCCCATGAGCGGTGAAGATGACCAGGGCACGAGAGCCTGGAGATTGATCCTGGGTAAGACCTGAAAACTACACCCTCCTGGGACTGGTTAATGTGGTGGAGCTACTTGTGGTAGTGTAGTCTCTACAAAATACCACATGTTGCCATCCCAGGGAAAGACAAATAAGTTCCCGCCGTCCTGTGGGTTACCCTTTGATGGGAGAAAACTAGGGGGAGCATACCCCAACAGAAAAACCTATGGTGTGGAGACCAAGGAGGGAAGGTGTGTGACAGGGTGCACCTTGGAGCACTCATCATTTTGAGAAGAAAAGACTTCTGAAAAAGCAGCCTCTGGAAGGAGCTAGGAAGGGAAATCTCTGGATGAACCCCAGCCAAAAGCATTAACAGATAAATAGATGGACAAGTGAGACCTGTACTGCACTCTCAAGCATGGCAAGTAAGAGATAAGATGATGTACTATACCACAAAAGAAAACAATGGAGGCCTAGATGACAAGGGCTAGACCACAATGTCAAAAGTAATTCCATGTGAGCTAACCTAAAGAGTTTGAGTACCTCCCTTTTTGTCTGTGTGTTTTGCAGGATGTGGACCACTACTGAAGCATCAAAAAGTTTGCTTGGTACAGAGAAAAGCATACATAGTAATTGTGTTTTGCTGTGTTTGTGCAATGCTATTGCTGTAAGTGGTTGTGATACTAATTATGCTAGACAATGGAAGGTAAAGCAGAACTTCTTGATAGGCTATGGAATATCTGCAGAGTGGCTACAGGAAATGGTGCTTCACACGGAGCATGGCCTCCAGGGCCTCAAAGGGTTCAGCCAAAGATCGAGAAGGCCAGACTGGCCACTTGTTTTTATTAGCATCCTTTTGTTTTAGTTTTTTTGGTTTTGATTTTGTGCTTTGCTTGTGCTAGATATGTCGTTTTAGCTTTTTATGGTAGAAATAGTAATGCAATGTAGCTGTAGTAATTCCCAGAATTTATGCAACGATCCAGAACAAGGAGTAAAATGGTAGAATCCCAATGGAAACCAGGTATGCTGTTTGCACAGCAAGGGCCTAACCCTCAGCATTTCTACAGGTTCTTGCACAACGAGGGGCACTGGTGGTGCTACGATGGCACCAAGCATCCGGTTGGGATGACAAGGAAAGCGTTGCCTGTTGTACAGGAGGGGTAAAATTGCCAGGAACATGTCTGGTCCCCAAAGATTCTGACCATGTGGTATTTATCTGATCTAAACAACTATCCTGACAATCAGATGAGGAGCTAATTGCTGAGTTGAATGCTACCTGAAATGCTGAATAACAGGTGTAATAGGCATCTTGGACTGTACATTTCCCAGACCCAGTATGGGAGGCCTGCTTCAACCTGATTGGCTAAAACGCAGTTGCTGAGTTAGGGAAAGCTGAGGCAAGAGACCGAGTCAGAGGGGATATGGGCAACATTTGACGTACAGTTAAGGGTTCATCACAATG
>NW_017728992.1:196624971-196639619 GCF_001723915.1 Gavialis gangeticus | reverse complement strand
GGAAAGCTGTGGGAAGAGACCGAGTCAGAGGGGATATGGGCAACATTTGAAGTACAGTTAAGGGTTCATCACAATGTCCAACCCATTGGAGCCCCGATCACAAATGCTGTCATATTTTTCCCAGGATGGCTGGTGGAGGTCCTCTCCACAACCTCATTAAACATTCCAGGTAATTCCCTTGATTATGCTTCATTTATGATGTGATGGTATAAGACCTTTAAGGAGGGGACTGGTGGCTAGAAAATGATATTTAGAGGTTTGCTTCTGGTAATTGGCATATGGCTAGAGTAAATATTGCAGCCCTCAGCATTAAAATGGGATGCAAATGGTGCCTAGGGCTCAGGATATCCCTCTGCATGGACCCATTTTGTAAAACAAATGCTGTGATTAAAAAGCATGGTATTTCCTCCTGGGCATTTAACAAATAGCAATTTTGCACCCTGCTTATAAATTTAACAAACATCTGTAAGAAAAGAAATAGGTGAACTCCAATCTACTATACCCCTGAACACTGGAAAATATGTTGGCTCATTCTCAAGAGCACTTGTTTCTGGGAGTGAGCCAATTAACTTTACAGAGACAGCACCAAGGGCTCAAACAGCGAGGTCCTCTTTGCTGAAAAAGCATTTTGCCATAGTATGTTAATGCTATAAATAATATGTGGGTATAGTTGGTAACTCTGTAACTGTGAGGACTGTGAGTGTTTGTTCAAGCCCACACTGAGCCTCCCTACACGTTGATGAAAACAATGTCATGCAATACCCATTTTTGCAAAAGTAAGCAACATCTTCTGGGTTATGCAGCAAAAGGCCTTGATCTCCACTGCCCTGCTCTGACCACTCAGAAGTCTACCTCCACCACAATGTGCTTGCTAGAGCACATTCACACCCTCTAAATCAATAATGGATTTTTCAGAAGGGTTTTACACAAGTGGCACTCCACAGACATCACCACGAATGGGGACAGCTCAGCATAGCTGGAAACCTGGCTATTTTTTTTAAAGCATTTTAACATTCCTGCTCCCCACCGATTAATTTAGACCGCTTTAAGCCATCAAACAGGCTAGATGATTATTTCCTGCTGAGTGCATATAGCAAAATGTACTCGGCCAGATTCTCAGCTGGTTTCAACTGTCATAGTTCCACTGCAAGCAAAAGTTCCTGCTGAATTTATTGCAACTGAGCATTATGCCCATTGTCTCTCCTCTCCCAAGCAGCTTTTTAAACAGATGAAACGGATGCAATCACCTACCAAAATAAGCCCATCACTTTCTTGCTTTATTTTCAAAGTAGCTTGGTGAAAAGGAACTCCTCAAGGGTGTTCCAGCACTTTAACTTGAACAGTGGCTAAGCATGAAATGAATGCTGTTGGGCTAATGGCTTTTGGGCATTTTGTGCTAATGGAATAACATTCTGAATCTCTGAGAAGGACAATTTTTGTTGAAGTAAGGGGGTTTTGAGTAATATAGGGGTGAATTTCTTAGATTTTTTGCAGAGCTAGGGAACATCATGAAAGTCTGCATTAAGGTGTGATAATATCTTCAGCTGGTTGTACTGCAAGCGGGAGAAACAAGTGAAAGGAATGTACATTCCCTAACTGGAAATGTAAAGAACTTTTTCAGTCAGGGAAAATAACACAATTATTTTTAACCTGAGAGTTATTTCGAGCAATATTTATGATTATACTGGCCCTCTGCTACAATAAGCCTTTGTCATGCTTATAGACTTTTGTAAGAGCCTCAGTGACCTCCAAAGTATTATCGGAACATAGTAACACAGGTCTGGATGGGACCTCCCATGCCATCAAGACCAACTTCCTGAGCTCCCAAGCAGTAACGTACCTAAGGAAACCTTAAAATCACCACTTCAAAGCTTCACATCCATAAGACACATGCCCTAAGCAAAAACAGGGAAAGACAAGGGTATTCCCAATACCCGGCCACTGCAACAACAAGGAAGATGTTGGTCAACACATGATCAGATGATAGTAGGACAAGAATAATGTCTCGCACCACAAATGAAGGCAAAAATCAACCCATAGGCCATGCCAGTCTGTACCTAGGGGGGAGAATTCTTTCCCAACCTCAGCTTTGGGAATTGGTGTGACTATGAACAGAAAAGCAAGGCCCCCTCCCCCAGCAAGGAATCTCTTGCTTGTCTAAGTGACAGTAGAAGCAGTCAGAAACCCCCAGCCTTGGCTGTGATCAACGTCCCAGTGCTTCAGACAAAGGAAGAAAATAATCCAAAGGACAGTTGTATTCATGAGGGGGAAAAGAATTTATTTTTGGCCCAAATGGCAGCCAGGAAAAGCCCTAAAAATGTGATTGCCAGACCCCTTCCACACTACAAGACAGCTATGTACTCCAACCTAGGGACCAGAAACATGACTCCATATCACACATACTGATGGCTGAGTCAAAACTACCTTCCCTTACGTACACTTATCTAGTTCAGTCTGAAAGCAATTCTCATTCCTACCGCCACCACTTTGCACAGAGGACCATTTCAAATCTTCCTTCTGCCAATAGTTAGAACTATCTTCTCATTTTCAGCCTACATTTGTCCACTGACAGTTTGCAGTCACATAACCCCACGCCAGTGTTTTTCAGCCCCTCTTCTTCTTCCCTGGTATTCACCCTGTGAATGCACTTGTAAGAAGTGATCATATCCCCATTCAGTTTCTGTTTTGTTCAATTAAACAAACCAGTCTCCTTTAATCTTCTTTCATAAAAATCTATCAATTCCTGTAGACATCCTAGGGGCCTTTCATTGACCCTGTTCCAGTTTAAATTCTCCCTCTTGAATGAAGCCATACCAGTGCTTTGTAAAATGACATTTTTTTGTCTCTACTGTGTATGCCCTGCATAATACACCCCTAGGATGACTTTAGCCATTTTCATAGCTGCTTTATACTGGTAGTTCCTAGCCTACTACAATTAACCAACAGGCCCAAGTCATTCTCTTCTTCAATTATCTCCAGTCTCTGTATTTACTTATTGCTAAAGTCCTTGCTTTGGTTCTAAAGGGTACGACTTCACTTCACACCGTTAAACATCATTCCATTTCTCATGCTTCATACAATAAGATGATCTAAATCTTCCTGTATAATAATCTGTTCCTGTTTTGCACTGGCACCCCAAAGGACACCCCTAGCTTAATGTCACCTACAAATCCCATGAGGACTCTTCCACTTCAAGCATCAGTGCTAGTAATACAAATGATAAACAGAGCGGGCCAGAATGTTCTGCCTATTAGGCATGCAAACAAATGTAGGTGCCTAAGTGTGATGCTATTCCCGCTCTGGTCAAATCTCTGAAAAGCTAATAATGCAAAATGCTTGTAGGTCTTCATCCTCCTCCTTGCTGTCTTTCAGTGATTCACTATTAAGGGCCAGGTGATGGTTTGTTACAGAAGTAGATTCATTAATGAATTTTAAGAGACTTGAACACAGTGGAATAGAATTGCACAAAGATGCATAAATTCACTTAGGACGTGTCTACACATGCTTTTACATGTACCTAAACATAATGCACATGTGCTTAATGCACATTAAGGCAATTTAGGCACTCATCTACATCTGCACATGCTAAGGCACTTTAACATGGTGTGTGCACTGGCTTGGGTCCAAAATCAGTCCCAAGTCAGTCAACATACAAAACACTAATGTGCCTTAGCACATCTACATGTGTGTTAAGGTGCTTTAGCTATTTGAGCCTAAATTGATACCTGCTCTTGCAGGTATCAAATTTAGGTGTCAATAGACTAAAATTGCCATTTTAAGGTGCATTTTAAGGCTCTTAATGTACCTTAAAAATAGCTAATGCACCTTAAATCAGCACGTGTAGATGCATGCTTAGATACCGAGTAGATGGAATAGAATCTGGCCTTCTAGTTCCTAAATCCAATGTATGAGAAACACCAATGATAACAGTGCTACATTTATTTGACTTACCTTTCAACATAACATGCTGCTGTCTCCCTTTGAGCCAACTCCTTATCTCCCTCACCATTTATGGGATTGATCCTTGCCCTTCAGGTTTGGCCAACAATGTCCCATGACATATAGTTTCAAAATCTTTGTTTAAATCTAAATAAATTACACTTACCTTTATGCAAGAAATCCATTTCCATGTTATGGAAGGGCATTAATTCATCTAACGTGATCATCCTCTGATAAATCTACTTTGTGTTTTGTTTCATTTTCCTTCCATATCTTTAACTAAGCTTTCCTTCAGTATCTCCTCAAAAATCTTACTATTGTAACAAACAAACAGGAATAGCATTGTCTGGGTCACTATTTCTTCCTTTTTTTGAGAACTGGCATTACAGTTGCTTCTTTCCAATCATACTAACCCCGAGTTGACAGTTTCAGTGAAGAGTTTGTGCCAGAAGAGTCATGACTGCGCGTGCCAATTCCCTGGAGCAAGGATTATCAGGATTTACCAATTTTGTGGCAAAAAGCAATCTAAGTTTCGCTTCCTCCTCAGATGTGGTAACTTCTGCATTTATATCATCACTGTCACGTGGTATATCAGCAATATCTTTCATTACCTCTTCTTCCCGACTGATAACCCAGGTGAAGTATTCTTTCAGCTCTTGGGATATTCCTAGGGTGTTTTCATTCTCTATCAATGTTTTCGTTCTCTGTTCACTGAGGCTCTTACAAAAGTGGCAGCACTTCTTCCCTCCTGGCTCTCTTTTTATTCATATGATCACTATAAAAATAATTATTTTTTCCTGGTAGAGTATGAACCTTAGCTTCAGCTGACAGTTTCTTCAAACTCAGAAGCTTTTCCTGCCGGTTCATTCCTATAAACTCCGTCTGAATTATAAGATTCTGTATAACTACATTTTGCAAGTGCCTACTAGTGCTTCTTGGTGGAAGACAAGAAGCAAGTTACGGTGGTACTCTTGGTTAAATTATGGACAGTTACATCTGACAATGGTACTCCCTAGAAAAGGAAGGGGTGTTCTCTGATGGCTTGAAAATGGAAGTTAGAATTTTGCTATGTGAACCTGAGCACAATATATAAAGCAAACTTTTCAAATTTAAGTGTTGGAAGTTAAAACCTTAACCCATCTTTGGATACCAAAAGCTGAATAAAAATGTGTCCTCTGATTTTCAGTTGCACAGAAAATTCACATCTCTCAGCTGTAGGATCAGGATCAAAGAAGAGGAGTGAAATAGCCTGTGCAGGGTTTTGATGCTGGTGCTAGGCTGCTCCTGGTGCCTGAGCTTGCTTGCTAAAAGCTAGCTCAAGTACCTCTTCACTACACTGTGGTATGCAATTTGGAAAGACACCTAGCTTGGTGTGATGCCAGGGGCTATCACCCAATGTGTGGGGCTTCCTGAGGTAGTTTTACAACCCTCCCACATGTTCGCACCGCCATTTCTAAGTGCACCCTGCCTACCCACTCCCACACATCAAACCTGAAATGGGTCGGTGAACCCAGTCCAACAGCACCCCTCACTACTGCCTGCTTGACAGCTCATGGGGATAGACTGATTCCACTGCCTCATTTTTGGGTTTGATGCCTGCAACATGTAGCAGGTGGCAGGATGTGATCCAGAGCAATGCTCTGTGGGAATTACTGCTGTGGGTACCATGTAGACAGAACTTCTGCACTCAAACCTAAGAGCGTCCTCTTGTAACACTGGCCACTCAGCAGGCGCAATAAAGAGTTTGCCTACAAACCTGCCTGCCCTACAGTATCACAAATTACTCATGAAAGAGTAGTGAGACAAAGGGGTGGGAGAGGGGAGCTTGATGCTCAACCAAATATTCCTTCAGGATTGGGATGTCTAAATGTGACCAGTCAAATCGAAAAACCTTGGATTTCTCTCTGTCTCCGTTCATCCTCTTTAAAAAGAAGAACATATTACTTCCTGCTGTGAGGCTTACCCGATTGCTCCTTATAACACTTTTTAAGATCAGCAGGCCAAGGGAGGTGTGCTAGAAATTAGTGCCTTCTCTTGATGGCAGTAGTAGCCTTTCATGGAGATATGCATTGAGAATTTGGCATTACAAGAGTGCAAAACAACAACGTCCCATCTGGCAGGCTCAAATGTGGCTGTGTTTAAAATCAGTTGCAGTGTGGTTCAAGGCACATATTGTTAACTGAATGGCTATTTGTTTGAAAAGGTGATTAGTTTGCTTTGAAATATTGGTGTGGGAAATATTGAATTTAAATGTTGGCTGTAGCTAGAAGACTCTACCTCTTTATTCCATTATGACTCCTCCTGTAATGCAGCTGGAAATCTGTTCTTCCTTGGCTAAGTTTGGAGTCTTGTATGAAATCTGGTCCAATGTCCTAGATATCCCAAGATACTAACAAGTGGGGCTTCAGTAACATTTCAGAAACAATACGACCACGTCCACTGAGCTCAATAGAGCTGTGTTAATTTACACCAGTTAAAGCACTTCCTTTTAATTTTATGCCGTGGCAGCCAATTTCCAGCATACAGTTCCCACTGAATTTAACAAGAGCTATGTATTGTGTAAGATTTGACCTTTAAATGACTACTGTAACTTATAATAGTATGTCCAGCGAGAGAAAGTCACAAGACACTGTCTCCCCTAAGTCAAAGAGTACTGTGATTTTTTTTTCACCATTGTTTCTGACAAGGGTGTTTTCCATTTTCTGACATCTAATATTAAATATTTAACTGCAGCATCAGCCAGTGAGACCCTTAGCTGAAAAATTGCTGATGACATGCCTTAGCTTCTAAATATTGCCGGCTTTATTAACTTTCAGATCAACGGTTCTGTCAGATCATTCACAGAGATAGGTTGTAACTCTGAACTTCTTAAATTGGATGCCTTTGCTAGCAGTGATTTAACCACACTTGGGCAGGAGATGACTTTACATGATGCCACTTTAATGTCAGTTTGTTTTAAATATAGTTCCATAGATAAATATTGTAACGGTTCTTTGTGTAATTCTCTGCAAATTTTCCCATGAAATGGGAACAACTGAGTGCAAATGAAACCATCAAACCATATGGGCTCCATATGAAACTGTATATGTGCAATGTAAAGGTTACTCTTCAAAATTTGACACAAGAGACCATCTTGTTTCTTTTGGTTTGCTTCACAATCTGAAAATTGAAGGCATCAAAATTACTCCCATTGCTCTCATATCAGGCTTTCACAGCACTCAATAATATCAGAGAATATTACCTGAACTGATGTTGGACTGTGGAACTTTTTGGCGAATCAGACATTTTGAAGTGCATCCCTTTTTCTCGTAATCAACATATGGACTATCAGCATTATTACCTTTAATCAGTCTCTCAGAATGCAAAATGTAGCAACCTTTTCCCTCCATGCAATCTGGAAAATGGCTAAGGTTCAGGGAGGAAAATAGTAAGAGGTAGCAAGAGGGAGAGGGAGCAGTGATGTGATTAAGGACATGTGAATACTTAGGTAGATAATTTTATGAGGCTGAGCAATGTTAATCATGAATACCAGTGCTAGGAATGAGTAATCCAGGTCATCCAACATGTGCAAAAGCAACATTATCTAAGCCGTATTGCACATGTGTAGCAGATTCCAATTGCGTTGTCACCTTAATATCATAGCTAAATACTATTTCTGCGGAAAAACATATACTCAAACATACACTATAGCAGCAGTTTTCAGCCTTCTGAGTCAGTATACCCCCAGCTGCCGGACACAGAGCTGGGGGGTCGGCAAGCATGGAGCGGCAACAGCTGCCACGTGCAGCCTTCCCCTGCCCCTCTGTGTCCAGTGGCACCTGTGTAGGATGGTACATGGCAGCGCTCTGTCCCTGCACACCTGCATGTACCCCCTAGGGCCTTCTCAAGTACCCGTGGGGGTATGCATACCCCCTGTTGACAACCCCTGCTCTATAGGGCCAAGTAAACATGGCTATCAAAATCTTGTTTTCCCGTGTGTATTTTAACCATGAATTCATAAACTTCAGTGTCATTGTTTTGCATTTTAAAAGTCCTTAAAACTTGTCTACAGCTTTGTGGGTTTACTTTCTGCATTCAAGATTTTAATGCCTTGCATTTCAGTGCCAACAGGACACCTTCTCTGACATGTCTGACAGGTGATTGATACCATTATGGCTATTTCCCCCCCCTCTTTCTTAAGCCCATGATTCTAAACACCATGGTATTAAATAGCTTTGATAAGGTATGTTTTAAAGCAAGCAACAAATATATTTTCATTATGGAAGGGCAAACATGTTTGAATTCTATACGAATTCACTGAACCACCTGTCAAAAGATGGAGTTATTTTATCTTTGGTAGGAAATGAACCTGAATACAGAAAACTTCATAAACCGAAAAGCTATTTAAAAAACAATGCTGAAAAGATCTGTTAAACTCAGGGGTCATTATTTTTCACATTTGTGCTTATCTGCCTGCAGCCCAGGAGAAGTAACAGAGGGCTGTTTTAACAGTCTTGCCATGGGTTATCAGCCGAGATTCAATTGATGACTAGAAATGATTGGGAAAGCTTTAATTAAATAGATTTTCATTACAAAAATCCAATTCATCCAAACTGAAACTTTTCCCCTAAACACTTCAGTGTTAACATAACTTTGTCAAAAGAAGTTATTAAGTCCAATTGAGTTATGGACAAAATAAGATTGAGCACCTCTGCATGCAATATTAATAGAGCACAATAACAGAGCAACAGTGTGCAACAGAATTTATTGCTCCCAGGTGCTGTGTTTACATATGCACCTGGGACCACAACATGTTGAGCTAGGGTAATACAGGCCCAGCTGACAGGAAGCCTGTGGGGGAAGGGGTTCATCCTGCTAGTCTGGAGCTCAATGTGCTGTGGAGGGCTGGCTGGGGCATGAGGGTGCTACAGTGAAGGGCTAGGCAGCTCCCGCACTTTAGCACCTTTATGCCCCAGCCAGACCTGGTCACCATCTACACATGTGTTGCAGTAGAGTAAATAACTCCACTGTAGGATACTATTTGTATCAGGCAATACTATCCTATGGTGGAGTTACTTAGTTTACTGTAGTATTGCACATGTAGACAATGATGCTTTACTGCAGAGCTAATTAGTTTAACTCCATAGTAAAGCATCTCTTGTAGATGCACCCACTGTGTGTGTGTGTATGTGTACACACACACTTGCAGCACATGCTTGTGCCAGGTGGTTGACTGGGAAATGGACAGATAGGACTTGACCCTAAAGGATCCTCTCCCAGGGGATCATGAATAGACAAGGTCAGGGAAACAGAGTAGAGTAGGGGGATCAGGAGCAGATGGATTAGGAGGCTGAGATCTGTAAGGAATTGGAACATAGGCAGTCATCGTGGGTAGAACTACAACCCAGGAGGGTCAGGAACAGGAGGCAGGGATCCTGATTAAAGTGAGTAGCCAGGGTGCTCAGAACAGACAGCAGGACCCAGGGAGAAGGAAACCAGAAACAGGCCAGCAGGACACAGGGAATCAGACACTTGGAATCAAAAGATAGGGACCAGGAAAGTAAGACTAAGATGTCAGAAGTACAACAGCTAGATAGATAAGCATCTGTGCTGTTGAGTAGCCTGATGGGCACTGAAAGGGCATCTCCTTATAAGCAGGCATCCATGCCCATGCTGGGGGTAGTCTGGCCCAATGAAATCTCAAACATTTTCAGGGGATGGAAGCATCACTTCCTACCTGCTTGAATGCATGACCTTCAACACTGCAGCACAGACTTATACTAATGTGCTAAAGGAATAGCTTCACTGCTTGATAGTAGCAATGGATTTGTCTGCTAAAGAACAAGCTACTGGAAAAGGACCTAATATATAATTTACCAAGGGATATGTCATTGGATATATCGAGGAGGTTGATGAAGTGAAGTTCATAGGCTTGTCTGTGAATAGTGTTTTGTAAATCCAAACAAGCACCAAACCTTGCTAACCTCATCAGCAGAAGCAAACTTCTTACAGCCCAAAACACACCACAGCCATGCCATGGCAAGACATGCAAAACCTGCCAACATATCTCCAGTACCCCCACAAAGACTACACTGCACAATAGAACCATCACAAAGCCTGGATCTTACAGCTGCACCTCTAGAAGTGTTATATAACTCATCCAGTGCACCATATGCCCTGATGGAAAATACATAGGAGAGACCAAACAATAACTGAGCACCAGAATGAATGCACACTGGACATCTGTTAAAAACAAGAATGCCCAATTACCAATGGGGGCACATTTCTCACAAGATAACCATGCTCTCTCCAATCTCTCAGTCCTGATCGTCAAAGGGAATTTACAAAACACTTTTCACACACAAGCCTATGAACTTCACTTAATCAACCTCCTAGCTACAAAAACTCATGGACTCAATACAGACATTGGATTTATGACACACTGGAACCTGCCTAACCTCTGACTCCCCAACCACTTTTACCTGCTACATCTCCCTCCCCACCCCCATCCCAGCCTGTGTCTCATCCTCTGACACCTCAATTTACATTTTCACTCATTGGCTTTCTTGCCTGCATACCAGCTTCTGGCTTCTTCATTATTCTTTCCATCCAAGAAGAGCACACACCAAGTGCAGATGCTTCCTCAGCCTGATGAAGGGATTTTGAACCCCAAAACTTGCTAAGATATATTTATCCAACTATTCAGTTGATCTAATAAAAGATATTACATTGACCCAAATAGCGTTGTCTGCCTTGTGTGTGTTAAGGCAGAGAGGGATGAATGGAACAGGGATGGTAACCTATAACAAGAAGCCTTCCCACTGCTGTTTAGATCTCAGCCCGCCCACCCCTCTCTCTCATGCCATGCCTTGATGGAAAACTGATTCAGGTGTTACCCAGTTGGGAGGCTGCCCATTTAGGCTCCTGATGGCTAGGGGTGACATCCATTCCACAGCTCTGTACCTTCCCCTACACTGCAGCCCATGCCTCACAGATTGCATCCTTCACCCCCTTTAGCTGTTCTTCCCTCTCTTGGACCTTTGGCTCCCCCTTAGGCCCTGGACCCACCCACTCAGAATCCCAAGCCTCTTGCTCTGGACATTCCTCCCAGTGGGTCTGTGACCCTTTGATCCCACCTTTGGGTCCTGGCCTCAGTACAGACCAGTCAAGGGTACCTTGGGTCAGATCTGAACCACCTGCCTGTTATCACCTTCACAACTCCACTGCAAAGATCTTACAGGTCTGGGCATTCCTCGGCCATGACTGTGCACGTGTGCAGTGGTTAGAAGTTATCAGGTGCCCCCTACCCACCTTTCATCAGGGAGGTTAGAGGTCCTGGCATTTTCTAAGGCTGCTGTGTCACTGGCAGTCCCACCAAGCCTCCCTACCCTGGCAGGGTGAAGTTTTAGGTCATGCCCAGGACCTGGGGCCTCCTCCTTCCCCACAGCCCTAGTCCATACCTCCAAGTTCATCCTGGCACAGGAACTAAGCAGGGAGATGTTCTTCCCCTGCTGGCTGGTGATAAATTAAACAGCCACCTCCAGCTCTGACAGTGGGGCATTAAGCGGTTCTGAAAGCAACTAAAAAAGGGAAATAGGTGTGGAGTGAGGAGGGTGGCACTCACTCCATCTGCACGTGGAGCTTGGGGAACACCAGCAGTGGGAGGTTCACATTCAGGAACATCAGCTGCTCCACCAAACCAGGATCCAAGGAGGTGTGATGGGGTGTCACAACATCACCAGCAATGCTGAACACCCTCTCATTTGGAACGGCTGGGTTGGTGGACAGGACAGGTGTTCCTGGGCAACTGTTGCCAGATCCTGCTACATCCACCTGTAGGTTCACCCAAAAGGCCAAGGGGTTGCAGTGTAGCAGCTCTGTGTCCTCGGTGAGATATATAGCCCCTGAGGCCTCCACGCTACCTTCCTGAAGGTGCGGTCTGGTGCCTCTGGACCCCAACATTGAAACCATGCCCTTGGTACACATTGACAGCAGCTGTGGTGGAGGAGATTGGCTGGTGCTGGGCATGCTAACACGGGAAAGTGGATCCCCCTCTTCCACACCCTCCTGCCTCTGACCTTCTGCCTCCATGACTGTTCATCAGCACCTCCATCTAGTGATCAAGTGTTTTGCTGCTGTAGATGCTCCCTTTTCACCATCAAGTCATGCATGCCCACCAGCACCAGGGAGTCATGCGACCGGAGCCTCATGAACAGGCTGTGCAAACAGGCGCACTTGTCTGCACAGCACCAGTTAGTGCAGAGTTTGCACAGGAGGGCAAGTGGGAGGGCCTGCAGCCCTGCCTGTGAACCCCCACCCTAGGGAAGCCAGTCCCAGCCAGAGGCATACAATGGATGGGCACAGGCCACAACCCGAGGGTCCCCTTGGGACGTGCGGCGTCCCCTCCCCAACACCTCAGAGACTGCCACCCAGATGGAGGCCATGGTTCCTGGCTCCATGCGGACAGAGCCTCTGGCTCTCAGCTGTGGGGGCTGCCTGTCACTTTTTCAGGCTCTGGGACCCAGGAGCATGGCCACCTCCCCTTGTGGGGTCTGCTGTCTACTGGGGTCTCTGGCACTCCAGCTGGAGGGGCTCCAGGCTGCAGTCCAGCGACTGTGCACCATTAGGGATTGTGAGCAGGAGATTGACTCCTACTACCAGGCCCTTCTCCCCCAGGAGGCGGAGGGTGGAACACGGTCTCCCTCCAGGACAAGGGAGGACTTGGGGACCTCCCTTACTGTCCAGGCCAGGGGTTGCACCAAGGTGGTCAAGGGCTCCAAGACCCAGCGCACGAAGGCCCCTGCCCCGCTGGAGCTATGCAACAGGTAACAAACCTCTTGCAGCCCCAGCAGAGCCTGCTGAATTGCCAGCTCCTGCAGGCAACATGGGCAATACTGTAGCTACCGCCTCCGCTCTCCCCAAGACAAAACGCAAAGTGTTTGTTGTGGGAAAATCCATCCTCAGGGGGACTGAGGGGGAATCTGCTGCTCTGAACCCTTATCCTGGGAAGTCTGCTGCTTCCCAGAAGCCCACATTCCAGACATTGTGAAGAAGATCCCTAAACTCCTCCAGCCCACTGACCACTATCTCATGCTCCTTATTCATGTGGGCACCAATGACACGCCTTGGAGCACTCCCAGCTGGGTCATGAGGCACTAGGGGGATTTGGGAGTGGGGCGAAATGGTGTCTGGGGGCACAGGTGGTGTTTTCTTTGATCCTCCCAGTCTGAGGCTACAGGCTGAGGAGGTAGAGGAGGATCCAGGCAGTGAACCAAGGACTGCAGCACTGGTGTCATCGGGAAGGCTTTGGCTTCCATGACCACAGTCTGCTCTTTGGTGAGAGGCAGTGAGCTGCTGGGAAGTGATGGCCTCCACCTCTCTCCACTGGGGACGAGGATCTTCTCAGCCAGACTGGCTGACCTGCTCCACCAGGCTTTAAACTAAGCCCGCTGGGGAATGGGGGGACTACCACCACTCCTGGACTGCTGAGCAACCCTTGTGAAGCCATCAGGCCAAGGCACTTACGGGATCCTACCCATGCTCCAGCCCTGGAACAATTAGTAGGCAAGGCAAAGGCCCCCAAGGGGACACTTGGGTGCTTGTTCACAAGTGCCAGAAGCTTGGGGAATAAACAGGAGGAACTTGTCCTCCTGCTTAATGCAAAAAATTCTGATATCATAGGGATAACAGAGACCTGGTGGGACTCCACCCATGACTGAACCACAGGTATAAATGGCTATACCCTGTACATGAGAGATTGAATAGACAAAAGGGGCGGGGGTATAGCTCTCTATGTCAAGGAGAGCTAAGCATTCCTGCAAGCTGACATTGGCAACCACGGTGGATGCCTGGAGAACCTCTGCATTAAAATCAGTGGGGAACATGGCACAGGGGACACAATAGTGGGAGTCTACCACAGACCTCCCACCCAAAGTCAAGAGCTTGACCAGGAGTTCACCAGGGAATTGGCTGAGTCCACATGCTCCAGCTCCATGGTTGTCATGGGAGATTTCAACTACCCAGACATCTCATGGGAAGTTCTTGGCTATTTCAAAAGGTTGCAAAACTTCCTCTCCTGTGTGGATGACCTCTATCTGACACAAGAGGTCTACAGGCCAACAAGAGGTAAAGCGCTGCTCGACCTGGTACTGGCAATTGGGGATGATCGAAGAGAAGCTGGGTGACAGCGATGATGAGCTGATCATCTTCACCATCTGCCATAAAGCTGGCAAGTCAGTCAGCAATACAGAAGTCCTTGACTTCAGGAAAGTTGACTTTGACAAGCTCAGGAGGCTTGTCAGTGAGGCCCTAAGGGACCACGACCCCAAGGGGAGGGGAGCTCAGGAAGAGTGGTTGCTCCTCAAGGGAGCGATCCTCGATGCACAGTTAATGCTATTGCATGTCGGAGGAAAGGCAGCAAAAGGGCACAGCAGCCTCCTTGGCTCTCCAGGGAACTAGCGGACCTCCTGAAGCTAAAAAGAAAGGCCTACAAAGGATGGAGGATGGGATCCACCTCCAAGGAGGAATATTCTGCACTGGTCTGGTCCGGTCCAGTCTGGTCCAGTCCTGTAGGGAGCGAACCAGGAAAGCCAAGGCTGCAATGGCACTCCAACTAGCTACAAGTATCAAGGACAATAAAAAGTCCTTTTTCAGCTACGTGGGGAGCCAGAGGAAAAGCAACGGCAACATTGGACCCCTGCTAAACCAGATGGGACAACTGACAGCCGATG
>NW_017728992.1:196619162-196619971 GCF_001723915.1 Gavialis gangeticus | reverse complement strand
TGAAAAAGCCAACATATTAAATGGATAATTTGTGTCAGTCTTTCATCAGTCCCATGGGACGCACCTGCCCACTACAGAACAGTGGAGCCTGGGTGAGGGTGGCCTGGATAAGGGAGATTCCCTGCCCTCCATTAATGCTGACCTCGTGAAGGAACACCTTGAGAGGCTGGACACCTTCAAGTCAGATGGCCCTGACAATCTACACCTCAGGGTACTCAAGGAGCTGGCTAGCATCATAGCCCAGCCCCTGGCATGGATCTTCGAGAACTCCTGGTGCTCTGGTGAAGTGTCTGAAGATTGGAAGAAGGCCAATGTGGCGCCAACTTCAAGAAAGGGAGGAAAGTGGATCTGGCAAACTACAGGCCCATCAGCCTCCCCTCTCTTCTGGGCAAGGTCTTAGAAAAGAGGCCATTCTCAACAGACTAGCTGACAGCAAGATCCTGAGGGATAGTCAGCATGGGTTTGTTGTGGGAAGATCTTGCTTGACCAATCTTATTTCCTTTTATGACCAGGTGGCCTATCACCTGGACAAGGGAGAGGAGATTGATGTCATATATCTTGTCTTCTATCTGGTATCCTACGATCACCTTTTGGCAAAACTGGTTAACTGTGGCCTTGGGTCCACCACAATCTGCTGACTGGGGATTTGGCTCTGTGGCTGGGCCCAGAGGGTGGTGGTTGATGGAAGTCAATCATCATGGTGCCCTGTGATGAGTGGGGTCCCTCAGGGCTCTGTCCTTGGACCTATATTGTTCAACATCTTCCTTAATGATGTGGACATTGGAGTCAGAAGCGGACTGGCCAAGTTC
>NW_017728992.1:196613804-196618947 GCF_001723915.1 Gavialis gangeticus | reverse complement strand
GCCGATGACACCAAACTTTGGGGTAAAGCGTCCACACCTGAGGACAGGAGGATGATTCAGGCTGACCTTGACAGCTCAGCAAATGGGCAGATGAGAACCTGATGGTGTTTAACACCAAAAAATGCAAGGATCTCCACCTTGGGAGGAAGAATCAGCAGCTACCTTATAGGTTTGGCATTGCTACGCTGGTTAGCACTACGAATGAAAGGGAGTTGGGGGTCATCATTGACCACAAGATGAATATGAGCCTGCAATGTGATGCTACCGCCAGTAAAGCAAGCAAAATGCTGGTTTGCATCCATAGATGCTTCTCAAGCAAATCCTTGGATGTCATTCTCCCCTTGTACTCGGCATTGGTGAGGCCGCAGCTGGAGTAGTGTGTCCAGTTTTGGGCCCCACAATTCAAAAAAGATGTGGAGAAGCTTGAGAGAGTCCAGAGAAGAGCCACGTGCATGATCAGAGGTCAGGAAAACAGACCTTATGATGAAAAGCTGAGAGCCATGGGACTCTTCAGCCTGGAAAAGCGCAGGCTCAGGGGTGATCTGATGGCCCCTTAAGTTTATCAGGGGTGACCACCAGGATCTGGGGGAATGTTTGTTCACCAGAGCGCCCCAAAGGATGATGAGGTTGAACAGTTATAAATTCCAGCAAGACCATTTCAGGCTGGACATAAGGAAGAATTTCTTCACTGCCTGAGCCCCCAAGGTCTGGAACAGCCTGCCATCGTAGGTGGTTCGTGCACCTACTTTGAATGCCTTCAGGAGCAAATCGGATGCTTATCTTGCTGGGATCCTATGACCCCAGCTGACTTCCTGCCCCTTGAGTGGGGGAGCTGGACTCAATGATCTTCCAAGGTCCCTTCCAGCCCTAATGTCTATGAAATCTATGAACTTGGTGGCAAGTGACTACCTACTACCAAGCCAGAGCTCTGCATTTGCTGCTGCTGCAACAGAGAAACAGACAGCTCACAAAAGGCACACATATGAGTTCATACACAGCCTGATATGCTGTTTCTAGATCCCTCCCCAGAGCATTGTGATTGGAAGGGAACTCAGAGAAAGATCACAGTCACTGGCCATCTACAGATGTTGGTATTAAAACAGTCTTCCCCACCACTCTCCCTCCCTCTTTTCAGTTTCTGTTTCCTGTGTGTCTGGCTACTGAATCGATTCAGAGGCTTTGATTTGATTCAGAGCTTTTAATGCGTCTCTTGATTTGGTTTGGATTCAGAGATTCGGCCACCAAATCAGGCGAATCTCCTCCAAATCAAATTGGTGACTGAAGCTTTGCACATTCCTAACAGCTATCCATTCAACACTATGAGTCACCAGTCAGAGTACTTTAAAAAGCATATTATAAAGGAGAAAAAAAATGATAAAAATATGAATGCTCAGCTTCCAATAAAGGAACTCCATGCACATCATATCTCAACCCAATACTCTGGAAAATCAGCAACTAAGCCCTCATTCAAATATGTGCTTACATGCTAGAAGTTAAGCCTCAGATTCTTGCCTGCCTTATTCAGGAAAACATTTAAACATAGGCCCATGATTTAAATGTTTTTGAAGCACCTGCTGAAAGTTAATCATGCTGTTCTTCTGAACAGTGAGAAAAGCAAAGAAGCAGTGTGCTGATTATCTCATCGTATATCTGAGGCCTCCTCCAAACATTACAGGTATTGTGCACTTAACTGACTAATTGCACAATTACCTGGGGACCAGCTACACATGCAAAGTACTTACCACATGACAAAAAGTTCCAAGCAGCTATCAAGTTAGACCTGCAAAATAAGTAGTAACTTGATAGATGGTTGCTATCAAGCTTATTTTGGATGTGTCCCCTGCAGCTGAGAGACTATCAGTTGACTGTGTTCCCAGCCACATGAGGACATCATGCCCAGCGTGAAACCCCCAGACCCCGGGGACCACAGCTGCTGTGATCCTTATGTCTCTGGGGTTTACCCCCTAACCCTAGGGAACAGAGAAGCCATAATCCCCAGGGCTCCGGGGTTTTGCTCATCCCTGAGCCTGGGAGATCATAGCTGCCCTGATTTCCCAACCACAGGGGTGCACAGGGCACCCCCACAGCTGTATTCATGGCCTACTTGGAGTATCCAGCTGGGAGCCTACTTCTTACTAATGCAGAGGAATCGGGCTCCCTCTGCATCAGTGGTAAGGCATAATGGGATCTAATGCATGATCCCACAATCATGCTTCCTGCCACGTGTGTGGTATTGCAGAAGGCATGATTGCATAGCTCTTGCATTCAATCCCATCATGCCTTTACCTGCATGTATAGAGGGGGTCTGAATGTACCCTCCTAATTAACAGACATGGCAAAAGCCTTCCATAGTAAAGGAAGTACACACCTCATAGCAGTTAAAAGCAGAGCATCTAAGAGAAACCTGGTATCAAATAAGCATTTACTCACTGTAGTAGCGTGAAATATTTCATATGTTAGCTATGAGATCAACAGAATACCGATTTACTTGACAAGGAAATGGTAACAAAAGATGATAGGCTTTTTGTTTGTTTTTCCCCCAAATTGACAAAACCTTAACTCCCATATGCCAATCACAGACTTATTTTTCATACAGTTCCAGAAGCATACCTTAACATTAAAGTTGGAAATTTAATACAGAATAGGTCAGAAAAAAATGCTTTCAATGTGGATGGCTCTGTTTTAGTTCCCCAGATATATCCAGGAAAGAATCCTAACATCTCAGCCTCTTCAACACTCAAACTTGGGAACTAGAGTTGATGAATAACTGGCCTCATTCAGATAGTTGAAGTAACATTATATTTCCAAGGGTGGATGGAAAAGCATCCTGGAATATAATTAGAATCAGAAAGACTTGCTTTTAACATAGGTGGTAAATGGCAGTCATTGTCAATCAGATTTTTAAAATGGAAGGCTGAACTTTTCAAAGCTGCTTAAGGGGATTTAGACATAAATTGCTATTAAAATTTAAAGGCAATTAGGGTTCATGATAGAGATAATATCTTTCATTAGACCAACAAGATTTTTGCAAACAAAATTCTTTAATTACAAGCTTTTGGGCACATACAGCTTTCTTCAGGCACTGGAGAAAGGATTGTAAAAGTTCTCCCGGGTAGAAATTAGAGTTCATATTTCATAGGATTTCACAGACGAGTCAATAGATGGAAAACTCCTCTGGGCAGGCAGTTCTTAGCTGGTATGGAGCCTTGTGTGAGGCTCTGTGATGCTGCAAATTACCTTGAAGCAAAGGCAGGAGCAGTATCTCAGGTTTCAGGTGGTCAGAGTTGCTTCCTCCTTGGGAAAATATGAAGATTTCATTAAAAAAATTGGCTAAAATTCAGTGTCTTCCATGTGTCAGGTATCCAGGTTGTAGCCATATTGGTCTAGGGGAAAAGGCAATCAGGGCTCATGGTGGAGGTGATATCTTTTATTAGACCAACAGGATTTTATTTTTTTTAATGTTTGTAATTGCAAGCTTTTGGCCATGAATACATCAGGCATTGAAGAAAAGATTCTACAATCTTTTCACGAGGAAGCAAGACTACAATCTTTTCTTGGATGCCTGATGAAGGGTGTTTGTACCCAAAAGCTTGCAATTAAAGACCTTTTTTGCAAAAAATCTTGTTGGTCTAATAAAATATCCTCTACCGTGAGCCCTGAGTGTCTTTTCTTGTAAACCAATACAGCTACAACCTGGGTACCTGACACATGGAAGATATTAAAATTAAAGACAGTTTGGAATTCCAGTCCCCCTCAAATGTCAATAACTACAATTTATCCCTGTGCAGAAAACTAGCACTTGGCTAATACACCACTGAAGTGCCATTCAAGCCTTCCTGTTATTTTAAGTACATTTATGTAGGATATATGTAGTTCATACAATCTGAGCTGATCCCCCTGCATGAGGGGACGATTTTGCTCATTGGGAGCCCCTTTGCTTCAAAGCTGATGAAAAATTTTTTTTTCCATTGTTAATAACTAAATTGTACCCAGTGAGAAAGTTCACACACACCTCATATATTGCGTTTGTCAGCCAATTTACTCTATCACTGCTAATTCAATCTGGCAATCAATCAATTAATAAGGTGTTCAAATTATGAAATGTTATGATTATTATCAACTATAATGAATCCATCATTTCTGCAGGCATTACATTTTCTGACAATTGCAATCAGTATCTAATGTTTATTAATTTTTTTCTGATAATAGAAGGAATTGAAGGGTTATAGCTATACACTGGGAAATCAATAGGACTCTTTTCATAACATTAATGACAGGTATTCTAGCCAAATCCAATGGCTGGTACAGGCAGAAAAACCCAGCTTGATTAAAGTGGTGAAGGCTCAGAAAGCCTGATTCCAGAGAGGGACCTACCACCCAAAAATCTACTGCTGTCTCCTAGGGACATCCCCCTATGAAATCATAACTTCAAGATGTGGCAGGTGGGATAACAGAGTGGAAAAACCCTGAGAAGCCACAGTGTGGTAACTAGCTAGGGTCCAGATGGCAATGAAGAGAGAAGACCTTGCCACTCCGGCACTGAGCACATTACAGTAACGAGCCTTACGTTATTTGCAAAATCAGAAAACATGGGAAAGGGACTCTTGCAAAAACTTAAACTATTACAGATGTTAGTTTTATGCACAAAGCTGTTGTCTAAAAGAACCAAAGAAAACTCTTACTGTTTTATGCAAGCCAATGTAACCAGAGCTATACACAGATCGCGAATACAGCAAAAGTTCACAAGACCCAGTCATCCCACCTTTGCCTCAAATGACTTCCCAATTGAAATAAATGGTTTTCCAGAAGCTTTCATTTCACTGCATATAATCAAGGCGTGTGGCATACATCTCATCAGATATATCCTCTCTCAAGTGTCGTATATTGTAGACCATGGGAATTAACATGTAAAGTATTCAGTATTTCTTCATCATTTATATACAGTTGCTATTAAGTACTGAATGTTATACGCATGTACAAACTCCAGCCAGTAGGTGGGACTATTCTGTGTTGTGTTTAATCGTCTGACCCTGCCTGCTTTCATTGAAGCTTCTTGTTTTGTAAAAAAGACGGCCACCCCTTTGCAGTCTGCAGGAACAAAAAACCCCTGCAATGCACAAAAGATGTACACGAGTTTATCCAT
>NW_017728992.1:196606957-196608804 GCF_001723915.1 Gavialis gangeticus | reverse complement strand
GGCCACCCCTTTGCAGTCTGCAGGAACAAAAAACCCCTGCAATGCACAAAAGATGTACACGAGTTTATCCATTTCACTAGATTAAATTAATTTTTGTTTCTATTGTTTGCTATCCCCTCACACACTGTTTTGTATGTGATTAAGTATTTTGCTTTTATAAGCAGATAACTAAAAAAAATTCAGAGCTGCCCACTGAGTACATAGTGTTTCTTGGAGATTCTTTGATGACAAGGGCTTTTTAGCTCTTACCACAGTGTTATGGAGGTAAAACATGTTCTTTTCTTTGTAGCAAGGCAATTCCACTGCCTGAGGCATAAGTTATATGAAGCAGTGGCTCGATCTCCTCCCTATTCCTCTCCATCCATGCATGAAACTAGGAAGTGAGGGGTGGTAGAAATGGTGTGGTAAGGATGCTTAAGGATACTTATTGAATGCCTGATCAAAAGTAGCAAATGCATTAGTATCTGCACCTGTCCTGTTCTGGAAAACACTCTGATTTGGGGGCCTATGTAGTGATAGAAGTTGTAATTTAGAGATGCTCCCTAACATATGAGATGGAGTTGGGAACTGGGAGATGTTCCCTGTGTTACAGAGTAGCTAGTTCGTAGCAAGAGAAGAGACAAAGGATCTGCAGAGGTTACATACTGCTCCACCATAGATGCTGTTTAGTTCTTCTTGCCTATCTATAAATCTGGTGATGGAACCTTTCAGAAGAAGCCCAAGGTGTATCCATGCATAATATTATGTTTAAAATCGCTACATTGGTATTTCATTAGTAAACGTGAATATCCATTGAGGTATCCAAATGTCCAGTCATGCATGCCAACACCTGGTTTGTTCATGAAGTAGATTACATTTACAAATACAGGCAGACAAATCCTCATGCATTTTGGTATGCATGATTCAGGACTGTCTCTGAAAAACTGGCCTCTAATGACTGCACATGGAGGGCATTTTGGTTTTACATCTCTTGTCTTTTATTAGAAAGACAAAGATACTTTCTGTAAATGTTGTAGATACTGTTCAAGATACTGTTCTATGTTTTAATTTTCTTTTCTCTTATTGATTATTTACATGCATTTTTAGAAGACTCATAGTTATTGTTTCAATAACTGAAAACAATTCAGATAGTCTAACAACAACTTAGGGGAAATTGGAAACAGAGTATTGCAGAAATAGCTCAAATCACAAGGGGATTATGTTATTACATTTCTTTTATTTTTGCTTTTATTTTCATTGTTTGCAATAAAAATTACCAGATCTCTTAGAATAAAGTGGCTTTACATGAGCTGTTTTGTTTTCTTACTGACAGTGTAATCCATG
Source organism: Gavialis gangeticus (assembly GCF_001723915.1). Classification (NCBI taxonomy): domain Eukaryota; kingdom Metazoa; phylum Chordata; order Crocodylia; family Gavialidae; genus Gavialis; species Gavialis gangeticus. The sequence continues at coordinate 196,607,481 of NW_017728992.1, read as the reverse complement.
TTAGAGTGGTCAACTAAACATTGTACACTCCTGTAACACCTACATTTTCAAAACGGACTAGTCACTTGTACTTGTCTCAGGTCTTGAGACACCTAAAAGAGCCTGGTTTTTTTTATGGAAGGTGTTTTTGGTCACCTGGGGTTATGCACCCAACTGGAAGCATCCATAATGTGAGATATATCATTTTCACCGCTGTTAAGATACATACAAGTATAAGGCACACTTCATGGAAAGGATAAAATTATGGAAAACTTTACCGATGACACTAGCTTTGGGGAAGTGTGGCCATGAATCCGGGTGGGCTGACAATCCAGAAGGACCTAGAGAGATTAGTTAAATGAGCGGGCAACCAGAACCAGATGCTGTTCAACACTGATAAGTGTAAAGTGCTCCAACTGGGGAGAAAAAATCTGTGACAAACTTAGAGGCTCGGTGGTGCTATGCTAGCTAACACCACATCTGAAAGGGACCTGGGGGTCATAAGTTACAGTTAGCAGAGCAAACAATATGCTGGCATGCATCAA
>NW_017728992.1:196603682-196606376 GCF_001723915.1 Gavialis gangeticus | reverse complement strand
GGGGACCCTGGGTGCCTCCCCCAGACCCAGGAGGCACCAGTCGCCGAGCCGGGCGGTGGGGGAAGGGCCCCCTGCGTGCTCCACAGTGGACCTGGAAATGGAGCAGAAGTGCTTCTGGTCCACCTCCAGGTCTGCTGCCGAGCACACTGGGGACCCCTCCATGCTCCTGTGGGATGCATGATCCATCCCAGCATCTCAGCATTCATGAGCTTCATACCTTAAGGTACGAAGAAAAAGCATTTAAAGCTGCGTCTACATCCAAATCATTGAATCTCTCTGAATCGATTCAGAGGGTTCCGATTTGATTCAAAGAGATTAAAGGGTCTCCCAATTCCATTCGGATTTGGAGATTTGGCCACCGAATCTAATCAATGACTGAAGTTTTGCACAGCCCTAGTAGACACACCTTAATTTTAAGACATCCTTGGGGGGTGGGGGGTTTGGAAGGGGCAGGAAACCCATGATAAATATTGTGTGTGCTGTTTTGAGAAATGAGGAAATAAAAAGGAGCCACTCCCATTAACTAACAGAACATTTTTATGAATGATTGATAGTGATAAATCTTCAGAGCTGACAGCAGAAGTGTTTTCCAATAGCCTGCTTGAAATTGGATCATGGATGAAAGGAAATTGATTGTAACTTAATTTAGACATTAGGAGATACTGGCTTCTAGGAAGAAACATCTAGAAGAACTCAGCACAGTGGTGTCTGATGTCCTTATTGAAGCTGCATTTGCCTCCAGGTCACAACCTGTTAAACTCTCGACTCCCTGTTGTATTTCAGTTTTAGATCTGGATCATCTCTGATCCTCACATTGCTGAGCAAATTGTAAATAAAAGATGGAAAAAATAGACATATGAATAACCGTATTGAGGGGGTTTGTATGGCCCTTTTATCATAGAACCTGGGCACCTCACAAATATTAGATATATTTTATGTCTACAATAGCTCTATGCAATATGAAAGCACTATTATCCCTATTTTCCAGAGAAGCAGCAAAGCACAGAGAAGCTGAGGGCCAAATTGTTAAGAAGCACTTTGCTCAAGGTAGCTGCCTAGTAGGATTTTCAAAGTACGTAGGTCCCAATTGATTTCAGTGGGAATGGGGCATCTAGAAGGTTACAACAATTCTACCAGGAACTTTTTGATGTTGGTGTAAGCACCAAAATCTGAGGTTCAATATTCCTTCAACACTTTGATCATCAACTCTTTTAAATCTGGATATTCTTGTTGGCCCATTCATCTCAATGACTGATGCTAACATTTGCTTGTACTACGGGTCATATGCATGTATTAGGACTGCAGCTGAACCTTGCGCCTAAATACCGCAAGCTCTTGTGTGGATGGGTACACGAGGACAATAAGATTCCCAGAAGAAAAACTGCCACTTATACATTAATATTTATTACAATGATGCATAAATAGATGTATGCAATAAATAGATGTGTAGAAACATCTGGTTTCGAGTACAATCAGAGGACCCAATCCTCAGTTAGGATCCTCAAAAGCTGATCCTATCTCATTAGCTCTGATGGAACATAACGTTACTGGATCCAGGCATGGAACTAGAGCAAAAGGTCAAATAGAAAGAACATTGATCTGTGACAATGAGGTGCCTCCTGTGCTTCTATGCTATTGAATCAGGTCCTTTTTGAATGTCACTGGATTAACATGAAAATGCCTGGAACGAAATATGATGCTTTTGCAAAGCACAGCACAAAGTATGTCGAATTACTCTCTGAATGATTCAGCCACAAGTTCTAAATGGCTCAGTCACACAATCCATGGAGTTGATAATTAAAAGTATGCAGGTGCATGACTATGGGTGCATTTTTCTCAGATATGCTTCAGAGACCTATAAAAGCTTCAGACACTAGTAGAGATGTGTCGAATTAACCATAAATAATTCAGATAGCCAGAGAACCTCTGCATCTGCTGCTTTACAGAGAATCCGCATGCACTATCATTAGCTTTGCTTCTATCCCCTGCAATTATTCTGAATCCGATACTTGCTATTTAAATGGATGACAGGTATTTGAAGAAAAGGATTTACATATCTATATATTAAAAAATAAATAAATTCCAGGCGTGTTATGCTGAATGTCTCTGAGACGTGTCAATACATTATTTTGAGGTCGCAGACTAATGTTATATGAAGTGTCAAACATTTGGGGAAAAAAATAAATTACTTCACAGCTCTGGATAGCTGTGTCTATTCCTATACTCAATAACCTATCTAGATTGCTTTCTAGAGGGTCACGCCCTTAATAAAGGTACTTCTCCTTCGCAATCTTTTGGCATCGCGCTCTCTCTCTTCCTTTTTCTCCCCTCAGTAAAACTGATTATGGCAGCCCACTTACTTATTCTAAAATAATACCAACTCTGGGAAATTAGTTAACACAAATGAGCATCAGCAAAACAGAGCAAGTCATTACAAGCATTAAGGGGAAAAAATCTGAAACCTCAAAAGGAGGTTGAGTATCCCAAGTAGAACCAAGAAGTGAGATATACAAACTCTTGGAGATAGCCTAATTTTTTTTCAGCAAAACCAGTTGTGGGGCAAAATATATAGATTTAGATAATCCAAAACATTTTTTGAATTCATATCCATTTTGGCCATCAAGGCTCATAGTAGAGACGATATCTTTTATTAGACTAACGAGGTTATTGCAAAAAATTTCCTTAAATTGCAAG
>NW_017728992.1:196588274-196603508 GCF_001723915.1 Gavialis gangeticus | reverse complement strand
AACTTTTACAATCTTTTCTCCAATGCCTGATGAAGGGTGCTCGTGCCTGAAAGCTTGCAATTAAAAATTGTTTTTTTTAAAAAATCTGGTTGGTCTAATAAAAGATATTATCTCTGCTATGAGTCCTGATTGTTCTAGAGGAAAAGGCAATATGACTACAACCTGGATATCAATTTTGGTAAATTCTTTTGGTCAAATAAATCTAAAAAAAAAAAAATCTGAAAAAATATCAAAACATATTGTTTCCCTATGTTTTTAAACAAAGCATTATTATTGCAAGCATCTCATTTTGAAATCACCTTTGACTTTATTTAAATAATAAGCATTAAAGAAGGCTTCCAAGGTAAATGCTTTGGGTCAAACAAAATGTTATTTTTCACCATTTTAGTTTTCCAATTTTTTTTACTTATTATTTTGGGTTGACTCAAAACATCATTTTTCAGAAATTCCAGACACCAGTGGTTTGCGCATCTCTGATCCTAAGAAGTTGTCCTGAGCAGGTCAAAAGCCCTTTGCCTCCATTTGTCTTTTCAGCAAAATGGAGGATAAAGTCTCTTCTTACTGAGGAACTGCGAGGATCCAAATAAGCAAGGTTACCTTTCAAGTGATGACAATCACTTGAAAGGTAACCTGCTGTTGGGGACTTCTGGTCTATTTTGCTACACCACTAGGAGGGAAGCAAATAAGAAATTTCCCCAGCTTTTGAAACCAGCTACGAGAGATGCTAAGAGTTTGAAAAGAATTTACATAAAGCCAAAACAAATCAATGGGCTATGTCATCACCTATTTAAATCAGCCCTGTGGGTACATAAAATTAACATTAAGTTTCATAGATTTCATAGATATTAGTGCTGGAAAGGACCTCAGAAGATCATAGAGTCCAGCCCCCCACCTGAAGGGCAGAAAGTCAGCTGGGGTCATAGGATCCCAGCAAGATAAGCATCCAATTTACTCTTCAAGGTGTTCAATGTAGGTGCTTGAACCACCTCCGATGGCAGGCTGTTCCAGACCTTGGGGGCTCGGACGATAAAGAAATTTTTCTTTATGTCCAGCCTGAAACAGTTTCACAGTAGTTTATGACTGTTAGACTTCATCATCCCTTGGGGCGCTCTGGTGAACAAACATTCCCTCAGATCCTGTTGGTCACCCCGATGATAAACTTATAAGTGGCCACCAGATCACCCCTGAGCCTGCACTCTTCCAGGCTAAAGAGCCCCATGGCTCTCAGCCTGTCATCGTAAGGTCTGCTTTCCTGACCTCTGATCATGCGCGTGGCTCTTCTCTGGACTCTCTCAAGCTTTTCCACATCCTTTTTGAATTGTGGAACCCAACACTGGATGCAGTACTCCAGCTGCGGCCTCACCAAGGCCGAGTATAAGGGGAGAATGGCATCCTGGGATTTGCCTGAAAAGCATCTATTGGATGCAAACCAGCATTTTGGTCGCTTTACTAGCCGCAGCATCGCATTACAGGCTTATGTTCATCTTGTGGTCAATGATGACCCCCAAGTCTCTTTATTCCATAGTGCTAACCAGCGTAGCACTGCCGAGCCTATAAGGATGCTGCAAGTTTTTCCTCCCAAAGTAGAGACCCTTGCATTTTTCAGTGTTAAACACCATCAGGTTCTCATCCGCCCATTTGCTGAGCCTGTCCAGGTCAGCCTGGATCACCCTCCTGCCTTCTGGTGTGGATGCTTTGCCCCAAAGTTTGGTGTCATCGGCAAACTTGGCTGGTTCAGTGAGGTCAGTAGACTGATGTTAATGAGGGATTTGGAAAAACTCTCTCTTAAGGGCTGGGTGGGTAGGCACAGATGAAAAAAAATACCTTAATGTTAAAAAAAAATACTCTATCTACCTGCCATAAAAACTTTTTGTGAAAGCTAGACCCCACAATATCTTGCTAAACACATGGAGCAAATTTTACACATGCTACCATATATCTGGATTCCTTATTTATTTAATCCTTATGCTGGGCTCTGGTGATAGAACAAAGGCTAGGTCCAAATTTGGAGGTTTGGCTTGAGCCCCTACCCAGAAACCTGGTCCTGCTGCAGCAGCTCTGGCTATGATCCAGGGTTGGGGCCAGAGCTGCCGTTTCTGCCTGGCCCCCTGCCACCTCTGCATCCCTGCCTATTTGTGCCATCCTCAACCCAACTCTGGTTTGTAGTACCATGGCAATGAAGTTTGGTGCCTGGGACAAAGACTGCAGTGGCAGCCCTCCCTCGCCCCACACACAGATCTGGGGGCATATGCCACCCCCCCATGCTTACCCAGAAGTGCAAGCAGCAGTGGGAGACACCCTCCCCACATCCCAAAATTCCCCAGATGAACCACTCATGACTCCATCTGTGACTCCATCTCACACCCCACCCTGGCTTGGCAACACATATTGGTGCCCCTTCACTTTGGTGCCTGGGGTGGTCACCCCATTTCCCCACCTCCATTTACTATGTCGCTGCTGGTTTGAGCTCCTGGATACTTGACCCAGCTGGCCTCCTGACCCTGTGCTGTGCCCAGCCCTCTGGATCTCCAACTCAGTTCCCCAGACAGCTCTCCTGATTTCTGGCTTCCCTACACTCAGACTCTGCACACTCCCCTGAGATATTGGTTGCTTCTTCTGCCCCTCAGACCCCCCAGACCTAGCTGCCCATGACCCAGCATGCCACCCTGACTGCCTTACCCACTGCCTGCCTCTTTGCCACTGCTTTCCCTGCCATAGTGATGGTAGGGATGAATTTAGGATGATCCTCCAATAATTAGATTCTATATATAGAAAATTGTAACACATTTATAAACTTTCCATGTAGAATTGAATTAAGGGGAAGTAATCTTAAATTCAGGGCCCTAGTTGTTAGGGGCTGGAAGGGACCTTACAGAATATCTGGTCCAGCGGGTCATCTTGGATTCAGGTAAACAGCTTCTAAAAGCGAGTTTACACCTATTTTACAGACAAATTTCAGTCTGTGTGTCACCCTAAGATGCCCTTTTGTGGTTATAATGTACAATAACGTATGATTAAACTATACTTTTCACTGGACATGTCCACACAAGACACTTACTACACATTAGCCTAATAACACTGCACAGGAGCACGGTGGTTAAAAACCATGCTAATACACTACTGTACAGTGTTATTACGCTAATGCATAATAAGCATCACAAAATAACTGCGCGCCTGCACTGCTGCACACTAACTCTAGTTACTGTACATTTAGTTTAGTACTTGTTTAATGAAATATTAACCAAATGTCCAGTATTTAAGGCATATTAATGAACATGTAGACACACCTACCATGTCTATCCACTTGCCCTGATAAGTCTGGTGAATAAGGGAAATTAGAAAGAGCAGCAGCTGATGAATAGGAAACACTAAGAGATTTGAAAGTTTATAACTTGATGAAGCTTTATTTTGGTGAGCTGAGAAAATTGTTGTTACTTGCAATGTAAAATCCAGCAGAACTTGCAAACCTTGGATTGGCATTGATTTTCTTTAGTGCTCATAATAATTCATCTCTATTTATATACAATTTTGAAGCTGGATTGGATACCTGGACTATCTAGTACAATTTATGTGCAAGGCAATCACAGCTCTGCAGGCCTTGATACACGTGCAAGTGATTTATCTAAATGTGGATTTAACTGCATCTGATTTAGATACATGACCATATAGACAAGAGTGATACACATTCATTCTGCCATGTGTGTTGAGTTATGTACCTCATAGCACTACTGGATGGCGCTTACACACCCTGATGTATTTTACAGAATAGATTCATGTACTTTGAATTCTTATCCTTTGGATGGCACTTTTCTAGACAGAAAATATATCTATTTAACTTTAGCTCTAATTACTTAGCTTCAATTTAAATACTCTGAAAGCTTAAATATTTAACCTTAAATAAAGAGATATTAAAAGCTTAAATATTTAAGATTTAAATAGTTAGCTTTAACAGCTTAGCTTTAATTTAGCTGTAATTAATATATGTATATGTACATAAAGTAAATTCAAGTTTTTCTTTTAAAAAAAAAAAATTATTTGCTTGCTATTCTGAGCCTGGTTTCCTCTTGAGGAAGAGAGGGCAAGATGGCCATCCCACCATTGTTTGTAGTCAAGGGGCTACTTGACTTCACAATGGTAGGAGTTATGAAGTTGATAGCAAGTGTTAGCCAGCTGCATGACTGTGTATAAATATGTGCTTAAAGCTCCATGAATTGTCCCACAGTACTGATGATTAGCACCCCCAAGCCCCAATTGCAGATCAGCCTGCCACTGTGCACGGCATTCAACATTCAAAGAACAGACCAGTGCTGATGAACTAAGGAGCAGCAGATGGACATATACTTAGGGGGTGTCCCCAGAAGCCATGAGATGCTGCTGCTGACACTGTTACGTGGAGCTGGTGCTGAGACAGTTTCTGCAGAGGTACCAGAAATGGAGAAGCAAGTTCTGCTTCCTTGAAACCACAGTCACTGGCTCCTGTTCCCTGGAAGTGGCAAGCAACTTGGGGTGAGAAGCTGCTCTAGTGAATGTGTAGGCCTCACCCTCCACGCAGTCCCACGCACGCACACAGCCCCTGCCCATCCCACTCCCAGAGATAAGGAATTACAGGCTTTGGAGCTACACCTGGTTGTAAAGTATAATGTCGGTCATGGCATTATACTTCTAAGCTGCTGGTTCATAACACTGATATTTTAGCATTACAGCAGTTCCATGCAGGACCAGGATCTCATGGTGCTAATCCCTGTACTAACTCTTCCTAAGAGATAGTCCCTTTCTTAAAGATCTTACAGTCAGAATGGATACCGCTAACACATGAATAAACACCAAGCGACTTGCCAAAGGTTACCCAGTAAGCCAACAGCAGAGCTCGGGAAAGAATAGGTCTTCTGAGGCCTGGGCAAACAACTTAGGTAGAAACTGGAATATAGATCTCTCTTCTCGATCTGTTGAGTCTGTGAGATAACCCATACAAGTATTCTCATTAAAATGAATTAAGTCACCAGGATTTGGCCCTTAGTTTAGAACTGAATGTTATTTAGCAGATTTTTGGCATATCTACTTTATACACAGAATAAAACCCTCCTGTGGCTTGGACCATCTTTTTTATATGCCTGGACAAGAGTAGCACCAGTTCATAGTTCAGGATCCTAAGTACTATTGCATATAAAAATAATACCACACTGGCATTTGGTTGGAGATAATCAAACAAACATTCTTGGATAATCTCAGTGATGGGGCAGAGAAATATAAAGCTACTACAAAATGCCTGAACAACCCCAATTGATGGTCTCTTCAGGCAAGAGTTGGAGCTGCTTGGAGAACCCTGTACAGCTGCTGTCTGTGCTGCACAGACTGTGGGAAACAGGAGGGCTTAATCATCTCAAACCTTATCATGTTATCCTTCACGAGCTCAAAATTTCCACTTAATATTTAGAGTAAAGTACACAAAACTTCAGAGAGCTTTTTAAGCTCCTTGTCTGGCAAGTGAGGGGAATTCAACCTAAGTATTTTTGGGAAAAATATAAACAGGAACCATCTAAATTGTAATCATTATATAGGCTGGATGAGATTTAGATGCAAGAAGCAGAGAATTTGGGTTTTATGAACTCTTCAGCAGGCTCACATTTCCTCCAATAACAACTCCCATTAATTTATTTAACTTGCCCACTCTGTTCTTACTGGCTGGTATCCATCAAATTATTCTCTCCTTTCCCAGGCTAGGCCGATATCCATTGATGGATTAGGTTGTTTACAAAGGCAGCAGCTCAACAGATTTTGAAAATTGCTGCAATTTGGAAGTTAATAGTTAGTTCCCAGGCATTGAGGAGGCCAGAATTAAAACTCTCTATACCTCGGTACTGTCACCATGAGTACAGGGTTGCAAATTATATCCGAGGCACCACTAGAACATACAACAACAAAATTTATTGCATATCTTTTAAACACTTAAGAAAATGCTTGGGATTGACACTGATATGTAGGTATGCGAGACACAAAATGGAGCATTTTGGAAACCATTTTGATAAATGATACTTCCTCCAACAATCGGTCTACAGTGGAGGCTGTGTCAGTTCTAAGTGCATCTAAATTGCCCAGTACTATTAAGAAGTCATTTAAGCTCCAGCAATGTTTTGTCTGTTTCTGAAATTGAGCACTTAAAATGTATGCCTTGTCCAAACACATAATGAAAACATTATTTTTTTCTCTTTCTAAACCATCCCCCCCACACACATATACAGAGCCCTACCTCAGAAGAAATAACATAGTAAATAATGATGACATGTTATATCAAAAGACTAAGGGAAATAGGAGTCATCACTGCATCAGTCTGGGTAGGAGAGCTCTCCTAGGACTCAGAGGGATATTAAAATAAGACTACCCTTTTTAGCACTTTATCTGATCCATGATTTAAAAGCAATGTTCTCAAGCTTCATAGGCCAACAATAACCAGTTAGAATGCAATACACAGTAATGCTGAATAAGCAATATTATTTTTCTAATTAGATGAATCAGCCCAGTGAAGAAGAATGAAAAAAAATAAGATTTGACCTCTATATGATAGAAACATAATAATGATAAAATAACAATGATTTTGATGACAGTATAGTGAATGAAGAAAGGCTTCACAAGACAGACTTTATAAGGCATCCCTTAAAAATGGCACAATTAAAATACTATACTATGGTCTCCAGGTCTACATTTTCATGTATGTTTGAAGTGTTTTACAAGAATGGGACCCCTGATGGGAATAGCACACTACTTTTATCATGATATCCGAGTAGTCCTATGGATTAATGTAGTGAAGTGCTGTGAAAGACAGTAGGCTGTAGGATGTACTAGGGCTGGATGGGAGCATAGGGCTGGAGGGGGTCACGAGTCCTCTGCCACCTTAGGCAACCTCATATAGTTCTTTCATAAACTGAACAAGTGCCATCTTAAAACAGGGCCCTTTTCACCCCATACAACTGCTACTGAGAGGCTGTTTTAGAGGCTCAGTACTCAGATGGCTAGAAACCTCCTTCAGATCTGTCATACATTTGCAGGGACCAGTTTATACCCATTGCATCTTATGGCGACATTCTCCTTGAGCCTAAATACTCCCTTCCTTTCCCTGTGCGGTGTCTACCACCCCAGTGTATTTATAGAGACCAAGCTCAATTTTTGTTTTTTTCTAGGTGAAACAAACCTAGCTCTTTCAGGTTCCTCCCCATTACTTTAATCATCCTTTCCTGGTACCTGCTCCATACTGTGTTAATCTATCCTGAAAAGAAGGGTACCAGAACTGCACCCAATTTCTGGAGAAAATGTCCGAAGTGTCTCATTTACTGGCATTAAAATTACACTGTCTCTACTGGAAATACCTCTTCTGATGCATCTTAGGACAACACATGCTCATGCTTTTTCACAGCTGTAATGCTTTTCCAGCTCCTAATCATTTTATAATTAGCAAGTATACACAGATCCAACTCCTCTTCAGTCATTTCCAACTGATGAGATTCCCAGATTTTAGTAGAAATACTTTTTTTTTCTGTCCTTGAGTTCATACCTTGCACCTTGTACCATGTCATCCCATTTCTATTGCTCTAGCTGTCAATTTTATCCAGGTGGTTCTGTGCGATACCCTGATCCTCCTCTACACTGAAAATACCTCCAAACTTTGTATAATTGGCAACATTCAGTAGAAGCCTCATATCTCTTTTCTTTTGCCATGGTCATCAATGAAAATGTTAAACAAGGTTGATCCCACATCTAATCCTCAAGGTATCAGATTTTATTCCAGCTGGTGCATGGAATAAAACCAGCATCAGGATCTGACATAGTCTCATTCCTCCCCCAATACCTGGATGTCCTTATTGCTGACTTCCTACCAGCATATTCTATCATTGATAATCAGCTGATAGTGACAGAGAACTAGAACCACATGGCCACTTCTAGTGCTACAGCAATCAGAAGTTAATTGAAGAAAAGAAATTGGAAAGATTTTTTCTGTCCAAAAGGCAGCAGGTCAAAGCTAGTTCACAACTTTAATATGTTAGCAATTCATATGATAATTTAAGGCCACAAATCAGCAAATTCTCTTCATTATGAGAAAAAAGATAGAGGAATACAGTATAGGTATCATTTAACTTAACAACTATGCACTGCAAAATTGAGATTTTGCTGATGCCATTATTTTAAGTGGTGGCCCAACCATCTGAAAGATTGGGATCTCAAGAAAATGGGTTTAATAACTAGTCATGAAAAAGCCTAAAAAAAACTAGTCATGAAAAAAGAAGTTCTCAACTCAAGGCTCCATTGCCCATTTGTTAGATTTTTAAGTAGGCACTTATCTATTTCTCTTCATGTTGCCTCAGCCTTGACAGGACTTTCATATAAACAGGTCAAAATCCTTGCTAATTATCTTCACTTAATTCCATAATAAGACCCACCATTGCCATAATACTGATAAAAAAAAAAAAACCTGACAACAGGGTGCCCAATAAAGTGCCGACACAGGTGCCTGTCATGATCATCAGTATAGTCTCATGGTTGCCTTGCGCTCCCTCACCTATCTGTATCCATCTGCAGTATACTTTCACTGTGAGCTCTTTGGGAATCAATTTTTTTCCATTCTTTGATTGTACAGCACCAAGCATGAATAGGTGTTGGTCTATGACTACAGCAATATAAATAATAAATAAGAAGTATTACAATTATATTCTGGAAGTGGGTCCCTACATACTTCGGAAATAGCGTATAGGCCAGCGGATGTTCAGAGGGAAAATGATGTCCCGACCTGGCCGTGCAGTGACTGCACTTACCCTTAAACAATATTTTGTCATTAGAAATTTGTACCTTGAAGACTGCACTATGAATTCTCCAACTGAACATTATCTCCACCTTAATGTATGCCCACGTAAGCTGGAAACCTACAGGTACAAACATATATCCAAGAACTTTAAAAGCAAATACTACAGGAAAATACTCAGCATTAAATAGAATGGATTTATAACAAAGACCAAGATTCATTAGAGATTTCAACTCCAGAGTTATTCGGGAAAGAGGCTGAAAGCATGTGGCCATGCATTAAGAATGAGTCAATGTGCTATAGCACTTTCGCCATTGGGCAACATGTAAGAGATGCCATCAAAAAGCAGTTAAAGAAGGAAGACTTATGACATAGCACGCACGCAAAGAACAAACCAAGGGAGATTTGTTCATGCCTTTTGCCCAAATCAGAATTTAGCAAAGCAATTTAACACATGCACAAGGTTTAGCATGCACTCTTGTCAGTTAGGGTAAATGCATGTGTAAACGCTTTGCTGAATCAAGGCCAATGTCTTTGAACAGCTTGTTGGAACAACAAAGCTACAGCTGCATAATCGCTGCCCTCATATAGACGAGTAGACATTGTCCTCTTGACCCCTGCTGCGAGTTCTCAGAGACCCCATCTTTAAGTGATCACCTTGACAGCAGACCTATTTTTGGTGGCTACCATAGAAATTACAGAAGATTACAAGTCTTTAAGAAACGCATTTCAGTAAGTTGCTCTCATGCTAAAAAGGCTTTTGTGATATTTGTACATTAAAGATGTACTTCAAACACAATACCTGATGTAATATAATATAGCTTGCAACAATGTTGTAGCATACTGACGTTTTACATGCATCCTTGTATTGGATTGCAGTGAAACTGAGAATCTGACCCTTATTATCCATGTGAAATAAGAACTACAAGCTGTGCTGTAAAGGAGGCCTTTTATTAAATGAAGAGATATTGTTATGCTGTTAGGTAACAATCATATTTAATTTCCAATGGTTTATTTAGTAGTTCAATTTAGGATTGGATTCATTCCAGAAGGTTTCAATATCTGATCTATTCTGAAGTGCAATATCAGAAAAACAAATGGAGTAAAACAATACACTCTCTCTCTATGGGCCAGATCCAGCATTAAGAAGGTGCTCACTTCTGCCAGTTTAGGCTTTATTAGACCTAGGCTCAAGCTGCTTACTGATAGGTAGTGAGTAAGCCATTGGTTCAAGAGGCTCCAGAGAGTAAAAATAAATATATATATATATTCCTGAAGGTCTCATTTCAACTAGATAATACCTCAAAGGATTACAGTCACATGATTCTGTAAAAGCAACCAATCACTGGTCTGAAAAAAAATGCAATTCAGAAAACAATTCATAGCTTTTAATGAAGAGAAATGCATTATTATTTCCGAATACCGGTGACTCCAAATGTTACTTTGAGACTGCTCACAGCAGATGAACAGCTGAGAGAAATACTTGATCAAATCAATCCACAGTATGTAAAGAAATTCAGCTACTCTGAAGGCACTTGATTATGGGATCATTATGATTGTGATTCACCACAGACAATATAAATTGCACATTCACACATACTGTTGCAGGGCACTTTAGATGCCCGGCTCCTATAAGAGTGGGAACTGCTAGGGAAAGAGCCCTAACAGTGAGTAGGGATCCCCAGCTGTGGGTTACCAGGGCAACCAAAGCAAGCCAGCAGCACCCACCTGTTACAGGTCAGCTGACAGGAAGGGGAAGGGCCTAGCTCACACAAGTCCCAGGCATGAGGCCAGTTCTCTGCCAGCCACTAAGGAGGAAGAAGCTCTCCCAGAGCAACCAAAGGGGAGAAGCCTGTCCACAGGAACTGCTTCCCTCACTGTTGAGGCACGGAGTATTCCCCGGTAGGGTGATTGACGTTATAACAGGGCGGTTTGGATGTTCTGTTATAGCCCAGGGGCTTGTGGTTTTTTGGTGTTTCACCCAGTGGTTTGGGTGAGGCTGTTAGGGGTTGGAGGAGGCCTCGTAGGGGGCCCACAGCAGCGTAGGAACTCCGGCACCAGAGAGGGTGCAGCATTTGGGGTTCACCAACCCCGAGCGCCAGGAAGGTGCAAAGTGAGACAGGACTGCGGAGAGCCCAAGCGCCAGTGAGGACACAGAGCGAGACAAGGCTGCAGAGAGCCTGGGGAGGATAAGGGGGCCAAATTATAACAAGGCCCAGACCAAACAAGGTCAGTACCATTGGTGAGGATTGGCCTGTGGTGTAGGGGAGGAAAAGGAGCCTCAAAGTGCCCCCTGGCATTGGGGCAGTAAATGGGCAGCTTTCCACTTAAATCACATCTATTAATCAATTAACAACAAGGCATGGCAGACAAAAAGGCAGGGGTTTGGCCCATAACAGGTGGATGGGGTCCCCAGTCAAACATACCCAAACAATCATCTGAGTGCATGGACTGGTCAGCCATCCTTCATACTGTAATCAGGTCCCACAGCATTTGTCAGAATTTGTCAGGCCAAGTTATTGTTGGACACAAGCAACAAAGAGAGAAGCAGGGGAGCATTTCTTGAGAGTTTGACTTCACATTCTTATTTACACTCACAAAGAGGTTCCCATTGAGCAACAGATACAAAGCTGGATGCTTGGCTTTTCTAATCCTGTGCTGACGCAGATACCATTCGAACATGAAGCTTCCTCTGAATGCAAATCATTTTAAACGTATCTGTTCCATAACCCAAAAACTATGATTAAAACAAAATCACCCATTTAGGAGTATATGGGTTAAAAACAATTGCACTGATCTTAGGGCATATGTAGGTGAACAATTAGACTATTTTAAATGCAGGGAGAAAGCATTTTCATACAAATCATAGAAAATTATGGTTAGAGGGGACCTCAGGAGGTCACATCTAGTTCAACCCCTCTGCTCAAAGCAGGACCAGCCCAAACTAGATCTTCCTAGGCAAGGCTTTGTCTACCCAGGTATTAAAACACCCAAGGGTAGAGCTTCCACCATCTCTCTGGGTCACCTGTTCCAGTGTTTTTCATAGATTCATAGGTGTTTGGGTCAGAAGGGACCTTAGCAGATCATTGAGTCTGACCCCCTGCCCTGGGCAAGAAAGTGCACTGGGGTCGGATGACCCCAGGCAGGTGCATGTCTAACCTCCTCTTAAAGACACCAAGGGTAGAGGAAAGCATCACCTCCCTTGGAAGCCCAGTCCAGATTTTGGCAACCCTTACCATAAAGAAGTTCTTCCTGATGTCTAACCTAAATCTGCTCTGTCAGATTGTGACTGTTGTTCCTAGTTACTCCAAGGGGTGCCCTGGTAAACAGAGCATCTCCTGTTCCTTGCTGTGTCCCCTTGATGACTTTGTAGGCTGCCACAAGATCACCTCTCAGCCTTCTCTTGTGGAGGCTGAAGAGATCCAGGGCCCTCAATTTCTCCTTGTAGGGTGTTGCCTACAGGCCCCTAACCATACGAGTGACCCTTCTCTGAACCCTCTTGAGGTTGCCCACATCCCTTTTGAAGTGCGGCACCTAAAACTGGATGCAGTACTCCAGCTGTGGCCTGACCAATCGCACATCAAAGGGAAGGATCACCTCCTTGGACCTGTTTTTCATGCACCTGCTAATGCATGATAAAGTGTGGTTAGCTTTACTGTCACATTGACAACTCATGTTCATCTTGGAGTCAACAGTGACTATATGCAGGTTGGTGATACCTTCTTCCTAGGTGCAGCACCTTGCATTTGTCCTTATTGAACTGCATCCTATTCTGTTCCACCCACCTTTCCACTGCCCTCCCAGTGATAATGTTTTCCCTAATATGCAACCTAAACTTTCCTTGCCACAACTTAAGCCCATTGCTCCTTGTTCTGTCATCTGCCACCACTGACAACAGTCCAGCTCCATCTTCTTTTGAACCATCCTTTAGGTAGTTGAAGATTGCTATTAAATCCCCTCTCAGTCTTCTCTTCTGTAGACTAAATAAGCGCAGTTTCCTCAGCCTCTCCTCACAGGGCATGTCCCCCAATCCCCAAACCGTTTTTGTTGCCCTCCACTGGACTCTCTCCAATTTGTCCAAATCCTTTCTGTAGTAGGGGGCCCAAAACTGGACACAGTCCTCCAGATGTATCCTCACAAGTAATGAATAGAGGGGAATAATTACTTCTCTTGACCTACTGGCAACACACCTAGTGATGCAGCCCAGGATGCTATCAGCCTTTTTGGCAAGAAGGGCACACTGCTGGCTTATATTCATTCAGCTTATTGTCCACTGTAACTCCCCAGGTCCTTTCTGCAGAGCTGCTGCCCAGCCTGTCCCAGTGCATGGGATTGTTCTGTCCTAGGTGCAGGACTTTGCATTTGTCCTTATTGAACCTCACGAGATTTTTGGCCCAATCCTCCAAATTTGTCAAGGTCCCTCTGAATCTTAGCTCTACCCTCCAGTATATCTACTACTTCCCCCAGCTTGGTGTCATCTGCAAACTTGATAAGGGTGCACTCTATGCCATCTTCCAGGTTGTTGATGAAGACAAGAACCAAACTGGCCCCAGGACCAACCCCTGCTGCACTCCACTTGATAGTAGCTACCAAGTAGACATTGATTACTACTCAGAGCCTGATGCTCCACCCAGTTTTCTATCCACCTTACAGCAGTTTCCCCCAAACCGCTGTACCTAGCTCCTTGAAACTTGGCAGGCTTTGTGGCCTCACCAGGGGCTACCACCCCTGCAGCTTTCATCCTGCTACACCTTAACACACACAGGATCACCCATGTCATGAGTTTTACCTGTTAGCAGCCAAAGGTGCAGGGCCCCAGAAGCCAAACTCCTCCTGCACCTACCACCTTGACACTTGGCAGACTTTGTGGCCACAGCAGGGGTGACCCCCCACTGCAGTTTTCACCCCACTGTGGTGTAACATACACGTGACATGTTTTGCTTTCATGAATTTGGGGTGCAGTTTCCCCCAAGCCCCTACACCTATCTCCTTTAAACTTGGCAAACTTCATGCTCTCAGCAGAGGCTACCATTCTTACAAGTTTCATTTAAATCAGACAAAAAACAGTAAAGTTATAGGTACTTCATTGATTCCCCATTATATGCTACGGCCAGATCTTCGAAGCAGCTCCGAAGCTTCGGAGCCGATTCAGCCGAATCGAAGCAAGAAACCAATCCAGAGCTCCAAATCGAAATCACTGGCATCTGAATCAGCTGGATCCAAAGCCAAATCAAATAGCAAATAGCTGCCTATTCACACAGGCCTACTGCTCACCTCTTCCCCAAACTGTGCTGCCTGGTGCAGTAGTTTGGGAGCTAACTTTGCCTGCGAAGACTTTTCATATAGGCTGTTGTAATTGTTTCATCTGCTTGCTCCTATTCTATAGTAAGCAAAACCAAGCCACAGTAACCTAACCCTATTTCATAGGGCTGTGCAGAGCAGGTAATATTCGATTCAACAGCCATGTCAAATATTAAACTGGGTCCCACTTCAATTTGCCATCTGCTTTGAGTGGAAGCGGGTCCACTTGGACTCGAGGTCAAAACTCAGTCGAATATTCAAGCTGCTTCAACTTCCCTATAAGCTATAATGGGGAAGGTCAAAGCAGGCTATAACTTCAGCATTTCTTGTCTGATCTTGATGGAACTTGCAGGAATGGTAGCTTCTGAGGATCCCACAAAGTGTGCCAAGTTTCAATGAGATAGGTTCAGGGACTGCAGAGAAACTGCACCCCAAATGCTTGAGAGCAAATTGCCTATAACTTCTATGTGCAAAGCCACAGGGAGCTCTAACTTGCGGGAATGGTAGCTCCTGAGGAGCCCACAAAGTCTGCCATCTTTAACAGTGATAGGTGCAGGGGTTTGGGGGAAACTGCACCTTAGGCTGCTGACAGACAAAACTCATGATCCAGACGGCGTGAGGAGGACGGCGTTAGCTCCATCTGCACCTGGAGCTTGGGGAGCCCCAGCAGCGGGAGGTTCACCTTGAGGAACACTAGCTACTCCACCAAACCAGGATCCAAGCAGGTGCAGTGGGGTGTCAAAACATCCACAGCCATACTGAACACCCTCTCGCTTGGCACACTGGTCAGTGGACAGGACAAGTATTCCCGGGCAACTGTGGCCAGATCCGGCCTCATCAGGCTGTGGGTTGCCCAGTAGACCAAGAGGTCACAGTTCAGGGGCTCCACAGGCTCGGCAAGATAGGCAGAGACCGCAGTGTGAGGGCTGTCTGCCTGATCCTGGGGTCTGGTGGGTCTGGACCCCCTCATGTTTGCCATGGCCTTCGCACATATTGACAGCGCCTGTGGTGAAGGGGAAGACTAGCTCGTGGAATGCAGGCTGGGTTCAGGCAGTGGATCCCACTTCCCCCCACCTCCGCCGTTCCGCCTCCATCACTTTTTCCTCAATAACTACCTCCCTCCAGTGACTCAGTGTCTTGCTCCC
>NW_017728992.1:196582436-196583274 GCF_001723915.1 Gavialis gangeticus | reverse complement strand
GGGAACAGGTGGTGTTCTCATCGATCCTCCCAGTCTCGGGCTATGGGCTGAGGAGGGAGAGGAGGATCCACGTAGACAACCAAAGACTGCGGCACTGGTGTCATGGGAACAAAAGCCATCCCAATGACCACAGCTTGCTCTTTGGTGAGAGAGACAGTGAGCTGCTGGGAAGAGATGGCCTCCACCTCTCTCCCCTCGGGAGGAGGATCTTCTCAGCCAGGCTGGCTGACCTGCTCCCCCGGGATTTAAACTAAGCCCATTGAGGGACAGGGGGACTACCGCCAATGCTGGCCCGCTGAGCAACCCTTGCTAAATCAGCAGGCCAAGGAGCTTAAGGGAGCCCACCCTTGCCCCTGCCCTGGTACAATCTGTGGGCAAGGCAAGAGCCCCCAAGGAGACACTTGCCTGCCTGTACACAAATGCCAGGAGCTTGGGGAATAAGCAGGAGGAGCTCATCCTCTTGTTCAATGCAAATAATTATGATGTCATAGAGATAACAGAGACCTGGTGGGACTCCACCCATGACTGGACCACAAGTATAGATGGCTATACCCTGAACAGGAGGGATCAAGTAGATAAAAGGGGTGGGGGTGTAGTTCTCCATGTTAAGGAAAGAGACATGTCCCTGCAAGCTGATCTTGGTGACCAGGGTGGATGACTGAAGACCCTCTGGGTTAAAATTCATGGGGAACACAGCACAGGGGACACAGTGGTGGGAGTCTACTACAGACCTCACACCCAAAGTCCTGAGCTGGCCCAGGAGTTCCCCCAGGAACTGGTTGATACCGCATGCTCTAGGACCATGATTGTCATGGGTGACTTCAGTTACCCAGACATC
>NW_017728992.1:196578846-196580753 GCF_001723915.1 Gavialis gangeticus | reverse complement strand
CTTATAGGCTCGGCAGTGCTACGCTGGCTAGTACTATGGAAGAAAGACTGGGAGGTCATCATTGACCACAAGATGACCATGAGCCTGCAATGCGATGCTGTGGCTAGTAAAGCGACCAAAATGCTGTCTTGCATCCATAGATGCTTCTCAAGCAAATCCCAGGACATCATTCTCCCCTTGTACTCGGCCTTGGTGAGGCTGCAGCTGGAATACTGCATCCAGTGTTAGGCTGCACAATTCAGAGGAGGTAGAGAAGATTGAGAGAGTGCAGAGAAGAGCCACATGCATAATCAGAGGTCAGGAAAACAGACCTTACGACAACAGGCTAAGTGCCATGGGGCTCTTCACTCCTGAGCCTGCGTTTTTCCAGGCTAATCTGATGGCCACCTATAAGTTTATCAGGGTTGGCCACCAGGATCTGGGGGAACATTTGTTCACCAGAGCACCCCAAGGGATGACGAGGTCGAACAGTTATAAACTACTGCAAGACTGTTTCAGACTGGACATAAGGAAGAATTTCTTTACTGTCCGAGCCCCCAAGGCCTGGAACAGCCTGCCATCGGAGGTGGTTCAAGCACCTACATTGAACACTTTCAAGAGTAAATTGGATGCTTATCTTGCTGGGATCCTATGACCCCAGCTGACTTCCTGCCCTTTGGCCGGAGGGCTGGACTCAATGATCTTCCGAGGTCCCTTCCAGCCCTAATGTCTAGAAAATCCATGTAAGTTTTGTTTTATTTCTTTAAGTGTGCAGCATGAAGACTTCCAAAAGAAGCAGAGAGAGAGCCAGAAACCAGATGTTTTGGGAGTTGCATTTTCCTTATTCTGATTCAAGTGTTCATTACACAGTTCTTTACATTATTGAATATGAGATTTGCTAAAATGCCCAGAAAACATCCTTTGTTTATTTAAATGACCAAACTATTGAGTGCATATAACACTTATGTTGTGCAATTGGACTGATGGGCTTCGAGTAACCGACATGAAGTCATAGATATGCAGGGTTAAAATGGGCCCCAAGTTAACACTTCTGGTTTCTAATCTTTTCTGTATCTCTCACTATGGATTTTGGTTTATTTTCCTCTACTGTATCATGAAGATTTACTATTCTTACCTTTTGGGATTTTATTCAAGTTTCATGATATTTGGTATGTTTTATAAAGCTCGAGCTCCTGGGACTACATGTATTCTTAGCTTTCATTTAGTATATGAATGAAGCCTAGTAGAAAAGGTACAATAAGTTTCTATACATCATGTTTGCAGAGAAAGGCTTTACTTTGTGAACAAGTGTGCCCTAATGGCATGTTTATACCACCACTCTACTGAATGCTGAAAAATATCAAATCGCTTCTCTCAGTCTCAAACCTTTTTTTCCTCTACAGTAGCCAAGGGCACACAAAATATGTTATTTTTTTAATCTGATCCTGGAGGGAGGATCAGGAGTAGGTATTGGACAGTCAGACTGCCAGTACTGTAGAGTGCAACAAATTAGTTTTTAAGGCATCACCCTGGCCTGCAGTCTATGAAGTGTGATATAAAAGGAACTTTGCCCGTATGTCAAATAGATCTAATAATACTCTGCATCACTAATGTCAAATTTGCTAAAATACCGTGAACATTTGAAAATAAGCAGGCTATATTTACCAATTCTTTGGACTTTCATAGGGTCTTCCAGTTAAGTTTCACCAACAATATTAATATTATTACATTTGCAGCACCTTGGAACATAAGCAGGCACTTGATTTACTATGGAAAACAGAAACACTGATAACATAAGGGACTTGCTGAAGGCCAAACAGGGCCAAGTACTCATATCTACTAACACTCAGGCTTGTGCTTTAACCTACAAGAGGATCCTTTCCCACCCACTGGCAACTGGTGCCATCTTAGTCGGGGGGGGGGGGGGG
>NW_017728992.1:196574810-196578577 GCF_001723915.1 Gavialis gangeticus | reverse complement strand
CCCCCCCCCACCAATGATCCTGGCAACCAGAGCAGGGTCCCCCCATAGCTGATCACAAAATGGCCAATTGCTGTGGCCACTTCTGGAAGTGGCTGCAGCCATTTTTGGGAGTACCAAGGCACTCCATCCCCCAGCTGGCTCTTTCAGGGGGGGCACCGGTACTCCTGCCTGGCCCTCCTGCCCATTGCCTAAGCAGGGAATGCAGCCTGACAGGAGGTGCATGTGCACCCCTACGTATTGCCACTGCTTTTTCCAGACCATACTTCCAGCTCAGTGCAAGATACCATTTATTTTTAATGGAAGTGAGCCTAAAGCTAACGTACCAATAAAGGTTTTCATACACTTCACCAGGTGGTCAGGTAGAGAAACTAGAAAGTTTGAATGGAAGCATGCTGTAACTAACTGAATGAGCATTCCCAAACACTGGCCTGATAGTAAACTCAAGCTTGAGGAAAGCAGGAAGTGAGCAAGAAGAAGGTCATTTCAAATAACTGGTGGCATAGTTCTGAGCATTTCCAAATTGAAAACATAGTACAGTGACCATTACAGGGTTCAAATACTATCTAGATTCTATCACCATAGTACTCTTCAAATATCTATCCTCACAGGTCACCATGTGGGGTTTGGAAGTGTATTATTCCTGTTTTATCGGTGGGAACTGAGGCCTGAAGACGCACAGAAAGCCTGTGGAAGAACACAAAAGGGAACCCAAGTTTCCCAACTCCAAAGTCAAAGCCCTAGCCATGGAACAGTCCTTTCTTAGTGAGATGGGCCTGCTTTTCTCTTGGGATTCAGTTCTACAAGATACTGAGTACTGTTATCTGGACTACCCTAACCATTTAAATGCATGCTTATCTTTAATGTTTGGCGCTGAGGACTTCCACAGTCCTTTCTTCATTAACCATATGGTTCAAGCCCATCTCTAAAGCTAAGCCCATTTTAAGTGTTTTGCTGGCTTCTTGAGTGCCAAGCAGGGTTGAGTCCTTAACACCTCCAATCATTTACAGACTAGCAAAAAAATTCACTTCCTTTGGTGAAAGAGAAAAAGGAGGAAAAATGGAAGAACTTGTTGACCTCACTGAGGGCAAATCTATTTAAGGATAAAAACCTCAGACTCAAGTTATGAAGATAAGAGGTGGTTGTTTCTGTCAAGCCCTGCTATTTGTCTTGCTCTGAACTGCAATGTATTTTTCCTAGCAGCCTTGTTTTTCACTGTCACTTACCTGCCTCCTGCCATGATATGCCATGAATAAAATGTATGGCAGATGTCACACCTCTTTAATATCAGCATGTATCCACCACCTCCAGTGAACTTCAAGGGTAGTGGTTAGCAGACTTAAGCAATGCAAGGGAAAGACCATACAGGATGTTACAGCTCTTTACTTTTCAGAGTCAAAGAAAGCCTCTCAAAATTGATTTCCATTGTTTATCTTCTTCTCACCTGAGAAGAGACAGGGCCACCTGTATGTGGATAAAGAAGGAAAATGAGTTTTCCTCTCTTCTATAAGCAGTGTCACTTTAAACCAAATTTCTCTGGGGAGCTGGAAATACCTTGGCTGTGTTTGCTTTACTCCAACCAAATTCGTTTCATAAGGATGCCCCATAACAACAAGAGAGTACAGAGACAGGTAGTAGGAAAGCATTGTTGTACCATGCTTTTTTTTTTTTTTTTTTTTTTTTTTTTTTTTTTTTTTTTTTTTAAATCAGGTTGCAGTGCTTCACCATGGTTTGCAATGATGCATCTGTTGCCTCATCAGCTTCTATTATGTCCAGGAAAATACAAAAACAACAGCAGACTCTCCCTATGCCTGAAGAAGGGTGTTTGTGCCCAAAAGCTTGCAAAGAACAATTTTCCCAACTATTTACTTGGTCTTATAAAAGATAATCACATTTGTCCAAAGAACCATGTCTGCCAAGAGTTGTTGAAAGAACTTAACAGCAGTCACCATACTGTGAATGACTTGCTGAACACATCAGCCCCGATCCATTAGCTCACACACATGGAACACTCTCCTCAACTTTCTTGAATCACAATGTTAACTTTAAGTCTAAGTAAGCCTGTGAAGTTTAAGTGCCTTGCCAGGTCAAGGCAAGAACTTCCAGAGCCTTGAGATCCATGCTAGACCTGATAATTATTATAAAAAAAAAAAAATCAGGGGTTTTCAAGGAATCATAAGAGGGTAGGTTGGGAGAGATCTCAAGGGGCATCACAAAGGCAAAAATGCTCTTTCTAAAACATCCCTGACCAGTTCATTTTCTTGAGAACCATTTAAGGATCCATATCTAGCATTAACAGAAAATGTTAAGACAAAACATATCTATGGAAATGTCTACAAGTTTGAACAGAAGGAAGAACATGTACACAACATCCTAAATAAAATACAAAAGCCCCCTCTCTACTGCTTGTCCAGCAGTCACTATTTCAGATTATCAAAACTATCATTTTTACCAAACTCTGGCATAAGAACTAGTTTTCCATATTTCCAATCATGATGATTGGTAATGAAAAAAAATTATCTAAATAAATTAAATCAATCAAATTAATAGCATAAGCTGGGTGAATGAATGAATATTATTGTTCCAAGGTGTTTTGTCAGGCAAATTTAGTTGGAAAACTGTGTGCATTTTATTGTGTGAAAAACATCAAAGTCTATTTAAGTGACTAACTGCTATAATTTCATTTTTTCTGTTTTATTTTATAACCAGTTCTACAGATTTTGTGGAGAGAAAAAAAAAAAGAAAGAAAGTATTCCTCCATGAAGAATTTTAGCTGAAACTGAGAATTCAATCACGCTGTATTTTCCATAGTATAAACAATACCACTACCAGCAGTATGGGAAGAGCAAATAATTTTGCATATAGTAGGACACTCCTCCTCTCATCCCTTCACCAATATGAGTCCAACCCAAGCCAAACCTGTACTGAAGTCTAAAAAAGCATGAGTAACATTTATTCCCTTTTCATAGAGGGACATCACAATTCCATTTGTGACATGAAATGAAAATGCTGAGATCCCATGAAAGATGTGTTCCACAACTGTTCTTATTCTTTTTTTTTTCTTCCAGGAATTATCTGCTATAACTACCATCCAGATAAACACACTAATTTTGGGCTGCATAAATGAATTCAACTGAATTGAGCTCCCATTTAGAAGGCGCTTCAACTATCCCATTAGAAATGCACATCTTTTTTCCCCTTCTGATATCAGTTAAGGTAAAACAGAATGGGAGATTTCTTCCCTAGTCAGTAATAAGCAAGCAGGGAGCAAACCACTTCATTTGACATTTAGGTAATGTCAGTTTATTGCAGAAGGCATTGCATTAAGTGCATAAATAGCCACATCTAAATGTAAGACCTTATTCAAGCAAAGTATTTTTATACACTGTGAATTCAAGCAGAAGTATAGACCAACTAAAGTGCTCATAACTCATTCAAGTTACGCGTGTGCTTCAGTGCTTTGTTCATTTAGGACACTAATTTTCACAATACTTGGAAAGGAATGGTTAGTTTAATATTCAGCTAAAATAAGGGACTATAATGCCTATGGTCAACTTATTCCAGCCTGCTTAAGTGCTGGAAAAAACTGTTAATAAAAAGCTGGGTAGGTCCTTCTCAGTCTTGGTGCTCTCTTTTGACTTAATCTTAATGCTAAGATTACAGTACATTGCATTAGTAGATGCATTAATGGCTTTTCAAAGACTCAGAGTAGAACAGGTTTGCATATGGAGACGACTCTGGGCTTTACTGTATCTTTGAAAACTCCTGGC
>NW_017728992.1:196574107-196574653 GCF_001723915.1 Gavialis gangeticus | reverse complement strand
TGGCATGGATCTTCGAGAGCTCCTGGTGCTCTGGTGAAGTGCCCGAAGACTGGAAGAAAGCCAACATGGTGCCTATCTTCAAGAAAGAGAGGAAAGTAGATCTGGCTAACTATAGGCCCATCAGACTGACTTCTATCCTGGGGAAGATCTTAGAAAAGTTTATTAAAGAGGCCATCCTTAATGGACTGGCCAACGCCAGGGATAGCCAACATGGGTTTGTTGCGGGTAGGTCTTGCTTGATCAATCTCATTTCCTTCTACGACCAGGTGACCCATCACCTGGACAAGGGACAAGAGATTGACGTCATATCTTGACTTCAAAAAAAGCTTTCAGCCTGGTATCCCATGATCACCTCTTTGCAAAACTGGCCAATTGGGGCCTTGGGTCCACCATGATCTGCTGGCTTGGAAATTGGCTCCGTGGTCAGACCCAGAGGGTCATAATTGAGGGAAGTCAGTCATCATGGTGTCCTGTCACCAGTGGGGTCCCCCAAGGCTCTGTCCTTGAACCCATATTGTTCAACATCTTCATTAATGATGTGGACAT
>NW_017728992.1:196572427-196574002 GCF_001723915.1 Gavialis gangeticus | reverse complement strand
ACTCTGCCAGGCCTAGGGTCAAAAAGGCTCATGGGGAATTGAGAGATCCACAGGGGGATCAGGGGACAGATAGAGTCTGTGGGGAGGATCAGGGGAAGCTGGGATCTACAAGAGTATTTGGAGGAGGGATCAGGGGTACATCCAGCATCCACAAGGTAATTGGGGGACAAGCAGGATCCACAAGGTAATTGGAGGAGGAGGGCAGGTATGTCCACAGGGGGTTGGTGGAGCCTGAGAGGGCTTGTTAGGGAGGCTCATGGGGTTTGTGGGGGAGGGGAGCTTGAGGGGGACTAGGGGTGATTTTTAGCTCTGAAACCTTCCCCCAGCAAGCATAAATCCCCATCTCTCCAACCCCTCCCCACACTGGGACTTATTTCTTCAGTTCCCAGCATTGGCAACATAAAACAAGCACTGGGAGGATCTTGCAGGATGGAGCAGTAAAAGAGGTTGGGTTGGCTGGTCCATCAGGGAGAGTGGGGAGCAAAGCTAAAAATAGCCCAGTGCCAGGGGGTGGGTAGGAAAGGCACAGCCCTGGGTAGTGCTATAGCAAGGTGGGGGTGAGTGGGACACCCCAAGCACTGAAGCGAAGGGGTGCCAACAGGCATTGCCCAGCTGGGATCGGGCATGGGACAGAGCCATGAGTGGCTCATTGCAGGGGCATGGGGATGGAGGGAGGGCAGCTCCCACCACTGCATGCACTCCCAGGCATAAGCACTCCCAGGCATAGTCCCCCCAAACACAAGGCAGCAATGGCAGCATAGAGGACTGCAGGGCAGCCTGGGTGCAGGATCCAGGCACCTGCAGCCAGGGGGGGATGGGGGAAGGGATGCACACAAGCACCTGGAGCCTGCAGGTCACTGGGAACTCATCCCAGCCCTGCTGAGTTTCAAGCAGCACCCAGCAGATAAGTATGTATGGGGGGGGGAAGGGGAAGAGGGGATGGTCATGGGGGCAGCAGATCAAGGCACCCACAGTGAGGGAGAGAGTGGGTCAAGGGCAGGGGTGAATGGGGCCCTGGGGTGGGTCATGGGAGGGTCAGAGCCTGGGAAGTTTGTCCTCCCCCCTACACACTTACCTCCTGGGCAGTGTCTGTGTGTGTAGATATATCTTTTAAGTTTAAAGTTTTACTCAGTCCCCCCACAAATAAGATTTTCTTTCTCTGCCTATGTTCCCAGGGAAGCATGGGTGTGTGGGGGGTGCCCCCCAGATCTGTGCATGGGATGAGGGTGGGCTGTTGCTGCAGGCTTTGCCCTGGGCACAAAACTTTGTTGCTATGGCACTGGCCCTCAGACTGGGGCCAGCAGCTGGGCTTTCCCAGCTCTTGGGCTGCTCTGGAAACTGTACAGAAGTTCAATTCACTGGGCTAACCTAGATCAATTTGATTTGAGTGCACATCAATCCAGGTCTATCTTAGACAAAGTTCTGCCATTTTAGACCAGTCTATGTGCACTGAACTCCTGTATAGTTTTAACTTAAGTCACCCAAGTGTGGACATTACACTTAGAGATGCCTATATAGATGGGTCTGAGTTAGATCAGGTGCCCATTTTTAATGTAATCTAACTTCCACCCCCCT